>NC_134510.1:24827733-25437019 GCF_027942865.1 Odontesthes bonariensis
GTTGTTTGTTGCATGTATTTTTAATCTATTTAACATTTAGCTTTTCATTTTACAATCATAGCAAAAACCTGACTGTTCAGTTCAGAGGTGATGCTGTGATTGAGGCGTAACTTCATTTTTTATTCATGTGACATTGGTCAGGTGTCCTCACTCTGTTGTACACTGTAACTCATAACTAAACTACTTGAGTTGCACTGGTGTATGACCCCGTCTGTGTCTGATTTCTCCCCATCCCTTTCCCAGACGCCCCTCTCAGTGGTTGGCTCCTGGTGTCACTGCTTTGACCCGGATGGTGAGCAGCAGCTCTGCACCCATGCTGCGAAGGACCCCTGAGCCCCAGGAAGGAAGAGAGCCAGAGCCAGAGCCAGAGCCAGAGTCGGAGCCAGACGCTGACACACTGGAGATTAAGGACAAACCCAGACCACTCAGGTATAATGGGGATGTTCCTCTTTGCTTTGTCAGAGACTGAAAGAAACAGCAGGGAGGAATGTTACTTTTTATTGTTTTCTCACAGTTACTATGTGGAAAGGTTGTATATTTATATATATATATATATATATATATATATATATATTTTTAAAAAAGCTTTTAAAAATGACTGATTGTCTCAAACATTTAGAGATTTAAAACTTTTAACTCAAACTCAAACCAGACCACAGTAGCCCAAACTGACTAAACCAGAAGGTGGTGCTATAATTTCAGTAACAAGCTTTAATTATGTTGATGTAGTTTTAAAAGCATTTAAAAAAAATGACCTGTCCTCTGAAATATACCTTTTCATATACCTACTGCTTTGAGATTAAAAAATTTGTTTTCAATTTTGTGAAAATTGGGTAGAATAATATCTTGGCATTAAAGTTGAAGAAATGTAATACTGTGGGTTTAGCTTGGCATGGACAGATCCAGTTTACGGCTGGATAATTTAATAAAAAAGACAAATGAAACAGGGTCCCTTCTGGCTCCTGTTATCATTCTTGTGTTTTAAAGACAGTAACTGGTGACTCACCGGCATGACTTTGAGTAATCCTAATTGTGACTCATCAGTCCTTCATCATATGCTGACGTTATTGTTTGTGGATGTAAGTTGATGACTACAGCTGATTTTCTGCCGCAGGTCCGTACGAACGCTGTGTGACCACAGCGGAACCGGTTCGGAACTCAGCTTCTGCAAAGGGGAGGAGCTTGTGGTGTTGGCAGGTGTCGATCCAGACTGGATTCGCTGTCGTCAGGGAGACAACGAGGGGCTGGTACCTATTGGCTACACCTCCCTCATCATGTGACATTGACACTGTAACTGCTGCATAAATACAAGAATAAATAAATAAATAAAATATATATATTTATTTTAGGCGTTTATTGAGAGGTTATGGTCAGGCTGCACTACTCTGAAAGGGATATTTCACGCAGGCTTGCCTACAGTTTGAGTCAAGCGCATAACGCCATCTGCTCTGTTTTACTTTCATCAGATAGTCTGCAGCCCTCTCCCATTATGAACATATGGGAGTTTTTGCCAGTGCAATCCATCCAGTTTGGTAGCACACAACTAATGGATTTTAGCAACAGGAATCCAGCAGATGGTGTAAAATAATGACTCGACTCAAATTTAGACCATTTCACACTACAAGCCCTTAGATCTTTGTGTGAAGTATCCCTTTAAATGTCTTTTCCTCCATTTCTCCTCTCCCTGTCAGGCACTGATCTGAAATGTATTACAGGGAAAATTCTGAGAAGCTGACTTTTTGACAGATTCGAGCTCTTTAAGATCAGCAGCAAGAGTCGAAAAAAGCCTGGCTGCAGCCCCGCTATCTTCGCTGTCAGTCACCTCCAGAGCGTCATGGCTCGCAGGTTACCGGGCGGAGAAGACATGTTAAGAGTACTGCGGCACAGCTGTTGTCGCATACTGCGTGTTGGTGTAGTGAATTGTAGCTGTGTAGATCTGTGTTCTATTGACCTTTCACCCATACTGACCTCTCATCTTTCTCGCCTGGTTTGTGTATGTTTCTGCTATTACATTTGACTATAAGAATATATAAAAAAATATATATGTATAGGTAAATAAACTGAGACTGATACCAAGATAGATAGAAAGATGAAAGAGGATAGTAAAACACAGGCAGTGGCAGAAGACTGACCGCACTGCGGGAGTGATTGATTAGAGATAAATGAACTCGCCCATCTTAAATGAGCAGCCTGCCTCAAACATCATGTGGTTGAATTGAAATGTGTTTGAGTAGGAAATCCAGTATCTTCCCTCTTGGGTGCTTTATGTGTTGACACTGTCTTGATGTAATATTCAGAACGTTCTTAGGCATAGCTCATACCTTTAAACACCGTATGCTTTGAATGTGCCATGAATGCTTTGAGCGAATGCCATAAAAAGATCTTTATATCTCGCCCGATTATAGAGGATAACAGCAATCTGTAGCCAACCACGTGGTCATGGTAACCACCACACAAAACTATCCTCAGCTCTTGTTCAATACTATCGGAACTGAAAATGATTGCAGTGAGAAAATCCCAGTCTTCACCTCGTACCTCAGCTTTTGTATTTATCTTTCTGCCATGTTTGCCGATCATAATCATTGACATTGATGATAGTGATTGTGGTGGAAGTGGTACATTGGTTCTGATGTCGTTCATATGAAATGTGTTGCTTTCTGTCTTTTATTTTCTTTAATTTGTATCGATGACTATGCATATGCTTAAATGTTCAACTGTTTCGGTTGTTATGGAGTCAAGATTTTAGTGGGATGGACATCAGAGGCATTAAACAATAGCTTAGATCAAAAAAGTTACAACATGAAAACTCACTTATGGACCTCTAATTGATTCAGCAGGAATGTTACATTGCTATCGATAAATCAGGGAAAGCTCAGTTCTTCAACATTGCCTCGTGTTATTGTGCCGGTGCCATGTAGCATGAGATTACTGGCACTGTGGCGACAGTCTCGTAGCAGAAAGTTAAACCAGTGCTCATGACTTCTAAGTAATGATCATGATAAAATGCCATAAGAAATAATGTCGAGTTATAGATAGAATATTAGTAGACACATGAAACTGTTTATTTTCATGATTTGATTGAAAGCTGTTAATCGGTTGGATATAGTATTTATTGATCTCAAGGTGTTTGAAGGGAATAGCTCTCTATCTATCTGGGTTCTTTACGCGTGCGAGTGTGCGCTTGCGCGTGTGGCAGTGAAAGCAACGACGAAAGTGAGCACGTCTTTGTGTTTGCAAATCCTGCACTTTCACTGCATGTGTGCGTGCGTGTGACTGTAACAATAAGTTCCGAACCTCCTTCTCATCCTGCTCCTCCTCTCTCTGGTGTCATGTAGCCTGTAGACATTCCCGTCTCCCACTGTTGCATATAGTTGAGTGCCCCACTAGTGTCAGTCACTGTCAAAATCCTGCATGTGCTTGTTTGTAAATACACCAAATAAAATTATCTGTATAAACCAAACCTGATCAGCTGTTCTTATTTCAAACCTCATGTGGAAAACGTAGGCCACATAGAGGTTCTAAACATACATGTTTCAAATATATGTTACATAGATGTTTCGGAAGAGCTGATACAGAGGCCTGTTTGCTGCTGCGTTGCTTTACAAATTGCTGTTTCCAAGAAGAATATTTCCAATATTTGCTTTAGCTCGGATTCAGATGTTTAACAAATCTTTTTGTTTTAACTACATTAAGTTTCCATCGGGTGGCAGATCTGTAGGCAGGGAGACCAGTTTCCATTCAGACTCCTGTACTACGGAGCCATACTGTTGTAATCCATGTACAATGTACAGTGATTTGGACTTGGAAAAATGGAAGGCCTTCACTGAGGAGGGCGTCATTTGGATGGCGGCATATGCTGCTCCAACATCTGTATATATCATTAAGCATTGATGGTGTCTTCGAAGATGTAGAAGTTATGAAGATGCACCTCTATTCCATGACTGATGATGAATTTTGACTTGTCTGCTAATAACCAGTGGGAATGTCTCTCAGCTCTTTAGTGCCATGGAGGCAGCACTGTTGATCTATGTTTTGTTTTTTTGTTATTTTCTTTTTTTAATGTTTTTTTTAGTTTAAACCCGTGTTTGAGAATGCAGGGATGACTTCTGTTCGCTGGCAGCAGTTTTCAGAAGTGTACCTGAGCCCATGCAGTGATTCCCATTTCAGAAGAAATGCCTTGGTTTTAATGAGGTGCTGCCTGAGACCTCATACCCTCTTTGGAGAAATGTTCCCAGATTATCAAAATCCCCTTTACTTTGGAATTTTGCTTCCATGTATAGTCTTTCAAAGTTTGAATTCTTCCGCATTTTTAATCCTGAAAGATTCGCTTTCTCTGAGATGCTCTTTTCACATCCCTTCATGTTTTTGATGTGATGGTATGCTTTCAGTCTTTTATTGTACCTGTCCCAACTTGTTTAAATCATTTTGCTGGCATCAGATTCAAAATTAGAAATTTTTTTTTATTTTTTTTTTTATTTATTTATTAGAAAATTATTTAAAAAAAACAATAACATTTTTCATTTTCAACACTGGAAATATTGTTTTTGTTCTGTTTTCAATTCAATAGAGAGTTAAAGTGATTTTATTTTCATTTTAAAACAAGGTTGATTACATTTTATGTGTGTGATTGCATAGACACTGAGCTAACAATCTATTCCTCTGTAAAACACTTGCATATTTAACTACCTTTTAAGCTACTAGGGGATCCTCTGAATTTATCTCACTTATTTGCTCAGATCAAACTATCCCAGCAGGCCCTCGGATGTTCTGAAGGCCCGGGAGGCAGAGAAAACAGTCTACAGTATGTCCTGACTGAGCTCCAACCCTCCCCCATCTTGTAATCGTGCTCCTTTGATAGTGCCGTCCTCCATTGTGGGTCATTATGGAGGACAACACAGTGTGAGATATACAATCTAATACCACTAGATAGCACTCTTAGCTCAAGCAGATTAACATCACTGCAGTATTCCATTCAAAACACACACAGCACGCAGTACGCCTTGTGGCTGATACACGAAGAGTTTCCACAGTACAGTACTAGTAGACATAAAATGCTTTTATTATTCTGGATATAGAGGCAAAAAGTTTGAGCTGACATTCTATGGCATTGAGTTATCACTGTTTTTTTGATGTTTTGTTTTTCAGATGCACACCATCAGAGGCAACAAGCAAAGGTTACATGTCATGCAAACTAGATAAATAATGTGGATTTATGTGTACCTTTGCTATAAAGTTAATCATCCACTGGCAATAATGTAGTGCTCTTAGTTTAAAAAATGAAAGAGGAAGAAATGTACATACAGTATGTAAACAGTCAAAGAAATTGCACTTTCTTGGCTTGTTATTAGAAGCCGCACTACAGAAAGAGAGCAGAAATGTAACACTGGAAAAACTAATTCACTGTCACTGATTGTCTGACCAAACAAAACAAAAAAAACAAAAACAAAAGTACACTCAGCTAAAAAAAACAAAAAGAGGGAAAAAATACGTAACTACAAAAAAATCATATACAATCATAGTCAAGGAGAAATATCTGATATATTGGTCAGCTGTATATTTTGTTAAAAACATCTCAGTAAAATGATAGTTTGATTATTACCTTTTATGTATAATCCAGATAGTATTGTCATGTATAATACTAATTTTACACGCTACTACTGATGGAAGAAAAAAATGGTCTCTCTATGCACTGTACATTCACATGAAACTGAACGCTCACTTCCACTAAGTGGATCAGCCCGATGCTCCTAAGATGAGAACAATCTACGATGCGTTTTTACAGAAAAATGACCTCCGTTCCTCAAATATTCACAACTTTAAAAAACAAAAACACAAAACTAAAAAAAACAAAAAACACAAAACAAAACAACAGAAGTTCTTATATAGTCCTTATCAGAGGAGATATTGCTTTTAAAGACTGCATGAGTTCGCTTAGGTACGCACACAAGACAACATGGCACTTCTACAGAGCATTAGGGGTAAATCAATTCTCGTTTTCATTCCCTTTCCTCCCTGCTCCTCCTCTCCGAGGACATTCTGATTGTCAATGCTCTGAAGCAAAGAGTGAAACGTTCTCAAAGGCAGTCTGAAGTAAACAAAACCACTTTTTACACATTGACCTCCCCTCCCTCGGAAGCAATACTAAAAAATAGTTAACGATAAACATTCCTATCATGAATATACTCTGTCCATTTCTATTAGAGACAGCGCTCAAGCCGTCTTTTTTCTTTTTTCAAAAAATAACCTCTTTCTTAAAACCTCATTAGAAATTCTCTTGCAGCGATGCCAAAATTCCTATTGCTAAGCCCACCCCCTCCCCTGCCTATTCACTGGTACATGGCAGACACTATCGTGTTAAAGTGAAGCAAAACTCCTAACACTGTCTCAACAGCTTTTAACTGGCTCGCTTCTCCTCGTGCCATTTTACCAAAGGTGCAATGTGACTTTGAAAGCTTAACAAGTAAATGAGGGTTCAATTTTGACCTACTTAGGGCCCAGGCCACATTTGTGTTCCCCGGGCGGGTTGCGAGCTCCTCGTCTCTCTGGAAACTGCAGAGCTGAAATGCTGGGTACCGTACATGTCCACTTTCAACCTCCCGTGCAATATCTCTTTTTTCTCCAATTTGCTTAAGGTGCCGAAGTAAGAGCAATCAAAGTGTATGTGTGTGTGTTTATAGTGTGTCCACTCAGCATACATACAGTCTTTAGTGTGCTTGTTCATCCAGCACTAGTGCAAATTCATTTCAGCTGGTCTGTTTCATTTATTCGTCCAGGACAGTCTATCTCTGTTTCTCTTCATCTCGGACAAAAGATGTGTTGCCATGGTTTCATCCTTGGTGTGATGACCTTCAGAGCGCTAGGTTCAAAATACTCCTCGATCTGCGTGAGAGATGTCTTTCTTGCATTTTATGCCACTATAATTATCAAGCTCTCCTCTGTTCTCTGGAGCAAAGCTACTGTTGATAGCAGTATTGTGACATCAGTTGTTGTCCATCTGTCCAGTGGTGGGCCTGGTCCCTTTCCCAGAGTGGTTCCACCTACATAAAGACACGATACTATTAACAAATTAGTACATACATTTGTGGATCTCCTATTTGGTAGCTGATACTTCTCTTACCTCTCTCTGTGTTAGCTTATGAATGCTGCAGGGTCAAAAGGAAATCATTCAGCCGTTTCGTCCTCTGTTCTCTGCTGCAGGCCTCTCCTTCCCCTCGTTTTGTTTCCTCTCCCTTCTGCTCTTGACTGTTCTGGGTTTTGGTGGGCTGGAGAGAACAAGTATGCAAAACTAATCACAAAAGTAGATTTTTTTTTTATCCTTGCTTTGTTAAAAGATTTTCTTTCTTGCTCGTGTGGGTGGTGTTAGAATTGTTAACTCACGCAGGGGCTGGCAGTGAGCAAGCTGGAGGTGTCCTGACTTTGGTGGTTGGGGTCACTGCTGATTACTGTCACCTCCACCCCCACGGACTGATCTAAGGGTTAAGTATTCTACATGTTAGCAAAGAGAGGAGTTGCAGGCAGAACATTATGTCTTTTAGAGACACATCGAATTATGTGTGTTCTTGTTTCCCCTTGATTTCTTTCAGCAATCAGTCAGAAAGTCATTGATGGAAAATGTGTGGTTTTGCTGCTAATGGGGAAAGTTAATGCCTGCTGGGTTCTTGGACACCAGCAGCAGATGACAGAAATGGGGAAACATTTCTGCAGGCTGCATTTTGTGGTTGGAAAACCACTTAGTTTAAGAATGATATAGAAAGACAAGCCAAACACGAGGACAAACGAGCACACAACACACACACACACATGCACACATAGAGTAAAAGACGCAACACAGGATACAAAGAAAAAAGAAAAAAAAGGTCAACCAGCTGAATAAATTATGAAAATGTATAGAGTTCAACCACAGATGCACAAACACCTACAGAAACAAAAACTAACACACACACTTGCTTCATGGACCTGACTTGATGTGGCTGTCGTCCCCACTGGATTCATCACAGGACAGAGGTTGCGAGTCACCCTCCTCTCCCTCCTCTCCCTCCTCGTTTCTCTCTCTCTCCCTTTCTATCCTCATTCGGATCTGTCGGTCTCTCACGAGCTCCCAGTTCCTCACGAGGAACACGTGGTGTTTGACCACAAAGCTCCTGGCCCCGGCACACAGGGAGAAACATTAGCCATCGACGCTGACATGAGTTCAGCTGCAAAGCATCAAGCGGTTTATTGTGTAATGTGAATATCCATACCTCTCACTGCTGGTCAGAGGCTCCATGTCGAGGTGAGGGAACAAGCTGGTAATGTCGCTGGAGCTCTCTTCCTGTGTGGTAAAAAGCACATGCGGAGATGCACGAAAGTTTTAGAGTAATTTATCAAAGCTACACTGGAACAGCACAACTTTAAGCCACAAAACTTACCGCTGTCTGCTGGGAGGATGCAGTCCTCTCTTTTATGCGGCCTGAGAGAATTGAATATACATTAAGATACAGAACTAAAACAGCAGCTAAACATGATGATAGCATTTCTAATATCGGCAACTTACAGTAACGGCGCTTCCTCTTCAGAGGGACAGCAGGCTGCTGGTGAAGCTGTAGCAGAATAACATGAGAATTACTACCTAGGATATTAAAACCACTCTGAAAAGCTACACTCCATTATTTAAAAATGCTTGGAGCTCTCTGATTGTCTATTATTGAGAAATTCTTTACCTGATTGTGCTGCCACAGCCACATCACATCATAGGGCAACTGGAAATGAATTCTCTTTAGCCTTAGGTACTTTCCTGGAGAGGATTAAGAGAGTTTGGATCAATGATCACAGCAAAAACAAACCACTAGCATTGTATTTGTGTTCTTCTGCCCTCACCAACGTGCATGGGGGCAGGTAAAAGGCTGTACTCGTTCTCCCCTGGTGTGTATTCCATACTCTGGCTGCAGTTCTTCTGGGCTTGGAAGGGGGGACTAAGACAGACAAATAAATCAATGAACTAAAAAAGTCATTTAAAAATGTTATAGCAGGTGGTTTACGTGTTAGTCAACTAACTCGGTAGTCTTGTAATCATCAGAGTAAAGCCCAGCCCTCAGAAATTTCTTCCTGGGAGGACCAACAGCTCTCTCTTCTCTGTGGATGGTTTCTGGTTGGGACAGAGGCTGGTCGACATCTGACTGGCTGAGACATTCAGGGAAGGTGTCACACTCGGGTTTATCTGTGATGAGACTAAAAGGAAAGCACAAAAAGAGAGGTAGAATGATAGAGAGGAAAAAGAGAAAGAGAGAGATGGCACTGGTTTAGTACACAGTGCTGAAAACAGTGGGTTAATATAAAAGTAATGAGTGGTTGTATTGAATATTCAAGTCAACCAGCTCCAGTTTTTACCTCTGATAACAAGGAGAGTCACCGTGTTTTCTCTTCCGACCCCTCTTCCTCTTTGCCTGCAACTCCAGCTCTGTGACTTGCTGTGCCGTGTTGCCTCCTCCTCTTCTCCCTGACATAATGTCATCTTTTCTCCCTGCTATTTCCCTTCCATCTCTGTTGTGGCTGCTTGCTGGCAAGAGGTCAGGTGATGACATGGACAGAGTTGCAGATGAGCCAATTGGAGAGGATGAGATGGAGGGCAGTGGATGCTTCCTGGGCCGTCCTGGCCCCCTTTTGTTTTTCACCGCCACACTGGCTGGAGTTGGCACACTTTTATGCTGCCCCCGGCTTCTGGAGTCACCTTGTAAACCTGCAGTCACTGAAATGGAAAGCAGGAGGGAGGGGGTGAGGCAGACAGAGGCAGGAGGGGAGGGTGGGGTGTGTGTGGTGGACAGGAAATGAGACAGATGTGGATCAGTGATTGAGCCGGCAGGAGGTGTGAGGTGAGGGCAGTCTAGGCTGAGTCATGCGGATGGACCACAGATTAGGTGAGTCACAACATTTCCTCTGACCAGATCACTTCTGGGAAATGCATTAAAAAGTGATTTATGAGCTGAATACACACATGCACAGGCTGTAAAAAATGAACACAAACACAGTAAAGTGTGCATACCTTTTAACTGAGCATGCACACGTATGCACTCTTGCACACTATTTGTGTACACACATATGATCAAAGTGGTTCGCACTCTAGGAATGCAGAGCAGACGAAGTAAGAAAAAAAGTCTGCACCAATGAGATTCACTTCAAAACATGTTCTGTTCATAGCGAGCTCATAGCGAGCAAATATATTCCACTTCTATGTAAAAACAACATTTTCCCTCACTATCTCTCTTTGCCCCCCTTCTGACCTCCTTTCTATTCCTTCATCATTCACTCCTGAGGTCATCCATCTTTTTTGTTCCATTTTCCACAGCCCCTGACAAGACTGACCACTCTTTCCTTATTGGATTTTTCCAAGTCAAATAGGCCCCGTTGGCCAGCAGTGAGGAATAGGCTGAGCTTTAAATAGCCAATATGGTGGTTAACTAATGACTGTGTTCACTGGGCAGCCTAGGGCTGCAACAGCATGCGGTTCACTGCACACCAGGAAGATTTCAAAGATTTTCTGGCAGATTCCCCTCAAGATGCTGCCTCCCAGCTACAACACTTCTTAAAAATTCTTCCAGAAGTGTCTGCAGAGCGGCTGTGTGCACGTCTCAGGCACTACTCTTGCATAGCAGAGAGTGAGTTTGAAACTGGCTATAAAAAGAATGGAGTCTGATTTCTTCTCAAACACCCTCCAGGCTTTGATGTGTGGCTCGACAAACACCTGAGAAAAAGCAGTGCTGTCACCATATTGTCATTATATGATATCAGTGCTAAAGTTTCATCTCCACATTTGCCAAATATAAAAAATCTGTCATACTGTGCAAGTGAAAAGAGGCATAAACCTATTATCTCAGCTGGCTGTCATGATTTGGTTGCTATTGTCATATTTCAATGGTGTATGTCTCTGTTTTATCTGGATTACGCTCAGTATTCAATCAATATTCACATTTTCTGCCAATGAAGCAAAAACAGAACACAGCTGTGCATTCATGCAGCTCAAGAAGCAATGCTTTCAATGGATTTTTGTTGTAGCTTTCCAGCCAGAAAAATACTATCATGCCCACATAGTTTCCCTCTGAGCCACAGACTTGTCAGTTTTTTGCTCACTCACATATTGATCAAATCATTCATGTATCCTCACCTGCCTCCCTCCTCTCTGTCCATGCCGGCTCATCTCTCCTCCATGACCTCTCTCCACTTCCTTGATTCCTACCGGCCAATCCGCTTCTCAGACCCCTACCCCCTGTTGCCATGGCAGCGGAGGTGAACAGGTTGGTGTGTGTTGGGGATGGAGACGTCCTGTACAAGTGTGACTCGTGAATATCCTCGCCGTCTTCATCCTCTCCATCTGATGCAGTCAGTCTGCCAGCGGAATGGTCGCCAGTGAAGCCTTTCCAGCTTGGGTTCGAGTTTCCAAATCCTGAGCCTCCCAGGCTCCCGAATTTCATCCAGGTCTGGCCCAAACCCCCCCAGCCTCCTCCGAATGAAGACAGGTGAGAGGAACCCAGCCCCAGTGAGGTGAGAGATGTATGTTTATACCTCTCTGCTGAGGATGATGATGAAGCAGCTGCAGAGAAGGGGTCATTTCCGTTCTGGCGTAACCAGGGGGATTCTTTTGACAGCACGCTCCCTGATCCTCTTGCACCTTTCCTTCCTCCATCTCCTTGCCCCAAAATGAACCCTGATCGTGCCTTTGAACTGGTCAGCATCTCTCTTTCCGATATATCATCCTCCTCATCCTCATGTAACTCATCCACGTCATCCATGTCTCGCCCACAATGCCTGTGACGATGTTTATGTTTGTGTTTATGTTCGCTCCTCCCACAGCCACAAGAGAGGCTGGATGTGAACCCTGAGCCTCCCCCTCCTCCGCTGCTTCCCCCTATATCTCCCTCAACCTCTCCGCCTAAAGCTCCTTCCCTCAGTAGCCTGCTCCTCCGCCTGTGGAATCTGGCCGGGTTGAGAAGGAAGTGGGCATGGTGGGGTTGATGGGGGGCGTATTGGTGAGGGGGTGGAAGCGGGTATGAGCCGGGTAGGTGGTGATAGAGTGTTGGGGGATAGCTGCTGTAAAAGCCCATATTTTCAATGGTTTCCTGGAACTTTGACGGGCAGCCACACTGCCTGCGGTCTGGCTTCCTGTTGCAGTGACAGGGGAAGAAAGGCTGCGAGGTGAAGGAGGGACTAGCAGAGAAAGATGGAGGGTGAGGCGAGTAGAAGCCATTTAGATTGATCCTGAAGATGTTGGAGCGGAGAGAATGAGGGGAGGAATGATGTCGCCTTCCTCCGGAAGAAGCACTCCCATCAAAGCCTTGCCCCAGTCCTGTCCTCGCCCAACTTCTTCGTCCAATGTGGACCTCATTGAACATAGCTATCAGATCATCTAGTTCAGCCAGAAACTCTGGATCCTGCATGTGCAGCTGCTGGTGCTTCTTCTTATGTTTATTTTTCTGTTTCTTCAGTGCATTGTGCCCAAGGCAAGGGTAATAGTCCGACTGAGTGCACTTATTGTGTCCTGGGCAGGGACAAGGACACAAGCAAGTACAGGAAGAGGAACAGTCGTAATCCCTACGCCTGTGCCGGTGTCTGTCTCTGTGCCGCTCCCCAGTATTTGAGCTGCTCAGAGGGTTAGTGAGTCTGGGCATGTGAGAGAGGGGCGATGAGACTGGAGAGGGACGGTCCGCAAGAGAAGAAGGGAGTCTTTGCCCCCCCAGAATTGCCCCTGAACCATGACCCAACCTCAGCAGTCCTCGAGCTCCCCTCATCTCCCCTCGCTCTGAGACACTGTTATTATCTGTCCCAATCCCGCTGTCGCTAGGCAGTGTTTCGTCGCTGTGTGACTCACTCCTGGGGGATTGGGTCGCCTCCTTCAGGTGGCTGGGAGAGCCAGGTGTGGGATGAAGAGGAGGGGTGGGGCAGTAGAGCTTACATGAAGACTGGTGAAAGGGGAAGTGATGTCTTCCCTGACAGGGACAGCTCTTCTTCACAAAAGGAGAAAGGGATGAGGAGGAGGGAGGACGGGGGGATGTACAGGAGGAAGATGGGGAAGGGAGGGAGAAAGGGTGAGAAAAAAGGAGGGAAGATGTCGGTTCCACGAGGCTGACTTCGCTGTAAGGACTCTGGGCACCACTAGAGTGGGTAAGAGATGGGGAAGGAAAAGGGTGAGAGGGAGGGGGCTGTGGTTGGTTAGATGAGAAGAGAGATGTTTCAGAGGGATTGGTAAACAGAGACGGCTGAGTGGAGTTCTGGGAGCTGGAATTTAGATTAGCTGTTTGGGATTTAGGCTTGCGTCCTCGCCTCTTGCCCATGTAGATGGTGCCTCTCTTACTTACATTGATCTGAGGGCCCAGCTTACTCCCAAAAGAGGAGGACAGAGCTGAGAGCGTGTGTACCGTTGTAGCCTCATTTGATTTACACATTCTCAGAGAGGTGTCCCCGTGTGCTGCCTCGCCTCCCTTTCGCTCCTTTCCAACAAAACCAGACATCATTACTTTGTGAAGTCTCTTCTTCTTTCTTTTCTTCATCTCATTAATCAGTCTCCTGATCTTTAGCTGCCGGTTCCCCTTTTCAGGAGGGTGAAAATCGTTACTCCTCTCCGTATAAACAGCATAATTCAATGCATCTCCACTCTGGTCCTCAAGGAGGGGGCGTTTGGGAGGACGACCACGCTTCTTGGGGCTGGATTTAGACTGAGCGGCACACTGCAGTACTGGACTTGGCTCCAGCACAGGGGCTTTCTGGAGTCCGTCACACCCCAGAGGAGGCACCTCAGTTGTGACATCGTTTGGTGAATGTCGAAGGGGAGGTTCATCTAAGCTAGAGCTGTGGGATTTCGGGCGGCCCCTTTTTCGGACAACGTTTATGGGGAATCTGGAAGCAGGGGGGCTCAAATCTGATTTGGGATGATTCTGCTTTGGGGTTGGAGGTTTGACTGCAGAAGACAGAGGGGAGGAGCTGCTGGATAAGGAGCTAGAGGGCACAGGGTGTGACTCATCACTCTGCTGAATACTGGCTTTGGCAGGAAGGGGTGTCTTGGTGATCTGGGGGAAATTTAGTGAAGGATTATGTGAGGAATCTGAAGGGGATTCCTGATTTTCCGCCCTCTGAGCACGGTGCACCAGCTTAGTCCAGCTGGGCCTTCTTGCTTTACGTTTTTTGAGCGGTCGGCTATCCTGCTCTTGGGGAGAAGAAGGGGGAGAAATGGGAGCATGGGCAGAAGACGTGGGCAGAGGGGGAGGAGCAGAAGAAGTAGAGTGGGTTGGAGGCACAGTTGAATGTCTTGAGACGTCTTGTTCTTTTGATTTACTGGTATCACCTGTTGTTGCTGGCTCTGCTTGTTTGGCTGGCTTGCAACTGTCATCTGTCTTGTCGTTCTCATCTAATCTGCTAGGATTCATTACTTTACAGGTTTTATCTAGTTTACCATTACCAGCTGTTTCGCAGCATTTGGCATTGTTCTCCTCTGTTCTCTGCCTTTCTGGACTGAGCTTTTCTCTCTTTTTCTCAGCTTTTAGTTCATCCCAGCCTGAATTATCAGCTCTGTGTTTATCATCCTTTTCTTTACCATGTCTTGATTTTCCATCTTTTCCCTTCTCCTTTTTCTTCTTCTTGACTTCCTCATTTCTGCTCTCACTCTTTGCACCGTAAGCATCGAGTCTATCTCGCTTTGATATTTTATCTCTCCGTTTCTCTTTCTTAGCCTTCCTCTCTTTATCTCTCTTTTTCTCTAGAGGGGTCTGTAGAGAAGGATCCTGACCTTGGGATTGGACAGAGGAGATATCCACAGTGGGGCAAGACTGCGGTTTGGGGGTGACTGGGTGATAGGAAGGAGAGTCGGTAGAGCCAGTGGAGACTGGAGGCCTCGTTGAGGAGTCCATAGAAGAAACAGAGGAAAAACTGCTGTGTTTTACAGCTTTGTTTTTCAGAGAGGTTGGAGTGCCAAGGATGTTTGCAGAGGTTCTCCCATTCGACAGTCCCTTCTGTTTTGCTGTCTGAACCAAACCATTATGTTTCTTGGAGCTCTTCCCATCATTCCTGGTTTCTAGTGTGGAGACTGTCTGGATGCATGAGGTGGACGGAGTGGTTGAAGCTGTCTCGTCTGTTGTCGGTGAGCAGGGTTTGGGTCCTGCGGGGACAGGCTGGCCATTCGCAATTGGAAGTTTGTCTTTCTTTACTTTCTCTGCTGAGCCATTTGAATTCTCCTCTGTCTTATCGGCCAGCTTGACGGGAACCTGGGGAATGCAAACACACAATCTCTGTCACAGACAGCAGCGGTTTTGACATCCATTACTTTGTTGATGATTGCAGTAAAGGATGATAGAAAAGAGACAGTAACTGAAATGCCTTTATTAATGAGCGCGAGGGTAAAATTACTCAATCAGACGGAGAAATGAGGACACACTAAAGAGAAGAAGAGAGTGAGGTGATGGAAACAGGAATGGGGTTGACACAGAAAGAAGAAATACAAAAGGTGGAGAAACACAGAGGTAGAGTGGGACAGTGACAGAGGGGGGAGTGAAAGATAAATGAGAGCAGGTAGAGAAAAGAGGGGTTGTAAAAATAGAAGAGAGGGACGGATATAGAGAGCCAAGCAGAGTGAAAGAGAGTGGGAAAGCGTTGCTATTGGTAGCTATAAATTGCCACTAATACCGATGAGAAGGCTTGACATTTCATACTTGTTCTGTAATTTTGGTATGCCGCTGCTTGAGTGGCGTTTGAGCAGCTAAAGCTATAAGCTTCCCCTTGGGTGATTATCATGAGGACTGATGGCCCAGTGTTTGTAATAACTCCAAGTGGTTGCCGTGCTGTTGTCCTATTAATAGATCTGTTAATTCTAATGTGCTGCTTAGGTTTCAGTTTAGAGACAATAGCTCATTTTACAAGTGAGGACAAAGCTGGGTGACTTTGAACCGTTTAGGTGCATCTATAAAGCCTGGTGATTAAACCTAATCAGAGCAACAGCACATATACCCTTGGTCATCGCAACTTTTATCTATTTTCCTCTATTTCAAGCTAACTGGCATGAGAGATGATTGTCCTCAACCTACCTGTTTGACAGTCTTGGTCCCTGGGCTGTTTGTGGCAGGGACAGAGGCTGGGGTAGACTCTGTTGATGATAAAGACGGTGGCTGCGCTAACGAGGATGATGATGATGTAAGTGGTGGTGAGGCAGCAGTTGCAGTTTTTTTGGACGTGGTCTGGACAGCATCCAAGTCTGAGCGTTGCTCTCTGTTTGCCTCGTCTGTGGTGGAGCTGCTTTTACTCTGCTGGCCAGCTCCTGCATCTCCATCCACCCTCAACAGTCCCCCCCTGCCTTGTCTCTGATAGGTTCTGATGGTGGGCTTGCACACGTAGCTTTCCAAGATCTTGGGCGGTTTTTTGGTCCGCTTGGCTTGAAGTCCAATGCGGACTCGTACATTTCCCTCAGGGCAGCTCGTCTCTCTGCCAGAGATCTGAAGCTCCTGCTGCCCTACACTTCCACAGCGCCCCTCAATAAGCAGCTCCAGCACCGTCCCCTTGTCTCCTTCCCTCTTTTTTCCTGCTCCTCTTTTCTCCTCCTCTTTTTTCCCCACATTTCCATTTTCCCCCTCCCCTCTCCTCTTCTTCTCTGCCACCTGGTCCTTCTCAGAGTCTTCAGGTGCAGACGTGGGGTCCAGAGTGGAAGCGGCAGTTGGAGGGGTTCCCCCCTTCACTCTCTGGTCCATCAGAGAAGTCAGGGGGGAGAAGTAGGGCGCTGTGGGGTTTCCAGTATAACACTTTTAAATGAGCCCGGTGGGGATGGTGAAATGAAAGGTAGAAAGCAGAATGCAGGTGGTAGATCAGAAAGGTTACAAAAATAGATCCTTTAATAGTCCAAGTACAGTCGAACGCTTTCATCCAGCGAGGGCAAGGTCTCTGTGTTGTCCTTTACGCTTTAGCTGAGTATATCTGAAACAGAAAGAAAGGGGAAGAAAAGACAGTGAGATTTAGAGGTCTGTGATTAGTCATTTCAGTGAGCTCAGACGCTGAATCGCAACAGAACAGGAGTTGAGGGGAAAGTCCCCGTCCTGCAGGCAGCTGTAGAGAGGTGCTAAAGTCTGTGTCCACAGAGATGATCTCATCATACAGAAAACCCAGGAGGCCAATCAACGTCGCCGTTTCCCAGAATGTCAGCACAAACTGGAAGACTTACTCACATTCCCCAGAAACAGCATCGGCTAGTTTTCTGTAGCAATCTGCAAATAACGATAGATGTGAAAGGCAGCCAAGACTCCCTAAACCCTTAACAGTTTTACTGATGTTCTTATCCCTAGTGTGCCTCAGCCCAAATCAATATATCAATCAGCTCCCGACTAATTCAACACTTGATCCAGTGTCCCACCCCTCCTCTCCCCAGTGTCTTTGCGCCTTCTGTTCTCAGCTACTCCCACAAGCACTTCTCCTCCCACCCTTCCCGCTGCTGTACTTTCTTTTCTCCCTGAAACTCCCCTTTTCATGTTTGGCTGTAAGCTTTTTCATGCATTCTCTATTAGTCCCATCCACTCTCTTCCCCTCTTTGCAGACCACACAGTAAAATAGTCAGCTCACACACTGTATCCATGTTAATCAGAACCATATTTCCTCCTCCAAGCCGTTCTTTTCCTCCTCTCCAGCTTAAATCCCTCCATTCACAGTGCAACCATTCCCCTCCTCCCCTTTCAGTAGTGGTAACACAAATCCGTAGGAAAGGGTAAAACTTATTTTTGGAAAGGAGTGCAAATTCCTCCTCCTCCCATTGCTTCCTCTAAGTCAAGTAAGCTTTTCATTGACCCCATTGTAAATGGACTTTTAATGTAACATTACAGCAAAGAAACACACCCTAAAATAACATTCTCCTCACCAGAAAAACTTTCACTCTCACTCACACTGAGACCAGATGAGTTACAGAACGCATCGACGGGAAGCAGCATCTTCTGTCACGCTTCCTTCATTATTCTCTACTCGTTAAGGGACACATTCGCCCATTTTCTAATAAAACACACCCTGCCAAGCATTCTTGCAGCTCTCTCATGAGAGCCTCTTATGAAATAGCTCATCTGTCTCTCAACGCGCCAAATTGCCCGCTTAAACTTACAAGAGCATCTCAGATAATGTTTTCATTTGAGAGCTCAGTGGGCTATCTCTCCTGCCTCTTGGTTCCTCCACACCCAAACTCTTTCCTTGAATCACAGAGAGCACGAATCAACATCTGTTCCAGTAACTACTCTTATGTAACAGAATTGGAAAGCTGTTTTCAAGGCCGATCCTACTTACAATAAAATGAAATAAGCAAGGAGGTGGACAGTGGTCGTCTTAAAAAACTGCAACCACTTTTCTCTATGGGATGAGACAACTGAGTCCTGTGGGTTACAGCGTTGGCCTGTACCACAATAAGAGTGGCAGGTTTTCAAACTTGAAAGGGCAAGCTCATTCAGCATCCCTCAAAGAGCATACTAATATGTTTTAATACTCTCTGGAGCGATACCTCTCATACATAACTCAAAATTATTCTAACATTAGACCAGAAGCTATTTCCAGTGACAGGATGATGGGTGGACTTGACACTGTAGTCAGTGCGGTTCCTCTGGAGCGCTGAGGCGACGATTAAATCATGATGATGGCTCACCATATTTCCAGTCGTCATCACATCCCCGTGACAGTGTTATCATCGATAACTACAACACCATTATCATCTGCCTGACAACAGCATGAGCACAGCTGGAAATGAGGCTTCTGTGATGGCATCTGAAATGATTAAACCCTGAAGCTTTGCAGTCGGAGCCGCCTCCCACTCCACCTTCACGGGGAAGTTTCTCACGTGAGTCTCTCCTCCACACACACACTTCGCTCCTGTTAGTGTATTAGAAGTGTGTTGCTCGAACATTGCGTACCCTAGTCGCAGCTGCGTAGGCTAAATGATGTTGGTACTGTAGATACAGTACGGACACTGGGGGTGTTACCGCACTGGAGCGACCTATCACTGGTTAACTGAGGACGTCAACGGGAGCTTCCTTCTCCATAATGACTTTGCGCACCTCCTAAAAGCACCATCCGCCTGATGCTGTCGCACTTACAAATGAGACACACGTGCACGTGTAGTTGTTGTCGTCACTCCTGTCTCCGTTATAAAATAAAACAGTCCGAAAAGACGCACAGCTGCAAACTGAAACTCAACATGGAAGTACGAGGCTACGTAGCATCAAAATATGCCTTCTGACGGTGGTGCTTGTGATGTGGTGAAGTCCCGAGCCACCTTTTTTTTCTCTTCTATCTGTCCTCTGCTAGTGCCCCTGCTGGTGTCAGCAACATTGAAATAAGAAATACCACCATGCAATGAGAACAGAGGGGAAACACACTCAGCAACAAGGGGCCGAATTAGCGCAAAGCGGATGCACAAATTCTCTCTAACCTGCTGAGCTCAGGGCTGCCTCATGATGACAGGCCTGCACACATTGATACGGACTGCCATGACAATCTGTAATAAGGCTACGTAGGCTACTTACCCGAGTGCGCGTCCCAGAGCCAACTGCGTTTAGGCAGGAGGTGAAGGTGTTGCTGTCCTCTTCCCCTTCGCACCAACAGCAATCCACCGCTTTTGGTGCAATAAATGTTGCTTTGATTACATAACTAAGGCAAGCAGAGGTTCAAACACCCTCTAAAACCGAGTTTCAGTCCCATCGGAGCGCAGAGCCTTCTGTGCAACAACATTGGCGCGGGTGTTTTCATAATCATACAGTCGACAGATCTCCGTCGGCGCGTCTCCGCAGCTAGGTGGCGGACTGGTTACACTCGCTGGATCTTATTTCGCCCACTTCTCTCGGGGAAAGTTACATCGCTCCCGCCACTTCTAATGGCTCATCTCGCTCTCGTATGCATACAGGCTGTCGGGAGGTCGGGTTGAAGGCTGCAGCTTTGTATGTGTGTGTGTGTGTGTGTGTGTGTGTGTGAGTGTGTGTGAGTGTGTGCGTGTTCGCGCGCGCTGGGGTACAGGCTGACAGTGCAAAGGGGCTGGTTGTTGGATGTGCGGGAATGTAACTGCGTGGCCATTTTCATGTGACCAGAGGAGGAGATAAAACGGTGAATACAGCACAGGATCTCACTGCGGTTCGTAATAGGCGATTGGGGAGGGCTATTTAGACGTTTAATAAAATGGCGACGACTTGGCTGAAGTAGGCTGCTGGTAGGATTTGGGGAGCAGCTCAGAAGTTGCAGTGCGTCATGCGAGATGAGATTCAGCTCACACTGGTGGGAGAGGAAGATGGGCTATTAACACATTTTGAAAAGTTAACGTGAGAGGTGTTTATCGTGCATCGGTGAAATTGAGCATTCAGAACTACGGTGTTTCTCCCCCACTCGTGCAGTATGAATTTGATTAAGACGAAACATAAAGCAATTCGTAGTTTTGAAAAACAACAATATTGAGAAAGTGAGTGACGTCAATATATTGTTCTGGTTGTTTAGTTCGTTGTTAATAGCAGCTGAAGCAGTATCCATATTATCATTTATAATGGGCCCCTGCCCCCTTTCTGCGTTCTCCATAGACTATGTTGCCTCCAAACGCCCATGCATGTAAAAACTATCCACCAGGTTAGAAATGAAGAAACCTTATTGATGAGAAGTAAAATGTCTTCAAGAATATAGAAGTGAACCTTTTGCTGATAACAGCACTGTTATCTTTGCTACCTGGAAACCAACATATCTTTTTCCCCAAACACAGCTAGAACGTGGACTCATCTGACCACAGAACAGGTGTCCTCTGTCTTTCTGTCTATCTGAGATGAGCTCATTCTCAGATAACTTAGCGGCGTTTCTGCGCCGAGTTGATTCATGGCTTCCTCGTTGCATAATATAGTTCAGGTTACATTTCTGGATGCAGCAGTGGGCTGTGTCTGTCTCGGAGAATGGTTTTCCAAAGGTACTCCGAAGCCCCAGTGGTATGTAAATGATCTGGGGTTATGATGGTTTCTCGTGCAATGCCCCTTGCAAACACAAAGGTCACGCACATCCAACAGTGGTTTCCATCCTTTGCCTTTATGCACTGAGATTTCCACAGACTCCCTAAATATTTTTTTCTTAATTTTTTTGGGCTCTAGCGGCCCTTATTTGACAATGAGTGGACAGAAAAGGGGGCAGAGAGAGTAGAGGATAAGCAAATAGCAAAGGGCCCCAGTCCGGGACTCGGCCGTTTGCGCGTCAAGGAACTGCAGCCTTTGCACATTGGATGCTCATCCAGTAAACAGCGCCCCTCCCTGAATCTTTTCACGAATTTATACAATGTATGTTGAAGACCAAAAGTTATTTGTAATATAAGATTGAGATATATCCCTTTTAACTTATTGAAGATTCCTGAACTGAGTTTGGCACAAAGTGGTGAGTCATGACCCTTCCATGCTTGGAAAGAATATGACTTAAGTGGATGCTCTTTTTATACCTAATTCTGACACCCTCACCTGTCAACTGTTAATCTGCTTATTGTAGGATCATCCAAAATGGGGAAACCCGTAAATTGTATAAATGAACATGGAAACGTATTTACATTTCTGAATATAATAAAGTTTGGCAGTGAAGACACTGAAAATCATCCTTTACTTGTGTGACTTTTTGTACTCGTGTCTGCTAACTCAAGGTTTGTAAAGAAAAATTTTTAAAAAATGGACAAATTCCAGATTTTAGTGTTATTACATTTAGGATAACATCTCAACTTTTACAGAATTGGGTTTGTACTGCTTAGACCCTGTAAATAACCAGCATGTCTGTATCTGCTGGGGCTTTCAGTATTGTCAGAACAAAAAACCTAATTGTCTTTTAAATATGCACCATGAAAGGAAAATATACCCATAGCAAAGTAATAGATATATAATGAAATCTTTCATTAACATTTTAGGCTCCACGTACGAAACAGAGCCTCGGGAGGGGTTGAGCTGTGATGGAGCCTACGGCAAAATTTAGGGAACAATAAAGCAAGCATTAAAAGGACAACAAACTAAATTACATATAATGAGCTTTGAGCTGGCACTCTGAAAGCACCTTTTTAGGACCAGTGCAGACACAGCACAATGTGAATAACATCAAAACTGAATTGCTATAACCAGAAAGTCAAACTTTTTGCTACTGTGAAAGTTTAATGACTAAATGCTCAACTGCTTCAGATGAGTCCTGCATTGACTCTGAATGCTTGTAAGGCTTTTTGTATTGATTTTATTTTTTGTTTGTTTGTCTGTTTATGCAGAGAGAGGAAGGAGAAATGAATGTTTCTAAGCAATAGAAATCCTTCAGTGCTGGACAGAGTTTGTAACTTTTTAAGAAGTGGCATAAAAATGAAACCTTTCAACATCCTACAAACACTTCAGCACACATCTACATCTATATTAGTACTGTGCAAATTTTTTTTTTTTAACTCTGCCTTTCTTTATTATTTGAATCCAAGCAGCCAGACGTTGTTGTAAATCTTTTAAAGTGGTTTTGAGCGATATTTCTTCGGGCTTTCTGTAGATTTCTATTTTTTTCTTTTCACTCATTTTCAGTCCATTCCTTGTATCTGACCATTTTACAGAGGAATGTGTCTTTTTGTTTGTTAAGCTACTTAACTCTGACCCATAAACCACTCAAGCATAAAAAGGACGCCTAACTCAGGGATGAACCAGTGCTGTATCTACACATAACCCACATCTTAGCAAAGTATAATTTTTTAATTGTATCCATAACTGTTTTGTTACCAGCAGCCTGGCTCAAAAACAAATAGTTAATCCCACTCCTTTCAGTTGTATCTATGAAAAAGGCCAAAGACAACAGTTTGACAGCCATAAAATTGTATTTTTACGCCAATAAAGTGATTCCCAAAGAGCTTTTAGCCAAAAAGTTGGTACGCTTTAGCATGATGAGCAGTGTGTCCTTAGAGAATCGCTGGAAACTGGACAAGAAGAGGACAAAAGAAGAATTGTCAGGGATAAAAAGACATTAAACAGCAGCTGAACAGTATCAGAAAGGGGGGGGGGGGGCTTAGGTATGCAGAATGACACAATAATTAGACTGAAAATTAGAGGTAACAGGTGGATTACTCCTGAGGTGTTTAACAACCACTACAAAAAGAGATACAAAAAGTGATATTTTGTGTCTTGAATGTATATTTGGATGCTCTTGAAATTCTCTGACGGTATAAAAATGCCCTCACTTGACAAAGAAATGCAAACAGTTCAGAGATGTTACATTTAAACAAGAAATTGAGATGTGATGTCACATCTTTAAAACTGTATATAAGAGGTGGATGTAGGGTTTGTTGTATCATTAATTGGATTATGCACTCATGTCTCACTTGAAGCCTTGGGTTCAGTTTTTTTTGTTTGAACCATCTTGCTCTTTTAAAATGGCAGTATTTTTTAAAAAAAAAAGTATTTTGAGTTGAAACTTGAATAAGGGTATGACAAGAGACCTTTATGAATAGAAAATGAATAGAAATATACCAGAAAAGCATGTAAAAGCATATCTAGGGCTACATGAGAATTAATCTTTTATGCACAAAGTTAAGTAGAAACAGAATGATGTATAAATTCATTGGACTGCATTTTATTTTTAGTTTTTTTTAGTTTTATTTACAGTACAGTTGGTTCTGTATCTTTTTGTCATTGCGAAGGGGTTTGTGACTTTATGCCTAATCCCTCTGCAACTATTATACATCTGTTGGTCGACTGAGATCATACAAGTCGAAAGTATTGTGTTTTAGTTGTAGAGATTCTGACCAAAAAGAAAAAGGCCAAATAATTCCTACATCATTTCTACAATAATTACACATTCTGAGGCTTTCGAAATGGCTGTCGGTTTTTTTTCAAAATGGTGAACAAATTTCAAGTTTTCGGAAACAGTCTTGCGTCAGAATTTGTTCCTAATTATTAGAGGCAAAATGTTCCAAAGTCAGATCAACTCCATTTTCCTCTTTTGCTGTCTCCAGGCTTGGACGATCTGATTGGCTTAATGGCGGTTATACGTCACTTCCTGTAGTGCATGATGGCGTCGTCCATGACAGATCTGGCACATTGACTTCGACTGGGACTGTGCATTATATATTCTCCGTAAGCCAAACTGTTGATGCCTTTCTATTGATGAAATTAGCCGACATTTTCACCACGCAGCATTTGACGAACTGACCCGCCGGTGAGTCGTTTTCGCGGCTCGGGTTT
This sequence comes from Odontesthes bonariensis, assembly GCF_027942865.1. Taxonomy (NCBI): domain Eukaryota; kingdom Metazoa; phylum Chordata; class Actinopteri; order Atheriniformes; family Atherinopsidae; genus Odontesthes; species Odontesthes bonariensis. The sequence continues at coordinate 24,851,898 of NC_134510.1, forward strand.
GTTAGACCCGCTTGGGAGCCGAATCTAGCTGTTAGCTAAGTGTTTACGCAAGGTTACAGGGCACTGCTGTGTTGATACATATCCCATTCATTTTTATTTCTTCTTGTGGCTCACATAACCGCTGAAAAAGTAACCTAATTTCCCTTTATCGTTTGCGTTTCAGATCATGGCCCTTCACAGACTCACCCTCAGGCTGCGACCAACGGTGAGGTCGATTTTCACTGATGTTTCAGTGCACTGAAGCTGCGGTGACATAACCTGAGCCGTTCACTCAAAATGATTTGCCCTGGATTTTTCTAACGTAGTTTGAGGTGTCACGTTTTAAAAAAGGGGGAGATTGCAAATGTTTTAATCTAGTGCTGTTGTGTTGCAGATAACACACGTGAGATCCCTTCACACCAGTGGAGGTGGGCAGCTGCAGGAGGCTGTGGCTGTGCAGACAGAACCGGAGCCCATCTCAGTATGCAGAACACAAGAGAGTGACCCGGTAACAGGAGCTTTTTTTCATGGGATATGGTTAATGTACTCTAATGGGTTCGATTGAAGACACTTTGGAGTAATTTAGACATGCAATTAGTTACCTAGTGATTAAATGACGGGTGTAGCACAGACATTTAATGATCCCGATGCCACTGAATCTTTTCTAAACTCCAAAGACTTAATTGCATAGTAAATAAAGCTTAACCATGCTACATATATTTTCATGATTTCACTACTAGACATGTTAACAGTTCTAATACTCTGAATCTGACCCCAGGACATGAATCTTTGTGCTGGAAAGAGTTTATGAGTCCGGAAAGTCCACAAAGCTGAGCCAAAAAAAGTTTTCTGAACCATTCGAGCTTACAGTCTTAGTCAGAATCTGTTAAGGTTTTGTCATTTCTGTCTCTCAAAGACTTGGGAATGTTAATGAACCTTTTCCTCACATCCCGTCTGCGCTACTATATTCTTTATACGTAGATGAATACAAGTAGCCTCTTTCATTTGTAGATTGGGCAGTATTGACCAATCACAATCGAGAACTGGTTGCAAAGCAGGTGAACAAAGCAGGTGGAGGGCAAACGGTGCAACACACTGGCTGAAATAAAATCTCTAAACTGTTGTCAAACGACTTATTTTTGTGATGTTGACTAATAAGTTCATATTGGTGTCTCTCCAGGCGTTCCACTCGGAGAAACATATCGGACAGTTTTACACTCTGCCTTCCGCACACGTCCGCTCTCTGTTCCCTCATGGCCTCCCGTGGCGCTATCAGCAGCAGGCAGGTTCCTCTTTGGATGTTGGGAGTTAATGAGTGACATCTGGCTAATTAAATAATATACATGTTGTAAATTTGAAATGAAAATACCTGTATGAAGTATACGAATAGAAAGTGTTCTGTGTGGGTTTTAGGTGAAGACGTTTAATGAGGCCTGCGTCATGGCGAGACAGCCAGCTCTGGAGGTCATCTCTTACCTGAAGAAAGCAGACTACAGCAAACCTGCTTTGAGATATTTATTCTGTATCCTTCCAAACACGCACGTGCACATGCACAAACCCCTCTATTCTTGAACTTGAATAAAGCTGTTATCCTTATGGCGTTGCTCAGATGGGTTGAAGGGTAGCGGGAAGACGATGTCTCTGTGTCACACAGTTCACTTCTGCTACACGCAGGGGTGGCTGGTGCTGCATGTTCCTGATGGTGAGACACACACAGTCGCACACGCCAGATGCTTGTTAGCGGAAAAGAAAGGACTGCACACGGCGATAACGGTAACCCTGCCACCTTTCCCATGTCTTCGACAGCACACCTCTGGGTGAAGAATTGCAAGGAGCTGCTGCCATCATCCTATAAGGCCTCTCGCTTCGACCAGCCACTACAAGCCATAGCGTGGTTGCGCAACTTCAAAATCACCAATGAACCGTTCCTTTCAAAGGTAGAAACATTTACTCTGTGTCTTTTGCTTCACTTTAAAAGCCTGATGGCGCTAAGTTGTCAGACTTGTAGGCCTTAATATGTTTTAATGACTTTGATTCACTTGATATCTTAATCAGCAAACACTAACGGGGAGGAGCTCACTCGTGTTTCTGTTGTAATTGTGTCTACAGCCACGTGCTATTCTTATATCTCACTGGGTTTGGGTGTTTCGGAACACAAGCTCTCTGTATGTACAGAAGTTAAACACAACACTCTTATCACTTTGCTTTAACTTCTGGCAGCCTACAGCAAACCTGAGAGCTTGCCACAAACTTGTCCATCAGGTGTGATTGTTCTGGGTTTTTTTTTTTTCTGTAATTTAACACTGTTTTCAGTCACTCAAGCCTTGAAAACCAGATCAATCAAAGCTCAAATGGAACAAAACTTGAACCACACGTGCACCACAAACAAGTTGGACTTGAATTTAAACATTGTCGTAACCAGACTGAAACTTTTGTCAGTCGAAATCTCCTTCGTCTCATCCGACCTTCATTTCGTGTACATATCCTGTCATGTTTTCAGGTTTGTCTTCAGCTTTTTTTTGCTTGGATTCAAACTGAATTTGGCCTTTTTGAATTGGCTGAATAGAAGTTATGTTTACCTGGCGGTAATCTGCAGAGACTGAAGCCATTTGGGGGGACGAATCTGTCTTGCGTTACTATGACCCACAATGCATTGCAATGTTAACAACAATGGTAGACTATGAGTGAAAGGCTTTTCTCTGATATTAAAAAGAAAGTCTTCCTGAGTCTTTTGGAAATCGTACCCAAAGCCAGTGTTAATCTAATAAGCCATGTAAGTCTTATGAGTCGGACTTCAATTTAAAGCTAATGGAGGATTAGGAAATGTGTTTTGCAGATGGTACATGAACACTAACTGTGGGTTTGCAGCAGTTTTAAGGCACATGATAATGGCACTATGACACCACCTGTCATATTATGTTACATTTTAATTACATTAAAAAAAAAAGCTGCCTTAATGTTGGTATTTTTAAAAAGTTGCTAACCACCTAGGAAGAAAAGTCTACTCAGGAGTCCCTTAGAAAACCTCTAGTCGAGCGTTTTTTGTTGCTCTTTGTGTGTAAAACAAATTAAAACATGATAAATTCATTTATTTACTACATTGGTGACTGAAGTCTAAAGAAAAAGACCATTGCACAGCTAAAAAACTGAGGAATTGATTTGTTTAGTTAATGCTATCTTATTTCACCGGCGGTTTTGGTTTGGCAGGTGATCTGCACAGGTCGTGTAATTAGATATCGGTGCTATCCAAACATCCCACCTGCACTAAGCAAAACTGGTGGATGGATATGCAGTTTTAATGGTGCTCCCCGGATACCCTGAGCATCTTAGAACTGGGACTTTGTAACTTGTAATTTGGTAATCCAAAGTCTGCAGGTGGCAAATTAAAGCTGAAGGCGCCCCGACATCCTGTAAGAACAATAAAAGCGGCAAAAACACTAATCACTTCTGATCAGAACTTTCCGAGTAAAATCAGAGCAGACGCAGAGATTCTTGAGTTGGACGAGCTTTAGCTGCATTTTAAGGCAGAAACTTTTTCCTGGAACTAGGGTCTTTGGGATGGATCCGTAACCTCGTGGAAGTGTGTGACTTGAAATGTTTGGGAGTAAATGCATCTTAAAAAAAAAAAAAAAGCACCTCCTGGTTTAACTGTCTGTGTTGGCAGCTCCGGCTGTTGGAGAGGACGTAGTTTGCCCAATCCAGCCTGTAACTCAGACCTCAGTTGTAATGCAAAACACTCCAGGCTGAAGTCATATTTTAATTCCTTGGAAAAAAAGCTGTGGGGTTAATCAGGATCTGGGATCTGTTGGTCAAAATGAACCTTTTCTGTCCAGGCAACCATTTACCTTATGTCCAATCACATGAATTAATGTCAGTGCAAACAAACACTGGTAACGCAAATTTATCTAAAAGAGAAAAAGAAAAGTGAGTGAACCTGTCCCATTTCCTTCCCAGATAAAAACAAAGCATCGCTACGTCTGGACAAAGAGGGAGTCCACTGACGAGGGACGTACACTCGCAGAGCTTGTGGATCAGGTGAGTTCCCTCCCATCAGTGTAAACGACTGTGGATGACTCTCCTTTGCTTTTTATTTTTGCCTGAGTTTATCTCCTTCGAGTCGAGCTTCATCTTCACCTCATGTGTGCTCTGTGTTGATCAGTATCCAATGAACTGAGCCCAATGAAGGATCAGCACAATATTGTTGTGGCTGTGCCTGTGAATATCTCCCTTTCTGTCAGTCATCCTTCTGTTTTAGTCTTTGTGGACACACATTTGTGTTTGGCTTGCCAGCGGGACTTCTTTAGGGGATGATATTAATTTGACTCGAGCATCTGTTGTTTAAGAGCAATCTCACTGCGAAGTTTGACAAAATATGGGAGATTTATAAGTCGTATTATTTCTCACCTAATCTGTCTCAAATCCAAACATCCACAGGCTTAGAGTGAAATAAATTGAGTGTGAAATTACTCTCTCCTACCCTATGCTGACTTCACCATAACTGTGTTGCTCTGAATCGTTTTGTTTTCCTTCCACGCTGTCTTATTTCCTTTCATAACACGCAGTCATCAGGCCTGAATGGTTTTCTGTGCTGCAGGGGATATCACGTGTGAAGAGCAGCAGCGACGTTGTGGGGGCAGTGATGAAGGAACTCAGGCTGCAGAGCGGGCAACCAGGGGTGGACTTCCGCCTGGCTGTGGTGGTGGATGGTGTCAATGCCCTGTGGGGACAATCTAGCCTAAAGAAGGAGGATAAGACTGCTGTGAGGAGGAGGGGGGGGGGGCTTCTCAATGCTGGCATGCCTTGAATTCAATGTTTGTTTTGTTTTGTCTCCACTTGTTGCAGATGTCAAGTTTCATATGTCTCGTTGTCTCTCTGCCATCAGGTGGATCCAGAAGAGCTCACCTTGATTTACAACCTGAGAAAGCTGACGAAGAACGACTGGGTGAGAAGAGCACGAGTGCTGACAACAGTCACTGTTGAACATGACGTTTGAACAGTTTTTGATGAATATTCCCTCTCTTGTCCCAGACCGGAGGTGCCATCATCACCACTCTGTCTCAGACGGGGTCTATTTACACTCCAAAGGGTGCCTACTTACCACAAGAGCTGCTCGGAGAGGTCAGAGGACATTTGATTGTACCTAACAGACTGCCACGGCAGATTAGTCTTTGCATTTAATTACTAACTTCGATCAATGGCATATTGACATTTTTTTTATCATCAGGGAGCAACAAAAAGGATCGTTTGTCTAACAATACAGCAAGGAAACACCTTTCTTGCTGTATACGTACATTTAAAAACAAAAACAAAAAAACATTTCATATTTAATTGGAGTATTTTTTTTTTTTTACAGCTGAGAAGCCTTGAAAATATATTCTGTTCCTTGTGTTCAGATTCTACTTAGTCTCTGTTTTCCAGGTGACTTGAGTCGTTGAGTTGTTTCTAATTTCTGTTATCGCACTCGCATTAGACCACTTCACTAATGGACAAGTAAATCAATCACTATCTCCAACTTCTTCAACTTGATACCAATCAAATCACAAGACTCAAGGCGAGATCATGTAACACTCTCATCCCACTTAATGAAAATTGTTTGCGTTTCAAGTACATTCTGTAATATTCTTTCATCACTCAGATTTTAGCCTTTCACCACCGACTGTGTGGGCTTCACTTTAGTTGAACTTGTCTATTTTTCAGCACATTGATTTCTATTTAAAAATCTGCATTATTGATTTATTTTTCCCCTCTGTGCATCTGAACTGAATAAATATTAATATTTGATATCTGCATTTCAATAATTAACAGAGCCTTGAGTGCTCTCAACATGACGCCTGTATTTTTCCGCTTCAGTTTATTGTAAATGTTACGGAATTTGCGGTGAGGTTTCATGTCTGTGCGTGCTGTTTAAAGCCATCAAGTTAAATGTTGCACAATCACGAAGACAACAGGTTTTGTGTCTTCTAATGCTGCAACCTGTCTCTTGTGCTCATCAGAGGGGATTTGACAGCATGGATCCATTTATCCCAGTGTCTGTGCCCAACTACAGCGAGAAGGAGTTTGAGAGCTGTTACCTTTACTATATGGACCGCCACTGGCTGCAGCATCCACAGAGTGAGCGATCATGATGTTGCTTTGTGCTTTTTCATGCTAATAGTGACGTGCATGCAAGGTTATTCTCACACACTTTGTTTCTCTTTACCCCCAATAGGCCGAACGGAGGAAGGGAAGAAAGAACTAATCTTTTTGAGCAATAGGAATCCGTCCATGTTTGACAGAGTTTGCGGCTCCTTATGAAGTCTCAGGAACAAGCGTGCAAATGTCACTGTACCAGAAATAAATCTATATATATACAAATGTCCATGTCTATGTTATGTATCCTGCTGTAAATTATAACGCTATGTGTTGGTTTGATAATAAAACGCTGCAGTAAAAATGTTTGATTGACTTTCTCACGATAGGGAACAAGTTGAATGTGAAATTTATGAATTCTGAAAAACTTTAAGTCCGTTTTAGAAGAAAATTGTTTTATCAGATTCAACGTGCAGTTTTTAATTGTGCATTTTTAAAGGAATTGGAGACGGGCGCCTGCTCGCCATCGTATCGCCTTTGCTTTTAACAACACTTTGTGAGACAAATTACTGCAGTTTTGGTGGCAAAATACTCTTTAATTTTGGTTGATGTTGGATTTCAGCTGCTCAACCGTTCAGGACCTCTTTGTCCTCGTTTTTATAATGTAAGAAAGTACCAAATCTTTTTCGGTCTGTGACCAGTATGAATTGTAGGCATTTTATTTAAGACTCTGACATATTACATTATGAGTGTAATTTGGTATTACTTTGCTGAAATAAGCAAGGCCTTGCCTGAAAAAGATGCCACCAAAACTGCAGCATTCAGTCTTTGGGGAAAATAAAAATACAACCTCTCGATTCTAGGGATTTTATATATCCGGACATATAAAAAAAAAAAAAAAAAGATTTGGTCAAATAAAGTAAAATTAGCTCATTACAACCAGTTTAACGAGAAAAAAAAAAAAACTGAGAAAACCTTTACTGCTCCTGTAGTAATTAGGACCGTAAGTAGCAGTGAGGTGCTGCCAATCCAATGCACTTGATAATTGGGTCATCAACAAGTGTGAGCACCTCTACCAAAGCAAAAGTGTTGGCAGTTTGCTGGTCTGGATTATTCAGTTGTGTGTTAATAGAATGCCAAGGAGGAAAGCCATCTCCAAGATCTAAGGCCCAATCCCATATTTACCTCCTTGCAGAGGTAAAGTACTCCTTTAATTTAAGAGATCAAGAAGTAGTGGTCATCCAGTCATCCAAATGGCCACCAGTGCTCCAAATTGATGGGGTATCTGATGACTACTCCTTGATATTCAAAAGAAAAGGGGCAACTTACCTCTGCAAAAAGAAGTTGCAGAGCCAAGGGGAGGAAGCAATTGTTGCTGTCAAACAATCTGCCAAGGGTTATAAGGTCATTTTCCAACAGTTTAGAGTCCATCATTCCACAGTGAGAAAGATTATTCACAAATAAAAAACATTCGAAACAGTTGCCAATCTTTCCTGAAGTGATCTCCCAGCAAGTTCATCCTATGGTCAGACTGCAATGCTCAGAGAAACTGCGAAAACCCAAGAGCTACATCCCAGACTCTACAGGCCTCAGTTAGCATTTTAAATGCTGTTTAGCAACCTTTGAGTGTCAGAGTCAACCATGAACTCCACTGTACACCAAAGTATATTCCAGAGTTAAATGTGTAGCCTTGGGGCTCGTGTCCACTTAATGCTTTTTTCTTTTTGCCATTGCAGATCTGTGGACCAACAAATATTTACAAATCCACAGGGAACTGAAACACTGAAAGCCCAAATGGTTTGTTTTAAATAAGTAGACTACAAGGCAGTTTTTTAAACTTCACCTCAGAATGCCTTAAATGAACTTGGGGCCAGGAAAGACACAGAGTTTCTAAATCAGTTTTTTCCCCCTTTATATATTGTAGTTCCTCTAACTTGTCGTTGTGGTGGCAGTGCAAAAATTTGCTCACATGCAATGACTCAGAAGTCCCTCTGAATCATCGCAGGAATTTGCACCACAGAAATGTCCTTTCTAATGCAGTATTTGATTGAGAGGCAACCTCAAATAGTTGCCTACGCAATCTTTCAGAACTTTTTCACCCGTTTAACTCTTCTCTCTTCTGAGAGACTGGACCTTCTGAGGATTGTTTACTCCATACAGTGTTATTAAAACATTTGCAGGCATGAAATTGAAAGAGAGCATCAAACAAAAAACACCAAAATATCAATTTTGCTTTCAGTAAAATGTAGAGTTTAAAAGGTTTGTTACATTACAGTTACTAAGAATCTTAAAGAAAGACCATACCATTCTTAAGTAAATACGTATTTATTCGGATTATTCGACATTGGAAACTTGTAAAAGTACAAAAAAACAATCGAGTTCAGAGTGTGCAAGCAGTAGTAAAATGTCCCTTATAGACCACCGTAAAGCAAGACAAGCATTAGCCCCTCCTATTTCCGCAGTCTTCTCTTTTTAAAAAAAAATAGTTTTTAACTATTGATTGATTTGTTTATGTTTTAAAAATAATTTGTCTGGCTCTGATAGAAACGAGGTCGACCAGCTGTCAATGAGTATATTGGTTGAGCTTCTCGTATGTTTTTTTTTTTTGCACCAACCTGCCCGAAAAGGTAAATATAGTTACTGTTTACCTGAATTATATTTGTTTAGTTTGGTGATTTTCCCATAAAACAGACTCTGAATGTCACTGTTCAATCCCACATGTGTTTGTATTATTGTGTTGGTTTCGTCCCATTTGCTTTACGACCATAGTCTGTTTGGTTTGGTCGTGGCCCTGTTTGATATTTTGGAGTTTTTAATATTGTTCCCTAAAGAAATGTGGATTGTTTTGTAAACGACACTGGGTATAACTCTGGCGGCGTTTTTTTAGGAGAAGTTGTGATTTAAACTGGTTACGAGTGCTTGTTCAGCAATCCTCTCTTGTCCATTGCTGCCCCCTGGTGGCATGTAATGGTATGTGTATATAAATGCATATGATGCATTTATATCATATATCATATCACATCATATTATATCATAAATGCATATGATGCATTTATATACATATATACTATTAACACTAAAATGGCACGGTTTTCTTGTCTGTGCACGTGCGTCTGTGGGTTGCTTCGTAAGTTTAATAATCATGGGTGAATACATTATCTTTGCCCATCGTTTTCTGGCACATATATTTCACGGATTTGTGTTTTTTTTTTTTATCTTTAATGTCTTAGTGTTTCAAATGAACCATGTCAGTGTAAACCAAACTAAAATAAAATAAACCAGGATTAAACAATATCTGGGACCCTTCTGCTCACGAGAAGTTAACTCGATCCGCTTTGATGGCACAGCACCACCTGGCTGTTGGTGCGGATTTCCACATGGTTGCGTTGCTCACCTGACCGCTTCTTCAGGCATGTGACTGGTCTAAAGTGATGACGAGGCTCTGCTATGGCATATTGGACAACGTTAATGTAACGGTGTGGTATGAATACTTGAGTCTCCCTCCAGGACATGCCGGGTTTCCTGTTAGAATAATTTTAGGTTAGATAATCGTTCATCAAGAGCTCTGAATGTCATGAGAATGAAATGTGAGTATATGTGTTTGCTGAGTCAGTCGCGGACCCTGCGGTGGTTGAACTTCCTGAACTCATGTCAAATCAGATTTACGCCTGGACTTCTACGTTTTCATTTTGAACTACTTTGTCTCCAGATATAATGGCTCCGTCATTGCCATCATGTACTGTTCTGGTGCTTGTTTTCATCGCAGCTGATGTTATTCTCTGTAAAGGTAGCCAACAAAACACATCCTCACACAGTTTAATCTGTTGTTGTTGTTTTTATGTGCAAAAAAAAGTAAAGTAACGGGCCTGACATGTTTTTTCTTCTTCCAGGAGGCAATGAATGTATAGCCAAAAACTTTGGCCACGGCTCGTTTGTGTGTGTGTGTAATTCCACCTACTGTGACAGTGTGGGGTCGGTGACCCTGCCTCCGCTGGGTCAGTACTCCTCCTACCTGAGCAGCATGGCGGGCAGCAGGCTGAAGGCCGGCCACGGTCAGGTCCAGGAGAAAAGCTCTGGAGCAGGTGAGTGGAGGAGAAGCACTTTATTCGACTGCGTCTGTGGTGTTGGAGCACCTGCGCCTTTCTTAATGTGTTTCTTTCAGGCCTCAGGTTGACTGTCGTTCCCTTCCAGAAGTATCAGAGGATCAGGGGGTTTGGTGGCGCGATGACGGATGCAGCAGCCATCAACATTCTCTCTCTTTCTGATGGTGCACAGGAGCAGCTGCTGCGCCAGTACTTCTCAAATGAAGGTACTGTTTGAGCTAAATATGCGGCCAATATCCAAAGAATGGGCTTCCTATCCATCGAAAAGTATGGTTGTACTGCTCCAGCATAATTAGAAAGTACAGTTTCTCATTCTGTGAGCACTCTGGCTGCTGTCAACTGCTCATAAGCAGCTCAGATAACCTCACAGGAAAAGACAAGTTATCCATTTAAGTGTTACATAGTATTATAATGTTGTACAGTTGCTTTGGATTTTCAGGCAGCACCTTCATGCTGCAGATCCTCCATACCGCCACATCCCAAAGGTGCGTTAGCCACTATACATCTAACTGTGGAAACCAGTTCAGTTTACCACCAACAGCTTGACTTGTTTAAACAGGGCAGAATGTTTAATATATGCCAAAAAAGTACATCCTGGTATTTCTTTGCTCAATGGCAATAAACAGTCTAAACTAGTATTTTACACAAATTAGACTAAATGCCTCACATATGATGTCACAAACACTTTTATTTTAAGACCATAATCAAATCAGGATATTTCCAGGTTGTTGTTTCCGGCTCAGTAAAGCATATCTGTGTAAATGATATACTAATAATATATATATTATATATACTAACAACAATAATGGCAACATCAATTACAGGCCGTCCCTGTCATAGAATGTACGGCTGCATAGTACTCCCATACATTAATATGTTTATTAATTTGATGATTATGAAAATAAATAACCTATGTTGAATAGATGTCAGCAACGTCTGCTCTCACAGGCCTGTGCAAATGACAAAAAATGTAAACCACGAAAATAAAAGGCCTTTTTCGTTGCAGAGTGAAACCACACTGTGCAGTTTCTGGAGGATTACGGACTCTGCTCGTCCCTGTGTCTTATTAACTGAAGCTGTGTGTATCTCTAAGTGTGTGTGCGTCGAGGTTAAGCTATGTGTGCATATGTAGATTTGTTTAGAGCGTCAGCTGTGAGTCGTGAGTGGCAGTTTAGGTTGCCACGGTGAGGTTAAGAGTAAGATTCTGTACGGCTGAGACTAAGAATTAGTCTGTGGGGCTTGTTGGCCCATTCTCACATGTCATTCAGGAATTTTTAACCGCAATACATTGATGAATTCTGATCAAATCAAATTATCCCTCAGCATTAGTTATGTTTGGTTCTCTGTATTGTGACAGGTATCGGCTACAGGATTGTGCGCATCCCCATGGCCAGCTGTGACTTCTCAACCCGCCTTTACACCTATGCTGACACACCTGGAGACTACAACCTGGACAATTTTACTTTGGCCCCTGAGGACATCGACATGAAGGTCTCTTCTCAAACAAACACATGACCATCCCTCTATAAGCTCATCTCATTTGTCTAATTTCAGCCTCCTTGTCTCCTCGCTCCTCTGTCCTCTTCTTTTTTTGACTTGAAAATTGTTCACGGCAAAATACTTTGAAGGATGCCTCGAGTCCTGAAATGTACCCAGAGGAGAGACTTGTCAGAGCAGCTATAGACAGAGGATGCACATGGGTGTGTCCTTTGCAAATGTTTTTTTTTTGGGTCACCCACCACGTCCAGAGGGGGTGTTACACATCGATCCTCCACTATATGTTGAATTAAAAGTGATTATCTACTTTGTCACAAGAGAATGTAATGCTCACCAAAAAGAAATGATTAAAGTGGTAGGTGCAGTCGTGCTTCGCATCAGGTTTAAAATGTCAGCTCTGAAGTAAGGGCGTCTCATTTTGTTTAACGCCTCTTACCCTGTGTCCTCTCTTCTCGTGTCTGTCCTTGGCTCCTCTGCTCAACTCTCTGGTGGGAGGGACCAAGAAACAAATAGAGGAGTGGAGCAACTGAGTGTGCTCAATTCGGGAAATGCAATAAGGGGCATGTCTCTCCATGTCTTTGCTCTTCTGTCTCTCAGATCCCTCTTCTGCAGCGTGCCCAGGCCATGTCTCCTCGTCCCCTCTCCCTGTTTGCCAGCGCCTGGAGCGCCCCTGCCTGGATGAAAACTAATAATGAACTCATAGGAAAGGGCTCCCTGAGAGGCAAGCCAGGGGGAAAAGAGCATAAAACTTGGGCTCAGTACTATATCAGGTGGCTTCAAGTGATATTGCATATTGACGAAGCTTGATACAAGAGAATTTTATTCTGACAGATGCTTTCATTCTTCCTCTCAGGTTCCTTGAGGAGTATGCTAAATATAACTTGACCTTCTGGGCCGTGACCACAGGAAATGAGCCAACTGCAGGACTTTTGAGAAACTACAGGTCTCTTCTTATATGACTTAACAAGTCATAGTTTATGTGTATATATATAAAAAGATGAGAGGTGATAGAGCCTTCTCTGTGGCAGCACCCAGACTGTGGAACAGCCTCCCGTTGTCTGTCAGGTCCTCTCAGTCTTTAGGCCAGTTCAAATCCAGACCAAAACATATCTCTTTTCTCTGGCCTTCCACGAGCTGAAATGGAGTTTACCTTGGCTTGCTTCTTTTATTGTTACTGTTATTGTTATTTTATTGCTAATTTTATCTCATTTTTTTTTTTTTTTATCTGTGATGAAGTTATTCTTTTTGCTATTTTATTGATGACTCTCTTAATATGTGATGCAGTTGCTATTGTGAAGCACTTTGGTCAGCTGAGGTTGTTTTAATGTGCTATATAAATACATATTGAATTGAATATATATACATTATATATATATATATATATTTATATATTCTTAATGCTGCGAGACACTGAGGCAACTCTTTCTCACTTCAGTTTCCAGGCTCTCGGCTTCACTGCTGAGGAGCAGAGGGACTGGGTGGCTCTGGACTTGGGCCCTGCTCTGAAAGCCTCATCTTACCCCCACACACACATCATCATACTGGATGACAACCGCCTGCTGCTGCCCCACTGGGCCAAAGTGGTGAGTCCAAGGATGAAGAGATACAGTAGAGAAAAAAAGGTCACTGCTAACTTTATTTTTACCTGAAGCTACTCTGCGGTTACAGATGAGACATGAGGACATGCAGCATAAACCAGTTTATGGAATTAAGTGAAATTAATCACATCTTAACATAGCATCCAGCCACTGGGGAGCAGGAGCCAGTGTATTTCTAGTGCCGGTCCCAATACATGGTGGGAGTTGCGTCCGGCGTAAAACTTGTGCCAAATCAATGATGCGAGATTGACTCGCTGTGGCGACCTCTGATAAAAGGGAGAGGCCGAAAGAAGAAGAAGAATCACATTTAACATACGAGTAAAATGTAGTGCAATGCAACACAAGTTGTGCATGATGAAGAAGATTTATCCCAGAGTGAAAGTGTTTAGACACCGGGGAAAAAGCTAAAATAAGAAACCACCATTCAGTCTGCAGCCAAGTAGCAGCAACAAAATGACTTTTTAGACTTTCTCTTTGATATTTAACACCAATTAATATGTACAGTAAAACCAGATTTCTGCAGGGGCCATAAAGTTAAAAGTAAGGCATCTTGAATAACATGCAGAGTACAATTTAGTAACTGATTAACTGCAGTGTTCAACATCAATTTTAGGCTCATTAAACTGGACTTTGGTCAGATTAAAGTGGATTCAGTAGTGAGCGTAGGTTTTGTTAACCCTTTAATGTTCTCGCAAAGAAGAAAAAAGTCAACTGGCAGAACGGAGTGGGTTGAGGTCAGGTTTGATTTTACCTGCACCATGGGAAACTCAGCTCAAGCCATTTTAGAGTGGTTTAAGCAAAAGTTAGACTGGTGTCAGACAATGTTTGAGTAGGTTTTAGAACATGTTGGTCTATATTTAGACCTGGGTTTGGCCAGATAATCTGGAATCAGACTGCATTTAGTTTGAGATTACAGTGAGTTTAGGACAGGTTTAAGTGGATATAAACCATGTTAGACTTTATTTAGACATGGTTATGCTGCATTTAGGCCACATTAAAGTTACGGTTCGGCCATATTAAAATGGATTTCAAAGTTAAAGCAAACAGCATCTTTATATTGAGTCAGGAAACTCTGTTACTCGAAGGCGAGTCATTTTTATCTTTTTCCCCCTCAGGTCCTAAGTGATGTTCATGCAGCACAGTACATTCACGGCGTGGCCGTACACTGGTATTACGACAGAATTGTCCCTGCTGACATAAGCTTGGGGGTCACCCATCAGCTCTACCCAGAGTATTACCTGTTTGGCACAGAGGCCTGTGCTGGAGCAAACCCTATTGACAGAGGAGTGAAGCTGGGAAGCTGGGAAAGGGCTGAACAGTATGCGCATGACATTATAGAGGTGAGATCATCTGATCCTGCTGCATGTTTGTGCGTGTTCAGTCAGATCCACTGTTCCAGATGTACGATTTGACAAGCTGCGAGCTGCCGCAGAAAGGTGTGTCGCCTCCCTTCGTGTTGCACTGAGGGTTACAAGTTCCACTCTGCAGAGAAACTGCCTGCAGGCCTGCGAGGCAAGCTGGAGCTGGCGTCCTGTCTCTTCTTTCTTCACTCTCACTCAAGGGAAATTGGACTCTTTCCATTTAATTAATTTTGCATGGGCTCGTTCAGGCTGTAGACATATCCAGAGTCAGATGGACATTGATCATGTAAATGTGCTGTCTTTGTGACATTTAAACTAGGTCCCACTTCAAAAGAGTCACTTAATGAAACATATCCTACCACTGAGCTTCAAAACTTCCTTCAGGCAGTAGACACTGAACTTGTGGGTCTTTTCTGTTTTAGGACTTAAATCATCATGTTGTGGGCTGGACTGACTGGAACTTGGCCCTGAACCAGACTGGTGGCCCAAACTGGGTTAAAAACTTTGTGGACAGCCCCGTTGTTGTGGACGCGGAGCTCGACGTCTTCTACAAGCAGCCGATGTTTTACAGCATGGCCCACTTCAGGTAGTCGTCCGTTTGCCTCCCATGCATCAATGACATGTTACATGTTCCCATTTCACAAGGCGAGAGTCTTATGAGATCAATCCCTAAACTTTTACACAGCAAGTTCCTGTTGGAGGGGTCTCAGAGGGTGGGGGTGTCCGCGAGTGGAAAAACAAAGCTGGAATTTTCTGCCTTCATCAGACCGGATGGCTCAGTGGTAATCATCGTCCTCAACAGGTACTCATTAATTCAATCTGTGCGAATATGTGCGACTGTCGGGCAAATACTGAACGCCGTTTGCGTTTGTCAGGTCGTCGTCGGTGATCCAGTTTGAAGTCTGGGATCCTGCTGTTGGTTACATTCCCTGCACCGCGCCGGCCAATTCGCTGCTAACGCTTGGTTGGAACACAAACTGAGCTGTAACACAAAATTACACACCGGAATATTTCTCTGCACATTTCACAGAAAGAAAGCATTTCATAATGGAGCCTTCTTCTCATTACATAAGCACCCTGTAAGCACACCACCTACATGCAGTTTCACTGAATGGTTGGTTTGGCTTGCTGCCGTTTGAAACAGTCCTTATGTCAGTAGTCATTTAGATTAACCTTGATCAATAAGAAACATAACACATTGTACTTTGATTCAAAAGAATAAAATGTCATCATTCCTTATTTAAAAAAAAAAAGAAAAAAAAAGGTAACTGAATATACATGAAAGAGTTTACCAGATTAACTTGTGCCGTAACATTCCTGAAAGGGCTAATTCTCATCTTGAAGTGTGCTTCCATTCTCACATCAGTGAAGAAATCATCTAAATGATGTCCTGAACTTGTAAATACCTTCTGATTTAGTTTAGTCTTTGTAAATTTTTAATAAAGCATCTATTGTTGAAAATGCTGCATATCACCATTCTTGAGTACATAGGAGATAAAACCCCACATTAAATAGACTTCAAGCAATGAAAGTTAAAACAGTCTTTTTTTGTCAATTTATTAATACATCATAGACTTTTTTCATATAATATACAGTTGGACAACCAGGTATTTCACATGTGCATCTCCATTCTCAATGTTTTCATCATTGCAAACCTTAAGTTTTTTTTTTTGACTAAAGTTATTTACATAAAAAAAGGAAAATGTGAAACAAAAGATGGTCATAAACAGAAGAATAAAATGACAGAGGGATGCCATCTGTTTATTATATATACACCAGGAGGGGTATGTGAAATAAAGCATCAGATAATGGGCCAAACTGAGGGATTTCATTTAATTCTCAGTGGTAAAAACATTTATAGTTTCAGATGGAGAAGAGTCCTGAGGGGTGCACTACGAAGCAAGATCAGTGGCTTAGCAGGTGATGTTGAGCTTTCAGGGTCATGAAGGTGGCTCTCTTTTTCACCCGACCAGATCACCACGTTAACTTACGCGCTTCAGAACAGTTTATACTCAAAGTTTTGGATTAAATAGTCTGAAAGAAGGGCAAAAGACGGCAAACTCAGACTAACACAACACTGCGATGTGGTCAGGCAGACGCATCGAAAGTCGATGTCAGACATTGTAAAATAATTTAAGGCGAGAATATAGAAGAAAATCATTTAAACTCTTATTTAGAAGTCTGTCAGTGTACCGCATTATATGCTGATCAAATCTGGGCATTTTAATTGCCAAATTTAACCACAATACAACGTTGAATCGGTGATATCTTTTCAGCATTTAATCTAGCAAATATCTGACCCACCATCGACTTTAATCTTAACTAAAAATCAGCCCTTTTGACCACTGTGGCAAAACCCCCGATGAAGATTCTCGGTTGGTGACCCACCAAAGAGGCTTTGCAGTCACAGCAGAACGACACGTAGCGTTTGCGTCATGTTACCATGGGAACAAAGCTTTCACTGGGTGAATCAGAACGGATTTTTTTCCTTCTTTATATCTTGTTCTGATTCGACAACAAATTCATTCTATAGTCTGCTGCCGATATCGGATCCAACACGTACACAGAAATAAATAAATCTAGACCTATACATCAGAAAATGTTCAACCAATTAAATTTCCCTTCGATTTGGCCAATGACTTACGTGACTGCTACATCAATTATGGGATGCTGTCCGAGGTAAGTGTACTTTTCATCATGTTAAAAGTTTTAAGAGCTTAATGTGCATCTAACAGTATAACATATACTGTATAACTTCCACCAACTTAGTTATTTGCACAATTTTCTGCAGCCCTATTGTCTCAAAGTCATTTATGTTTTTCACATTTCACCGTTCATACAACCTGCTCTTCTTCTGAATGAAAGGTGATAGGCATTGTGTGGAAGAAGCATCAAACGATGAGTAAAACACCCATCTTGTGTGAGTGCGCAGAGTCTATAAAGAAAAGCTGGAGTTAAAGTCACAGTACGGGTTATCTCTGAGTGAAGGTTTAGGTTTTGTGGGTTTTTTTCAGTCCAGCTAACACAAAGAAAGCCCAGCTGTGTTGAACATGCTTCATAGTGCACTCCTCTGGAAGGTGCCACAAATCTCTTCCTGTTATCTGAAGTCACAGCTTCTGTTGGTGGCCACTCAACATGATTCCTATAAAATGCTTTGTTTTGTTCTTTTATTGTAATACATTATGTGTTAACACAATAGCATGAACCCCTTTGCAGTGCAATCCAATACAACACTGCCATTGTACATAAATGAGTTCAATCGGCATCGTTATGATGCAACCCTCAAAAAAAAAAAAAAAATTTAAAAAAAAAATGGAACAATATTTAAATCCTTGAGAGCAGTGGGCGTTCGTGTTGTTATGTCCTGTCTCTGCAAATGCAAAAGGGTGAAAATATCCCCTAAAGTCTTTCCATGTGCCTTTCAGGGCTCAGTTGCAGGATTAAGCTCATCCAGAAGTCAAGGTAAATGATATCATTTCTGGCATTTCCCCTTCATGGTGTATTGCAGCAGTACATTTAACGAAAGATGTCGACGAAGTTTGGTTGAGAAGCGAAAATGGAGACGACGGGCGGGACGAACATTAATCTACATTGAGGTGCCACTTGGCAAAGAAAAAGGGGGGTTAAGCAAACCACAGTGGATTGTTAAGACGTCTGCATGGTACGTGATTGAGGAGAAAGGCATTAAAATAGAAATTAGAGATACAAAAAAAGTTATCTTGAGATGATTATGACTGCAATGGAGATGGAACAGAGGAAAGTGAGAAGCGTTTTGTTGGAGGGGAACCAAGGGATGAGATAGGTGGGTGTCTCAGAAGGACCATCTCTCCTGTGTGCGGGGGTCCATAGAGAGGGAGGGGGACTCTGATGGGGTCTGGCTGCTGCTGTCTTCTCCGTTCAAACTCATCCTACACACTGGACATGTGTCATGCTGCATGGCCACACAACAAAATGCAGACATTAGCTTGTTGCTGTTTTCTCACAAGTGTCCGTGAGATGTTTTAACAAGAGGACTTTCTGAATTTTAGTCCCATTTGACAAGATGATGATGCTTCTATGGATGCGAGTGGTACTAATCACACACGACACAGAAACTTCCACACAGATGCCCTGATTTCTGCCTGGATAAATTAAGCTCAATTTAGCATTAAATCTAGACTTTGTCCATACCCGTTTCAAATGTTTTATCTTACTGAAAAAATAGTGACATTAATCATAGTTTGTGCTATAAAAACAGTGCTCACAAACTACCATCTGATGGTAGTAAAAGAATTAATGAAAAAACACAGCAGAGCACTGACTATATAGGACATAATTCTGTCTATAAACAGGTTATACTAAGGAACTGGGTACAAGACCACAGATTAACTCCATCAACAATAAGCAATCAAATCACCTCGGGTATTTTCATGATGATGTCCAGACAATAAAAGTGTGTTCCCTTACATCTAAAGAATGTGAATGCACCATATTCTGAATCTGCTGTGTTTGTGGTAACTCACCATTTCCAGCCATGGTACTATACAGTCTGAATGAAAGAAGTGGTTACAGGGTAGCTGTCTGACTGGCTCTCCCACCGCAAAGTCCTCTTTGCATACTGGACATTCCATACAGCAGTCTGTGGGAGTAAAGATGGATATGCGTTTTTATCTTTCACCTGATATCAATGCCCCTACCATATCAGTCCCTTGTTAAAAAAAGCTGCCTTTTAGCCCTGTGGATATAAGCAACCCACACCCTCACTGCTGCCCGTCTCCTCGTCAGTAATTCCAGGGATTTTCACCGACAGCTTGACAAATACATCCTGCTTCCAAGTCTGCGGCTGGAAAAACTAGATATCTTCTGGATCTTTTTGGTCATCCCGCGAACTAAAGGTCACTGAACTTTAATGTGATTTGTGAGTATGCAACCTCCTCCCCTGCTGTGCACCCAACCCACGCAGCTAACGCAGCGCATACAGCTTCCTATTACGAAACTGCCTTAGATTTAATTGTTAAATTTTGTTGTATAGCTGCGTTTTCATTGAAGAGTCTAAATTGTGTATGCATCATTAAAAGTCTAACCAGACGATTCAGGCAATTTAAGGACACAAAACAGTCTCATTGAAGAATTAAAACCATAAAAGTCCAAGAAGGGGTTTTTTGATTTCTCCCAAATAGTTGGTTATTTTAAAGCTAGGCTGCACAACTAACCGTAACTAACCGTTACAACGGAGCAGTAAAACAAGACGGAACACAAAGATGAAGTGAAGAAGAAACCACACAAAAGTGGAAAAAGTGGGGGGTGGAGTGAGAGATAAGCTCACATAATTAGAAAGTAATCCATAGAACAAACTTGATAATGCCAAGGCTAACAGGCAACTCTGACAGCGTCCAAATGATACTTTTAAACACAAGACAATAACTAGTCATAACTAATTATTTACAAACTTACTTCATTGCATGACAACATGCTTCTGTACATGTTCGAACAACTAAAACAAAGTAGCAAGCAATACTGTAGAAGTCAGCAGTTTTTTGTAAAAATAAATAGTGACGAAGATGATGAAACACAAACTTAGGAGCAAAATTACACACAGCTGCTATGACCTGAGGTTTGTGCTTAGCCAACTTCTAAAATAAAGTAATTACATACAGAGGGTAAACTGACAGCTTTAGTGATAGCGCTGCTGAAGTTTGCACTTCAAGGACACAAAAAGAGAAACTTTGTGAATCAGTGAGGTAAGAGAGGGGAAATAGGAATGAGATGGGACCGACCTGCTTGTTCCTGAGAGATATTGACAGTTGGGAGAGAAGAAATCTTCTCCTTCTCAGCTGGAGGAGGTCCTGTGTTCTCCAACTGACCTAGTAACTACACACACACACACACACACACACGTAAAGTCAAACGATAAAAAGTGAGAGACAAGGTTTTGTAATAAGTTTAGTTTACCTGTGTTATCACGGCATCTAACCCTCCCTGCCCCCACGCGTAATCCCCTGGGTTAGAGTGCAGCATTCCCGTCCTGAAAGAGACACAGGCAGCCAAAGTTGATGTGAAATAGCATTTAAGTAGCATTAACCGTGGGATGCTACTGCCGTGTTGATTTACCATGACAGGGGAGGTGAGCCAGGGACTCCAGAGTTGGCAAATAGACCAGCGAGAAACTGTTGTACGATCCTAACAAACAAAAAAGAAACACAAAGTCATCACCAAAATTGAAGATCCATTAAGATTGTAAAACCTCATTTTCAGATGTTGTTGTGACTGAGAAGCAGTTCTTTTTCATCCCTCATGCCAAGCAAAGTATAATGTCTGCTTGACTGTACAAGTCACACTTAGTGGAGCAAAATATTGTAGGCATACTTCTGTTATATTTACTGTTGCTCGCCTATTGCCAACACTCCTGTAGATCATTCACGCACTTTGTCCCCTTTATAGAAACAGCATTTGTTGTGTCATATGACAATTTATATTTCCCCAAATGCCAAATTTCTCATTACCCACGACACACACACAACTAAATAATTAAATAAATACTTGCTATGCTGCAGGTAGGGATAATGATGTGAAATATGATCAGGAGTCAGAAGGCTGCTCCACTTTGAAAATGATTTAGTCTGTGCTGGTTGACATGGCCTCTGTCCAAAATAGGTCAGTCGCGTATATCAAGCAAAGCAGAGTGGCAAGTTGCTTCTTGGATGCTTCTGGGACATGTCACTGCATGTCTGATGAAAACATCATTAAATAGAGTGGCCACAATCAACCAGGCAACTGTGTCGGACTCAGAACGTGTTGCAACCCCGCACAACAAGGGGTACATGTTAAATAGCCCTCTCATTATAAACAGGAGAATAAAAGAAACAGAGGACGGTGCAGCTGAACCAGTGAATGACCTACCCCTCCACAGCAGGCGAGCGATCTGGCCTACTGCTGCCTCTGGACCGGTATCTCCTCTGACTGTGCAAACGAGGAGGACGCCCTGGTCCCCAGTGTTCCCCGGCTCCTAGTAGGCTCCCCATAGGTCCTCCCAACCCTGCAGGGACAGATCCCCCAATCGATCCACCTCCCAAACCTCCCAGATCACCGAATCCCCCCAGGCGTCCTCCAGG
This sequence comes from Odontesthes bonariensis, assembly GCF_027942865.1. Classification (NCBI taxonomy): domain Eukaryota; kingdom Metazoa; phylum Chordata; class Actinopteri; order Atheriniformes; family Atherinopsidae; genus Odontesthes; species Odontesthes bonariensis. Next base: position 24,873,596 of record NC_134510.1, read on the forward strand.
GAGCCGAGGTTCTGAGTCAGGAGTGTCGCTGTCTGTTGTAAATGGCCGCTCCAGTAACAAGAGGTGCCATAGCTGGAGGGATGTTAGGATCAGACAGTAGCAGAGAGGGGGTGACGATAGAGACAAAGAGAACAGACAATGATGGAATAAAAGACGGGGGACAAAGGAGAGGAGAACAGAGAAGAAGGTAAGAGAAGAAAAGGACTCAGTTGATCATAATATACAATTACTTCTATAAGATCTCTTCATCCTGTATGCCCTCTACTCCCAAAAACTCCTTAGATCCATTCATACCTCTGCAAACTGTGTGGCTGTGTCATCTATCCCGTTGGCGCCACCCTCTAGGAGACTGAGGGAAACAGCGCATAGGGGGACAAAAGACACAATATCAGCAACCATGACTGAAACCTGCACATATGTTCCACTTTAGTGTTAGTCCGGAACAAGACTGCATGATGAGCATAAAGCTTCAACACTGCGGCATCAGCATTGTTCCTGCTCTTGTTACAGACCAACACTACAGGCTTTAAAGTCACGTGTCGTCTGGAAACGTCACGCAACGTGACCAAAGTCTCCTACCTGGAGTCTTCTGTTACTTCCTCGATGAAACCTGAATCACATCTTGGACAGATGTATTCCTGAAACGAGTCAAAGCAAAGACTGAGTCATAGATGATTCAAATAGATTGGGGAGGATTACTATTGTAATTTCCTACAATCCATGGAATAAAATGCTATGTTTTACCCTTAAATAATCAGTTGATAAAGACACTAAGCAGAGGAAGGGAGGCTAACTCTCACAAAGGTGAAGCTGGAATAAATTGTTTGTCTGGCAGTTTGTTTCAGTAAAAGCTGTAGTATTTACATATTTATAAAACTAATATTATTACTGCAGCTCCACTAGAGAGATATTATTTAGGCTGATATGTACATATAAATATTACAAGATAACTTAAATCTAAAGATATCAGGGTCAATGTTTTACATCTGAATTTCTAATGAAATAGACTACATTTACCACAAAAAGATTCATTTATATTTGACAAATATCAACGGGCCCCAAAATAGTGAAAATATTTCAAAGATCGTGAGATCACCAAAAGATAATAGCAGATTATAAGTACGACGGCAAGTGTTTTATGAATGCGACCAAGGAGGTAGAGCTGGTCTGCCAACCACACCTAAAGTGCTGAATGTTAAAAAGCAGCCAACAGAATGAGGAAAACACGGCTGCCAATATGTGAGACCGGATCATATGTTGTCCTCTCAACACTGAAAACAAAACTAAAGTGAGGTCAGTTATCATAGAGACCAATTCTGTGAGAGATTAGAGTGATACCTGCTGTATAACAGCTGTATATATATATGCTGACAGAGTGGATCGCAGAAAATATCAGCTTTTCATATTGTATTCCTTTTGCTTTTGAAAACAGAATATGAATGAACCAACATGCCAAATTCAAATGACGACGTATCAAATTCCATTAGCTTCACTTTGTGATATTTGGGGATCTGAAACTAATTTCTTGCTCAGATTTGGTTAAGGAACCCCACGGTAAGCAAAAAACATCTTCTGGCAGTTGTATGTCATTTTCTCAGTTTATTCCCTCTGTTGTATAAATGGATACATGACTGAAATATGGTTCTTAGGATACCTTAAGTAGTGTAATAATGTTGGGGGGTTGCAGTCATTTGGCTCACTGTAGACATGCCACATGACTAAGCCTGAGAGTCCCTGAGACAAGCAAGCCAATTTAGAGTCAGTGACACAGCAGCCGTGCCATAAAAATAAAGATTCAAATGACAACTGGGGAAGTCGAGATCAGAATTTTTTTTTAAGTTGAGAGCTAAATAGAAAACAAATTATTGTAACTAATGGTTTAACTGTCATCTTATGGCACTATAAGTCTAAAATTGGCATTGTTAATGCCTACGATTGTCATGACGATTTTTTATTGCAAACTCAACATATCACCCGCTTCACATTATTGGACTCTTCTATTTCATTTGGCTAAAAAGCAAAAATATGCAGAGAGCAGTGTTTGACAATAAACCCGAGATGTCAAAGGAATTGCATCAAAATTCAACTGGTTGAATATCGGAGGTAAAACGCAGATGGAGGTGAAAGCTGGTGCCATAGCAAGACAAGATCAGTTTTGCTAGCATCATTCAGCTGTTTAGTACAACTGAATGGAGATTATTTCAACGGTTATGCAAAATAGTCTGAACAAGAACCATGACAGGCATGATGACAACTAAACAATTAGGTGGACTGACTTAAGAGCAATATTATTGATAGCCACAAAGGCAGTTTTATATACCATCAGTCACCAGTTTTTTAATTAATATTATGGCCAACTAATATCTATCATTTCCATTACATTTAGTCTTTCAGCAGATGCTTCATCCGAAGTGACTTACAAATCAGAGAATACCATTTAAGCTTCAGTGCAGTAAGAGACCTTGGTCTATACAATGAGTGCTTAATCAATATTAATCCATCGAAATGACAGAGTAGAAGTAGAACAGGCACAGAAGTGCAAGTGAGAGCAGGTTAGGTGTATTTGAAGTGTCAGGAGAGGAGGTGTTCTCTGAGGAGACAAGTCTTCGAGATATTCTTGCAAGTAGAGAGGGACGCCTCTGCTCTGATAGCACATGGAAGCTCGTTCTGCCATAGTGGAACCACTAATGAGAGCAGTCTGGAATGAGACTGCCAAGTGCGCAAGGACGGCAATACCAGACCATGTCCTGAGAGGAACGGGGTGGTCGAGAAGAAGCGTTACCAACTGACCACAGACAAGGTATTTAAACTTCCATTCTCATGTCTAAAGTAGTGCTTATTTTTTATCTTATCATAGCATTGCTGTAATAATAAAACATTTAAAAAAAACAATCAAAGTTGGTATGTTTTTTTCTAACTAAGATAATTAGAGCAAAAGATAGTCTACTATTTCTAATACATGTGTGGGGAATATGACATTTCAGCTTTTACAGAAATGATTTTTCAATGCTAAACAAAACAAGTGTGTCTAAGATTTTAATGACCAACCAACTAATTATCTCAATATCAAACATCAGGACCACACAGTAGTACTACAAACTACAGCTTCCTCAGTGATCGTTAGGATAGATAAAGAGCACTGAAATATGATCACAGTGAAGAAAAAAACATTACTAGCTTGTTGCAGCTATGACAAACTGCAAGGCTGTTATAAGTATGCATTTAGATCATAGGTTCAGAGTATCATATTGTAATTTAAGGTCTGTCGACATGTCAGTCTCGTCTGCCTCTTAATCGCTGTAACAATACTCTCACTGTTTTTTAAAAAACTGAAACTAAAAATGACGTGTACACATACATCTTCCCGAAAATTCCCCCAACTAACCGCGTCAAGTCTGTGTTTTAACAGAAACAAAAACTGAAAACAAAAAAATCCCTACTCCCAGTCAACTGAAGGTAAACGTGTGGCTTTGGAGGAAAGGGTAAAACACGAATATCTCAGTTCTTCCCGTTGTTTGTTGTCTGTGTGAAAAAAAAACAACACCTCCAAAGTGTCTAACCAAAGCTTATTGCAAAAAGCTATGGCCCGATCGTATCAAACACGCAGTCCCAACAAGACATGTCAATGTTTGCTTTTAAAGTCCGTTTTTTAAAGGATAAAAATGACCAGAGTATATTTAGTGAGTTAATAACAACCAGTGCTGCTAACTGCTAACAGGCTAGCCGCGGTGTAGCTGTAGCAAGCAGGCGAAACAAACGGCTGTTTGCCGGAAGGCAGCCTTGACAGCCGCGCATTTTGGACGCGATATTATGACAGATGAACGAAAATCACCCGACTTACCGGGAGTTTGGGGTTTACTTCTCCCTTACAACAGTGACAGAAAAACCGATGCGGGGGAACAGCCGCAGCCTCCGCCATCTTCCCCAGAGCAGCACAAACACTGACGTAGGTCCTCCACAAAGTGAAGACAGCTGTCCGCCTCCAGCCCGGCATGCACCGCGGCACTGCTGCGGAATCCCAGCGAGAAAACCGGAGAGCGGAAGTGTGCTTGTGTTGACATGGAGGAGCAGCATGTGTAAAACCGTCTGTCTGTTGGCTGCTTAGAGAAAAGACCCGCGTTTGGTCCTAAACAAATCTGTCAGAGGTTGGTGTAATTTTTTTTTAACTATGTAGTTTGTAAATAATAAGTTGGCTACTATGTTTATAGACAAGTAGACATGAGCTCATTCACGTGTGTGTAACTTGTATGTCGTAGCATAACACTGTTGAAGTATTAATGTGTATACCTACAACGTCATCAAACATTTCTTAATAATGTATAATTTCATAAATGCAGACAAAAAATGGGCGATTTTGATTAGTTGGCATAGTTTAGATGTGCACTGTATTTTGGACCTTTGTTATTTCCATACACTGAAACTTATAGCTCCCTAATTTGACCTCGTTTAATACACTTCAAATGAGTTCGGGAGTTATTTTAGTTTTGTACTTCTGTAAAGTTGTATGAATTACGAGAAACATGATTGAAACTGATTTTTTTTTTCAGATAAAAGCAGCAAAAGTAGAGATTTTTTTTTACTTTAAAGCCTCTTATTCAGTATGGAGCTTCAAAAACTGTCTTATTAGTGCTGATGCGATCAATAGAAAATCAAACTGTCAGTCGAGTCGAATTTGTAATAAAAATAATTGTTCGTTGCAGCCTTATTCCCTAGAAATGATTATCAGTTGAGAAGTTAATGTTTGTTTTTGCCCATTCACAATGATACTTGAATGTTTACCCTTCAATTTCTTTCAAATATATTTTTCATGGAAAACTTTTTCAGACTTTCACACAGGTCCTAAAACTAGATAAAGATTGTTGAAAAAATTGGGTGACGATAGTGTCATAGAGAAACCCAGTTATGCTACAGTTGTACCAGGATGGTTTGCCATCATTGCATCATTGACAAAACAATGAATTCTGAATTAAACTGATGAATTTTAGAGGAAATTGTCAGGACATCTGTCCATGAACTAAATCTCAATGGAAAGGGGCATGCAGCAAGACAATAATCCTTAGCAGTCTTAGTCTTACAATAACCCTTAGCACACCTTTCTTTCTACCTAACAATGGTTGTTAATGATTTGGATTGGCCAAGCTAAAGTCTTGATCTTAAAGTTTTTGGAAGGACCTTAAGTGAGTAGCTCATCAGAGGAAATCCGCCTCAGTCTACATCCTAAAGTGGTGGTTTGCTTCGATTAAAACACATCTTTGGATGCCGGTAATATTTCTGTGATGCCAAATGGGACATGAAGGATGAAGGATGCCACATAATGTGCTAGACAATATCAGAATGGCTGTTTTGCTGCTTTCACAAATTATGTGTCGAAATTAGATCAAAATGTCCAATTTTTCTTTTTAGAAGTTTTTGTTGCTCATGGCAACAGAAGTAAAATTGGCTTATTGTGACATGTATTTCTTTGTGAAACAGTGTAATACCTTTCAGAAATAACATGTCTGTGCTGGTACTTATGGTTTATGTTATGTCTCATTTGTGCTTCGCTGTTTGCGCAGATGACGACTCAGGAGGTTCGTCTGTGTGGTCTTCTGCTGCGGGAGCACTTTGGAGATGTGGTGGAAAAAGTGGGAATACACCTGCTCAGAAGTGGGACACATAATTTAAGAACTGTTGTTAATGAAACTGGCCTCTCGGTGGATCTGGTAAGTCTGGCAAACTGTTTTCTTTAGCTTGTCAGTGTTTCATCAGCCCAGGATTTGTGGTGGCGTATTCAAGCCGACCATTTTATTCCTTTAGATTTTTATGCTCTCGCGGCTAATTGCACAGTAATTGAAAGTAATGGATGTTAGTTCATCATTTCCCACTTTCAGCAGTTGTGCGATGTTCTGGAAACATTTACATTAATGTGAAAGACTTTGAGAACTTACACCTGAAGCGCATAGTTTCAGATGACATAATGTGGCTGAATAAACTGAGACTGTTGTTTCACAAGTAAGTGAACGTCAAAAAGAGTAAGGTGATACATAAAGTCGTAGAAAATGCTTTACATTGTGGATTTTTTTTTTTGCAGTAGTTTGAACGGCATTTTTCTTATGGAATGAAAGGATTTTCATAAAAATAATTATTAATATTTAAAAGATAACAAGGTGAATGAGGAAAAATACAAAGACAAATGGATATAAGAATGAGTAAACCTAGAGTTTGAGCATATGTTGCCTGCTTCCTCTTTATGAATTTCCTCCCGTTGCATGAGGAGACTGCCTCATCTGCCACTCATTTCAACTTAAGTGTTCATTAAAATCTCCTTTTTAATTCATTTGAGGCTCATAGATAAGCAATATAGTTGTGGAATATTCACTCTTATTATATTTCAGTCATATTACAGCTATGAAACTTAAATAAAAAGTTGGCTCCGACATTTGGAGGACACGCTTTACTGCATATCTGGTGTCTCACCAAACTCCATCTATGACTCAGATACAAGTCGGAAACAACTCCCCAACAACAGAGTAATTCAGAGTGATGGAGTCATTTTCATAGAATACATGAATATGTTTATTTTAAAATACACACAGAAACAAAAAGAAGTAAAACAAATACTGATAATGCTCTAAATGATATATGTTTTATCATTTGTCTGTTTTCACATTTATTTCTACATCTTTTATTTGTCTCTATATTTCCACATTTATCTGTTTCTGTGTAAATCTCATCTTTTTTAAATTCTTTGACAGGTTTATCCTTTTTTTCCTTCCATAGTTTCTTATCTTAACAGCAAGAGTAGCACAACACACACCGGCAAATATTTGACCCCTGCCCTTTTCTCTTTCAATCCAGGTGAAGAAGTCTCTGTGTGTGCTTGTCCAACATGGGGCTTGTTTGTTCGCCTCAGGTCGGAAAGGACCCGGGAGCCCGACAGAGTATCATGCCTGTTGCGATCGAATCCTGAGAATTCTGCGCTACCCTCGTTACATCTACACCTCCAAAACCCTGTACGGCGACACGGGCGAGCTAATCATAGAGGAGTTGCTGCAGCGAGGCCAAATGACGATGAGCAGCGTGGTGAAGACAGTCGCGGACCGTCTCACACAGAACATGGAGGGTCGGTGTCCGTATCGAGCAGATCTTTCACAGTTTTCTGGAAGGCATTTTTAAAGCCAGGCTTTGGGTTTGCCAGTTACAAAAGCTACTACCTGTCTTTGAAAGACTGGATGAACACTTGTCAACCAAAAATATACACTCATACTAGCATTAGCTTCACAATCCTGGTGTGGTGTTTTGTGTTGGAAAAAGGTTTCAAATGTAATGACTTTCAGGATTATGTGGGATTAGATAAAATGGTGATGTAACGGCAAGTTTCTGTTTTTTCATTATAGAAGGGAACAGCGTAGATTACAGTGAAGTGTCCCCTACCTTTGCCAATCTGGTGGAAACCCATTTTCTTCAGCGCTGCCCTCCACTGGCAGCAGGAGGAACGAAAGAAAGCACCGCTGGAAGCGCGCCTCCTGCCACCCCTGCTGCTCCTGCTGCTCCTGCAGCCCCCCCCGCCCCACCCACACCGGAGAGCTTCCCTGACTGCTATAAGGTTCCTCATGTGACACTTTTAGGACGAGGCAAACGCCAGTTCCCTGGTGAGGATGGAGAGGACCAAAGGAATGCAAAAAGGGCTAAAATGGATTCAGAGGTCAGTGATTCAGTGATTTTATTTACGTGAAACACAGTTGCTGCACAGCCTCCAACATCCCTTACATCCAACAATCTGCTCATAACTAATCCGACCCTCTGTCTCTCCACACTGTTGTTTGCCACATGCTCGGCATCTCTGCTGCTCAGACGCACGGCGATGAGGGAATTTACTGGCAGGTGAATTTTGAGCGGTTCCATCTGTACTTCAGAGACCAGGCAATAGTCAGCGCTGTAGCCAACAAGCTGGATCAGGTTCGGTTTCCACACAGAGCTTAAAAATTACAATTTATTGTTCAAGAACAAGTTAACCCTTTTTTTTAATTCTTATTATTATGTATCTCTCACAAACAAAATTGATTGAGTTTTCAGTTAAATTTCTGTTTTGGTTGGTTTTGAAATGGGATCAAATAAAAAATGAGGTATATGATTTGAAAGGAAAAGAGGAGATGGATCAGCCTCCCCTTAAATGTGAGAGAAGATCCAGCAGTCAGCTCAGAACTACCTGGGTTTACCTTCAGTCTCAGTTTTCTTTGCTAGTACCAATAAATATAGCGGCTGCTTGATTTTAATAATCTAGTTTTTTACTCTTAACAACTCAGACGAGCAGTGAAATTGTGAGGACCATGTTGAGGATGAGTGAGGTGACAACCTCTCCAACTGCCACCTGTACAAAGCCCCTCTCTGCCAATGAGATTTACAGGTCCCTGCCAGCCAGTTACAACATCCCCAGACCTATCCTGGACCAGTACCTCACACTACTGGTGGATGACCCGGTATGTCCTCCTCGAGGCACACATTAACACTGTTTAATTGTTTTTTCTTAATCTACTCAAAACGATTAAATCATCTTCTACTTCTCATTTGTTAGATGGAGTTTGTGGGGAAGGCTGGTGAAAGTGGAGGAGGGATGTTCGTTGTTAGTATCCTTTTTCCCATTTAGAGGTGCCAATAACGTGCCGTTGATACCATTTTACCCATTGATCGCAACGCACAGCTGCTTTTCTGAACTCATCTCTCAGATCTCCACAGAGCACTAGCCAACTTGGCAAGAGCCACACTTGAGTCTGTTGTACAGGAGAGGTACGTCGGTGTGTGTTTTAAGCATGAAAACATGCTACCTGTCATCAGGAACTCATTATAATTTAAACCACTTTTAATCCGTCACCAGGTTTGGCTCCAGATCAGCTCGTATCTTCCGTCTGTTGCTACGGAAACGTCATTTGGAGCAGAAGCAAGTTGAAGACTTTGCCATGATTCCAGCAAAAGAGGCTAAAGACATGCTGTACACACTGCTGTCCCAGAACCTGGTCCAGCTACAGGTATGCAGAGGATGGATTGTGAGTTGTTTAAAAAGCATCCCGGGGTGGCCGGTGGGATAGTGGGTTGTGCAGGCGCCCCGGGTACACAGAGGCTACAGTCCTCACTGCAGTTGGCCCCGGTTCGAGTCCCGCATCGGAAGGCCTTTACTGTGTCTCATTCCCCTCTCTCTGCCTCCTGTTTCCTGTCTCTCCTACTGTCCTATCCATTAAAGGCATAAAAAGCCTCCCCCCACAAAAAAGCATTCCATGCTTTTAGGATGAATTGAAAGCTTCCCACATGCAAACATGGTGGAGAAAAAAAATTATAAATTAGCCATCACTCTATATGGATTTTTTATTCTGTCTTTTTTTTGTGAAGAGCAATACGAGTAGAATATAAGAGGTGGCCATTTGTGATCGTCATGATGACATTTTGGTGATTCGAGTCTTGGAAATTTGGAGCGAACAGCCATACTATTCACTCTCATTGTTCATCCTCTCTGAGTGACTATTATTTATCCTTCAGGAAATCCCCAAGACACCAGACTACGCTCCCTCTCGCACCTTTTATTTTTACACTGTCAATCAACTCCCTACGGCAAGAATGCTGCTACAGAACTGTTACAAGGTGAACCAGAAACACTCTGTAACCTCCAGAGATCTGGATGGATGTCTATTAGCAGGTTATTTTTGTTTTTTCATGCTGATTTTGTCATAATTTGTGTCTTGTCTCTGGGTATTTTTCCACTATAGACAGTGGCCAACCTCGTAGATCGACGCCTGTTTGAGAGCAAAGAGAGCAAGTGGGTCTTTGAACGATGATTTTATCTGATAATTTCACTCTTTAAGGGATGTGGCTCACTCACTGTGTCACGGATGAATTGGCTGATTGTTTTTTTTGTTGATTTAAAGACGCCTTCTGGAGAAATCCCAGCGAATCGAAGCTATTCTGGCATCTCTGCAGGCCAGTGGGGCCGAGCCCGAACAATTGACCGAGGTCGAGGAGATGATCACTGCTCCTGAGAAGCAACAGCTGGATAGCTTAAAGCTTCATGTTAACAAGTAGGACGACAAAACTAAAACTAACTTTGTCTAAGGGAAATTAGGTATCTCAGCAGTTTCTTGATGTTCCTCTTTTACCGTTTCCCCCTTTTTTTTCTCTCTCCAGGTTGGATTCAGCAGAGAACCAAGTGGATGAAACTATCTTTCTTCTAGAATCCTACATAAACTCTGCTTCAGCATCTCCAAGTTAAAACTGACTCGAGCACACTATGAATCACCCTTTCTTAAGAACAGTTTTCCATTGCTTTTTGTTTCTGATTGTTGTCTGATATGATTTGTTTTTAGAGTTTAAAGCCGAGATGTTTCTGAGAGTGTGGTAAAATCTGAATAGATTTTTTTTTTCTTGTTTTAATAACATGCAACATCAGTGAATAAACAGAACAAAAATAACTTTTCAACTGGTTTAATTCCATTAAAGTAAAAACAAAACCTGTTGGACCAAGTGATTGTTTGAAATATAAAACCATGGGGGAAAAAATCTGCAAGTTAAATAGTAGAACTGTGGTTTAATACACTTTGTTTTTTTTTCTTGAAATTAGAAAAAGAGTATTTACATAAGTGCCCCAGACCCTGGAAATAGTGGGTAGTGCATTTCTGTTGGACCCTGATAATGCTCTCTTTGGTCCGGGAGATCCCTGTTGCATCTTTGTCTTGAGCCCCCTCCCAGGACCAACTCTGTGCCCGCTGGGAGGCAAACACCACTCATCTGGTGGTCTTCATGGCAAAGGACTGCTCTCATGGCAGCAGAAGTTGGGCTCAGTCCTCGTGGTTTTCATCCTCTCCTCTGTGTTTGCGTGTGAAGAATCCGAGCTGACAAGAAGACAAATGAGATTAATATCCCGTCCTTAACGCACTGTAATATTTTCTTGAGGTAAGAAGTGGAATTAAATGCAATACCTTCCACAGTATGAAAATAATGAGGGCCAGTAGCAGCAAACCTCCTATGATGCTGCCAATCAGAATCCAGAGCGAGATGGGAATAGCTCGCCCCTTCAGCACCTCCAGTAGAGTCTGTAGAAAAGAAACAAGCAATGGAGGGTTCATAGAGAATTAACATTACCCCCCCCCCCACTGCACTGCTCAGAATCCCTCTGCAGGCTTACCTCCCCCCAAACGGTTCTTGTGCCCAGAGTGATGAGGTTATTCTCCTTAGCCAAGACAGCATAGGCACCTATTATCCTCACTGACTTATATTTGGCCTGCAGACATAGACAGAGGGGTGATGACCAATGTTCGACTCACTGCATGAATATCTAATCATGTGCGTGCTGCTCTGTAACTCACTTTTCTGAAAAAGTCATCATGAACTCTGCGAGTGACTCGTATGAAGGCACCATGCAGAAGCTGCTGGACGTCACACACAACCTCCGTGCACCATGACGTGCTGCAGTTCTACACGGGTACACACAAGTCGTGTTATCATCTTTGTGAGAGCTTTGGAGTGTTCATTTGGTGCAGGAAAGGAGGCCTCACCAATATTTCATCATGCAACATGTCCTCGGGATGAAGGGGCCGTACATCTCTCTGTCTTGCCTTCAGCTGGGCTACTTCACTCAGCACGCTGCAGTTCACTCCTGTGGCCTGTGGGGCAATTTAAACATGTCACTCATCCTCTAGAAGCAATTAAGATACAAATACACAAAAGCCCACTCACGTTGTTTGAGGACACATCTGTCACAGTCATGAAGACTCTGTCTCCTCCAGCCACTGAGGGCAGATACAGCCGCAGCTCCAAATTACTCACAGTGTAACAGCCGAGATTCTGCAGCTACAAATGCAGACAAAGCTTTAATTGCCTCATGTTGTCTTGTAGTCTGATGACACACTCTTAATTGATGGATTATATGACACATATCGTAAAAGGGCTGTACTGAAAAGGAGCAGAAAAAGCAGCCAATATCCAAAGAAAACTCTGAAAGACCTTTAGAAAGACTGGAGGATTTTGCTCAAAAGCACTTTAAAAGATTACATGAAAGTCTAGCTGCTTGAGAGAAAAATCTAGAGAAATGAAGAAGGGGCTCAAGACGTTTATACAGTACTGTATCTTTACCCCGATGTGTGTGTAGAACTCTGGTCCAGTTGCTTCTGAGACTGTCCGTGTGGGGTGGACCTCGTAGCGGTTCAGATTAGAGTAACTGTGCCGACAAACAGCAAAAAGAGGTGCTGTATGAATAACTACTGAGAGAAAGTCCTCTTTTTTTTTTTCTTTTTTTTTTTTAAATAGATGGAGCTCATGCTGTATACACACACCTGCTAACAAACAGGTCCGGCTCATACTGAACAAAACTCTGCAGCTGAACACTGTTGTCCCCCAAAGTGTCTTGCCTCTCCACGCTGTCACTGTAAAACAAAAAGGAGGGTTGCGTACACTCTGCTTTTCACTTGGCTATGTTTATCCTTCAGTATCTTAAAATGAGAGCACAATATAGCTATGAGTCAACTACCTGGTGGCACTGAGCTTCATTTGCACTCGAGTTTGTAAAGATGTGCAGCTGAACTCAAACTCCAACATAAAGTGAACCTGCAGACAGTAGAGACAGCCTGCTGAAGTGACACATTTCACCTGAAGGGAGAGAACTGTGAGTGGGCCGAGTGGGGAAGAGCCGTTTCCTTAGCATGAGCCTACCTTTGACTGGGAGCGAAACACTGGATAGCTCACATTACACGAGTGGCTGTTTGAGCCAAGTGTTGTACACTCGATCTTAAAGTGGGCATCCTCCTATGTTGACAGAAAAGAAAAATGAATTGATATAAATGAGAATGCCTACTTGCAAGTGATGCTACATTTGTTGGGATCGTGTGAGTGTGGTTTACCCTGATGCTAAGGCTGGCGAAGTGGAGGTTGCGTGAATAGTGCAGTGTCAGGCTGGTGTTGTAGGCGTTTTCCAGTCTGTTCTGAAGCTCCACTTCAACAGCCAGACGCCTACGAGGGCTGCGAATTACATAAGGCTTCTGTCTGTGGAGAAAGCATATAGTCATTCAGGCCTAACAACTGAGAAGATGTTCTGTTTAACACCTTTGGAGATAAAAGTGAATAAAGATATCTGTGCATTTAATATCTTTACCTTGTCCCAGAGATGTTCATGTGTGCCTTCAGCACCAGGTCTGTTGTGCAAACATCATCCTCACCGCAGTCCTTAAAGAACGGGATCTGAATAGGTGTACGTAGAGGATGAGAAGGCATGCTTTCATGTACCGTAGGAAATATGAAGCAGGGAGTGCGGTAGTAATGCTAACTTTTGTTCCACTCACAGATTTGTTGACAGTGATCGGCCAGCCTTCATCCAGAACTGGACCAGTTTCTGTGTTGTTGATCTTAAACCTCAGTGAGAAGCGGATGGGACGAATGTAATCTGCTGTGTCCTAAATATAAAGATAAAAAGAAGTGTCACCCTGTCCTTTCCACGTGTTTGTCAGTGTGAGATGGAAGGTGTGTGTGTGTGTGTGTTTGTACCAACACTCACGTAGACATGGAAGGGCAGTTTGTAACAGAGAGTTTCTCCTGTGCGGACACGGACCGACATCTGAGTCTGTCTGTGGGAGCTGTCATCAAACAGGGCCCGTGCTGACAACTTCCTGTCATCCAACATGGCCAACACCCACAGATCTTAAGAGAAAGTAGACAATTATGACAGGAGGTGAGTGTTGATTCTAATTCTAATTTGGCCTGTTATCAAGCGCTGGGGCGGCTAAATTATTGAATCCCAGTGAGCAGAAGGAGTGAGTTAAACATTCACAATTAATTTGCTTACCAGTGTGATATGACTGGATACTTACTACCTTAACAATTAAGACTTCTGTCATTTCATTTACCGCCTGACATATGAGAAATTTATGAAATAGTTTCACACTTTTGTGTTTTGATGATATAATGTTGTAAATTAAACTTTATTTTTAAACTTTACAATTAGAAATCAGTCATGAAATTGCAGATGGGGCTCCCTGGGATGCAGTGTTTAAGAGAAAAACAAAGTGATCTACCAAAAGCGTTGCCCTGTCGTCCAGAGGAGCGTGAGATGGCTCTGAAACAGGCTGTGGCGTTCAGACAGGCGGATTCTCTGCCTCCCCTCTGACACGTCTTCTGAATCACGTTGATCGAGTGCGGCTGGAAGGACAGACTCACATTGATCTGGACGATGCTTCGAGAGCTAGGAGAGACAATTTTAAAAACATTACCGATGTGACACAACACAAAAGTAGCTGCCAGTTGATTACCTGTAAATCTTTTGCTTGTATTTTTAAAATGTGGAAACTTATCTGTTAAAGAACATGTCTGGATGCTTGCTGCTATGATTAAAATCTGCACTGGCAGAGACTCTCCTTCTCTGCGACTTCTCACCTGAGCAGCACAGCACTGCCCTGCGCTCCCACTGCCAAGTCTATTAAATCATCTCCGTCTAAGTCCAGCCGTGCGCTCACACTGCGGCCAAAATACTTCAGGGAGGGGGAAAGCGACGACCCCGGTATGTGCTGTGAGGACATGAGAGGCAAATGTTAGTTTGACTGAATTCTGATGAGCACCAGTGAGCTTGTAGGTAAAGATAAAAGGGAAAAACCTGTTTATAATCGTGGTTGATGTGAATACCGTCTCCGTGGTAGATATAGATTGCCCCTCTGTGATCATCCTCCAGTGGAGCTCCCACCACCAGATCAGTGAAGCCATCGTGATTCAGATCTGGAGCGGCTGCCAGTGCGTAACCGAACCGAGCGTCCTGGGACTTCTCCTCTGACTTCAGTGTGCCATTATCTACAAACACTTGCTCCTGGGAAGCAGACAGAGGAGAGATGGAAAGATGGATGAGTTGAAGGGAACAGAATATAATAGGCATATTATTGTAGTTTGAACTGTGACTCGACCCACTGCTGTCTTACCCCACTGAGGGTGTAGATGTAGACTTTACCAGCCTCCTTGTTGCCTGAGCCGAGGTACATTGGGGCAGCAACCAGAAGGACATCAGTGATTCCATCCTGATCAATATCCAGTCCACACACTTCACTGCCATAGTAAGACCCAATCTGAAGACAAAAACATGTTATTCCATCTAACCCCCAGTAGGTGGAGCTCTTGTTATAAGATCTAAAAAAAATAGACTTTCACAGCTTTCTGTGAGAATAGATAAACCTGACAATAGAAAGAAGACGTTCATGAAAAGAGCTTCACCTGTTCTCCATTTAATGCCTGTACGATCTCGACCTCACCAGCATTACTGAGTTCAAACAGAATGACTTTGCCTTTGTGTTTAAATCGAGGAGCCCCAGCTACATACAGCCTCCTCCAGTCACCAATCAGCACAGATGACACTGTGTAACCTGCAATCACATATAAATACACTTTAGCGTGGTTCATGGCGTTCAAGAAAGTGCTAGTTCTACTCTTTTAGTAAAAATGTTTTTATGGTTTCTTATAGACACAACAGTGAATGAGTTAACTCTAAAATAAAAAAGGGCCATTTTTAATAATGATTTCTTTAATAACCTTTTTTTTTCCATTGGTGCTGCATAAATGAAGAAAAACTAGCTAGAGGAGGTTTTCTGTGGAAACACATCTTTTTTTCTGGATAAATAAATACTCGCATCGGGTGAGAAGGTGGCCCAGGACACATTAGCTTTTACATTGTTCAACAATGCAGCCACATCTGTCCTACACTATCTCAGAATGTCCCGAATGCATCCTGAATGATTTTACACCTGTGCTTCAACTTTATGATCGAAAATACATTTATGTGTATTTTGTGGGTGTCTGAAGCCCTTTTTCTATTCATGGGCACTACAGGTAACGGTCATTTTAGGCTTCACATGAGCTTTGACTGGCACTGGTTAACTTAGAGTTAATTTAGAATATAATCTGTAGATCAAATAATATTAATTATGTTCAACATGATAATAATGTATCAATACAACAAACACGTGGATTGACATGTGGGTACCTAAATAAGCAGCATGATTTTTGAGCTCCACTGGAAACTCGCTTTCAAAGGCCTCTCTGGGGGGTATGATTCGTCCATTGGTCCCTTCCTTCAACACTCCACCATCCCAGTCGTAAGCGCCCACCATCCCAAACAGGATACCATCCTGAGGAAGGGAACAGGGAATGGATGAGGTGCAAACTCGGCTGACTGATGGCACACAGATGATAATTATGACAGGTAGCACTTACATCCAGTGTGTGTGTGGAGAAGCCGATCTGAGACATCTCCATGTGGAACGTGCTCTGATTGTAGCCCAGCATACCTAAAGGCAGACAACAAGTCAGCTCTCTCCTTCCTCATGTTCCTTCGCACATCTCCTCCCTTCCCTTTCCTTCCTCTGCCTCTCAGTATCAGGTCATTCTCACCCTCATTTACACCTCATTTTCCTTTTCTCTTGTCCCTTCCTCTTTGATTTCCCTGAGCATTTAAGGGTGGCATCACTTTTCATCAGCCTTTCTCTCAAGTTCCTGCATCTACTGACAGCTGTGCACACCGTCTATGTTTGTTTTCTCTCTCTCGCTTTCTCCACCTGCTCTTTTTCTCACGCAGACCTGATGTTGCCTTTACTGTTCAGTCTTAGTATTTCCTATCAAACAAATGATCAGTCTGAGTAATGAAAGGCATAGATAATAAACAGGGGAAACTGAACTATCTTAGTGGTATGAAGTATGACAAGCAACAGCTATTTACTCATTTTAAACATTTATTTCTGTCTTCTGGCTCTCTGTCTGAACACTGTCACCTTCCAGAGTGAAGATCCGGTCTCCCAGAGCATCCACAATGTCATTCAACGCAGCTTCATCGGTAACGTTGAAGAAGTATTTATCATCCGGGTCACTAGCGATGTATTTGATCTCATTAATGAACGTCTGAGGGTCCTGCTGTTTCCGGATATAATGGCCCAGAACCTAAAGCCCAGAGCGGGAGAGAAAAAGAATTTAAAAGGACAAAATATAGAGGAAAAAAGGAGGTCAGTAAAGCTGGAGGGTGAGAGTGGCTAAAACAAACTGATAATACACGCAGGCAGTATCATAGAAATACTACTCCATCTTCCTGATGGACAGCGTCTTTCAGTAAACGTCTGAAATAAATAGATCTCTGCCTGTATACTTGAGTCATCAAGCCATACTTCAAGGCCACAAATTGACTGGAAAACATGAGGTGGGAGGAAAGGGCAGCCATTGGAGATTTGTAAATGAGGAGCACAGGCATAGCTTAGAGAGGTGAAGAGATGACTGATGCAGAAGATCTGCTGCAGCAAGAGCGGTTAATGGCTTAACGACTGAAGTACAAATGAGAAAATTCCATAGGAGAAACCAAACCCCAGAATCTCCCCCTGTGACTCTGGCTGCCAAGGAAACTCAGGAAATCCTCTGTTTTTAAAGGGCAGGGGATGCAGCAGGGTATAGTGTGTAATGTAAAGAGTCCTTGTAAAATGTACATCAAGACCTTATATAGAAGTTGAAAAGTTCCAACACAGAGAAGAAAAGAGATTAACAAAAAAACTAAACATAAAAGAGTTATTACTGAAATTCACATTTCCTGAATTTTTGATTTGACAATGTACTTAAACATTGGCATACGTACATTGCGCTGCATAAACTGCTCAAGCGCATATACACATTTTTTGCCCCTGTCCTGCACTGATGTATAAAACACAATCTGCTGTGACTGGATTGTAGTTTGAAGGGCTCTGACCTCGTAACATAATACAGTGAACACAGCTTACAGTCTGCTAACCTTTGGCCTCTCCCTGTTTCTACCCAGATGGATGGGATTTAGACCTCAGAGTTACATTTATTTTAAAGGTATCATGAACTGTAAGTTCTCCCAAGTTACAAAAAAAAGTCGACATTCTGCACATTTCCTTGTTAAGATTTCCTCTTTGGGCCACAAATTATTAATAAATTCGGATTTAGTTTGAATTATTCAGCTGTAACATATTAAAGTGTCAATGCTTTGGAATGCTTTTGGAATTGAAGTCTTTTCAAATATGTCAATTTGTGGTCTACAATTTTGATCATTCCAGGTGACGAGAACTCTATTTGTTGCTGCTACATTCTCAATCATTTTAATGGCATTGCAGATCCCAAAACCACTGAATATTACATAATATGTTTTATATGTTTTCCAGATTTAAAAAAAATCAGTGTGGCGTTCAATTTAGCAGTTTTGAGAAAAATATCTCAACAACACATGGATTCCAATGAAATGTGATGCAGACATGAAATGTCTGCTTCTGGATTGACTTGAATGACTGGTTATCCTCTCCCCTTACACTTTGACCAGTACTTTCATGCATGGACAGACACCTTCACATCCCACATCTCTCACCAACCTCAGATATGCTCTGTGTTTAATGTTAATTTACTGACGACAGAATACTTTTTGCAGCTTTGCTACAATATGTTGACTGCTTTCACACACTTAGATGCCAGCCTCTCCACCGGTGGTTAGCGCCGTTTAACCTTGGCCAGATTCTACAAAGCTCTACAATGTGTTTCTCATTCACAAACACTTTCACGCCACTGCCAGAGTTCACATGTCACCGGCAGAAAACTGGGGGTGTCAAACTATCTGGGCCACAGCCACCCCCAAATCAGTTCATGCAATCTTCTAAAATTGCACTTAGCTACCCTTCTTTCATGTTTGGCCCCCTTTCTCCTCTTCTGTGGCTCCAGCAGAGTCTGAAGGTTTCCCAGCTTCTCATGTGGGACAGGCAGGGGTCGCGCCATTAGAGTCTGTCTGCCCTTGTGATGCTAACCACTCAAGATATTACCACTCCGTGCATTTCTGTGTGTTGAAGGGTGGGGCTGGACAGGAAGACTTTTTGTTTCCAGTCAGCTATTTTAGTAGACCCAAGGGGTTCATTTGGTAATTTGGTGATGCTATTTTGGAGGAGTAGTGGTGATATTGTGTGGTTACTTGTGGTGTATAAAGTGACTTTGCCACATTTGCACAATGTATCAGGAATGTCACTGATTCTCTGCACACCCCACTGATAACGTAGGTCAGTTGCTTGTGTGTTTCCCACTATAGTTTCACTAGTTTGAGTCATAAGAGATCCTGAATCAATAATCTAAGTGCCAGGAGCCATGAACAGTATGAATCGTTTTGGGTTGGACTTGTCCATACTTGGAAAATATACTCACAGCGATGGCATATCTGGTGATGTTTCTGCTCTCGCAGTTCTCTAGAGCCTCTGGCAGGTCCTCCCCATCATGGGACTCTCCGTCGGTCACCACAATCATCACCTTGGTGGCGCCCTCCCTTGCTCCACGCTCAGCACTGAATGCCTCCGTGCTACAAAGACAGAAAGCGGGACCAATGAAGCTGGATGCTATGTAATTCTGCCATGTTGATCCTGCTGAACTGAGTTTAATCTGAAATAGGAAGCAGGATAGAAGAAGAGAATTCAAATGTAGTCATGAAACAAGTGAAGGGGAGGAAACCAAAGAGGATCCAGTCACTTCGGTTCCTGAAATGTCAAACATTCTCTGTGAGATGATATACAATATCAAGTGCTTCTCTGAGAAAATGAGTAGCTTAAATAACACTCGGACAGCTGATTTGAGTTTCCACCTATCAAGCATGTTCTAAATGGCCCAGTTCATATCCTTTTCTCTCCTTTATTAGGGACACTTAACACACATACCTCAGCTGCCGGTTGACTCAGTTTGGTCACTGCGAGCAGTATGTGTCATTGCACACAGTGACCACACCTGTGCATTCCCTTCCAGCTGTGCTATGATACAGAGAAGACAAATGCATGAGCAGACTCAAGCCACACCCTGTTTGTCTGCAGAAAACCTGTTTTCTCTGGGACCTGTTTCAAGCGTTGAATATGGTTGGTAAGCCTCAGACCAGCACACACACACACACACACATACACACATACACACACACACACACACACACACACACACTGGATGAGGGAGAGTAGTCACTGCAAGTGATCTCAGTCATTTTCTGGCCTAACTGCAGCCCTTGCCTAAATATAACATTGTGGTCAGCCGCAAGAAACTCAGAGTTAAAAACAACCATTTCCCTCATCGAGACTGCAAATTACATAGGGTGCAGAGAAGGAGAAGAAAAACAGAACAGAGGAGTTAAGGCATCATAAGGAAGAGGAACAAATAAAAGAAAAGATTGATGAAAATGAGAGAAAAAAAACAAACTGATGAAATATGTCCACGGAAAATGGGGAGAAAGAGAACAGCAGAAATCTTTCTGCACTGTTCTCAATGATTATATTTCTCATAAATCATAACGTGGAGTAAAACAGGTGGCAGGGTCAGAGACACAGATGACTGCAGTTGGATGAGAACATAAGGGAGAAAAAAGACAGACAAGACAAATGGAAACAAGTCAGAGAAGGAAAAATAAAACACCAGGGAAGGGGAGATGAAAGAACAGAGAAAGTGAGCTGAGCTAATTGGGAGGCCTGGCTGTATTTACAACCCATTTTATGGAGTCACAGCAGTGTGGTAATGACACGGCACAGCGGTCTGTGTGTGTTTTTGTGTGGGGCTGAGTAAGAGTGCCTCAGACGTGTGGAGAACTAAAGAATTCAGTGGCTAATCCAACCGTAGAGGGTTGTTTGATGTTAATGAAGCAGTCAACAAGTCTGCATTCAAGCTGCCTCTAATGTCATTTTCATGATGAAATGACACTCATCTCCCAAGTGCACAGGAAATATACATACTATTTTATTATCATGTATACTTTAGATGCATTAGCTAAGTATAACTGTCTGGAATTACCATTAAGGATATCGACAACATAATTCTTACTCATCATTATATCACTAAAACATTGTTAAAAACAGCCTGAAATAGCTGCCCATGCAAGGATTTTCATCGGATATTGGTTCATCAAAGCACTGGTTAATAATGTTGATAAGCTATTTAGAAGTTACAGCAAAATGGAAAGACGTTCTTTGTATTTCTTGTTGACAGTTCCAGCTGTGTACAGGCTGCAGTGATAAAACCTGTCAGTAGCCTCTTAGTTGGCATGAAAAATTACATATTTGAAAAAAAAAGATTAGAAATACTGAATTAAAGATACATGCAATTACTCAGTGAAGCTTGCCATACGTACTGAAAGAAGCTATAAAATACATTGAGGGTTAGAAGGGTTACATTTGTACCCAAAGAGCTGCTTTTAAGCCTTTTGGGAGTTCAGGTTCAGGTCAGGTCCATGGGAGGAAGTTCAGTTACTCCCCATAAACAAGTAAAGGTCGTTTGAATGATGTGTGAATGATGACAACCAATACAACGCTGCATTGCTTAGTTTCCTCACATTTCTCACGTTTACATTTGTAGACTTTGTTTCAACCCATTTGGGTGTGAGAGATTAATCAATCATTGTTATAAACTACCATTCATGTTGCCACCAGGTCCAAAACAGTCAAAACCCAGAGAAAGTTCACTTGAGGTACAATCTGAATTCCTATTTTTTCATCCTTTCTTTTAGCCAGAGTCTGAAGCCATAGCCATGTGTAACTCAAATTGATAGATTGAACAGTTTGCATATGTCTCTTGTTGGCTCTTTTGAAAAAATCTCTTTCAGCTAAGTTAGTGGGTCATGGTTAAGTTTATAATAAGGACAAGGTTAGGGTTAAAGGTTAAATGTCAAACATGCAGTTAAAAGGGTTAAAGTTGAGGTTAGGAGGTCACAGAATGAATGCTGGGAAAGCTAGTGGCTGAGAGTACACTTACAGGGCAGCATACATGAATTTAATGCGTAATGCGTCAGTCCCTGATGTCTGTGTAGACGTTCATTTGTGCATGTGTGTACTGTATGGGTCTCTGTGTGTATTTTTACAGCTGCAGGCGCACTACTTGGCTGACCAGGCCATGCCACACCTGCAGGCATGCTGAGCTAGCAGTCATCCAGCCCAGCTCAGCTAATCTCACTGTTTTTCTACTCTGTCACTCTCCTCCTCAATGCCAATGATGCTATCTGTCAATCTGTACATGTGTGTGGGTGTTTGGGAGTAGTCATATTTTAAGTTGTTGTCTTTTCATAATAACTTCTCTAGAAATCAACTGTTGCCTTATTTGAGTGTGTTCTTTTTATAATCTGAAACAAACTTTGGGTATATGAGAAAGCTTTCACTGCAGAAATATGTTTAAAAAATGGCTTCTGAGTAACAACTGCTATTTTATTTGCTTCTTGCCTTCTAGCCTTGTTAAGTATTTAAGTATTTTGATAGTCTTTTTTTTCCATCTGACGGGGAGAGAGGACTGACTGTGACAGTGAAAGTTAAAGAGAGCAGAGTGTGTACTGGACTTCTCATCATGGCGTTTTGATAGCTAAGTTGTATCTTTTTACTGCTTCCATCTCCAGTTACTACTCATTTTAAATGTTCCCTCTAAAATTGTATAAAACTTTTACCTTTAAATGTACCAGAAAGCAGGAACTCTCCAATTACCTGTGTGCTTGTGTCTGAGTGTATGGAAGCAGAACGCAGCTCCAAGCCATGCATCCCAAAATGGTAGTTGTGGCCACACATCAGGTCTGGGTGTGGTGCGCTATGTGGGTATGACTTTAATAAAGCAGGAATTTTATTTCTAAGCGAAAGAGAAATTTCGAGGCTATTCACTCCGTCGGTGAGTCTCAACCTGTAGAGCTGTTTCTTTAGACTTGGGTTACCAGTTTATTTTCTCTCCAACATACTTTTTCAAAGATAAGTTCTAAAGGTGTGGAGAGCTAAATGAACAGATTTTTAGCGACGTAGGGAGCAGCACCACAAGCTCTAAATATAATAATTAAAGAAATTTGATAAGAAAACCATGATACTTAAGAGTTGCCTTAATTAACTGTCCAGTAGACATGGAAAAACAAAACATTCAGAGATGTATTAGTGTTTACATAGCAAAAATGTGTTCTATTCTTATTTCTTTTTGGCTCTGTTTTTGGCCCCTTAGAGAACTATCAGGCTAATGCTAAATGCTTTACTACAAGTGGGTAATTTTGCCCAGCTTTCCATGAGCCAAATTTGTCCTTGTGCTTGGATGGGTTTCCTTCCACTGGCCAAATACATGCTTGTTAGGTTAATTGATAATTGTATGAGAATGTTTTGAATGTGAGCGTGAATGGTTGTATGACACCTCTTACACTATGTCAGCATGAATGGGAATGTAATGAAGCTGGCATCCTCATTAGTATTGCACGCCTTTACAGACCAAGAGCTACAACATATCTTATGTAGAGCCATGACTGGTGATACATTAAACAGAAAAATATTTTACACAGTTTAATCCTTTCATCATCTGATAGACCATTCATCAGATGTAGTGTGCAGCACAGAGAGAAGAATGTACTTGAAGAAAATAAACCTGATTATAACAACAAATTCTCCACTGTTATATTTAGAGACAAACCACCAAGAATGTTACTCAGAGATCTAAATGGCATGACAGTTTCCAGTTAGCCGGCCAAATCTGCAGCATGTTTGAGAGCAAGAAAGATCAGTCAAAAACAGTGACGGACAGGCATACCAGGCCTTTTGGATAGCGAATGCAGTGCGCGTCTCACGTCCCTCCTGTCGGCTGATGTTCTTGGCGGCCTCCACCACCTCCTGTGTAGTCTGGTAATCCTTTAGAGACCATTCATGAAGTGCTATCTCACCATACTGCAGTATGCCAACCTGAATACACACAAACACAAGTATTTCAACAATGCCACATGTCCATGGTTGCTCTTGCACATGATTATGGAAAGTAACATCTGAGACTTGTTTCTGGGGTGAACTATCTCTTTAAGTACCAGTCCTGTTCTTAAAGCAAACAGCACTGTTGGGGAATTTTTGAATTCATTCAAAAACCAGAGGTATTTCCTCTTCACCTCACATTGCCTGCTACCCTTCACCCCCCACCCTCCCTTTTCATAACTCAAACCCCCTCTCACTCCTCTTGGTTAGCTCATAATAATGCTCCTACATCCATCCCCTCCAACTTCCAGTCCTCTTCAAGCTTTAGGCTCATGTCCCTTTACGTTACTGCAGAAATTTGTTCTGGTCACATTTGCTAAACTTGCTCTTAACATCACTTTGTTCATGTTTTCATTCAAGGGGCTACTGTGAAGCTTGTCTTCCTGTTCTGGGCAAACCCACAAGTTTCCAGAACTAATGTAAATAATATTGACAGGCAAAGCTAAAAGACATCAACTTGCGTTGTTACCTGCATCTGGTCTGAGCTGATGTGGAACTTGCTAAGGATGTTGCTGAGGAAATTCTGGACCTCATACCAGGGGTAGATACTGTTGGAGCCATCCAGCACGATCACGATATCCATGTATGTGGGACACCCTGCCACATGAGGGAGTATACAGATATTTGGTTGGTTAAAGCAGGCCTCAGTAGCATGCCTTTTTGCTTCAGTGTGTGTGTATGTGTGTGTAAATGTGTGGTTACTTTGCACAGTTGGAGCGATGGGCTTTCTTGGTTTTAGATCATCGCTCACAGAGGCACAGATGCCGTTGCTGAACATAGATGTACCGCACTCCTTTGACCAAAGAGGGGCACATGCCTACCAAACACAAGTACACACACAAATACACACACACGCACACACACAAACACACAGAACAGCATCTGTTTTACAGGTGAAGCAATGTCAGGAGCAGCTACAGTTAATTTGAGCACTTTGAAAGTTTTTGTGTTCTGCTTGCAAAATGCGGTATTTTGGTTGTTATCAAAGAGTTTGAATACACAGACAAACGTGGCCAAGTGTCCCATATATAAACTCACACACACACACACACACACACACACACACACACACACACACACACACACAATAACAGCAGAAAGGAACAAAAAGAAAACAAGTTATAAGAGGGAATAAGTCATGGAAAAACTACAACAGTGTGGTTTTGAGGACAGAAAAATGAGGGGGAGACAGAGAGAGAGAGACTATTGTTGACATGCTGGCAGTCACTGTTGTCATGAGCGGTTTAACAGAGCTGGAACACAAGACCAGCGAAGCAATTTAAATCTGATTGCGCTAAATGTAGGGTGGGGGCCTGGGGGGGGTGTCAAGGGGGCATCCTATAAAAATATTTTTGTCTTCAAAGCATGCCGTTTATTTGGTTTTCATACTAAGAAGAAAAGTATTGGGGGAGCGCAAAGTGGGGGGTAAAAGAGAAATTCAGCCACCAAGACAAAAGAAAGAGACTGAAAGTGGGGTGAAATGAGGGTAGAATGACAGAAAGAGAAACATCCTGGTTTTTCTTGCCCTGTCATTATGAACGGGTTTCTCCTTCGGCACACAGACAGGCAGTGAAGACGAGATGGAGAGAGAGATGAGAGGAAACCACGGAGGGAGAGGATGGAGAAAAGCAAAAGAGGTGCTATGGCTTTTGGTAGGCCTGTCATTAACAAAAGGACGGAGACGCATTCCGATCCTGTTATAGACCTGACCACTGGGGTTAACATAAACACTCACGGACACATGCACACGCACACACACACGGACACACTTTAACACACTCACATTAAAGTGGCCAAAACTGGCAAGAGTTTGTGAACTGTACACGACTCCACACCCGAAGTAGCACTAAAAACCTGGTAGACACCAAAACACGCACGCACACTTGCTGAACACACATACATAAACACCCAGTCATCCAAAAACACACTCATAACATACACTCTTAGCTAAAGCAGCAGTGTTTTTTGCCTGCGAATCAGAGGCTTCATGACAAAAGAAATTAGGACCGGATAACAATAAGGCGAAAAAGCTGTGATTATCAGAGCTGTAAACTTAAACTGGAAAGACACAAGTGTCCTAAAACAGACTGATCAGAGGCATATCAGATTGGACTTACTGGCCGACATACATCTGTTAACAATATCATTGTATTTAAAGCACAACAACATCACTGATTGTAGAATATGTACAGCACTAATCAGACCTCCAGGCTCTGACCATCACTGCCCCAAAAAGTAACTTAGAAGCACAACATGAACATTCCTTGTTCTGAAATTTCACATGAACTAAAGCCGTAACATTTCATCTAAACAGGGATTCAGCAATGATTTAGATAAGTGACCAATTGTTTTATCAAGCTGAATAAGAAACACTTGTTCGAGCTGGTAAAAAGTGACTATCAGAGCAAAATGAATAGATTTCAGTTTGAAGTCTGTCAGATGGATAAAACCTGAAGACGCTGCCTTGTGCTCTTAGAGCTTTAATTCAACAATTCACCTGATTAATTGGGTTAGACATATCTATAGATTTGTCAATAGAATAGTGTGGAGTATGGCACGCAATCAAGATTAACACCAGCTGAGGTACAAATTTTGGGTTTGGCAGGTAAATGAAATTGGATCACATGATTTCCTAATTACAGTGGTGTGTTTTCCATGCATACAGGCTGAGTGTAATATCACCTTCACCATACTTACTGATACGTCAGCAATTCAAAGAACAGCTTCCTATTGGTAATTATATCTGTTTAACGATGGTTAATGTTTTTGGATGGGAAGAATATGAATGACAACAATTTGATTTGATTTGTGGTGTTTTTTCTTTCTTTTTTTTCAGTTTAGAACATAACTGGAATTCTGAAATCATCAAATCATAATTGTCTCTTTGAAAGGATGATGAAGATGAAGTTGTTCAATTTTATGGCCGGTAAATAATATATTTTGGAAGGTACATTTTCTAAGATTACAAACTGAATGGCAGCAGAAACCAGCTGACTTACTTTAGTAGCTCTAAAATAATTCTCATTCCGACCTGCATGACTTGCATCTTGACTTCTGATTTGCATTAGAGAAGTTGTTATGACACATTTCGAATAATCTTATAGTTTATGCCTGTGTATATGTCATTACACATGTGATTCATTGATACATAAAGAAATTTGCCTTCTTTGAGCAAGACATCAGCTCGTCTGTTTTTAACTTTTTAGAGATACATATCAATCTCAAAAAGTAGGGAAAAGAAGTGCAGGGTAAGGTAACCATGTATGGTCAAATAGAGACCTACCAAGAGAGCTGATTCATTAAGTTTCTGTCAAACAAACAACCTTGTCTCACCACATCCCTTCAGGCCCCCACATACCAGCCCACTGCACATGTAGCAAAATCAAAAAGCCTTGTTATAAAGAGTTTCGACCACTTACCAGGAAGCCATCTGGCGAATCTGGCGTGAGGGTCATTCCCAAGTGAGAATTCCTCAGGTTTTTAGAGACGTTCTTCAGAGCAGTCTCACCTGATGTGTGACAGACAGACAGACCGGTTTAACACTGGGTTATAACATGTGAACCTTAATGAATGATTTTCAGAGATATTGATTTAGTTCAGGTTATTTGTTTTCATCACCTAGATTTACTTTGCTACACTTTGAGTTCCTCTCCTCTCCCACAACACATTTGTACACATCTCCTTTCCTGTTGTTGGGTGGCCCGTCCCACGGAGCACCAACCAGCATCCTTCAACAAAATGACTCAGTTATCATCAACATACCACCAGGCATCTTTTTGTGTGTGTAGATATTCAGATTGTTTTAATGAGCAGGGCCTCTTTCCCTTTTTTTTCCCCTCACTTACGATTTCTCTCCATCGACTTCATGCTGTAAAACAGAGAAGCCAAACAGGGCGTCCTCTGGGCCGGTGAAAATGCGCGGGTGCTTTACGTCTATGTTGAAACACTGACAAAACTCTGGAAGACATAAAAAATAAGGTTACGGTATTACACAGGTTACACATCCCAACAACACTTTTTTTCTGTGCTGCCGCCAAGTATTCATGTGATTCAGAGAAGTTTAATTTGACTTTAAACAAACTAGGATACCAAATATATATATATGATTACATTTAGAGCACTTTTATGTGATTATAGGATGCAGCTACAAAATAACTTGTTTTTAATGTTTCGCACAGTATCAACATTAAAAGTTTTACTAAAGACTTGAGCCATGCTGAAATGAAAACCTCATTAACAGAAACGTTTTTCAAAATGTAACTGACACCTAAATCAGTAATTATTGTAACTTCTTTCAATTTAGAGAATATAAACAAATCTAGAGTTTGATGCCAGCAACGTACTCAAAAAAGCTGGGAGACAGGCAGACAAATGCAGGGATGGTAAACAACCATTAACACTGAACTGTTTGTACAGGTGTTGGAGCGGCATATGCTGCAGTCAAGAAGGTCTTGGTTCTTTCAGCAAGACAATGCTGAACTACACTCTGCATTAGGAGAAGTTACAACAGCATAGTGAAAGAGTCTGCCTGCAGTCTAGATCTGCCACCCGCTAAAAACCTTTGTCAGATTCTGGAATATATAGAAAACTTATGTGCAGCTGAAATGCTTTATGAAGCAAGTGAACATTTTATTGGGAAAGAGTCCAGACTAAACTTCTATGTGTCATGTGTTTCATGTTAACCATCTGAAGAAGGCTGAGAAGAAACATATCATGAAGACATGGATCCAAACATTACATTTCAGGTATTTAAAGATGCTCTGTATGTGGTAGGAGCTACGTGTGATTCGATTACTCTGTATTCTCTGTATGCTTGAAGAAAAAAAGGAAGTACAATGTCCCTGTTCTGTACCATCTGTTTGTTATTACTCTATTATGGTTTTAAACACTGAGCTTCCTTGAGTTCCCCCATGCTGCTTTTTCGTGACCCTTCAACTCCCCTTCTGGCCCCTGTTAATGCACTTAGAGAAACTCTTATTATTACAACTCTGTATTATGATTGTCGCCTCGGGTGGACAAAGGGTTCATTAGCTACTTGTTAGTGTATTACTCTGTCGATAAATAACAAGTGGCCTGGCAGATGGTGCCTCCTGACTCATGTGCAGAATCTCTGTTCATTGACTCTATTCACCTTCATTGACATGTGAAGGTGTTAAAATCCCTTCACATGTCAAGGTAAAAATCCCTCTGACACTCGTTTGTCTCACTCTCAAAGATACAACAGCCAGTCTCCTCAGGTGACAGTGACAAAACATGCTTGTGTCCCAACTATTTTGAAACATGTTGCATTTATCAAACAGAAAATTAGCACATATTTGAAAAAAAACGAGCAAGTGGACTTTTTTTTTTCCAAAATAGAGTTCTACTAATTTGTTAAAGGAGAGTTAAAGGAGAAAATGGATGCCTCTCTTCTAATGTATTAAATTCTAAACTACAGCCATGAAAACTTCTATATGCTATTACATGAGGAACAGAAAAGGAGAAACACTTAATTTTCTTAATCATACAAAAAACACAAACTGTAAACAACATACTACTGTAATATGGGGGTTTGTGTGTCCACTTATTTCTTGATTATTTAATATTATCGTGTGACATCAGAGTGACATCAATCCTCTCATCAAGATATTGGCAAGAAAGTCTTCAAAATTTGTATTTCCCAAGATGTTTTTTACTTTTATATGAGTCAAAACAGTAATTGATATTAGTGGAAAACATGCAAAATATTGAGTTGGAAATGATGTGGGTACAACAGCAGTTGCCATCCAGTGCTGAGTCAGGTTATTATTTTATGAAAAGGAGATGAAAGGGGAGGTGTCAAGAAGACGGATAAACAAAGTGACCAAAGGCAACCTCTGAGGAAAAAGGGAGTTCAGTCTGAGGGGAAAGAGGGAGAGGAGAGAGAAGGGAAGAAGCAAAGCAAGGAAGGGTGTGGGTTAGAAAAACTCAAAAGCATAGTAAGCCCCCTGTTATGACACACAAGCCTGCCCTTCATACATATTGGGAGAGGTGAAGGAGAAGAGAGAGTAGCAAGATGGAAGGCAGATCTCTGAGTTGTTAACATTAAAATTTTGCTCACAGTGGCAAAAAGGAAACAAACTGCTTTTTTATGCACAGTTTGCTACAGCAATCATAGGAAAACAAAAATAAAAGATATAGTTAGATTAAAAAAGAATAATGGATTGATTTCTATTTAGCAGCAGCACTTAAAGGAATGGTTTGGCGTAAAATGATAATTTGAGCATCACATGGTCATGCCACATAATTTATATGGGTGATGAGCCTTTCTCCGAAAGACCGCGGCATTCCGAAGTTGGCTATTTTGAAGTGTTTTGTTAGAAACGCAGCCAATGCAACTGTACGGGGCCAATTTGGAAAATATAAGAAATCGGTTGTTTTTCCGCGATAAACAAGCTCAAAAGCGCTACATACTTCAGCTGTGTCATAACAAAGGCCTCGTCAAGCAAACCAAGGCACAGGGAAGTTCATCGGACCACACAGCCTTTCACTGGCTTGTGTTTTTTGAGGCATCACCGGTAGTTCCAACTTCTGCTTCAAGTTATCAAAGGGAGGCTGAGACGCAAATATGGCAGAAGACGACCATAATTTTTTTGAAGACGAGCCATTTGCGTTTGGAGGCCAACCATACTTGTTTGAGCCCGAATATACAGACGAGGAGTTGCGGGAACGGGAGGAACAACAGAGATGTGCGGAGCAAGCGTCAGTGGGCGCTTCTGCTCGGTCGCGTACTGGAGGTACATGGTGGTACGACAACCGGTGAAAACAAGCCAGTGAAAGGCTGTGTGGTCCGATGAACTTC
Organism: Odontesthes bonariensis; assembly: GCF_027942865.1. Lineage (NCBI taxonomy): Eukaryota > Metazoa > Chordata > Actinopteri > Atheriniformes > Atherinopsidae > Odontesthes > Odontesthes bonariensis. The sequence goes on from NC_134510.1 coordinate 24,904,148, forward strand.
TCTGTGCCTCGGTTTGCTTGACGAGGCCTTTGTTATGACACAGTTGAAGTATGTAGCGCTTTTGAGCTTGTTTATCGCGGAAAAACAACCGATTTCTTATATTTTCCAAATTGGCCCCGTACAATTGCATTGGCTGCGTTTCTAACAAAACACTACAAAATAGCCAACTTCGGAATGCCGCGGTCTTTCGGAGAAAGGCTCATCACCCATATCAATTATGTGGCATGACCATGTGATGCTCAAATTATCATTTTACGCCGAACCATTCCTTTAAGCTGATATTTCGGAGTATATTTGTAAATGATTCAAAAAATTTCCCACTGATTCAGCATTGTCTTCCCATACCTCTATAAACTTGTGATGGACAGTTTCAAAATGGCTTAACAAAAAGGGGGAATACTGGCTCATTACTTCATATGCAGTAGTAGTTCTCAACAATGAATTACCCACAATGCAACTGAACCACAGACAGTTTGGGACTGGCCTGCGTTAGCAGTGATTAATTGTTGCAGTTTGGGTAAGTCGGGTCTGTCACCACAGCTGATACAATCCAGCACCAACCCTTCAGATTTCAATGTGTTATGTTTTGTCAGTAACAGCTAATGTAGCCATGAGCCGCTAGCCACAAGCAGAGGCATGCGGCAGGCTGAAGAGGTCTGGTAGCCCACTTGTAACTCCATATTTCCATATTTATTCTCGCTTTCAGACTTGTAAATTTCAGTCCCAACTGACACAATCTGAAAGCACATAACTTTATTACAGTTTGTGCAGGGACATTTGATGCCTTTAGTCATGCTCCACAAGACCTGTAAACTGACTCAATTGTGTAAAATTGATGTCCTTAAGGTAGACCAGTCTGTATCAGGGTGTCAGAGCTTTTTGGCAGTTTCTAACCCTCTTCTCTAAAGTAACCATAAGCGATATTTTACAATAACAAAGCATTACAAGATAATCTGAAAATGATGATTCTCAAAGGGAGGACAATCGTTGCTGCTCAGATTCTTGAAGATCTCTCTGCTTTTTCCATTAAATGGTCACTTCGTTGAGAAGAGTGTGTAAGGTTGAACAACCTAAAGCTCCCTGGTGTCTGCACTTCACTGTATGTTCTTAACATCAGACAGTGATTTAAGCATTAACATGCCTTTAACCGGGAGGGATGTAAGGGTAGCCCTTAAGAGATGGGCTCCCTGCAGTCTGGATCTCCCTGCCAACCAGACAACCCTGTGTCACAAAATCACTTCCAACTCTAAACATCCCAACCTGCTCTGAGGACTAAACAGTCTTGACCTCAGGGTGCGCCTTGAGGGCAGAAGTGAGGTCCCCATCCATTGACAGTTGGTCCAAGCCGGGCAATTGAAACCCAAAACCAGCTGCATGGTTTCCACATCTGCTTGAGTGCAAGGCCTATGTGTGCATGGACACAAACTCACCCCACGCAATGGCTGCAAATTCTCTGTTATCCAGAGGTAACTATCTACCAGATCTTGAACGTTGATGAATAACGATGACAAGACTGTGTGAGATATCTAGTTCCTGTGGATTCTGAGTGGAAATCTGATGAAATTGGATTTTGTGATGCAGTTCATCTTAAATTACAGAGTGTTAAATTACACCTCCACAACATGACACAGATCTTCACAGATATTTAACTTGTCCCACTTGTGTGTCTAATGTATGTTATTTGTTACCCTGGACGACAGGGTGCGTTGAATATTTTACGTTAAAGAGTGGTTTCTAAATAAATTTGACCTGGCATGAAATTTAGCAACATGCCAGTGCATTTGCAGTGACCGTCTTTCTGTAAACTCTGCGATTCCGCTGGAGAAAAGGAGCCGAGGGCAGGGAACACGACCAGATCACCAGCTACTCGTGCACTTTCCCAGAAGTACACGCTGACACACACACTCCACACAAACACCTTGTCCAGGCCAATGAGAGGGGGATTCCACTTGGTTTAGAGAGGGAAACTGGATATGTTCACTGTTTCTCTGCCATCTCTGCTCCTGCTTTTCCCACAGACTGTAGTTGCTTCTACCTGTTCTTTCATTTTCCCTCGCAGATGTTTTTTCTGGTAGTCTCATCAAACTTAGTCAGATTTCTTCTTTGTCTCGTGTCCAGATTCACTCACTGGTGATTCTTAGCTACAAAGATGTGGGTTTCCAGTTACACCAGGAGCATGGGTCTAGAAATGACAATGTTGGGCTGTTTTTCAGCTCACCACCTTGATACATACGGAGATTTTTGAACAACTATTGCACTGATTGCCGGGGGATTTTGGGGTTAACATAAGTGATTTATACCTAACTCGATGACTCTCTAATGTGCATAGGTTGTGAAGTATTGCACACTCATTCATGTGTCCCCTAAAGACATGTTGCAGTAACTGTGATGATCCTCTGACTTTCCATCTCATGCTGGCATTTGGTCAGATTTAAAATCTGTGTTGTACTTTATGACTAAACACCTGCAAATATAATGACAATTGCAGCAGCCTCAGTTCTACTTTAGAGTTATTTAATAAATGTGAGCATGCAAAGATACCTAGCAGTGTCTGAAATTGCTTATTTCTTTACTTAAATATGGTATTATGACTGCATAATGCGTTTATGATGACAACTATGGCAGCAAAGTGCACTTTGAATATGTAGGGGGGGTGTTTTCCTCATGAATACTATACACAACTGCAGGCACAGTGAAACCATAGCTGTTCTTTTCTTAGTATCCACTTAAAGTCCACTTGGAGGAAGTGGTATTTGGATGTGCAGTAGATTACCATGTACAGAAAGACTCCTGCAGTAATAAATTCACAACATCCACAAATCCTTGCGTAAACTTTGTGTCAAGCAAACCCCACCTGAAGCCCAAGGTAAAATATTCACCTAATGTTCAAAAAGTTGCATGTGGAGCATCATAGCTACACCTCTAACTGATCAGTGGTTGCTAACTTGGCTACATTGCTGAGAGGGATCTACCCCCAACTAATCTTTAGCCTGTAGGGAGAGAATAAGTTCACATTGAAGATTTACTTTATAATTTCCACATCACATGATACATTCATATTTATCATGCCAGTTGTTAGCTAACAACAACACATTCTTATTCTCATGTGCTGAATATTTGTCCTCACTGTGTGGTCAGATATGCAAATAAAATAATGAAAAACAGCATTTCAGAAAAGGACATTTCAAAAAACACATTACTAAATTGTTATGTATAAAGGGGGCGGCATGGTGTTACCGTGCTGGTGAAGATTCCAGGTTCAAACCTCAACATTTCAGTTTGGAGTTTGCATATGAGTGCCTGCTTTTGTGTGGGTTTTCACTGAATCCTTCCACAGTCCAAAGACAAGCATGCTGGGTTAACTGGTGATTCTAAATTTGCAAAAGGTGTGAGTTTACATGGTTTTTTGTCTCTCTGTGATGAATGGACTATCTGTCCAAAAAGAACACTGCATATCTGGGACAGGTTTCTAATATGGATGAATGGTGTAAAGGACAAATGTTCTAGTTTTATCTGAAATGTCTGTGTTTAATTTTCCATTTTGTTGCTGTTTTCTGATTCTGTTTCATTATTGGTTTAGCTGTGTTCTCTGAAAGGATACAGTCTGAAGTGTACCCAAATAATTCAAACTGAATGTAGTTAGTGGCCTAAAAAAAAAATCAGAGATGATGTCATGCACAAATTAAAACGTTCATGATGTAATGATGTCATGTTGCACTATACTTGGTCTAAGCCATTTATATGTTTTTTCTCACCTATTCTGTAATACACTATGTAAGTAAATGTACATTTATATATAAATACTGTATATTTACAGTTTATTAATGGGAGTATCAAGAGGAGACATAAGCCTTTTCACAGTAGTCAAAAAACCTGCTACCACCCTCTAATATCTGTATATGCAATGTGAAAGTGAGCCGTTAGCATTCAGTCCTCTGTCAAATGACTTTGCGGTATACGCAAGTCTTAATCGTCTCCAACTCCGCTCTGCATCAATGGGAACACCAAGACCTGGGTGTACATACAAATGTTCACAGAGGACACAGCAGTTGGGTAAAAATGGGTAAAGCATACATTTTCTTCAAAGAAATACAACTTTTCTAACCGTAACATCTTACATTGAGGCTTTGAAATGAACAGAAAAAGCTTGCAGACAAAAAAATATGATATTCATCTATTTTTTCCTCTTATTGAATTCATCTTTTTATCTTTATTTTTAATACCTGTCATCACAACAGCTGGAACTTATTCTTTGTCTCATTCTGTGGGCCAGGATCCTGTCAAAAATAGTAAACTAGCCCAATTATCAGTCCCAATTATCAGAAACTAAGCCTGCAGAATCCAGTGTAATGCCATCCCTTCATGTTGTGGTAGTGACACCTCGTCCTCTTGGAGGTAGATTCTGGACCAGTAAGTTGTAGGCTTGATAGCACTTGGGGGCAGCGCTGAATAATTCCTTCGTACTAAGCTTTGTTTCATAGCTAGACAGAATAAAAATCCATCTTTCCAGCCATTCTGTAATTAGTTATCCTCCGCTGTTTGCACCCTTCATCAGTATTATGAACACTGTTGTAAAAAGTTTCAGTTTTTTTCTTGTGGGAACTTCAACCACACTCCAGTTCCAAATTTCTTACCACACCAAGCCAGCCCTCCGATAACAACCCCTCCCACTGATTTTCTCTTTCATCCTTCTATTCACTCATTCTCTCATAAACCATAAATTGCTCCTTTTATTTTTGCGCCTACTTTTATAAAACAAATATAGATACACTGTAACTTCACCACAAGGCCCCATTCTACTTCTCAAGTTTTTTAGCTCCTAAAAAGCTAGAGCATTGTTCTCTATTATCCCTGTCCTGTCCTTACTCCCTGGTTCCATTTTCACTGTGGTTTATATGACACTGTGCCAGAGGCTTTTTGGCCACTCATCACCATGACAACTGGTGGCAAACATCTATCAAGCCAAACGAAGTCCAGACTCTCTTAACCACATGCTCGCCTCTGGATGCTACTGCTGCTGGATGTGAATGGTTTGTGTTGAGTGAGTATGTTAAATGGTAAAAACGCTTTTATAGTCTATACAAGTACACTCAAAGCGCTTCACTCACACACTAACACAAGCACGTCGTAGTGAGTGCTTTTTCTATGCATACACATTCATTCACCGATGAATGCATCGTAGGCGATGTGCGGGTGCCCAAAGACGCCTTGACATGTGGCCCGGGGAAAGCAGGAGTCGAACTACCGACCTTTCGATTGTAAGGCGACTGCTCTTCCTGCCCATGTTAAGCCGTTTTATGCACTACAGAGAAAAGACACCACTCATTGGGTTAAGGACAGAGTTTTGATTTGGCATTCTATATGTTTCACAGTCTCTGACTTACATCCCTGACTGAGCAACGTCCTGCATTGAGTTGTCTTCTTGACTGTCTGTTTCTATCATCCCTAAATGACTCATAATGTTCCACATTCATTTCCCGCTACTTCACCTCCTTCACAGGTTTTCCCTCCATTATCTCGATCGTGTTCTGTTCTCATCTCTGTCACCCTCTCGTGGGGAATGGGGGTGGACGATGAGGGGGAGTGGGAACGAAAGTCAGCAAATAGGAGTAAAAAAACTAGATGATAGCAGGGAGAATGATCGCATTGATTTATGAATGACCGCTGAAACAGAGTTAAACACAAACACACACTCACACACCTGTGTTTGACATCTCAGTAAAGCATAACAGACACGGGAGGCCTGCTGTCCGCATCAGGGGAGCTCTGGTGAAACCATTAACATTACACGCATACTCACTCACGTACATGCTCCTGTGTGACACAAACCCACACACAGGCAATAGCCCAAACACTGATATTATAAAAGCTGGCGTACAAATTAAAGCAGAGGCTACACGTGTAAAAAGGCTGGAAAGTGTTGGTCTGTTCATGCTTCGTTTGAAACAGGTAATGTAATGTAGATGTAAAATCTAACCACAGACTTCATTAAGCTGCTGGTATTTCTAAATAAGGGTATGTACCAGTGAGTCCAACTATGTAACCTTGGGGTTTTTGAATTCTATATTCATTCCTTGGTTTCTAAACGAGCAGGAAAAGGAACCACGTGGATAATTACACTATAATTTGCCAAAAAAATGCCAACAGTATAATCTACAGATTAACTTCAGAGACTATTTGTGCAGGTAGAAAACGTACCCTTAACATACAGCCCAATCTCTCAGGCTGTTGATTTTATTCTGCTTCATGGCTGCATGCTATAATACAGCAGCTCACCCACTGCTTATCAGCCTCACTATCACACAGTTTGGGTAGACAACAATGGTCTTTTTCTTCACTTTCCGCTCAGCAGGAATGGCTCAATGAGGTGTTCGAGAATAGTCTACCGCAACGACCATGAGCACTGGAGGGCACCTGATCTTCATGCTCTATAGCAAGAGCACACATGGCACAAGACCCTTATTACAGGATCCTTAGACTTCAAGTCTAAGAGATGGAAATGACTGATATGATCAGCGAGGTCATTTTTCACAGCTGCCAGGGTCCGTCAGCTGTAAGAGGAGATGAACTAGTAACCTTTTGGAAAAGGATACGTTTAACCTACTTTCCAAAAAAGTCTGTATGGTGTGTTAATTTGAAATGAAAATAGAATACAAAGCTTTTCAAATCAATTGAAGGCTACATTCAATAGAAAATAGTCAAATATGCAGAAGGTCAAATGTTAGAAATTAGAGAATGTATTTCTTTATACTCAAATATATACTATTTAGATCTGTTTGCTGCAAAATGAATATAAAAGCTGGGACACAGCATGCTTACCATTGGACTGCATCACTTCTTCAAACTGCCAGCATTTGGAAGTGAGATCAACTTTTGTAGGTTTAAAAGCAAAATGTTTTCCCATTCTTGCATGATAAAGCATTTTCCCCTTTACAGTTTGAAGTCTATTATCTTTTAATCTTTGTATCGTAAGATACCAGATGTTTAGAATCCGGTCTCTTTTATTACAGTGCTGTTGTAATAGATGCAGCATGTGGTCTGATGTTGTCTTTCTATCTTAAGCAAGGTCTTCAGTAAAGGACATGTTGCTTTAAGACCTTATATACAGTATATCTCACTGGCTTTTGAACTATACCATGGTCTCTGGATTTGTCTTGTTTTTCTTCAGATTTTTTTCATTTTTATTTGGGACTTTTGGATTGTCATTGTCTGTATCTGTTAACTCGGCTTCCTGTTTTATTCTGAAATGTTTTTCAGATATTGTTGCTTCCTGCCCTTGCTTCACACCAGGCTTTAGTAACTCATTGCTACTCGCCTGTTTTGTGTTGGTTAATATCTTTCCTCTGTATATACGAAAGCTTTCCTTTGTTCATTGTCAGATCCTCGTCTTCTCTACTGGTTTCTTTTTGTCCTGTTTATCCCAGCTTGGTTTCTTGTTATTCGAACCCATCGTCTGGATTCTTGTTTGGATTGTTTTTTGGATTTCCTGCCTCTGGATCACTTTTGTTTTGTAAGACTCTTTACAATCTCGTTGGTTCTGAATTCTTTCTACTAAGTCTACAATCTTCTGTCTGTGTTTTGGTCCTCTCTTAACCACAACCCCATGACAGAAGGATCTGACCAGCATGAACCATGCAGCAAACAGGCATCCTGCTCACCAGCTTCCAGCTGGAGCAAGCCATGGAGCTAACTCATAAGAAATCTACTCTAAAATAGAGACGAGGCTATTTGTTTCAGTCTATATGCTGCACAGCACTGATGCTTCCTCAGTGACTTGCCTTGCTGAACTTAACCCATTGGAAGAGGAGTTATCTCACTGGAGAGCTTAAATGGCCTTTAAAATGCTCTCAGCAGTCTGGCTCTTCACTCCTCACACTGCCTGATCAATAATGGTGCAACGGATGGGGTCCGCTGTTACGCTCTTCCAGTGCAGTAGCCTCCATCAAAGTGCTTCTGAAAGCCTGTGCCTATAGGTCCCTGCCAGAGACACTTGTACCAGCACCACAGAACTTCCTTGCCTTGTAGGCACATGTCCCCACTTCTTCGGAGTTCAGGTGCAGCTCTAGTCTCAGAGGTGAGACACCCCTTACCAAGTCTGCGGGTACACCTGTGGGTATTACACCACAACCCACACAGGAGTGTGCAGAAATCCTGCCCATGCCGGTCCCAGTGTCTGCAGATGACCTGTTTGTTACGGAGTCTGCAGACGTCGTCTCGCCAGCCCAAGTCCACATGTCTGCACACATCCAGCCTGCCAGTCCTGGAGGCAGCAGGCGTTCCTCCAGTCCTTCTGGTCATGGAGTCTGCAGATGACTTGCCTTTTCCTGTGACTGAAGATTTTCCTTCAGATCAGTTTTCTGCAGATGTCACGTCTAATCCTATCATGTAGTCTGCAAAGCTTCTTGCTAGTCCTGGACTTGGAGTCTGCAGGTGTCTTGGCAGTCTTGAGACTCTAGGAAGGGTGTAGGCGTCATCTGTGTCCCGTGCTCTCTGGAAGAACCCCAGCTATGCCTGTCCCAAATGCACCTGGCTATAACCCAGAGAGATTCTGGTCTCACCGTGCAGCTCATCCTCTTGAGCGGTCTCAATGGTCTGCTTCCACCACCTGGGCGTCCTCCTTGGATCCCTCATATGTCAACCTGGACGACCCCCATGGCAGCCTTGCAAGTTTGTCCTGCCTCCATGTTCCCGTCCTCATCATGGTTAAGTGATACTTTGCCTTTGTAGATGCAGCAATGAACTGTGTTCGCTGAAGGTAGTTTTCAGAAGTTTTACTGAGCTCAAAATCGTGTCTGGTTTCAATGTAGTGCTTCCTGAGGATCATGGCAATTCAATACATATTTACAGATTTGTCCCTTGTGAACAGATTTTTTTTAGATTTATATAATGAACTGATGTAACCCCAAACTTCTTAACAGCTTTACCATGAGTAAAGTTTTTCCTAAATGGCTTAACTATTTACTCAGGCGTTCTTTTAAAATGTTGAACTACTCACCATCTTTACTATTTAAATACTTTTTTTGTTTTTGTTTTTTCAGCATGACACAGCTTGGAGTTTCGACATTTGATATTTTGTCCAATCAAAAAATATGTTTAACTGATCTACAAAACATTTTGTTTTTATTTACATTTCGCATAGTGTGCCAACCTTTTGGGAAATGGTGTTCTATCTCTTATGCTTCCAAACATCCTCTGGTCTCCAACAAAAGTGAAATATGTGCTCAGCGCAAACCTCACTGACAGATTTACTGAAGGATCAACAATTGAGCCGGAAACAATGACTTTGCCGGGCTCTACTTTCTGTACGTTTGATCTATCTGACAAGTGGAGCGTGGCCAGGCTTTTTGCTTTACATGCCTGATTTCTCCTCTGCACACACATCTGAGGAATGTCTCGTCAGGGGTTTACTGTCACAGAATAAGGCTCTGTGAAACTCAGGGGGTCACGTGTGACACCATTACTGACACATGTTGTCTGTTAAAGCTGAGCAGGTTAATGACCCACTGACAAAGTGCTGAGGGAGGAGGAGGAATTGGGCAGTGAACAGGCATCAATTAGCTTGAACAAGAAGTTAACTTTACAAGGAGAAATGTTTTATATGGGGTTCAGAATTTAAGCTGCTTTGTCGCCCTGAAACAATCATTCAGTGGTTCATTCTTTATCATTTCCCATGTAAAAATGAAAGGATTGCTAGGTTTTGGAAATGAAAACAGGTTAAACTTCACCAATCTGAAACGTCTTACCTTTAAGAAGGAGTACAAACTCCAGGCACAACAAGTATCTGTGCAGCTCCATTTTTAAAACCGGATGAAAGCAGCCCCTCTGGTCAGTCTTTGCACTCTGTTTATAAAGAGGTGTCCCCTGAGCTGGTAGATGCAGTGCATATGTGTCCACCGCACTTTCAGCTCTCTCTTTCCTCAAGAGATGCGTAAAATCCGGTCAAACGGCGGCATTTCGGTTGTACATGTGTGACTCACTTCAGGATTGGTTCGTTTACAAAAAAAGTTTCCAGATCTTATAACTTCTTATAACAAGATTGTCAAAAAAAAAAGTTTGAATTAAAATATTAAAGATGATAGTTGTTATTTATGGTTTCGGCTATTACAGCCTCTTGAACTCATTATATTTCAGTCTTCAGATTTGCATTTGAACTGTCTTTATGGTTAAGAAGAAAAAAAAACCGTTTTTGACACTTCAGTAATCCATGGTTTGGCCGTGGAAATCCCTGCACCTGTCCCATCCAACAAGTTCCGCACTTCAGAACCAATGAACCATTACAAATGTGTAACACCTTCTTAAACGATTGATCAGCAGCGGGCTTTATCCCTCGGGACTCTGGAGCGCGTCTTTGAAGATCAGGCTCTCTTCTAACAGATACTCCGCTCCTCAAGCCCAAAGTTCAAGCTCAATTGTTGTGTGCGGTTTCGATGGCAATTCATTCATGATCCTCTCAGCGTAGTTTCTTAAATTTTCTATAAAAATCTCGATTCTCCAGCGTCTCTGTCGGTGTAGATATGTGCCACTGGAAACGGATTTCTCTCTTTGAAATGAAAGAGCGCATTTATCCTCTCAGCTCCCCTCCCTCCATCCGTCCACCTCCATCCACCAGAATCTCAGAGTAACTGGTTCTTACTGACAAACCGCAACTCCCTCTCTCGCTCCTTCTCACACTCCTTTTTTCAAGCAGTTTCTCTTAAAATCTTTAAACTGGCTCAGTTCACCTCTGATTTCTTTGTTGACAATAAATCTTTGCGGATTAAATTCTCATAGCCCGTTTGTTGTAGCACCTTTCTAAGTCAGTCTCGTTTGCCCTTTGGAAACTTTTAATAATTTGTCATAATTAAGAGTTGTCCTACAGTTGTGAATGTTAATAAAAAGTCAATAAATGTAGTTCAATCCAGTTCAGTACAATCCATTAGTTTGATTTCACCATGTTCTATAACGTGTGTCATACTGGCAGGAGTGTCATAGTGGCAAACCGTTTATATCCTCGGCTTAGCTGCTCTGTAAAACACCAGTCGTTGCTTTAACCAAATACAGACTGACAGAGAGGGGGATTGTGCAGTCCTGAGTGCTAGACCCCTACTGCCATGTCAAACAGAGTTGTAGCCCTGTTCGACCTAAATGCAACATTATATAGCAACAGTCTGTAAGTGTGCAATCATCTGTAATAGTTCCACCTGTGCTTTTTGTGCTGTGACATGGTCAACTGATTGTTGCCAAAAGGCCCACAAATCAAATTAATGTAAGAATGAAAAAAAAAAATCTAATCTGGAAATTATATTGAGATTCTTCTTAGAAAAAGTCATTCAGATGTACGAAATAACTATTCTTCACGGAGCAAACGTGTAAAAAAAGCATCAGTGTTTGGGATTCACACTTATACACAAGAAAGCGAGGAACAATCAATTAAAAGTTACATGTAATTAAATGTGTGAGGTTTCTTCTCATTCCGGGATGATGATATAGAAGTGCTGTGTTTCTCGTCTGATGGGTGTTTCTTCCCCAGTATTACAATGGCTCCATCTACAGGGTGCGAGGAGTCACTGACTGGTTTAAGAATTAAAAAGAAAAAAAACGGTTAGCCACACCTTCAGATTTTGGCCTGAAACAACAGCCACTCCTCAAAAGGCCAAATTCTTAATATACTATCTAATTATAGTCGTGTGCTTCTTAAGGGTTTCGCACAGTAATTGGACACAAATTTCCCTCAGTACACTGAGATAATGGACATGAAATGAGCCAGTTTAGATGTAGATGTTACACTTTAAGAGCTTTACCAAAATATTCCATCATCTGTTGAGTAAATAAATACATATTTTATGTACAAGCAACAATTGAATTAAGGAGATAACAGACTTTTGAGTTCTTGCTTTTGGGTTTATTCCCAGGAAGAAAAAAAATATATTACAGTTGATTCAAGCCCTGGGAAAAATAAACGTCTCAACTGACAGTCAGATCACGTCTAACATGCTTATGCTTGTTGATGAAATTTATCCTGTGGACAAACTAAAGCAATATTATCCAAACGTGCATGATCTTCCATTGAAATCCTAGTCCAAAATCCAATCAAACAGTCTTTTTAGATTAGACAATCCATTTCTCATCACATCAAAAAAGAGGGTTCAGAATTACCTAAAGGGGGCTCCAACGTGTCCCTCTGTGTCTTTCATTGAAGACAATCAGTATAACTGAAGTCTCTGGGATAAGTATTATCAACAGGTGACATGGTTGCAGTTAGCATTTGCAACCTAAATTTGGAATTACAAATAATTTTGAGTTGTCTTGTGTTGTTCTCTCTCCCTAAGTCACAATCACTATTTAATTAAAATGTTAAAAAGCTTAATTCTAAATAACACGACCACAGTTGCAACCATGGTTGCAATAATAAATATCAATAGTGTTTTGTGTCACAGCAGTTAGCAGCACTTTTAAGCACCCCTTTTTATGGATAATACTGTGGCTAACAAGAAAGATATTCAGTTACACAAGAACATATTGCTTGTGGAAAACACTTGAACTTTGCCAATCTAACCATGTTTTCCATTTGGATCCTTAGTATCGTTGCTAACGTCAGCTAAAAATCGCACTTATGTATAGAGGCAGCCTGTCCTGTAATGTGTGAATTTCATATTAGTAATAAACTAACATCCAGTCAACTTAAACTGTTACAGTTAAATAGTTGTAGGCATAAATCCAACCAATTCATCAGTTCCTGGCATTGTAAGGTTTGGAACCAGACTGAGACACTGGTTTGTTATTCCAACATTGGGGGGGAAAATGTAATCTACTGTACATATCAGAGTTAAGACTGATATACTATATCAATCAATCAATCAATCAATTTTATTTATAAAGCACATTTTAAATAAACGCAAAGGTTACCAAAGTGCTGTACATGAAAATAAACACAATAAAAACATCATAAAACAAAACTGTGCACATAAAATAAACAACCTAGACGTTGGTAAAAGCCAAAGAAAAGAGGTGTGTTTTAAGATGCAAGAGTTTCGTGGAAGTTTTGCTCCAGATATATTCAAACACTTTGTTATCTTAGCTATAGCTATCAAAACATGCTCAAGTTACAATAATGACTATTGGCTAAATTTGCAGACGTGTACATTTGATATGAGTTTGTTGGAGGGATTTTAAGATTTAAGCCTGGAGGAGTTTTAAGATTACAGTGCTTTAATAATTAGAACCCTCTTTCAGGGGTTCAAATATAATTTAACAGCTTAATTTGAACTTCTGTAGTTGGTTTTATGTGTTGCATTTATATTTGGAAACCCTTGTTGTGAACATGCAGTCAAAAAGATTTCTCATTGAGGTTCAGCAGGGCATCATTAAGGTGTGAAAACAAAACAAAACAGTTTGGTACGCCCTGAGAAAAAACTAATATTAACAGAGAGCTCTCTGACATGAAAAGGCCTGGGAGTCCACGCAACACAACAGTTAGTGAAGAAAAAAATCCCTTCACTTGGGATCCCTCTCCTAGATTTACAGTAGATATATCATTATCCAATATAACCAAAAAGAGATGTTTTTACAAGAGCAAATACAGAAGGTTCACTACAAGGTGAAAGCCATTCATCAACCTCAAGAATACAAATGCCAGATTAGACTTGTTATGACTTGCTTGAATTATAAAAAAAATAGCAGAATTTAATTGAATCTACTGTAGATTTTTTTAAACATGCCTAAGTAATAAGATATCACAAATGTGTGAACAACTAAATTCCATCCATCCATGCATTTTCTATACCCGCTTAATCCGTTTGTCGGGTCGCGGGGGGGCTGTAGCCTATCCAAGCTGTCATTGGGCGAGAGGCGGGGTACACCCTGGACAGGCCGCCAGTCCATCACAGGGCCACACAGAGACAAATGAGATAAACAACCATACACACGCTCACACTCACTCCTGAGGACAATTTCTTTAGAGACACCAATTAACCTAACATGCATGTTTTGGGACGGTGGGAAGAAGCCGGAGTACCCGGAGAGAACCCACGCATACACGGGGATAACATGCAAACTCCAAAGGCCCCAGCCTGGAGTTGAACCTGGAACAAAAACTAAATTCAATTATCCAAATTGTTCTTTTTTTTTTAACATTTTAGTAAATTATGTTGCATTTCATTTCACTTTCTGGATTCTTGTACCAACCAAAGAGACTTTTAAGGTTGTCTTTAAAAATATCAAATGCAGCCATATTGAAACAGCAATTGTGCTGATACTAACAGTGGTTGCTGCTAAAACTATTTAACTTTTCACCACTTGGTGTCGCTTTGTTTCAACTAATGTACAGAACCCCCCCCCCCCAGCCCGGCTGAGATCCATTGCAGTCTGTGTGAGAAGTTCAATGTCTCTTCTAAATAAGTGTTTAGAGCAAATTGCAAAGATCACCCACAGCTAGTTTGTCTTGAATGTCTTTATGATATACTCATGATGATCAGCTGATGTTAAATTCATAAAAATGCTGAATTCCTCCTTTCACGTTTGAAAGAATGTCCCTGAATGTCTTTTTCTTTTTTGGTTCTCTTGCAATCAGCTTTCCCAAGACTCATCATGTGGTGATGGGTGTCTGCCAGCCGCAGGACGGAGAGTGTACTGGGCTGGGAGAGTAGACTCATGAGTCGCCAACACATCTATAATGAGAGGAAGTTCATTTGCTTTGATCTATGAGTCCAGTGGGAGAAAACATGATGGTTATTAAAGAACTGACCTCAGTCTCACCATCACTTCCCCTACATTTACTGCGTAATTGACATTGATCTTCATCAGTGTCCTTGCCATTATTGCCTTTCCCTTCTCGACTTTCTACACCCTCTGTTTTCTTTTGAAGCATTTAAGAGTATCTTCCAATAATGACACTGTACAATGACGTTAGGAACTGCCACACCAAAAAAAACATACATTGTTTGATATTTCTGCAATGACGCACATTAGCATTTTGGCACGTTGTGGTTACTGTAACTCGACTGGCAGCATAGTCGTGCTGACTGGCAGCTGCATGTCAAGTCTGATGCACTTGCTCACACGCAAGCAAACCTCACTGTACACAACCACAGATTCCTGCACTGAGGTGGAACCAGAGCGCCAATGTGCACACACTCTCTCACACTGTTTCACACCAGTAGGAACTATTCAGAGGCCCATTAACGTAAGGCATAAAATCAAACTTTGCAGAGTCACGCTGCAGTAACAACACAACTTACATCAATGCAGAGCCCATAACAAGAGTGAATACTGCTATAAACTAAACTTTATTATCTGTGCTGATATTGATTAGCCATGTAAGAGTTTTAATGTTTCAATAAAATAACTTTTATGCATATTGATTTTTACAGTTGACTGTGTATTAGGATGTATTTTTTAAGCAGCAGAGACTGGCTGTTTTCGATGCCCTGTGCTCAGTTCACCTGCTTTCCTCTTTCTAGGAGAATGTACATTTCAGGATGGAATGTCTACTCGGCGTACAAGTATTAGTTGGCGTGTCCATGGGATATTCTGCCGCTTGCATGATCAGTAAATCAGTGTCAGACACAGAGCATATCTGTGTGGATGCATAGACGAAGGGCATTAGGAGATCATAGCACAAGTGTGTCACATTTTATCTGTGCAGTACAGTCGCTGTGATTTGTGGATACATTCGACGGTAGTGACAGTGTAGTGTTAGCAAACAAGCCTGTTTTCCTTTCTGTCATCAGGTGCTCCTGAAACGTCCCTTGTGTTGGGTTTGGCAGGAGCTATGCCAGTATTTCTATCAGTGCGCTTCATCTATTCTCGTGAAGAATGTGCTTCTCTTTCTGAAAACACTCACTGTTGTTTTTTTTCCCTTTTCTCACAAACGTGCGCCAAATTTTGAATAGCTGCTTTGGGACATTTTCATGTACTCACATGTTTTTTTTGTGTACATGCAATCAGTCAGGTTTTCACATTATTTGTGTCCTCCACCTCTGTTTCTCAAATCGCAGCGCTCTGCAACCAGCCAAATGACACCTCAGCACAACACGACTCAGCCAGTATTACGCTGGGTCCAGCTATGACATGCTAGTCTCTGGTATGCTGGAAAATAGAGGAAAGAGAAGGTGATATGCTAAAATTCATGTATGAAATAGCCAGGCTTTGTAACCCTATTTACAATGGCATGCACAATTGTTGCGCCCCATAATCTGGGGAGAGTTGTAAAGCCTTTTCCAAACTATTTGGAGTCCATCATTCCACAGTGAGAAAGAATTTTCAGAAGTGGAAAACATCCAAGACAGCTGTGAGTCCTTCCAGGAGTGGATGTCTCAGCAATTTCACCTAAGGTCAGACCATGCAATGTTCAGAGAAACTACAAAAAAAACCTAAGAGCTACATCTCAGACTCTACAGGCCTCCGTTAGCATGTGAAATGTTAAAGTTCATGACAGCACAATTAGACTCAACAACATGGCAACACAGCTTAGGCTTGCAAAGCTACATCTAAACAAACCATAATAGATCTGAAATCGGATAAGAAAAGACTGCAGATGTTTGGTCATGTTGCACAGCACCAAGTTTGGTGAAAACAACACACACCATATCAGCACAGACACCTCATACCAGCTGCACAGTGGTGGAGGGCTGATGATTTGGGCTTGTTTTGCACCCACAGAGCCTGGGCTCCTTACAGTTACTAAGTCAACCATGAACTCCTCTGATTACCAAAGTTTTCTCGAGCCAAAAGTGACGGCTAAAGCCAGAATTATAACAATGATCCTATGCCCACCAACAAATCCACAGCCGAATGTCTGAAAAAGAAGAGAAACAACAAATTTCAAAGCTCAGTCTGATTAAAATGCTGCGGTGGGACCTTAAGAGAGCTGTGCATGAATGAATGCCCATAAACATCTATTAACTGAAGCAATGTAAAGAAGGATGGGCTAAAATTCCTCCACAATGTGAGAAACTTATAGCATCCTATAGAAAACAATTACTTAAATTCATTGCTTCTATAAAGAGGTGCTACAAGTTATTAGATAATGGGATGTACTTAGTTTTCACACCCTGCTTCTGCATTTTGTCTTAGTTTTTGTTGAATAGATAATGACATGGTGGAATATGTCATGTGCTGTTGTCTCTGAGGTTGTATTTACATCAGTTCAAAATCTGGTGGGGAACAAATTTTTATCAATAAGCCCGATGCATAAAGATCTTTGAATTGAAAAAAGGTGTGATTTCTTTTTCACTTGAAGTCACAGTTATTCGGGACAGTGGAGGTCAAGTCGAGATTTTGGATGAAAACTTGCTGCACATGGGATTGTTAATAAGGCAACACATACCTTGTGGAGTATTCAGACATGTCCTGTATATTCACCACAAAATGAATCATCGGAGTTATGTTAGTTATTAGTTAAACTAATTATGAGAATGAATAGCAAACTATTTAGGGTAAAAGTAGAACTTGGGCAAAGATATGCTCGAACAACTGTCATTGACAGGTGAACTGAACTGCTCTGGGCTTGTGTTAAAGCCAGCGTCATGGGGAACACCTCAGTGATAGATGAATGGATTGAATTAATTCAATGGAATAGCAAATACTGGAGGCAAGCACTGCAACATTTGTTTTAAAAAAAAAAGCTGAAAATGACAAGATGGCCTCCACAACAGCGGAATCATCCTTTGTATAGACCCACAAAGAGCAGTGCATGCTAAACAGTCAAAGAATCTTGCAGAACTGGAGGAGGAATGGTTAAAAAGATGCTTGGCTGTAATAAAAAGACTTTACAAGCTGTGATACTTGCCACAGGGGATGTCTCTAAGTGCTGACAAAGTTTTCGCTTTATGCTTTGTGTTTTTTGTTACTGTGAAACCATAAAACATGGAAAATGAAAAAATAAGTTTTTTAAATGTCAGGAATTACTTCAAGTGTAATTAAAGATTATCTCACTTATGTGAGAGCAGAAAGCAGATCTAAAAACAAGTGATAAGTCATTGATTATGGACAGTGGATCATATGTAACCCCTGATTATCCTCACACATCTACCTCACAAGCCCCTCCTAAATCTCCCTTTCTCTACATAAAAGTGGGGGATTGTTTTTATCTTTTCAATATTTTAGTAAAAATATCTAAAGTAGTCAGTCTTACCTGCAGTGGATGTCAGTCAGTACGCTCTTAGTTTGGAGAATCAAGTATAATTTCTGACCCAGACCATGTGGCGATGGAACGTGGGCCGGTTTCCAACATGGTGAGCCATTGCAAACTAAACTGCCTGATGGGAAAGTTATGTGCTGTAAAAATCCACGATGCAGGGTTTGTTTGAACCGTAATGAAATTGTTTGACATGTTTTGGACCTAAAGTGATCACATTTCTGAAAAACCACAATGTATTTTAAATAACAACAAACAGATCAGGGTGTAGTTTTACGTCTCAAAGTGTTGGCTGGAACAGTACATGAATTCCAAGACTAATGATATCAACAAAAGATAATTGGAATCAGGCATATGCAAAACTGGACAAGAGTGGAAGTGTCTGTTTCCTCATCTCAAAACACTTTTACTTGTGGGGGTTATACCTTACAAAAAAAAACAACTACAAAAAAAGGCGATAAAGACATGAATAACTGGTCAATATTTCTTTATGAGTATGTTATATGAAAATCATTAGCAAAGGAAGCCGCTGCTCTCCGCAACAACTGCACAGCTCCAGTGGGTAGAATTAAGGCTGGGAAAAAGATAACTGCAAACCAACATCAAAACATGATCTGAACGTTAGCATTCAGCAGCAGGAGCAGCATGACTCTGGGCTGAGCTGCTTGATAGCTTGCCATTAAAGACAGGAAAATAAATTTCCAATCAAAGGGCACGTCAGCGTGCAGTCCTTGGGACTGAATGTACTCAATACCTCTTAAATTTCACCCACACTCAGCCTCTCTCTCATATTCTGGCTTCAAACACTATCTTCCATCTTCTCTGCAGTTGATTCAGAGTTCAGCATTAAGAGTCTGTAATCAGATTTGTTATTACATTCTTCACCTCTACAAAGACTTCATTCAGTCCACTTCTGGTATACTGTGAGACCATTGTCCTTAAAAGGGGAAATGGATGAGCATTCTCATGCCAGACCGGTGATATCAGTTGGGAGATTCCCCTCACGGAGCTGATAGTAGCCAAACACATAAATGAAACTTTGGCTTCTTTGTTTATAAGTGAGAGTTATCTTTTATAACATCAGTCAAGGAAGTTAAGAGCAAGCATTTGTACTTACCTAACTTCTCCTTCAGTCTTTGACTTCAACTCTCTGTATTTGATTTCATTTTCCCGAATGGAGGAATTTTCTGCCCAGATGTTAAAGTGAGGAGGTTTTGAAGGTTGTCCTGGTCTGAGTGTCCTGTGTGCCTCAGCAGGCCAAGGTACCAGCCATATACTCAAGATTTCCAGACATCTTTTAAGACCTTTATTGCATACCTTCCATATTCTCTCATGTCTTTCCTGTGGCTAATTAACCCTGCAACTCCGAATTCGATGGGGGAAAAAAAGGAACTTTAAGAGGTTTAAGATCACATTAAACCCTCATTTTTTTTATCTGTAACTGTGTACGTGTGTATAAAAGTAGCGGTTTTCATGTGTCATGAGGGCCGGTGCGGTTGCAGTGACTCCTTTCTTCTCTAATTTCATCTATAAACTACAGCATACTGTAAGAGCAGGAGTGTGTATTGGATGCCTCCATGTGTACCGATAGATGCTTTACCAGAGGCCTGAAGGGTTCCTTGGTGGTCTGATTGTGTTTGCTACAGGAGATTGCCACACTTTACCTCCGTTAGAGTTAGATATCAGTTTGCGCAGGTGTGTGTGTGGGTGTAAATCCATACCCTGAACAGAGAGAGTCAGTTATGTGAGGGTGTTTAATGATACACTCCTGTCATCACACTGTCACAGTGGTGCCCTTTCTGTGAAAACGTGTGTTTACGTAACAACACACCATGAAGATGTGGTGAGAATGTGCCTCTTTTTGTCCATCATGCTCTCCGGCTCAGTCTCCTGCGGGTCTTTTTCCTCTGAGACCTTCCACTTCTTTACAATCTAGCCCCAAATCCACTTGACCTCTTTGCTGATAGTTACTCCAACCAGATCGCAAATCACTTGTCTTGACTTTTGTGACACACACTCAAGTATCCAGACAAGTACACACACTCCTCTCCTCCTCCTCCCTGCACGTAAGTCATCTATCAAGCCTGAGTCAGCCTGTGGCCCCGGGGGACCTAAACTAACCTGCTCTCCCACAAACGGCCGTTGCACCCATGTTGGGTTTCTGTTCAAATATCTGTTGACTGCCTTTGGTTACCTTTTTAGATATGGTAAAATGGTGTCAAATTTCCATTTAATTCCCATGAATGAAGCGCATTATGGATATCCTTGAGCGTGTATTAACTTTTAACATAGTAAGTCCAGTGTAATTTACTTTCAGGGAGGGCAGGAGTGTATTGCTGCCAAACTACTTCTGTTCCTCGTTATGTTTTCTGCTAAGCCAGCAAGCTGGAGAAATAAAGATGCAGTTTCTCTCTCAGATCTTCTTGTGTTGTTGCCTTTTTGAGACCTTTTCACGGGTTTTTGTTCACCTAACGGTTTGGCTGTTCACCTTTTGGGTGCACAAACAATGTTTTATGAGCTGCGCGTACAGTGTGTGTGTTTGATGGTATGCATGACCACTTTCCAGAATGTGAGTTTTTAGTTAGGCATGTGAATGCATGCGTATGTGTGTGTGTGTGTGTGTGTGTGTGTGTGTGTGTTTGTGTGTGTGTTTACAGGGGTCCAGTTCAGCATGGGTGTTTTGAAGGGGGCCAGGCAGCTGCCTTTTACTGCCCCAGGGGGTAATAAACAGAGAGGGAGGGGTAGTTTTTTACCCCTTTTATTAGAACAGGAGGCAAAGGAGGGGACTTTATTGGGGTCACACTGTAACTACACACAGCTGCAGGGCAAGAAGAGAATTAAAGAAGAGATACTTCTTAAAAGTGGTTTCATCATCACAAAATTCCTCCCTCAGGAGTCCATCCATTTCTGTTTTTTGCTTGTTGTGTGTGTGCTAACTCACTCGATGTCATTCGTCTTTTCCTCCCTGCCCCTTCTCCATTTCCAATATCCTTAACAGCCCGCTCGTTGTTAAGCACATCTGCTGTCAATCAGCTGTACCCTGTAATCCAACTGGCATTTCCTGCCACTGGAGACATGCCCACTGACCTGCACTCTGACCATTTGATGATTAGTCAGAGGGTTCCCAGTCCAACTTGCACACTGACCTATGTTTGTCCTCCAAGGTTGCTATAACAACAGATGTTCCATAAAGGAGGAATTTTAGTGGATTAGGCTGACGATGAGAAGATCAATACCACCCATGAGTCTGAAAGGTTACAGGTACAGATGGGTGACAAAATAAAGGAGGAACCTGAACTCTTGGCCTCTTCAAAGGAAAGGGATTTTTGCTTGAATGATGTTGGTCCTGATCCATACAATGTACATACATTCACTCATTCACACGTACTCATACAGCAGCTCTTCATCCATACAGTATAACAGTCTACAGTTATATATATATATACAGTATATGCACAGTGCTTCTCACTCTATCACATACATTCACACACCAGTGGATGAACTCTCATTTAGGCAAAGTATTCGTCAATGTGTTTGAACTTTTTGGAGGACTGCATGCAAGCCTGCCTATGTTGGCTGAATACTCCAATCATTCACTCTGTATGGGGTGAGAGTCATGGAGATAAATATGTACTTATTTACTAAAATAATTAACCCGGTGCCAAGTGCCACAACTGTGCATTGTGTATTTAATCAGTTGTGAGGCAAGCAGCAAAGACTCATTGAAGAAATAGTTCAGCACATCACCACTTTCCCATGCTTTTTTTTCTGAATTAAATGTATTAGACAAGCTATGTGAGATTTATATGTGGCAAATTTAGTTAGCCTTTGGCTGTGTGACACAGATGTTTTGCTATTGTTTCCAGTCTTCCCAGTAAACAACAGCTGGTTCCAACTTACTTCAAAAGTGACGATGTTATCAATTTTCTCATTTAGTTTTTTGTCCTTTGTCAAAAAAGGTTATTCCTCCAAACAAGGTAGCCTTTAAGGGCATTAAAATACGAGCTGTTTCTAATCAACTTGGAAAATAGACATAAAATAAAAGAGAGCCAAGGTTACTGTTGGCATTACTGCTGCTGACTTTCTGTGTTTGTTTGGCAAGGAAAATTGCAAGATGAGCAGATCCACACGAAACGGTTTGGAATAACGAGGGCATGTGGCACAGAGATGATCAACGGAGAGAGAAGGAAGGGAGGGATGGCAAGATATAAAAACTAAGAAGAGAGTGAGAGAGTTTGAAAGGGAGGTGACAAACAAGTTATTCTAGTTGCAGACAGCTGACAGAAAGCCCAAAATAAGATGGAGCCATCTAATGCGCGCACATTCTGCAGCTACACTCACAAACCATAAAACATAGGCACAGTTATAAATGCTTTTCTGCTCCTAATGTTTTTCAGGACAAGAGAGCCAAGAGTCGACGTCAAGCAGAGTTAATAACGTGGTTTATTGTTTGCCCCATAGAAAGTGTTGTTTTCCTATGATCATATTTCATGTAAAAGAGACACAATGTAAAAAAAACAACTCTAGTGTAGTAATAAATATAAAATATTGTCATGAGATAGAAAAGGTTGAGGAGCAGAGCTACAGAAACAGAGATCAGACGGACACATCAAAACTGACCTGATACTGGAAGAGCTCATATGGTTTACACATCTACAAATATAGACTCACACCTCATCTGCTGCCACACAACTCTCACACACAGACGCACAAACAATGCCAAATACACGGGCTGTCGCTGAGCAGATCAAGCAAACAGCGCAACACACATTTTTATGTTTAAAACTCCAGCTGGTAGGACAGAAGGAAAACACAGGAGCTTGGACTATAGTGTATATATGACATGCAAGATACAATTACCACACTTATTACATGGTGAGGCTTACAGGGAAACTGGAATACAACTATGGATTTCTATCTCCCAACACTGAGAAAGGGGAGTTGTGGTGATGCAGGAGCGGAGGGGGGAGCTGGAAGGACGAAAAGTGAGAAGTGCTCTTGTTCATTGTCTTTCGTAGACTCTAGTGCATGTCACGTCATCTGCTGTCATGGTCTGAAGAGAAGAAAAAGGGCAACAAGGGCATTAAAGGTGGACACGCACACACAGGGCCAAAAATCCTCAGTTGAATCCTAAAAGTTCAAATGTCCACAAAACAGCCGTTAGTTGACTTCATGACTCCAGCAATATAATGTCAGTGCACGAAGCTGTAGTGAATAATTACTGTTTGTGGGAAGTTATAGCCTCGAAATAAACGTCAACCTCTCATACACTCTATTTAACTACCACTGGCTTCTGGATAGCTGTTGTGGGTTTGGTGCTTTGGAGCGTGTCAGGAGACTTAAATGTGAACTTACTGGCCAAATCTCAACCAAGCATCTCTCCATAAAAGCTTCTTCCGTTGACAGGTTGCTCAATTAAAAAACTATTTACTGCAGGGTGTGATGGATGTCTGTGTGCATCATCTCCAGTTGAACAGGTTCACAGATAGATCTTCATTGTTATACCCACAAAATTTTAAAACGCACCACTCAACAATATTTTCTTCACAGAAACCAGTGTTCATAAAGTAACAACAAGGACAACAGTAAGGACAGGAAACAGTCAA
Source organism: Odontesthes bonariensis (assembly GCF_027942865.1). Classification (NCBI taxonomy): domain Eukaryota; kingdom Metazoa; phylum Chordata; class Actinopteri; order Atheriniformes; family Atherinopsidae; genus Odontesthes; species Odontesthes bonariensis. Next base: position 24,927,869 of record NC_134510.1, read on the forward strand.
GAAGACATTTGCTGCTCAGTTATGCTATCCATGTGGCAGCTATCTGTCACGCTGTTTGTTCTGAAAGTTTGTTTTGCAACTGGACATATGTCCTGATCCTGATGAGTGCATGGCTGACAGGACTGGGGTCGATTTGAGTCCTTGCTGAGTTTTGCACAGTCGTGGAATGATCAGCATTCTTTTGCCTGGCTATGTTTCAGCATCTCGGTCAGCCTGACGCAAACCAACTGTGGTGCGGTCACTTGTGTGATTGTGAAGACACATAAGAAAGATTTTATAATGCGGTTCCAGACCGCACATTTTACAGGATTTTTTCAACAAACTTGAGAAGTGAAAACTCCACAAGCATCTGAGAAAAGTTGTTTAAAAATGGCCCAAAACAAGGTTCTTTAAACTTAAAAAAAAAGTGTGGGTTCTTCCATTAAAGGTGGGGTATGAGATGTTTTCTGGAGCATTTTTTATCATATTGTCTGAAAACCTCCTCATGACCCCATTGCACCCACTAAAATAGAATGTTTGGAAAAAAATTTATATTTTAGTCCATTGTAGAGGGTGTAGCAAGAGGAAATGTCTGACCAATAGAAGTAATGATGAGAGTTACTTCTATTGGATTCTGACATGCCTATCAACCGTCAGCCCCCCTCACCCCTCCCCCCTGCGCGGTCACAGACTCGTGACACGTTCATGTGTTTTGAAGGCGTGGTTTCGAGGGGTGGGCTGAAGGGAGAGGCAAGGTTGTGTATTTTCAAAAATATAGCTTGCAGGAACCGTTTTTCCAAGATCTCATACCCCACCTTTACATGCAGATCTCTGTGTGTTATAATGAAGATTGAGGACAAAAATGAACTTTCATGTGTGTAAATCTTTAAGCTTTCCACTGCTGAAGGATCTTAATGCATATTTAATCCAAAAGTCCAACTGAAGTTGTGGGTCGTTAAAAAGTCAAGTTGGTTTGTAACTCTAAAGCTGACTTTGGCTCAATTGGTTGTCGGAACCATCAGATTCTTCCGCATGTTCAAGTGTCTCTTAACCCCAGCATTTTTTCATCTTATCAAAGTTTAAAAGGAGCTCTCTATGAACAGATAATTTAGAGGTAAATGTAGATAGAATTTTTGAGAACCCAGTACATAAGCTACAGCATAACTGCGCTGTAATTACAAAATACAAAAAGAGCATTTCCTCTGTAAATTTTCAAACTGAACTCTAGCATTTAGAGGATAGTCCGTGTGGTTTACCAGGATCAGCTTGCCGTCACTGGTGATCTCTCGGGTCCAGGATGTCTTGGGCCCGTCTCCTTTTTGGAGAGTCTGCTCACAGGTGATCTTGCTGTCGGTTTCCCAACATGGAAAACTCTGAGGGCATGAGGGAGGAAAGACCTTCAGGAACATTGTATGAATGGTTAGATGTATTGATGAATGAATTAATCTAAAGTGGAGTGATATCTAATGGAGAGGAAACACAAGATCACTGAGAGGTGATAACTTGTGATGCGCTCATCGTTTGTAGACTGAAGCCCTGGATGGTTGCGTGTGTTTGCTTTGGAGACGGCCAAACAGAGGCCATCTATGGGAAAATGGGGAGAGTAACGGGGAGAATTAAGGAGGGACGCAGGGCAAGAGAGGGCAAGAGGGGGGAATGGAAAGACGAGGGGAAGTTGAAGGGGTTGTAAAGAGTGTGAAGGAGTCTAGTGTAGCACGATATGCCTTCAGAGAGCAAGGGAGGGGTAAAGCTGCTGCTACCAGTCCAAATATAATGAAAAGCCAAATTAAACCGACTGATGTCATCTGGACAGCTCCCTCCCTCCTTCTGAGTTATGTGTTTGTGTGTGCAGACAAAGTACAACTGAGGTTCATTTAGGAATAAATTCGTATTCATGTGTTGTGTACCGTGCAGGGACGTCCGTCCACTGTGGTCTCATTGAACTCCTTCCCCACAGTAAAGGTGATGTGGGTGGTGCGGACTGTGGTTGAGGTTTTAATAGACATCGTCTCTCCATCCTGCGTGATCTCCACCAGCGGCTTCGAGGCTGCCTTCACCGCAATCTTGCGCAGCATTACGTTCACACCTAAAAAACCCATCAGCAAGACAAAAGAAGTGTAAGAACAGACTACAGGGCAAGCATTACTCTTACAGGGTGTTGTTTCCATTTGTATAGGAGGTGCTTCCATTAGAAAAATGAATGTTCCAACATTTACAGGAGAGAGCTCGAAAGGCACAAGGAACATGGCAAACTAATTTCACGCAAACGCACAGAACTTAGCCTTTTTGTGTGTGTGTTTTTGCTCCAGTGCTCTCCTGCATGCACAGCGTGAAAGGAGCAGACTTGCATTGCTCAGCTCTATCCAATAATGATGGCAGAGGAAACAATGAGGTCAGTAGACAAAGCATGTCTGCACATCTGCGTTCCCGCCAGACTTAATCATCTTTGCACGCATGCAAACACACACTCACAGACCCAAACACTCAAACGGACGGGTTGATTTGTACTTTCTGCAATCTACATTATTATTTTTTCAACTTCAAGCAACTACAGACGGGACACACTCATAAACTGACCGTATGGGGATAACTAAACATGGACAAAACACAAAAATGCTTCTTTGCAGATGTGGGTTGTGATTGAATTGTGTATTTAAGGAGATTGTAGTCTTGCCAGCTAAAATAATTTTGAAATATTTCAAGTCAAATATTGGCAGTGTTACTTTCATTTCCTTCAATTTGAATGATGTTTTATGTGTTTTTCTTTTGCTTGGTGATAAATTTCACCTGCCTTCAGCTGAGCTCTACAAACAAAACAAAGATACAGACTAACATGAAGGTTTTAGGAGGAAAATGGAAGGAGGGAAACTGATGTTACGGCGTGGGAAAAGAGACGGAACAAGGAGCAGACCGCTGTGGAAGGAGGGGGAGTCAGACAGCCATGGGGCAGTGGTCTGTGTGTGGTGTGTGAAGATCTCTGTCCAAGTGCGAGGGGAAGTGTGTATGCCCTGCCGAGTTGGGTTTCACACCTCACATACATTCCCACCTGTCACCGAGTGTAAATATATACACATAGAAATGCTCAGTCATTGAGCACACATCAGGATGTCCAGCCTTTACAGCCCTTACACTGCACACTGTGTGAGAAAGAGTGTGCACTGTCATTGTCTATTTCTGAAGATGGAGATCATGTAAACTGCCCTGTATGAAACTGGGTTTCCCCGTTTTTTTTATGAGGGAAATATTTTCACCATTTGTTAGCAGGCAATTATTAATACTTTAATGGAGAATTTAAACCGATTATCAGTTTTAAAGAGAAATGCTATACTTTTTGACTGCTCTATATTTACAGTATGTTTATTTTTACAATGTTGTATTGTAACTTTTACTCAGATAAAATATATGAATATTTTTTTCTCCCACTGCATGCAGTAATGCAGGTGCAAATGGTTATAATACAATCAAGTTATTAGAATCCTTTGAGCGTTTCTAGGCAAAAAATGTCAAACACAGTTTAAGAAATGAGAGGAAACCTTAAATTTGTACATAATTTATCAGCGTTCTTCTATAAAGGATTCGGCCTTAACATACCCCATTCTCTCAATGTATTAATTATGAGCCATATATAATGACATTCCTCATAATAAAGTGTAGCAAAAAAACTAAACCTTCATGGATAGTGGGTTCTCCATCAATATGTAATGTTTGAAATGTTAATGTTTTAAGTAATACTGGGTCGAAGTCCTGGCCCGAGGATCATTAGGAAGCCACCAAACCGCTCAAAGCTTCTCAAGTAACTGCAAAATCCTAAAAGTTACAGATTCCTTCAACACACTTCTGCAAGCCTGAGTCCAAAATGCTTAAATTCACACAAAATGCTGGGCACACACACAGAGATGCAGCTAGACAGACGGTCAGGGTCAGAGGTCAAAGAGCAGGGGAAGCATTTGGGGCAGGGAGTCAGGGAAGCAGGGGGAGAGCAGGAGTGAGGAAAGGAAGAGAGGATGGATGGATGGACAGAAAAGGGAAGTGGGTGCTGACAGGCTGCATCCAGCTGCAATGTGCCCCCAATGAAACCAGGGATCAGGAGCTATTCCTCTCTGTCAGTCATACCAATGTGGAGGCACATGAATATAGGGAACATATGTGGAAAATAAAGTGCATCTTCCTTCAATTCTAAGATTTTACATATGCGAAAAAAATAATCTTGCCTTTACAGGTCTTAAAATGAGGTAAATACAACCTTAGATAAACAAAGACACACAAAATAGTGCACTTTGTCATTATTCAACAATACAATTCAACAGCTTGTAGAAACAACTTTAGAAACAATAGCTTGAAGTATTTATTTTCTGTATGATGTTATCATTCTCTCACACAATTGTGAAGAAACTGTGGTCCTCTCCGTTTAATAGTGTTGCTTCAGATCATTGAGTTTTGTGGGAATCTGCCCAGGTCCAGTGGCTGCAGAACAAGCCCAAATCATCAGCCCTCCACCACAGTATCCGACAGTTGGTCTGAGGTGTTTGTGCCGATACGCTGTATTTGGTTTTCTCCAAACATGGTGCTTTGCATTAAGCGCAAACATTTCCTGTTTAGTCTCATCTGTCGAAAAAAACATTGTTCCAGAAGTCTTTAAAACAAACCTAACCTGTGCTGCCATGTTCTTTTTAGAGAGAAGAGGCTTTCTCCTGCAACCCTTCTAAAGAAGCCATACTTGCTTTTCCTTTGTCTAATTCTATTGTCATGCACTTTAACATTTAACATGCTAACTAAGGCCTGTAGAATGTAAGATGTAGCTCTTGGGCTTTTTGTGGGTTCTCTGAGCATTGCACAATGTGAACTTTGGGTGAACTTACTGGGACATCTACCTCATCCACACTGGGAAGATTGACATCTATCTTGAATGTTTTCCACTTGTGAATAATCTTTCTCACTATCAAATGATGGACTTCAAATAGTTTGGAAATTGCCTTATAACCCTTCCCAGATTTATGAGCGGCAACAACTGCTTCTCTTTGATCATTGCTAATGTTTTTCCTCCTTGACATTGTGTTAACACACGACTGAATCCTCCTGATCAGCAAACTGCCAAAACTCTGAGTGTCTGACAGACTTTCGGCACAGGCACTACATTGTCATCTTATGAATTTTAACAGCCATTCCTGTTGCCTTACATCTCCTCACAGGCACATCAAGGGACACACATATGCAGTAGGTCATCTCCACAGTAAATCCCTAACCTCTCATCAGTGTACTGGGTGCCACTTAATCATATCGCCATCTTTCCCTTTGTTATAGTCCCCCCCCCCCCCCCCATCTCCCGTGTTGCCGCCTCAAACACATACAGTTACAACGAGGGATGGAGACAAATACCCGGGGTTATTGGACCGAATTCACACGCTAATTGGTACATCAGGAATTCTCGCTTGCCGAGTGTGGTGATGTGTCTGTCCTCAGGACAATAGTGCTGTTTGACAGCTATTTCACAAAGACCCCATATGCTGTCGACTAACGGAGATAAACAGCAGCGTTGTTTGGTGCAATCATATCTCTCCCTGTGCGCTGCGTGATGACATGGATTCCAGGTGTGCACTGGAAAGTCATATAATGAGAAATGACTACTAACGACAGACGGACTAACCCAGCTCGTTGTCGTGCACGCGCGTACACCCTGATACCCGCCCAGAGTAGAAGGGACGCAAACGCAGACAATACAGTGTGACTCTCAGCAGGAGGTGTTTGTCCTTCTCCATGACTGACACTTCAGATAATGATGCTACTGCCCTGCACTGTATTGTGTCATAACGGTCCTCCTCAAAACCCAGACACACGCACACACTCTCTGAGGTTGTGACACAGACAGATGTGCCACCGTTTGTCTCCATTGTGTTTGTAGGCGAGGCCAAAAGGGGAGATGAGAGGAAAAAAAAGGGGGTGAAGCTGGCTGGGGGCCAAGCAGTGAGATTTGGGTTCTGTAGAATGACAAAGACCCCCCACCTATGAGGTACAGAGTTGTTGCACGGACGCAGGGGAAGATTTGACCCACAATGCTGAGAAAGCATAGGGCACGGTTTGAGCTGACACGTCTGATCTGTGTCATTGCGCAGGGAAATAAAGCGTCTATACAAAAGAAAAGAAAATTCAAGTCAATGAGGGTTTTCTAATTGTCACTCCCATCACTTACCCAACGCTTTCAAGAGTTCCTCGAAGTTTTCAGAGTTTTTCATCTCCCAAGTGCCGGAGAAATCAGGGATTTTGCGCTCCATGTTCAGCTGCAGGTAGTTTGCGGATATAATATAAGTAAACTGTCAGGTCCAAGTCTGGCGCGACGCGTCAAAACAGTTCCAATTAACGCCCCTGAATCTAGTCTGATACGCACTGGATGGTTTTAGTTTCACTCTGCCTAACCAGTTGCTGCAAACCTCTTTAGCCCGGGATGAATGACTGACTGTCAGAGCTCTTATCACATCTATGTGCACATCTAGTGAGCGTTATAAACGACTACGCCTGAAATGAATGGTACGGAAAGCAATGATACTGTTATGGGGATTCACACGCCCCTTTCTATACGGGCACGCCCCGATGGCCAACCGAGAACAGGCAAAAGGTCCACAGTGATCACGCCCCTGAAGGCAGCATGTGCGTTTCGGAGCAACTTTTGGAGACGTCTGTCATCCGCGCGCAACCTGGAGGCAGACGAACTGGCCGTACCCTCAGGGCCCTGTGCATACTGGAGAAACCTGAACGACATAACATTCTATAGCTAAACTATTAAGTGTCGAGTTTTTATATCAGTTGCCAAACTGCTTATAATCACATGGTTAAATTAATTTATTAATTTCAATCAACGCTATTATTTCAAAACTGTGAGGATGTAGCCAGGCCAGTCTGTTGATAGAACATGTCGTCTTGGCAGGGCGGTGCGAAGGAAGAACTAGTCAACTGCCAGACTGGCAGACTGAGTGGATGGCAGAGCGGTTGCGTGTGGGTGTGTTTGTGAAGAAACAGTGAGAGAGAGGAAGAGACAGAGAGGCTAAGTTCAGCCCCAGCCTCCTGTGCGCGCTGCACTGTCATAAAAATAAAAACGGTGGTAATGGGATACAGCTACTGGCTGCGACCTCTGGTCTCACCATATAACTGGGCCTGCGTCAGAGGAAAGAGCACTCATGACGGAAGCAAAGGCTGAGATTAAATTGTAAGGTAGGATTGGGGCAGGTCTCCTTCAAAACTATTTGCCCCCCGCTGCTCGGACGGAAGAAAGGGGCAAGAGGAGGAGGAGATTTGTCAGACGGGGCAGGGTCAGGGGCCCGCGGGGTCGGAGGTAAACCCAATAAAAGGCACACACTCACATACACACACACACACACACACACACACACACACACACACCCACACACACACTAGGCAATGTATGTGCACATGCATGCATGCATTTGCTGATGATGGATAGCACTTGGACAAAGCCGGCGTTAACTATTGACTCTTGATGGATGATCCTATCCGCTACACTGCACGGCAAATTAGCGCGAAGTAACCCGGGCGACTTGAGGGATAAGGGGGGTGCCCTGAATCAAACAGGCTACATTCACATACCCGCTAATACACGGGCTCATACGTACAGACTTCTAAAGGTGAACAGCTTCAGTCATTTTTTGGTGAGGTATGCGCTTTTACGCACAGACCTGCATCCAAACTCGGTGAACTGTATCTGGCTCGGCGGGACTGTTTGATATGAACAAAGCTTACACATATTGTTCCCTTCACACACAAGTCATTGGCCACACACCGTGCAGCATTCACAGCATGTCCGCACAAGACAGCCATATCACAATCTCCGATGTTTTCTTGCGGCTGACTAGAAGCTTTTAAACTCTTGGTCACGAAGATAAAATAACTATGCATGCGGAGTGTAAACTGGACAAAAGCAATACATTTAGGTATGACATCAGCCAGCTGCACCGCTCCTATGGTGGTCTGTTGAATAAGGCCTGTTTCAGAAAGAGGGAATCGATCATGTCACCAAATTCAAAGTGACTGATTCAAGCACAAAAGATCCAAGAGAGTGTAGGCTAACATTGGAAGAATTCATCTTCAGCTTCACTGCAGGGCATTAGCATATTACCATGACATAACAAGCATGCATCAAAGGCCATTGAATCAAACAGGCAACCGTCCAGGATAGCGCAGTGACAGCCTCACCCGTCTTGTGTGTGTGTGCAGTTCAGTGAGGGGATTGATAAAGAGCACTGAAATGTGTTTGATGCTGCATGTCAGCACGTGATGACAAAGCACAGCTCAGCATTCAGGTCCACTCAACCTCACTCTACTGCTCATTCCTTCCCTCCATCCCCCCTTTTCCTCTCTGCTTCTCCTTTACCTCACACAACTTTCTCCCCCTCTCTCCACATTTTGTTTCTCCTCCTCCTCTTGCTCCTGACAAACTTTTGTTCTTTTGTGGAGCTCTGACACATTCCTCAAGCAGGATGAGGAGAGGGAGAAGGGCCGCACAGAAGAGGAGAGGATGGAGAGTAAAGGAAAGAGAAAAGGGGAAGGTAGTGAGAAAGTTAAAGACTAGAGTGCAGGTAATTTTTTATCTCTTTGTTGCGGGGAAAGGGATATGAGTGAGTCGGCACAGAGAGACAGAGAGAGCTGTAAGATCAAAAGCTGTGACAAAGATGGAAAAGTTGAGAAGCAGTGAAAGAAGAGAGACTCTTCTGTCTTGGAGGCATAAGAAGTATTAGTTTGCTCCTCTGGTGCCAACTTTCTTTCACTCACCTTCATTTCCTGATGTTGCCACTATTATCCCTGTGTGTACTGCTCACTTCTTTTGTTTCATGCTGTGTTCTTTCTCACACTGACTTTATTGTTGGTAACTGATATCATCACCTGACATCACAGGGACTGACAGGTCTTGGAAGCTAAACAAAGTCTATTGTGACTCATTCACAGACAGCTTGAATCAAGGCAAAGGCACACACGGGGATACTAGAAACAGTACAATGAATATTGTAACAATTTCATTTTCAATTAAGAAAAAACAAGAAAACTGTGTCGACTCAGTGTTTTGCCTAATGAAAATCATATCTGAAGTAAAGTATTTCATGCAGAAAGTTTTGGACTGGAAACAATCGGAAACTAAAGGTATGCAGGAGACAGAAATGCTAAATATATGCTTTTTAATGCTTCTAAAATGTGAGAATGTCCTTGTTTACTCTGTTTTGTAGAAGTCTACATTAAAACAGAGATGTGTTGCTATTTTCTGATACCTCATAGACTAAAAATACATTATATGATTTTGTTGGTTTAAAAATGGTCTAAAACTTTTAAAGAATAACTAAAATACAAGAGAGTGTGAAGAAATAACAAGTATGACTTTTATATCAAAGGTATCAAAGCAAAAATATTAATTGAAGTTATCCTGCCAGTCAACTAGCACATGCTTGTTCCATCACGTAATGCGCTGATTCTGCTGGATACATATGATATCTGTGACACCAGCGCTGGGCCATAACTGTTTTCATGCCAAATATACTGAGAAAATGATGCTGCTACACAGCTGGATTAGCACCACAAGGAGTCGTTCAAGAAGTATATCGTTCATACACAAAGTTGCATAGTTTAAACTTATCTGTTTTACTTTGACATTATCATTTCAGTTCATTTCATCTCATTATCATATCATTTCTTTAATGATTTTGTAACGTTTGCAATAATTTTACCTTCTTTGGTTTTGATGGGTTGTACAGATGTATATGCAGGGATCCCTGCTCCCCTGGCAGACTTTTACATTACATATTGCGGCTTGACTTGACTTGACTATATAATTTGGCACCTTGCATCTGATACTTTTATTTGCTCTGCCTCAGATAATATCCATGTGCACAAATAATCAGTCCATAAGCACCTTTGTAAATCAGCGATTTGAATCCACAGAGGGACGCTTTGTGCCCTGTATTTATGTCTGTGGCCTCACATGGTGCCTGAATGGTAAAAAGCCAATTTCACCCAGATAAAGCGAATGCTGTCTGCACAGGAAAGCAGAAGACAGGAGCGTTTAACTGAACCATGCACTTGAAAACTATACGACCTCACTGACCACTTAAGGACTGCAAGCCTGGTCCCTGCAGCAAGTCAAGATCACTGAGCTTCTGCAGCAGATCATCACACAGGTTGGTCGCTTCTGTAAAGCAGCAGTGTCTGTTGGGGTGCTCTACACTGATTTAAGTGCCATTTGAGTCTGTGCTGAAACTCGAATATATGTATGCATGATGAAAGTGTCTTAAGCTTCTTAAAGCTGTTTGATACAAACAACAGCAACCTGTCACACCATATTTGATACATTGTATCTTTAAAGAAATGAATACAGTACTTATCCAAGGCAAGATCAACCCTTTTTTTTTGTAGCTATAATTTACTAGTGTTCCCCCAGAACACCTCACATGCAGATAAGTGTTGGTTAAGAAAGCATAAAAGAAATCAGTTTTTTTCCCACACACCCATTAAATCAGAATTAAATCTGAAAATCCGCCACACACACAGATTTTTGCTTGTGTCAGTGAGATAATCAAGCAGCTTTATTCACAATGAAAATAATTACCGCATGTGCGTGATTTAAACAGGTCACTACAAGTTGAATAAAAAAAAATCTACACTTGTGTGTTTCAGAGAGCGGATACAAGTCTCTGTTTCCCCGTGGGTTTATGGAGCCTCTTTTTTTATTCAAATCAAAATGGGCCTTGTATCAACACTCACCCGAATGGCTTGTGCCATATCTCCACTTTTACTTCCTCTTGTACCGCTTATTGTTTCCTAGTTCCTCCCCTCATTCAAATGACACAGATTTGAACCATATCAGCAGAGCATTCAGGCTCTTTATTGTTCCAAAGATCCCTGATGTGGACACAGAACAAAAAAACTACTCGTACCTTATAACACTTTTGTAACTGCGGTGTCCCATTTCACATGTCGAACTTATCAAAATCCTTATTGTAATCATAATTATTCAACAACAGCAACATGCTTGCACAAGTCACAGCTTGTGCGTGTGAATGCAAAAGTGATGGTCCTGTCATAAAGCCACACTTTGGTGCCATTATTCCCTTTATCATTCAGCTGACCTCCAGTAAAAACTCTCACCCCAGTGTCCTTAGTAATCCCAGATGTGAACTTGACCCTGGCCTTCCAAACAACCCACTTTGGACTGGAAGTCATTAATACTGCCTTTTACCCTAGAAGGAAGCCACTGGGCAAGAACTCTGCATGACATGCAAATTATTGAATTACTGTATCTTTCTCTTATGATTTATCCCTACATCACTGTGGGCTTGGGACTTCCCCGTGGGGTCATGGTTTGAACCGGAAGGGCTGCAAGATGATTAACAGGACAGGAACGAAGCCATGATATTGTGCTAGTGTCGTTTTCTGTAATCCTTGCTCTTTAATCCTCACATGAAATACTTGACAGCAGAACCTCCTTCTGCCTGTGAAAATTACTCTCTGGGATGCTAAAATGATTTTTAGTTTTTAGTGTATGGGTCACAAACCAACACACTTGTTGAACACTGCTCTGTTTGACTTTCACAACAGTTGCACAAACAGCCAAAGTGATGCACGCGCACACATTCACAGCCAAAACTTGTGTGCAGCACTGCTGCTGGCATGCTGACCCAGCAAACCACATGGGTTTGATTAGAGCAGCAAGGATGGCAGCATTTAACATGGAAATAGGAGGATGTGGGAGGCTGAAGAGCAGAGAGGAAGAGATAAGAACTCAGAAAGAGAATGGAGACTGAAAATGAATTTCCACTTGTGTGGAATATTGTGCATGGAGTGTGCAGAGCTTGCCTAAAATCCTAAAAACTGTGGGCAAAGGCTTCCTATTTCAGGATAAGACACGAACAAACTTATTTGGTCACATGAATCTTCAAGAAAGCTATTTAAAAAAAACATGATTTAATAACCTGCCCCCACAAGCACACATCACCTAAACCTGGGATTTTTGTATCTGATGCATCAGTAGACAGTGTGTGTATGTGGAAGCATGACTCAAGCCGTGTACGTGAGGCCAAACCTCCTGATGCCTGAGCAGTTGCACCCAGACGCCTGTATTACTCACACTCTGTTCCTTTTGTCTATCAGGCTCCCTCCTTCCCCCCCTAACTCCTAAAATCCCTCTTTCCTGCCCCTCATGTCTTTGTGGTTCTAATTATTGCGCTCCTTTGTTACGAGTTGGTCTGGTCAGCGGGAGAGCAAGAGCCGAAGTTCAATTAGAAAGGAGGGGAGGTGCGGGTGCATGTGAATTTAAGTGAGTTATCTTCAATCTAGACTTGTTCACATGTGCGATTCTTTCAGACCTTCCTCTTCTTTTTCCGTGTCACTACCACCTACAGTTTTAATGAGCACATGGGCCCCTCCGAGGTGTTACATGACCACAGCACTGTAAAACCGCTTTGTATGGCTTGAATGATGCTGAATTACTCGACACCAGACAGGAAGGCAGAGGACAACAGAAGGGAGGAGAAAAAGGAGGTCAAAATGCAAAGAAAGGAAGTGAAGGAGATAGAGGCGTTCGCGAGGAAGGTTGGATAAAGTACAGTGAGGTGAAGTTGACGGGAAAGCTGAGAAGGAAAACAAGAGCTGGTTCCCATACTTTCACTGCTTTGCACCTAACTTTATGTCATGTGTGTTTTGTTTTCCCGAAAAACTCAACAAGTTCAATAAAAGTGCAGTCCTCTCTGGGTCGTATCACCCCTCCACCCTCGCACTGCCGCTCACTCTGCGCTTATTCTTTAATTCCCCTGCAGCCTTTCCTCCTCGACCCGAGTCAACGATTGTTGTGAGCTTTTGCTTTTTCCTCTGCCATGATTGTGTCAGCAGTGTTCAGAAGAACTGTGACTTTGTGCACGCGAGCATTTCTGCACCTTAGACTATATGCGCAATCACAGTAGATGTGTGTGCGTTCATAACCCTATGGTGATGTCACAGATTAGGAAATAGCCGAGTTAAATCATTTGACTGGAGGTCAGCCTCTGGTCATTGTTGTTGGATGAAGGCTGAATGTGTGCATCGAGACTCCAGCGTTACCTTTCATTGTTGTATCACATTTCTATGTTTTATTGTTCTTCTCTTTAGGGTAGATCCTCATATGGCTCTGTGGTGCTTCAAGGCAGAGAAATAGCTTTAAGTTGAAATGGTCCCATGATTTCTTCATGATCTTGTGACTTTGCAAAAGGCCTGTGAGAAACTGAAAGGATAACAGATACATTAGAGAGCTGAATTCTAAACTAAAAAACACTCGTTTTCCTCCTCCTCTGCAACAGAATCATGGTTCAGGAAATTTTATAAAAGCTAGCCTTAAGAAGGCTGAAGCCTTTTTTTCACAAAGGCAGGAAATCTGTTAGCATGATTAGTTCTTAGAGAGCACATCTTCTGTCAAATCCTAGGCTGTGTTTCATCATTTTGTTTTCGAAATTTATTGGTTCCAGTTTTTTTTTACGATGTTTCAACTCTTGTTTTAATCTAGTTTTAAGAAACCCAGCTTAAAGTGTTGATCATATCAACAGACAATTCAATTAATTTTTTCAATTCATTTTTATTTATATAGCGCCAAATACAACAAATGTCATCTCAATCAACTGTTCCTCCATCTAGATAAAAAAAATCCTGTGGTCATGCACTTCACAGAGCTTTTTACAAGTACATGACGCCAGAAATAAATCAATTATTTTGTTAGCCTGGCCAAAACAAGACTTGTAAAATGCTTCTCGTCCCACCACAATTTTAATTTTTGTTGGGTTTTTTGTTTTTGGACTAAATTTTGGTTATCTTGCCTCGCAGCACAGCTTCTTTTTTCTCTCTCTCTCTCAGATCTCATACAGTCTAAGAAGTTGGAGGAAACGTTGAAACACCACTCGGTTAGATGTGGAGTGCCAGCATGCAGTCATTTTCAGGTCTTCCCAGAGATGCGCTACTGTGTTCAGACTGGTTGTGTCACTCCAGGACTTTTACAGAGTTCTCCTGAGGCCATTCCTGTGTTTACTTGATTTTTTAGAGTCATGTGTTTTGACTAACATCCTGAGCACCCTGTAGGAGTTTCTCTTTAAGGATCGCCCTAGTTTTTTCTGCATCCACCTTTCCAGTTGAGCACAAAACAAAAAAAAACACCCCCACAGAACGATGCTGCTATCATCGTGCTTGACGGCAGGGATCGTAGTAACGACGTTACAATGAGTGCCTGGCTTCCTCCACACATAGTTGGGAAAGTCTTTATTTCATCAAATCAGAGGATTTGGCTACTGATGGTCTCAGAGCTGCTGATGCCCTGGGGCAAATTCCCAGCAGGCTTTCATGTGTCTTTGAGTGAGGACTGGCTTTTGTCCGACCACTTTGCAATAAAACCTGACTGGTGGAGTGTTGCAATGAGGATTGTTCTTCTGTAAGCTTTTTCAAAGGAACTACAGAGCTATAGTGACCACTATCTTGTTGTTTATCTGTCTAATAAAGGCCGTTTTACTCCGATTACTCAGTTCGGTTGGGCAGCCAGATGTAGTACGTCTGTTGGTGGTTTCAAACTTTAGGAATCAGCTACTTTTGGGCTCTTTAAATGCTGCAGAAATGTTGTTGTGAGGAGACCTGTGGGTTGCAGGTCTATGGACATTTTTCTTGATCTCATGCCTTGGTTCTCACTCAGATAAACACCCTTAACTCTGCAACTTTACACACACAAGTGTAGGATTTTTTTTAAAGGAGATCCACCGAATTTAACAAGACACAGATGGATTCAAGAATCTCAAGGTCCATGGATAGAAGCACAATGCTCCACACCTTAATTATGTCATGAAAAAAGATTCAAAGATTAAAAATTCAAATTGGATATTTTGGTCTTTTATTTCTAAGGAATTTACAGCCCACTTCTGTTTATTTTTCAAAGAAGAGAATCAAGGGTAGACTGATAAGAAAGAAAAATGTATTATTTTAAATAAAATCTGAAATAGACAAAGACAAAAACAGGACAATCTAAGAGGCTTCGTAAGCTTATTAAATGCAGTCAAATACTGGATAGCTTATTTCAGTATAAAGGAAAATAGGCAGACTGTACCTGAATAATTTAAACAAATATTGAAACAAATGTGAAATAGGTTGTTGAAAAAGGTGCTGTGCTGAAGCTTTGCTCTGGTCCTGGGACGTCTGTGTTGATCTTCGAGCAGCTCTCCTGCCATCTAGTGGTGACAAACAGGGGGTGCTTTGTCCCTTCCTCTGAACTTTATGAACCCTCTTAACAGAAATGTTTCGGCATGCGTGGTCACATTAATCAACTGTAACTAATCAAATTAGTTTTTACTTCTGCTTGGTGCTTTCAGCTTTGCGTGACTGCTGGCCCATTCAAATCCCTGCAGGGACAGGTGCAGTAAGAAGTTTGCTCAGAACACTGTTTGTGTGCACGTCTCCACGAGAACCAGTTTTACTGTAAGACCTGCAGAGTGACGGCAGTTTTCAGTGTTGTAATCCATCCAAGCTTGCAGTCATTCCAGGACTTTATGGTGATCTGGTTTTAGATCAAGTTTAGACAATGTAGGAGCTCATTTCTATGGAACCCCACAGCCCCTAAGACATTAGGTTTACTATGTGGCAATTTGTTTTGTAATAACACTGCACATGAAACGGCAGAGTGTAAACCCTGTGAAGTTAAATCTTACACACAATGCATCTGTGCTTAAACATGCACAAATTAAAATACATAATGCAATTAAAAGCAGAAAAAAGAAGAGTGCATTGTGAAAGTATTCACAACTTTTAAAGCTTTAACTATTTTTCTGTATTACAACTTGCAATTTGAATGGATGTGTTTCAAGATTTTTTTTAATTGGATTGACAAAATAGTCCAAATACCTAAAAAAGATATTCTAAACTTTAAAGTACTGCATGTGTAATAACCTCTTTTACTTTGAAGCCCCTGTTAGCTTCAGAAGTCACACAATTAGTTCAGTTAAGTTCACCTGTGTGTAGTCATGTGTCACATGTGTCACATGATCTCAGTGTGCGAGTACATACACCTGTTTGGAAAGGCCCCAGAGTCTGCGGGCCACGAAGCAAGCAGCACAGAGATGACTGAGGTAGCTTTACAAAGAAGTCAGGGACAAAGTTTTGGAACAAAAAAACATAGATTAGGGTGAGGTTACAAACAAAATATCCAAAGCTCCTCAGCAATATCCCTCAGAACATCATTAAATCCATTTTGTTGCAGCCACTGCTTCAAGATTACATGTACAGCATGCATTGCAAATGACACTGAAGGCTTTCCATACATGTGGAGGACGGTAATCTGGTCAGACAATGGCCACAAAACCCCACAAATACCTAGAAATGGTATTTCCTTTGACTTTGGGGGCTGCACTTTGGGCTGTACGAGTGAGCATAGCTCAGTTTCTCATAGCAAAAACACATTTACTCATTGGAAAGTCTCTCGGGGAGGCTTTGACACTGACATCAACAACAACAACAACCAAAAATTAGACAAGACTGATTGATTTTACCAGTCTGCAGGATGGCTGCAGCTCACTCTCAGTCCTGATATGTGGAGGTGGTGGCCTGGGTCCAACCAAAAACACAGAACTGGTCTAATCATCTCAGAATGTTGTGCGTATCAGAAATTGTGATCTAACACAGCCTGTAGCCCCCACAAACATTTTAAGGACATGTTAACAGGGTTAAGTACTTGATTTTTAGCCGAGGGGGACTTTGACAGCAGTAGGCAGTAGGCCCCCTTAAAAAATTTTTATTTGAATTTCAGGTTATGATCTCCCAAAATAGGAAGAACAGCAGATGGGGTGAATACTTGTGAGAGCAAAATTATATGACGTCTTTCTCGACCCCAAGAGAGAGCTGCACAAAATCTGATAAACTGATAAACATAAGGTGTTGCAGCTTTGTCACTTCAGTGTGAGGACCACAAATTTTAAAATGTCTAAACAAACATAGAAACAAATACTTAAATAAATACAAAAGAGTTGTGTCTTCCCAGACCTCATTAGTACTTCTCATTTATGCTGGTACTACATTAGCTGGTACTAACATAACACAGCCGTATATCCGACCCAACGATTTAAAATCGAGCTGCATTGTGGGAAAATAGCTTTCTGCTGGACTGATTTTGTCAGGCGGTAACCACCCACAGTATGTTCCCTTTTTTTCCAGGGAAAAACGGTCCATTCAGGGAAAGCAGTGCTGAACTGGTGGATTTAGTTAGTGGATGCCTTTAACAGAGCAAAAGTGACTGTTAAGTTGTTGTTTGTTTGTTCTGGCAGATTTGTGTGTTTGCAAAAATTCCAAAAAGCATAAAACTTTCTTATTTGTGACTACCATCATCAACATGTTAAGCATCTCAGCATCTGAGTAGATGGAGAGCATTCTGAGGCTAATTGATTGCATGTGTTGGATGGTTTGAGGCTCTAATAACCTTGTGCCTCTTGTTATCCAGTATATCCTGTAAGCTACTCAAACTCGTAACAGCCGAGTTTTAGGCTATGGGCTCCAGAGTAAAAATAGTTTCAAACAAATTCTCTGTTCTGTAAAACAAGAAAAATAGTTTCAGCTGAACAAGATGCAAAGGTGCTATGAGAAGTCCTGTTATGTCTTTTTTTTTTGTTTGTCCTTAGTGTTACAGAAAGTTTAACTTTACAAATCTAAAGTCTATAGCAGATCATAATGCTCTTCGGCTGCCTGAAACGCCTTGTTTCCAGGCTTTTGTGCCATGAAGCCTGTTTGCATAATTCCTTCCTAGTGGTTTGTTTGGCCACCTCAACAAAGAATGTGCAGCTGCCTTGTATTGTGCCACTTTTGGGTGGGGGACCTCAAAAAGACCGGCTAAAATTAAACAGAGGCAAAAATTTAAATTAAATAACCCCTGAAACACAATTATCACATGTTGTTCCTGTGTTTCTGGATGTTAACACGAATCCTTGTTTCCTGGCCACATTCATGATGTGGAAACTTGTTTTTTTTGAGGAGGTGGAGGAATATCTCTGATTTGGTGAGTTTGTTTATGGACAACACAGGCTCAAATTCGAATATGCAAGAAAGAGCCTAAGAAGTGCTGTAAAGTTTATTTTGGATGATCACACAAAATGCTATGTATGATGATTTTAACCTGTGGAAACCCTTCTTTGTGGTCAGGGTTAAGAAACCACATTTGTTGCAGAGATCTGATCACATCTGGAACATTGTTCTAAGAGGAATCTAAGGCCAAATAAACACACTTTGTATGAAAATTGCATTTATTCAAATTTAAAATTCACAACAAATAAAATACTCTGTATTCATCTGTTTGTGACCAAAATGCTCAAAGCAAACATAGTGGCTGAATATACAGTATATATATATATATATATATGTATAAATAAAAAAATATATATATACATATATAAACTTTTAGATATAAAATTAAGAACTTTAGATTTTATAATCCACATAAAATATATATTTTTATCTAAAATCCATTCAAAATTGTAAATCCCTTTAAAAAAGCATCATGCTGATATGCTGTGGATGTGATTTAGATGTAACACTGTTTTAAAGTAAAAAAAAATTAAAAGGAAATATCAGGACTGAAAATGGGACATTCAGAGAGTTAAAAATGTCCTCATATAAAAGCTTCAGTCTAATATCGTCTAAAATAATTATTTAGGAGGTCAAAAGCCATAAACACTAAGTGGAAGAACAAACAACAACCAGAGCCATGACATTTTGAAAGTGGGAGCATGACCTCTAGCCCCTGGGTCCTGGCAGCCTTTGGCGTTGTTATTAGGCTTTAGATCTTTAGAGTTTCCCTCAAAGTGGACTGGCACACACTGATTCTCCAACACTTCACAGGCAAGGATCAGATGTTTTGTTTCCTTTTTGATGCTTCTGATCCCACAGGTTCCCTTCTCACTTCTCACCGTGACAAAAGTAAATGGCTGTTGGCTGATGCACATGTTCTCCTCTAACACTTTCCCCCCTCCGTTTGAGCACACAGCCCTCACCCTCTCCAAGTCATCTGGACTGAGGAAGGACTGCGTGGGTCTGTCACAGCCTCCGAGACCCCTAATGTACTTCTCCCACTCATTCTGGTTGAGAGAGGTAGGAGTTCCAGAGGGGACGTGGCGTCTGAGGAATGTTTTGTAGCCATTGTTCCATTTGGAGGGCAGGCAGGGAGCATCGTTTTTAGCAGATGTTTGTTGACCCAGCAGGACACAAACGGCAAGAGAGAATAAAGCTCTGCAGACAGCCATTACACAGCAGTCCTGCAATGCAATACAAAACTATGAAATAATAACGATCTGAACAAACAAGACGCTTTACAGCCTTTCAGTGATCTGCTCCCTTTTCTTCTTTTTACCATCTTTCCAAATACTTGACATGTTACGTAATACAGTGAGACCACAGCTGTGCGTATGTGCAGGTTCTAAACATGACAGCAGGATGCAGACAACAGCTGAGAATACTTCCCTACCTCGTTTTGGCAGCAGTAGATACTTCTCTGAGCCACAGAAATGACCTGAAAGCTTCAGCTGTTGGATCTTTCTCTTGTCCTTCAGTTGCAGTTCCACATTTCACTTCCTGTGTGTGTGAGTGGGAGTGGCCTGTGCAATAAATAACTCTGTCCACATGGTTGTGCTTAAGAGCCGTGGTCATGGTGCGAGGAGATCCACTTACTGCTATAAATATTCAGATCGAGATCAGTTCAGAAAGCTATATTTGTGTGCTCGCTGTACGTGTTTATATGTGCTGCTTTCAAATGGCATGTTTTTATGTAAAATATGCCTTTTGATTTTTTTCAGACTGGTGTTAATAAAGAGAGAAGAATTGTAAGTGACAGGAAACTAGCTGAATCATACAGCACAAGCACAGTCGTTTATAGTTTATTCAGTCTTGCATGAGTAAATGTGTTATAACATACAGTACCTCCTATTTATGACCAAATCCTGATACTTAGATCATATTACTACTTGTGACAAAGAAAAAAGGGACTACTGGGTTAAAACATATTAAATTTAGTGAGTGAGATAATAAAACAGTTACTGCAGAAAAGCTCCTCATTGTCTGACCTCATTTATTTCTCTGATTGAGTCCAACTCAAAAAAGGTTAATAAAAGATGTGACGATAAAAACCCTCGCTCAGTAAATGTAATGTAATTTTTCACCTTTTGGCCTTAATTTTTAAGTTTTATTCTCTCAGACTGCAACGCCTGTCATGTCCAAAGTCAGTGTTCTCCAAACCAGCAGACAAGTTTTTCACAATTGCTTTTAATTCAGACAAACCGGTCGGGACTTTAGGACAAATCAAAGGCTTCATTAGTCAAAGTCAAAGTCAAATTTATTTGTATTCATGTACAAAACCATTCAAAGTGCTTACATAAAATAAAAGCATTGCAGCAGGGAGTGGAAGAGGGATTAAAAAATACATAAAAGAATATAAAGAGAAACATATAAAATAATTAAAAGGAATTAAAAACAAGCAACAGTAAAAGATACAGTGCACCTGTCGTGGCACCGTTATCGCGGATTATGTACAAATTCACACCTGTTGTGGAACAAGCAACAGTCTAGATAAATTCAAAGATATCGAGCAGATTTCATGCATAGACACATGAGAAAATAAATGTTTTTAACCTGGATTTAAAAATGTCTCCATTTGGTGAAAGTTTAATCTCCACTGGCAGTTTGTTCCACTTGTTTGTGTCATTACATGATTACATGATTTTTATTTTCTGCTTTGCACATCATGCACACCCACAGAGAGAATCCTGCTGAAGGCAAATGTACGCTGACTGAATTTTGTAGTTTTGTAATTTTTTTAGTATTTTTTCTAAATGTCACAACTTGAATTCTTTTACTCGCTTATTTCTTTTTCGATGTTAAGTGTTACACTTTTTTCCTTTTAACATTTCCCTTGAAATCTAACTTCAAGCACGACTATTGCACTTACTCACACTGCCAAAGTCTGTGGTCACATGCTGGAATATTTTTGAGAATGCAGCTGCCAAATCAGCAGAGGGCAAAATCTTTTCGGCAGTTTCTTCTGAACAAAGATAAAATGCACACTTCCCCCTTCTGCTGTTGTGCTTCTGGTTTCAGTATTGGTTATAATTAACAGAATCTGATTATTACTAAAAGCCAACCACTAAACTCCACTAAAACTGCATAATAACTGCATAAGAAATATCACGTGTCCATCTTCTGGTTTTTATTCTTGCTGCAGCGAATGAGCGAACATCCTAGATATGAGCTGGCTCACAAGAGAAGAGTCGACAGCAAAAGGTGTAAAAGGTGCACAAAGAGGTAGAGGAGATACTGCAACATAGAGGAGGTGATGAAGGAGTCATGAAGGGACAATTACAGTATGAATGATACAATGACGTGCACACAGAAAGACACATATGTGGGAAACTTGCAAGATGCGGTGGTGCATTTTTGTCACGACGATGCTAAAGAGGAAGAAATCCAAACACAAGTTTGACATTCAAGTGTTTTAATGATGCTTATGTTGACAGTTCAGCAGACAAAAAAAGGGAAAAAAAATCCCAAACCAGATAAAGACGATGTGTAGCACCCAAAATCCTCTTTTCAACAGAATAAAGGAATGTACATAAATATAACTCATCCATTTACAATATAATCTGTTGATTACATATTCAATTCGGGTCCAAAATGTTCGGACAGCATCTGTATATACAAATTAAACATGTGTCAGCTCTCATTTGCTTTCAAACCAAATTGTCTGTTTTCTTTTAAATCTGCTTACATGTAACATTTCATGCAGTGCTGTGTGCTTGTGCTTCAAGAAATACTGTGAAGATAAAGATCCAAATAAAAGCAACAAAAACAATAAAACAAAAATATTCCATCGAGTATTTACAGAAATCCTTCATGAATCTGAGGCTTGCAGGAGGCATGCCTTACCTGAACATAATGCAACGGAATGACAGATCTACAGCAAGTGGTTCACGTGCAAAGAAGACGACATGTTGTTTACTATGACAGCCAGTGCTACTGAATATGGGTGGAAAAGAACTGTGACACTGATGACAGCAGGAGGCTTCCTCTGTGTACAGTTTTCGTCCAGCTGTTAATTTTTCCGAGATATTTTTTCTCTTTTTTTTGCCTTTTGTAATGGATAGAGCGAAAACACGTTTGCTTTCTGTTCCCTAAAGAGATAGAAATCAGTAAAAAATATCAAGTGAGTGTCTGGCCTTCGGTGAGCCATGCTGCCAGCTACGGCTCCGTCTGAAGGGACGGTGAAAGCTCTTCTTTCCTTTCATCTTCAGAGGTCAAGTTCAGAGGCAGGTCTTGCTTCTTCTCTTTTGCTTTCTCTGGCTCCTTTGCCCTGAAACAATGAAGGGAAGGGTTATCCTTATCCCACGTTTGTTGCAAACCTGGACAGAGAGCGGTTCTTTGAGTTAGTGCAGTTCTTATGTTATCCAGAAGATGTCCCCCTTTGTTTAAAAAAATCACAATCACAGCACTGCTCGGCCTTATTCTAAGGCTCAAAATTGAAAAAGTAACAACAAAATAAGGAGATTTAGAATAAGTGTGTATCAGTAAGGCACAACGTTAACAAGTTAGTGATATCAGAATGTAGGATCGATTAGTACGGTAAGTAGAGTTAATTTAAAAGTGTACTGTAGAGGGAGGAGTGTTGGAGATGCCTACAGGAAAGCTACATCTTTATCAGTTTCAAAGGTGAAGCATCTTCTCTTTCAGTAACCTTATTTTCAAATGTTGTTTTGGATTCTGACATTTTACAAGTATTTAAACATGTTGGCAGCTGATTCAGATGAAGGAACATGTGGTCTGCTTAGTTTTAAAAGTACACATTGTAAATGTAGTTTTTTGGCTTTTTTGTAAACGTAAGTAATCTACGAAGTTACAAAGCTCACAAGTATTGGGAGGAATTCTTCGTGGAAACTTTGTGAAAGAGCTCGTTCGTAGTCCAGCCTTTACTTCCCCTCTTATTCTTGTCTTCATGTAGTACGGCCGTAATGCCTCTTTAGTGGCTGGTTCGGCACACGTCAAACAGAGAAGGAGTTGCGACCTCGCACGCTGATGTTTTTGACCAATCAGAAAAAGGGGGGCCTCAAAGGTGGGAGATGTTGAAAAATTGAGTGTCACAGCAAGTTATCTCAAGTTAGAAGGCTCAAAGCATTGATCTGCATCAGAGACTGCTGAAACAATTCCAACTAGGTTAAAATTGTTCAATGCATCAAAACTTTTAAGACTAGCGCTGAACTATCGTCTTCAACATTACACAACAAACAGCTGACAAAACTAACGACTAAATTTTGACATAAAAGGATCATTCTTCTTAGTATGATTAAAAAATCCAGTAACTTCACTCCGGAAATTTGCTGAGGCTTCACTGAAGGTTTATGATTAAAATGTACTGAAGATTATACTGATCTTCTCAGTTTATGAAATATCTTTAAGTTGTATGAACAAGGTGTTAAAGTCTAATCGATGAGGTTAAGTCACGGTGATCTGGTCGTTAGAGTAAAGAGATTTGGTCAGGAGGTTAGAGGTCATGATTGTGAACAGTAACCTTGGCATGGGAGCGGGCCGGTTGTTGTGCAGGATGTCCCAGCTAGAGGTAGAACTGCCACAAGATCAAAAGACAGAATCACAAGACAGAAACAGAAAGGAAATCACAGATTCAACACTTCAAAGAAGAAACTTTGTGCAAATATTTTAAAATCTCATTTCCACCAAGCCATCTTCTCTCATAAGACAGAATGACTGGAGACGGCATTTTGAAATAAATGCACACGACTGATTAATGTTAAGAAAGTTAGTGGTTCCCAAAGCATGATGTCGGAGCCCCATGATGGATTAAGGATATGGATCCATGGGACACCAAGAAAAATGATCTTGATTTAACCAATATCAACAGAAGATCGGCAGTGTCAGAAGATAAGCTTACACATCCATATTCAAAATGAAAATCCTACTTTTCTCTTTAAGAGTCAAAAGTGTGAGGTGTGGGCCAATGGGCTGATTTGCACACACATACACTGGTCCGCCGCAACATTAAAACCACAAAAAGAGGTGAAGGTGAGGTGAATAACACAGATAATATCTTTACTGGGACAATTAATGATCTTCAATGTAACAAGTTAGCAGTCCTTTTTTTTTAATTGAATTTACTTTGACAAGGCTGAAATCATCTGAGATAGATTAACTGAATCAAAATATCTCCAAAAGCCTCACGTCTTGTGGTATGCAGTCTTTTGGGCACAACAGAAGGTTAACAGGTGAACCAGCGTCAGGACCACCAAAGCTCCATGTGTGAGCAGCAAAGGCTGATCTGTGTGGTCCAGCCCCAAAGTAGAGAAACCGTAGCACAAATGGCTGAAAACCCCAAAGGTGGCTATGGTAGAAAGGTGTGTGAACAAGCAATGCACTGCTGTGTATTGGGCTGCATACCTGCAAACCGGTCGGTTGACGAAAGATCACATTTGACAGAGGCAACAAAAGGTGAAGTCCTGGGATTCATGTGGATGTTACTTTGACTTACCTAAACTTTGTTGCAGAAAACATACATTTCTTAATCTATTCCTTGACAGCAATGGCCTCTTTCAGCAGGATAATGCCACACAGCCAAAAAGAGTTCAAAGTGCTGACTTGGCCTCCAAATTCCTCAGATTTCAATCGGGGGGGGGGAGTCAGATCCGCCGATTCCCCTCAAAGCTAACAGGACAACTTCAGAGTTCATGTGCCAACGGTTTCAGAGCTGTTTTGTGGCTTGAGGGAAGACAAAAAATATTAAGTATGTGGTTTTAATGTTGTAGTTGGCTGTTGTGTGAGAGAATTAATAAAAGCTTTAGGAGCTATTGATCAAAGCGAAAGATAAATTTACTTTTTTTCAACCACCACTTCCGTTGATTAGTGATATTTATGAAAGAAAGCAACAAAAAAAAGTACTGGGAAACAGGCATGTTATTGCAGAAGAGGTCAGAAGATCAGAATATCTCTAGCACCAATCTTTTGGCTTTTCATAGTGAAACATAACAAACCAACACTGGTTCCAGACTTGTTTGGTGTGGTCACATGGTGCAAAAGGCACGAGTGTTTTCCATCATGGGTCAGAACCCAGAAAACCTGATGCTGTGTGTTTCTGTTAACTGTAGTGTGTGCTAAATTTGTAGCCTGGGATTTTATTTAAGTGTCACCGAACTCTATAATTTCATGTTGGTTCAACATGGTCTGAAGGTGGCTATGAATTTTATGCAGTGCATTTTGTATTCATCACGCAACTGATCCCAGATCTGCTCTTAAGGATATATGTCAAACACAAAAAGTTAAATATGAATAAATAAAAAAATGAATCAGCAGTCAGTGCTACATGAGCATCCTTGTCAGTAATAAGATCAGGTAAACCACCTGTTTACCACAACTGTTTCAAGGTGGAGGAGTTTAAAAAATCTGCCAAGAGAAAGAAGATAAGAGTGAGTAGAAGTTGGCTTCATCCACAGTGACACCTCTCACAGTCAAACCAGACACAGATTGGCTGTATCTCCCTCTCTCTTTCGAACCAGGCCGCTGAAGAATGATTCCTTACCGTATTGTCTTCACGATGAAACGGATGATTACTGCCAGCCCCACACAGCCACACATCACTCCTATCACTACAGCTGTGACTTCACCTGCAGGGCAAAAAGGGGAATAAGGACAGAAGCACAGAAAAACTTCCCAAAATACAAAAATGTGACGTGTTATCAGCTACATTGGTGAGATATTTGCTTCGTCTTACCAGAGGAGAGCTCCCGCCCCGATTCTAAAACATGATAGAATACATTATCAGAAAAATCACAGCAGATTTTGCCTTTATGCTCACAAAACAACAACTGCTTGATTTATCTTAGTAGAATCTGTTGTTCAGCTGTTTGACAAAGTTGCTTCTACTTAGTGTTGCTGCCTTTGAAAACAGTGCTGATATCACAGGCCTTCCAGTTCAGTCACTCACCACAATGAGCACTTCACACAAATTCTTTCTCTTTTGTCTTTGTCTACCACTCTGCCTCCCTCTCTGTCTCTTTTTCCTCTCCCCTTTTGTCAGTGAGAACCGTGTGATAACAATGGATTCAGTGTTTACTTTTTGCAAATCCTTTTCTCTCATCAGCTTGCAAACACCGCCTTCCTTGCTTTTCCACTCCTTTTCTTGTATTTCTTTCTGTGCTTTCATGTCACTCTTTCTTTGTGCATCACCGGTACTCTGAATATTCTTACACTGCTCTTTGCATTTGGGCTTCCACTCTCTGCATGCACCGCAGTAACTGCTTACTTTGGTCTACATGGCCTACCACTACTGTGGCTTGTATTTACTGCAGCAGGGAGGCATTAAAAATCAGCAGTTCAGACCTGCTGATGAGATACAATTGAGTTCAAAACACATTGATTGTGATCTTTTATAACTCCACGTTTGTTAGATGTGAAATGATAACCCCTGAGAAAATGCAGATTATCAGTCTAATGTTTCTTAAAAAGCTGAAAATCTCCCCCTTGTTGTTCTCGAACCTGCAGAGAAGGAGGCGAAGATGACTCTGTGGTTGAGTGGTTGCGTTACACGATAGTTGTCTTGCAGCAGCATCTGGTCAGGTTCTTCAGCTTTACTGGAGTAAAGGATCGTCTCCAGCTTCAGCAACTGGAGTGGAGAGATGGAAAACCCATTGCAGTTACTTAATTTACACCCTTAAAAAAGACAAACAAGTTTTCCTCTTGGTGTTTGCGCACTGGTGCAATGTCAAATTTACAGAGGCCACTGGTTTACAGAGCAAACACGCATCACAAATAATGGGAATGTTCTCTTAGCTCTCAATATTTTGCTTTGTATCTGATTTGGTAGGCAAAGTTTCTTCTCCTATTGACTACCAAAATCAAATTTACAAAAACATTACTGAAAATGCAGGCCTAAATAAGTAGAAACTGCAAGAAAAGTGAATACAGCCATGGTGACCGATACATGAATTAGTCAAGTTGTGACCAGTGAAACAAACACCTGCTGTTTTCCTGTTGGACAGGTTGTGGTGATGACCATGGTTGTAAAGTAAATTAAAAACCACGGGACTTTCTCATTCAGAACTGTCTCTGCACTGGAAAAAAAATCAGTTAAACGCGATATATCATTACGGTGTCTCTTTTTACCACAAGCCATAATGTTAGCTCGACCTTAACCATGTAGCTTGTAATGTTTTAAACAGCGACTGATCCTTGAAAAAACATTTCAAAGCAAAGCTACTAAAACATTAGGAGTTGGTACCACAGTCTAACTCTTTTGTTTGTGGACTGACATTTCTGCATGTAGCTCCAACACCCAACTCCTCCAACCTCCACATCAAATTTTTTGCAACACACTTTTTTGACTATTTCCCAAAAGGTCATGATAGTGTCTTCCTCTACATAACAAGTTTTATGTCTTGTAGCATGGAAAAAAATGAAAATCGTGTCTATAGAAATTAACTAATAAATCCAGTTTCTGTGACTAAGTCTTGCTATGAGGCTGGGTTGATGATACAGTGAGATAGACAGCTAAATATCTGTGGAAACATAGTTGCAGCAGTAAGCAGGAGGTACAGAATGAGACATAATACAACTAATAAAAGCGGCAGTGGAAGTCATCCGGAAATGATGCCACTCACAAGGTACTTCCTACACAATCTACTGCTCCAGACTTAACACAATAGTGGCAATCAGAGTTTCTATGGCAACTAGGACAGTGTGAAGGACTGTCTATAACTACAATATACATAACACCAGTTTCTATATATAATTGATGCGCGAGAAAAAAAAATATTTTCATGGTTTACAAAACTGCAAGATTAAACTGTAATAAAAAACATAAACTAAAGCCTGATGGACACTGGAAACTCTTTTTAACTGGTTACAACCAAGATAAATTCAGGCAATGCTCTCTGCTGATGATCCATTGAGTTTTAGAGAGAATTCATCTGTTTCATACTGTGAAAATGAGACTGAAATGTGTTTGAGTAGTGATATTGTATGTATGCATGTATTAAGTTAATTGCATGGGTATAACATCACATTTTGATTAACATTACATCTGTCTTGATGAACGTTGATGAACGAAAGTTGATGTTTGCTGGTTTTCTTTCTTTGTTTGTGCTTTCAACCAGACCTGTGCCTTTGAGATTTGAACCCTTTCATGAAACAGCGTCCATATAGCACTCTGGTGGCAGGGGGGCGTTGTCAGGGAGCCGTTGTACCGATAGTAGCGCCCCAGATCGCTGGGAAGCAGGGACTGGACGTCAAAGGCTGGGATGAACGCTCTCTGATCTGATGCGAAATGAAAGAGGGAGAGAAAAGGGGCCGGTGAGGTTGCAGCACTAAACAGAGGAAGAAAAACAGTGGTGCAATCATTAAGAGCAAAGTATCTTCACCATCACGTTCTTTTTTAAATCACATGAAGTTGTAATGCGTATTGTATGAACTGTTACTGAGGAGATTGGGGAATTCGTTAAAGTTCTTACATTTCTAAGAGATGCTATGGGACAATTATACAAGATAAAACCAAAGGAAAGGTCAGCCGAACGTCACAATGTGATTTAAAAAACCTACGAGAAGACCTACCTGCATGTCTGATGCGGCTCAGGTAGTTGAGGATGCTGTTAAATGCTGGGTTTGTCTCTTCACCTGTCTGAGAAACCAAAACTCAGACTTAAAACCGATTAAAACACTAAAACTAGAAAAAAGATTGCTCCTCTTTTTGTTTAATAATTGTTGGTGGTGTGATTTGTGTCATTACCACAATGAGAATTCCTAAAACAGCCAAACCGTCTCTCTGTGCCATCGCTGTGGACATGTTGGGGTACAGCTCAGAGTTGTAGTGCACCACATGGAGCTAGATGGAGGAGAAGCACACTGATGAGTAAAAGAGAGAAGAAAAAGGACTTGTGTCGTTCCCCCCTCACATACCCTTTTGCTCAATGTTAAAAACAGGGAAAAAAGACTGCACTTAAAATATTTAATCATCTACTTTAATCTGAACACCACTCATATTCAGTCATGTGAAAAAATAGAGAACACATTATTTTCATTCTAAAGTTTTTCATAACAGGACATCAAATAATCTGGTTCTTGACAACTTTTAAAATACAACCTCAGATGAACAACACATTCTACAGTGCACTCTGCCCTTATCAGACATCAGCAATATTCTTAGGGAAGCAATTGTTGCTGCCCATCAATCTGGGAAGGGGTATAAAGCCATTTCCAAACAATCTGAACTGCATCGTACAGTCGTCCCAGCAAGTTTACTTCAACGTCAGACCATGCAATGCTCAGAGAGAATGCAAGACACCCAAGTGCTTCATCTCGAACTCTACGGACCTCAGTTGGCATGTTAAATGTTAAAGTTCATGACAGTCCAATTAGAAAAAGACTGAACAAGTATGGCTTGTTTGGAGGGGTTTGCAATGTTGCATCCACATACGAGACCAAAACAGAGATGTTTGGTGAAAACGCACAGTTTATCACCAGACTCGTCCCTTATACCAACTGTCAACCACGGTAATGGAGTGGTGATGATTTGGGGTTTGTTTCACAGCTCAAGACCTGGAAACTTTGCAGTCATAGAATGGACCATGAACTTATCGGTATACAAAACTACCCATAAGTCAAATGTGAGGTGTGGCTGAGACTGAGTCATCAACGGGACAATGATGCCAAACACAGCAGCAAATCTACAACAGAATGGCTGAAAAAGAAAAAAAAACGACCCAGTCAAAGTCCAGAGCTCAACCTGATTAAAATGCTGTGGTGCGACCTTAAAAGAGCTGTGCATGAACAAATTCTTGTAACCTCTGAATGAACTGAAGCAACACTAAAAGAATTCTTTCATGACGTGAGAGACGGATTACATCATAGAGAAATTCATTTTTTTAAATGACTGCTGCTAAAGGGGGATCAAAAAGTTGTTGAATCACAGGGCATACTTTGCTCTTTGCTTTGCTCACTTTTTTTTCACATGACTACATATTTGATTCTTTAGTATCCGTTTTTGTCTTCTTCCTCTCGTTTGAATCAGCTGTCTCAACTGAATCCTTGCACCACTCTCACTCAAGCCACTCATCCCTGAAAGGAATGGTCTGTTGGGACACCTGTACAGTGACAGATGGGCAGGAACTGCTGAGGCAGCTTATCTTCTCTCTGCACGTTACTCATTCCCCAATTTGTCCTCTTCCATTCTTTGCTAGTGTTTTTTCCTTCTTCTCTTGATGTTTCTGTTTATTTTTCAATCGTCATCATAGTTTCTTGCCTTTTGTTCTTCCCACTCTCAGTCTACACTGAATGATATGACTTGAATGCTGCTATTTCCGGCCCTATAATATCCTAAATCAGAGCTAATTTAACAGAATTTGTGTAAAAGACAGAGAGAGGAAGCAAGCATGAGGGGGAGGAGCTAGAGCAGCTCCCGAGAGGTGAAACACTTTACAGCTATCTCATCCTGTCTGAGTGCTCAGTTACTGATCATAGAAATCTTATACAATGACAAATAGAAGGCCTAGAATACATAATTGTTTTAATTAATGTATAGTCTGACATTATTTTCTTAAAACTTAAAACTAAACTGAAAGCCTGACATTCATTATCTCGCCGAAGCAAAAATAATGTTGTTGTTTTCTTTTAGATAATTTACAACCTTTTGAGAGCCAAAGAAAAACAACAAGTCATCTAAGTTAAGCAGAAAGCACCAAATAAATGTCACATCATCCCCCAGTCTTTTAATTTGTTAACTAATTGTTCAGCTTTTGAGGTCATCACTCTTTAGATTTCTTAAAAGTATTTCTTAAACCAAAGAGTTTATTAAATGTTACTAAAGAAAAAGGATAAAGATTGAATTTGGTAAGGAATATTTCTGTGATTTCATACACATTTTGTGTTTGGTCAAAAAAGTATCTACTATTTGTGCTACACATACATTTACACTTTTATATCCATGTAATTGTAGCGCTCTAGAAATTCTTTTTAATGTGTGTCTTCTAAAATGAAATATTACACTGCTAAAAATTTCTAGTGTGAATATAATGGTTCAATTAAAGCTCATTTACTTCATAACTAACTATCCAAATAAACTTTTAGTGTCCGTGCTTTTCCTTGAACTCTTTGATGATTCGGAAGCTGATAATTAACTGATACATCCCGCACTGACTGTGTTTATGCTGTGCTGTCACTTTGTTCCACTCATGTGAGGTAAAAGATGGTTTACAACCAGGTTTATTTCGCAATACCTCTGCATCTGCACTCAGTCCATTGATGGTGTGTTCACTGCCCACGTGACCCAGACCGCCAGGGCCCCAATGAAGGTGCAGTTGAACGGCTGAAAACAGCCACGGCAGTCCCCCCAGTCCCATCCACTCTGGCAGCTTAATGACCGCTGATGAAGAGAAAAATTAAATCAATCAGAAGTATTCTGTAGCATGTCATGAGTAAAAATGTTTTATCCAGAAAGTGGATACAAAATGACCAAAAAATTCAACTTATCTCTTAGCGGGTTGTAAAAGTCTGCTGCCAGGTTACATTTGAGTGCAGTATAAGCAAATCGACTGAAAACACAGGCTGCTAGAACACACAGCAGCCGGTCATAAAGGGAACGGAAGATCAGCTGGCTGCCATAGTTACCTGTGTGTCCATTATTGAACAGAGTGAAGGGCTGGTTGCCGTACTGACTGTAGCCCAGCGGGGTCACTGGAATCAAACTGGGGTCATATTTAGTCTGGGTGGTTATCACATCAACAGGTGACTGGGAAGTACCACCACAGTCAGGGAAATACTCCG
This sequence comes from Odontesthes bonariensis, assembly GCF_027942865.1. Classification (NCBI taxonomy): domain Eukaryota; kingdom Metazoa; phylum Chordata; class Actinopteri; order Atheriniformes; family Atherinopsidae; genus Odontesthes; species Odontesthes bonariensis. The sequence continues at coordinate 24,959,675 of NC_134510.1, forward strand.
ACCACTCAGACTGACCAACCAAGCCTTTGACAGAGAAAAGACAGAAACGGTGATGTCACCCAATCACACAGCTCACTGGCTCCCAGTTATTCACTGAAAAGCCTCCATTGATCTCTCTCTAATTGTGAGGATAATTATCCTTCTATGTTTTATTAACATGCACAGACTCATGGCAGTAAGGTGAATAGGGCATATGAAGAATATAGTTTGAAAAGCATGCCCGCATTCAGCTGTTTATGTCCCTTTGCAATGAACCAACACAGCTGATGGTACAGGACAGATTTCAGTCTCTGACTTTGAGTTTGAGCCAAATAACAATCAAGCCAAATTATTAAACCCTTTGAGAGACACCAATAATCAGTATAAACTAAAGCCAACAAAAACGTAATATTTCACATCAAGGACACTATAACGGAAAACTAAAGTCTCAGCCAAGATAATATATTTTATAATTTAAGGCTTATTTGACTCATCTTGGTTATACGGTTGTACCCATATGTCCTGATACCTTTAGTCTCACTGCAGTTGAATTAAAATAATAAATACAATCATGCAATACCGATCTGATGAATGTGACAAATAACAGTGCAATACATCAAGATGAGTCGATATAATATTATTATTATTACTCTATTATTCTTGATTGAGCATCTATGTAGAGAATATTCCTATATTGACAGATTTATTATAGAAAACCCCCACAGCTATCTTACATACAGATTCAATTATTGTAACGTGCTGTCGGATTTCAAAACTAGATATAATATCAAGAGATGGCTCAAACTGATTATTCATAGCTTTATCATTTAGCTTTATATCAGAATTCTTTTATGTTGAGAATTATTGGAATCAGAGGGACAAAAACAACAAAAAGCTTTTTTTGAGGTCTTCAAGATTAGCAGATTTGCATATTTACGATGCCCGTTAACTGAAAAAGAGCCAGCACGTCAGTTATCCCTGCTGAAACACAATCTTGTTTTACTGCTCTAAATTATGACCAGATGAACATGTAAACATGTTAATGTAGTGTAATTAAAAGATAAACAGGGAAAGAAAGTGGAGAAAGCGGCTGAGGGCGATTGAGGCCTGGGTTCGCTGAACAACAGCAAAAAAAGACTAGCCTGCACAGCTGCTGTCTGACCAAAAAAAGAAGAAAAAGAAAGAGAGTGATGGGAGTCAAAGAGTCTGAATTTCAATTGCAAAAAAAAGGAATGCTGTTGAAAAAAAGCACACAATTGGTATTTGTGTCCCCAAAAAATTCTAGTATTCACTCACATATTTCCTTACGGCACATTACAAACCATTAACACACAGCTTTCTTTATCCCACATACACACAGTGAGAGAAGGGAGCTTTACATTAGTGATGTAAACACATGCCACCACTCTTCTCTTGCTGCTCTCAGTACCTGTAACCCCCATCTTGTCCATTTAATCCGCTCTCTTCCAGCTAAGGCCTCACTACTCTGCCCCGTATCGCAACTCAGCTCCAAAACTGAGTCCCTTGGCTCTGCAAATTGGTTGCCATGGTGACATCCATGGCGACCAGAGGCCGAATATTCTGACCCTTTGCACCCTCTTAACAGCACCTCTCCGAGCATGCAGCCACAGTCCTGAATGCAGCTACAAAACAAAGACACACACATGCAGGCCGCCTCTCTGAGGGGTATAATGAGGCATGCTGTTGCTCTCATTTGTGTAACAAAATGTCGTGCACAAGAAATTCCACCTGTCCTTAGAAAACAACAGCTCTGTAATCGTGAGCATCATGCGGTGCAGTGCACACACTGTGCCTCGCACACACACCCGCATTATCAAACTGCTCTGAAAGGCTCTTAAACTACTTCAACATATTACTCAACTTGTGGCTGCGATGCACAGTACACACGACTATTTATCCACTAAAATATGGCCTTAACAGATTTGTATGGACACCAGTCGGCTCCAGGCACAGCCTCTAAAAATTGCTGTGTATTATGTATGAACTACACATCAGTGTTGCTCTCCTGAATACATGCAAAGAGATCTGTATGCCCCATTCATTCTCGCACAGTCATTGTCCACCACATAGGCAGCCAGTGTGTGTCAACAACACAATAAACACATAGGTTATTGTGCCCTGCAACAATACAACGCGCGATTTGGTATGCTTTTGCCTCATCCCGTCCCATCTCCCTCACTCTGTCCAACACACTCGTCCTTCTGCACCTGCCTCCTTCCGCCAGCGTCTCGCTCTGTCTTTTTCTATCACCCTCCATCCCTTCATCATCTCTGTGAGACTGCTGTGCTCATGCCAGCCTGCTGAACTGTAACTAATACAGACAGAGAGGGAAGGAGAGGAAAACAGAGGGGCACACGGTGGGTGAGGTATGAGGGGAAAAACACAAACCCAACCAAAGTTGCAGAAGCTCTTACGGTGGGGATTTGGGTTTATTGAGAGCAGTGAAGTGAAAGTGGAAAGACAGCATGTACAAGTCGTTTCAATCGTGTAAAGTTTCAACTTGTCGATGCCTTTGTTTTCAAATGATATGTTAGACTTTAAACAGTTTGCGAACATTTTTTGGTTTTAAAATCAGCTTTCTAATTACTTCAGAACTGACTTTAGGATTTTTCTTATTGCTTATTTGTAAGGAGCTTAAAAGTTTTGCCTCCAACTATAAATTATATCCAGATTATCAACCACCCTCATGGTTTTTTCTTGTGTGGAGCTTTTGTGCTTTGTTATTACTCTATTTGACTTCAGTTTGTATTTACACGAGACTGACTCTAACTGCTCTAAAAAGGTACGTTGTAAGCTTTGACTTACCCTTATAGGTCCAAGTGATTTCCTCTAAAAAGAAAAAATAACAGATAAAAACTCTGTAAAGTCCTGTTTTGGTCAGTTTTCATTTCACATGCTCACATTGAATCTAAATTAAATTTTCTCAGAACATCACATTCATTCGTACGATTCTCAAAAATAAGTTGTTTTTGCTTGATAAAAGTGGTACAACATTTTCTCAAGCACTGTTCTCAAATCCAGTTGTTATGGCTGGAAATTAATATTACTCTACAACTAAAGCCCCCACTGAGACACCCAAACAAAGCAAACCAAAACCACAGCCAACAAATTATCACAAGATGCCCATTTATATGTTAATTAAGACCTTACCAAGAGAAGAAGCAGCTGTTTGCTGGAAAAATGTAGGAATTAGAAGGATAAAAAGACCCAAAGAGTCCATGTTCGCCCTCTATTCCCATACACAGAAATGAATTAAAGCAGACTGAGAGATGAAGAGCAAGTGAGGGAGGACAGAGTTGGGGGGGGGCGACTGGGTCCAGCGATCCCACCTGCCACAGCTCTGTTCAACATGCTGAATCCACTCTGGCATACAGGGCTCCAGAGCAGGTCTCAGTATGAGACAGATACACAGAAAGTATGACAAGAAAAGTGAGAATGAGTGGACTGAGATGGACGGAAATCAGGGACAGAGAAGATAACACAGAGAGCCGGGCAAGTGAGGATCCATTCTCTGACGACTGTATGGAGACACTGCGGTAGAAAATAATTTCTGATACGAAGGAAAGTGAATAACGAGCAGGGGAATCAGGGTTACGTGAATCGAAATCTCATAGTTATCAGAAAAGAGGAAAACTGGAAATATGTAACTCGTTGAAACCATTCAAAAGTAACTGATGAGAAGCCTCATCGCAGGCTGCAAGACAGATTTGAAAGCAGTTAATAGAAATGAAAAAAATAAGTGTTAACTTAACATAACTGTTACCTAAACCTTCCACTTCCCTTCTTATTCCTCAGATTTCAATCAAAGCACTGTGTCATGAAAGCAGCCACAATCCAACAAAAAGCATTTCCATTAACACTTCATTTTTTAATGATACATAAGCCAACAAAACACCTGAAGGAGCACCACATGACACCCATACATAACCAATTACATCTCATTAAGCTTTTCATTAAATAACTCAGTCTGTCATGATTATTGACATCATTCTGTGTTCTGCAATAAATCTAAATAATGGCATTAGCAGCCACTCATTTCAGACACTAGGTGGAGCTCTAGGTGAATAAACTGGAAACACCTTCTGAAGCTACATACTGCAGTGAACATTTTGTGGGAGACAAGACATATAAAAATGTCCCAGCATCGTGTTCCGGAGATTTCTGTGCAAGAGCATAAACAAGTTTTATAGGATATTAGTGGAATTAGCGGCTCACATGCTACAAACTGATGGTAATGCTTGGTAACTAAATGAGCCAAGGCTGGGTTACGTCTTTAGATGGGTTACAATTTCAGTAGGTTAAAGGATCACGGTCTTTTTTTATGCATCCGGGGGGCCTTTTAGTGTGGAGTTTGCATGTTCTCCCCGTGCATGCGCGTGATCTCTCCGGGTATTCCAGTTTCCTCCCACCGTTGAAAAATATGCGTGTTAGGCTCATTGTGTTTCTAAATTGACCCTAGGAATGAGTGTGAGTGTGCACGGTTGTTTGTTGCTTTTGTCTCTGTGTGGCCCTGTGATGGTGTGGTGAAACTTCCTGGGTGTACTCCGTCTTTTGCCCGGCTGGGATAGGCTCCAGCCCCCGAATGACCCTGATGTGGATTAAGCGGGAATAGAAAATGGACGAATCCTTTAAAATTATTTTTAGACTACATCAGTAGTCAAGCTATTACATTATAGGATTTTGATATTTTCTGTGAGGTTAAGTGCAAACTGTTATCACATTTTCAATGTGTCCAACTTGTATTGTTTATTCTCACTTTGGATGTCTGTGCTTTAATTAGGAATGCCACAATATTTTCACTTCATAGATTTCTATGGTTTCTAAATTTGAATTCCACTTTTCCCTGGCAGAACAAAGGATTCATGATCGTGGCTGATCAAAGTACTGTTTTCTTTTTTGCATTTACTTGTTGTTGAAATATCCATTTGTCATTATATTAAAAAAAGAACATTTGAATGTGGAATACAAAATTGGCTTTTTTGAAAACCACCTTTAGTCAGCTTGTGATCCACTTGGAAAACAGTCATTGGCTCATGGAATCTTCTTTTCATATTTCAGATGTCTTTATCAAGAGTTACTCGAGGAAGATATATTTCCTCTCCAAAGTTTCCTCTCTTCATGTTGGTCTCCCTTTACTCTTCTTAAGACAACTTTAGAGTTATTGTCTAACCCTTGGTTATAGCTCGTCATTGTTCATATTTGTTAATGTGAACAATCACATTTATCTTTTAAGGATTTTATATTGCATAACATTACAAAAAAAGATTAAATGATTTTTGAATTTCTTGTTCAAGTTTATCAGGACACACAAAAACATGCATGTTAATGTCATAAATTACACTGATACATAACCATAAAGCTCAAACCAGAGAACATTACCAGAATAATTAACGTACAGCTTGATATATAACAATTAGAAACCAATTTGGCTGCTTCTGCTTTAGGGTTCCTGGTTCCTTCAGGCTAGTTCAATGTCACAACATCATGAACAGAAATGCAACTTCTCTCTCTGTTAAGAAAAGCTGAGGTACCCGCTGTGAAAATCAATTTATGTTGGTATTATCATCTCCAGCTCTCCTCAGATCCCCAATTCGAAATGCATGGTTTCATGTCCGTCCAATGGGAACATACAGCTTTATCTTTCTCTGTGAGGATTTCATCAACTTGCATCATTCTGAGTGAGAGAATCTTTGTATGAATAATGTTTGTGGTCTGACCAAAGTCGCTCTGAGAATTACATTTTTCTACCCTGTTTTTCTATATTTTGGACATTTTGGACATCTCTGGTAAAAAGGTTACATAAGTTGAAAGTACACTACACACAATTTCAATGAAAGATTCGTTTGATGTGAACAGTGGTGGAATGTAACAGAGTATTTTTACTTCGTTACTGTACTTAAGTAAATTTTTCCGTATTTGTACTTTACTTAAGTAAAAATAATAATGCATACTTTCGACTTTTACTCCATTACATTTTGCAGCTATTATCTATACTTTCTACTCCACTACATTTCTACAATATGTGTTGTTACTCGTTACATTTTATAAATGCAGTTTCGCCATAACGTTGCCTACACAAAAATATGTTTAAACCAATCAGGTGGCTCTGTCAGCTTCAATGTTGCTTATAGTTTTTACTAACAGTGACTTCTGTAGAGGCTTAAGTATTACCAGTAGCTATACCTGCATTCTTCATCAAAATGGCCTAGACATTGAAAGACAACCAATAGCGCGAGTACTTTTACTTTTAATACTTAAAGTAAATTTAAAAGTCAGTACTTATGACTTTTACTTAAGTAGGATTTTTGATGCAGTACTTCTACTTTTACTTAAGTATATATTTTGCTGGGTATTTATACTTTTACTTAAGTACTACACTTCAGTACTTCCTCCACCACTGGATGTGAACACTAGGAGGAGCCATCTCCATGTGACACACGTTGGATTGTTTTTCAGACAGAAGAGAAGAAAAACACACGAAAACGAATGTTTCATTGTGCTGATCCGTTTCCAGTAACGTTGGAGAAAAATCAAGGACAGTCCTGGACTTGCTCCATAGAGCATGAATAATGAAACAGCGTCAGTCATTTTGATGGAAGATGGTCGTTCACAGCCTCACGATTTGATTCTGAGGTCACCAAAAATCAAATTGCATTACAAGTATTTTTTATTTTGACAAGCTGTGTGGGTAGTGTGGATTTCTCTTTAAAATCTCAGAGGCGATCCGGTCCATAGTCTTTAAATGTGAATTACATCACACTGTGGAGCCAAGGATGAACTTAAAACTTAAAACCGCAAAGGCTGCATCGCTTACTGCGTAATACGTAAAATAGGCATTATTTTACACATCTACCAAAGATTGATAGATGCGTCTTGTTATGTTTTATTAGAATTATGTTACTGTCTGCATTTACAAATTACTGGTAATAATTTGTTTGACGATTGATGAATAACCGCAACTCTGGCTGGAAAGCTGCGGTTTTATTTGCCCTCCACCACCTCGTGCGTCTCTCCACCATTTCCATGTCTTTTCATACAATGTGGCGGAGCGCTCAAACGTGAAGCATCTCCCACAAATTATGCAACAGCAGTAACCTCCGCAAGCCTCCGATTGGCTACGACACGTCCCAATTAGGGGGCGCGGTTAGAATTGCGGTAAGTGCCATTGGCTGCAACTCTGCATGAGGCGTGTCCTTTATTTCATTCATAAATCCAGCAGCGGAGCTGCACGTCTTTCACGTCTGTTCGACGTGAAAAAGATTCTGCTATTGCACACTTGTCTGCCACGCAAATGTGAGATGGAGAGAATCTCTGCAGCCTTGGCAGAAGACGGACCTCGACTAGATTCAAATAAAATATTCGTGTTTGGCCTCTTGCTTTTAAATGATTTAGTAACATGAATCCGATCATGTTTTTCGGTGATTTAGCTATCATAATGCACGATTAGAGAGTTTGATTCTCAATATGTTTGTGAAAAAGTTGTTCCTTCAATACAGAATCTGTCAGAGGGCTACAACAGTCAGAGAAAAACCTCGGAGAAGAGACCGAGGATTGTCATAATGAAACAGAAGAGGAGCTCGTGCTTGAAACTACACAATGCTTTAAATTCTAAAAACAACAGGGTTCGTGCTCTTCTTGCAGTGATATAGCCAGGTGCTATAGCCAATTACAGAAACAATAGAAGGAAACATGCTATATGTTGCTTCTTTGAAACAAAAACATTAGATAAATGTAAGTTATGGAGACTATCTACATTTCCTGTGGTTTAAAGGAGAGTGAAAAGCAATCTTGCGCAGACAAGAGAGCACAAAGCAGCAGTTTGTAAGTGTTTAAAGAGCTGTCCTGGTGTTCAAGTGAAATGTGATATGTTGGTCAGACTCCGTAATGAAAAGGCAGACAGTTTACGATTTAGTCATTCCAAAGGCATCTTTCTTCTCACAGATAGATACAATTTCTGTTGTGGTGTTTTTCCCTCGTGACACGTGCCAGTCAGTGCGAATGACCTTCTGCATATGCGTTTACAAGCTAAGCAGCTTGCAAGCTTTCAAAGGGAGCCAGACCTCAAGTTAAAATCTTTTTATGCCTAAGGTCACAACAGAAATATAATCAACTGCTGTAAAATTCTGAATAAACTCACATATTTATCTGAAACAAACTTTTACATTGCACTGTAACTTCAACAGAACAGATTTTATGTTATCAATGCATCATTTAGATTTCCTCTACCATCCAACCGAGGAAAGCTTTCCTTCCTGCAATGGAACCAATTTAACATGTTTTATTTGGATCCACAGCATCGGTAAATGCCTCATTCGTACTTTTAGTCTTGTTACGACCACCCTTATTGGATTCTTAAGCATGTCAGTACAAGGAATGGTAATGAGAAAAAGGACGAGGAGAAAAAAAAAGACCCACAGAAACAGGTGGGGGATGGAAATCAGTGGGAATGGAGATGGAAGGATGGAAAGATGGGGGTTGTCTTCAACACACATGAACTCAGAGTAGGTTCACAAGGTTCATGTGTTGCAGAGGAATCTTGTCAGGGGGATGGTAAGCTTTTCGAACCCGGTCCCTATACTATATATACAAACAAGACTCTTTCCCTGGGTTATCTGTCACCAAAGGTTAACCTTTATTGTGCTTTGACAGTCAAAGGGGCGTTTGGTTGTGCATAGTTAGAATTCTCAAAGAGATGCAGTGTCAATCAAACAAGGACTCTGCCTGCTCTGTGTTTGTTAAGGAGTGGGGTCAGTGAGTTAATGTGTAGGCTGTATGTATAGTGGGGGAAGGGCAGGGTCCTCATCCCTCACTGCAAAGTATGGAGCACGTTACATCTAAAAATACGTGTAAATACGGGCATAACATCTGACCTTCAGTTTAAATCCTATTTGGAGAGAAAATGTCACTATGCACAATGAGTGTAATCATCATGTGGGTGTGTTGGTGTGTTTGTGTGTGTGTGTTGGTGTGTTCATGTGTGTACGTGAGCTATACATCCTGGTGCCTGTTGCCATGACTGATTCAAGAAGTGGTGGTCATTGAGTTCAGCCCCTAAGCTGAAGGCGAAGGGCTGCATTATCACTGTTCATAATGCACATAGAAAACCTTTGGCATCATTTTGGCTTATTGGTGATTTGAGCTGAAATAGAAAACTGAATAATTTCAAATGAATAAAAAATAAACAAAAGCACAATATTTATGTGTATTGAGGTACATATTGAAACAAAATACAATATGAAAGCAACAGAACAATAAAACCTCACAGTGACAACAATACAAATCAAGATTTTAGAGGGAAAAAATGTGTTGGATCAAGAGGTAGAACTCTCAAAGTCAAGTATTGTCAGCCCAACAAGGACAAAGCTTGCTATGTGTATGTGGAGGAGAGGGTGTCACAGAGTTCATGTGTTTGGTGTATGTATAGTGGGGGAAGGGCAGGCTCTTCATCCCTGACAGCAACATACTAGGCATTTCACATCTAAAAACAAATGTAAAAACCAGCTCAACGACTGACTTTTTTTTTTAAAACTTAGGTGGACAAAAAAGAAAAAATGATATTTGATGAGTGTTGTAGAGGTCGTGTGTGTGTAGGTGTGCATGTGTTTGAATATGCATGCTGGTACTTAGTGCAAGGCATGTTTCAAGGGGTGGTGACTGAGTTCACTCTATAGGCGACGAGCTGTGTTATTGCTGTTCATAATTAACCTAGAAAACTCTCTGCCTTTGTCTCAGTTTTGCTGTCTTAGTTGAAATGTGTCTACAGTTATACAAAAGAAAATAATTCAGGTCAAGAATGAGATAAAAATAAATTGTGATATATATATACATGTACTTAGGTTTAACTGATAGAAAATACAAAAGTAACGCAAAAGAGCAATAAAATACTTGCAGTGACAATAACACAAGGCAAGATATCACAAAGTGAGAGGATGAAGATGGAAAAAGATGTCTATCTATTCCTTACAACAGCATGTACACACGGTCGTCATAAATGCAATGGTCTGGCTTGCTCTTGTTAATGTAACCAAATATCACATTTTATAACAAAACAGAATGAAGCACAGAGCAGAAAGATATTGGTGGTTTTCTTCACTCTTGAGAAGCCTCGTAAAATGTTTAAGTGAGCGGGGCTTGTGTGTGGACATGCCTTGTTTACTGTGAAAATGGAATCCTGGCTTAAATCAAATAGAGGAATTACTGAAGTTGCCTGGAGACGGATTTTGCTCTACTCTTCTATGGCAACACATGATGATAATGAGCTCGTTTAAGTGGTGTAACGAGGCTGAGTTTATTTTCAGTTTCAATGGACGCGCAGACAAGTGTAAAGTCTGCTGTGGTTAGGGGTATAAAAAACAATTACAAGTGTGTTCATTGTTTTTTTCCCTCTTTAATTAGCCTGTAATGTAAAGAGAAAGGGTAATATTCTGGTGATCATAGATCTACATGGATTTATTTAATTAAACCAGCGATAGATTACTTAAATTGCTTAAAGGCTCCCGTTTTCCGGTGCCTTCGCGATGTGCTGGGAAGAGAGGGGGGAGGGGTTCCTAAGTCTTCGATGGGAGAGGGAGGAGTTACACATTTCCTTGTACATCCAATGCATGTATGCATAGGAAAATTAGTGCATTCTCGGTCGACGTCGTAGAACGTGCGTGTGTTTACACCCGCTCGCCGTAGTAGAGCAGCGCTGTCAGACTCCAGGCACACTGGCGACACATGAGTAGGCGGGACCATGAGAGCCTGTGCCGCCGTCCAATCAGCGGCTGGTGAGGCAATTACTGGCTGGTAGGCTCAGCCAATGGTGTTCGCCACTAGCGGGATCGCAGCCAATAGAATGAGCGCAAAACGTGGGCACGTGGATCTACGCACATGTTGACGCTCGTAAACTGCCGAGAGAAAGAGCAAGCTCAGGCAAAGATCGATGAACTGCCGGGTGCTGAGCGTGTGTGAGAGCTGAGGCTGGGCGCCCCGATGCTGCTCCAGCCGCAGAGTGTCTACTGACGGACCCGTTGTTTACAAGCAGGATAAAGAGCCGTCACTAATACTTTTTATATTGAATTTTTTTGTTCAAATATTTTTTGCCAGCTGCTATTGTTTCGAATAACCGACGGTAAGTATTTAACCGTTTTTATTTAGCTGTAGCTAACGTTTCCCGAAGTTGTCAGACTAGCCTGAAGGTATTTACTGCCCCACTACATCCTGTATGAGCTCCGCTACAATTCTTTAAAATCTGCCATGTTTTTACAGCTGTTTCTTTTTTGTTCATTTGATAAGTTTTCAGAGCTTTGGTGTTTGCATCGACACAGCATGTTGTATTCAACATTTGCTTTGTTGCCTTGTCACTCGTGTCGGTTTAAGATATTTTAGATGAATGTGTATGTTAGAAGTTGTAATAAAACGTGCGGCGTGTTAGTTCCTGTTGTGGGCATCGTGATGCGCAGACACAGACTGGCAGCCAACACCTGCCTCTCTACCTGAGCACAATTGCACCATCCAATCATCTCTATCCACCCCGGGCTTAGACAACTCAGAAAAGCTGTGGAAAAGAACCAAATGATACCCTTCTCATTAATTATATTATAATTAATTATGTGGATATAAAAATAAAAAAAAACACAGAAAGAGGAAAAATGAATGGTTAAAAAAACCAAAAGATATTTGGTTACCTGGCCAGTAGACACTCGTACCGTGATTTGTAAGCATCAGTCTGTTATAAAAGCTTTGAACTTAACAAAAATATTACAGAAAAGTATCTCTCTTGGTTTCTGTAAAAACCCAAAAACAAACGGTATCACTCTCTTTTGGGTGTGAGTCAGTTATGACTGTTAATGTTAATAAAAGCTGCAGTGGTGTGTTTAGCAGCTGAGTGGGTTTCTGTTCCCCACCGTCATTTCCCTATATGTGTTTGTGGGATCAGAGAGCAGCAGGCACTCAGAGATTACACAGACTAAGAGAGAAGGGAAAGACAAACAAGGGGAAGGCTCACAGCCAGATATACAGCATGCAAAACATGAGAGGAAGAGGAGGAGGAGGCTGGGTGGTTGGTGGAGGAAAGGAAGAGAGGGGCTTGTGTGTATAACGAACAGGATGAGCTGAGGGCAGCACAGGGAGATATGAGAGGCATACAGAAATGCAGCCGGAGAGGAAAGAGGGTGGTTTGTGTGAATCCAAAGGGGGGATGGAGTGCAAGCCCGAGACAGAAGAGAGGAGGGGCTACAGAAAGCACTGGAGGCTGTGGTGGAGAGGGAGAGGGCCTATTCTGATTTCACTACTCTACTAGCTCCCATCCCCCTCACGTTTAACTCTTCTCCAGTCTCCTCAATGGGAGCCAGTCAGACATATACCACTATTGTGTGCCTTCTGCCTACCCCCAGTCCCACTCTGCACCATGCTAAACTAGGGCACCGGTATGCCCACCATTTTGAGATGTATGAATTTTCATTTCTGGTAGAGAGAAATGAAAAATTAACCTTTTTTATTCGCTGTGGAATTGTGTCTGTGCCCTATTTGAACTGTCTGTCACTTTTCTTTCTTTTCTTTTCTTTTTTGTTTTTCTCAAAGCTGAATGTATCCCCCTAATAATTCTACTCCTCTGCTGCAGCCCCAACGAGAGATGCAGTCTCAAAGAAGCACTTCTACTCCGCCCTCCTTCGACTCCCTGAGCTCCAGCGATGGCCTCTTGTTCAGCGACTCGGAGCAGGCGGAGGATGACACAGACGTCTTTTTGACATATAGCTCTCCCTCCGTCATCATCGGTGGGATGGGCAGGCCTAAGGCCAGGAAAGATGTTGAATCAGGGAGCCCCAGGTCCCAGTGGACGTCTGACAGCCTCACGGATAAAGACGAGGAGGAGGAGTCGTACAGGTCAGAGAGGGAAGGCAAAGCAGCCCACATTGGCCTGGCTGAGAGAGATCCCACGAGCCAGACACGAAAATCAGAGGGAGATCTGCTGTTTGCTCGAAAGGTGAGTTTGTTTTTTGAGCTGTGTGGAGGGCCAAGAAAAAGAGCATGAAGAGAAGAGGGATGACATGGCATTATGTGTTGACAGGAAAGCTCAGCAGACTGCTTCAGACTGCAAGACCTGACCAAAAACCTTAATCTGTCTTCTCTTCCTCTTCCTCTTCCTCTTTCAGTGTGCTGAGCTGCAAGGTTTTGTCAGGCCCCTGCTCAATCTGCTGAATGGACTGAAGAAGGGCCGATTCGACCAAGGTAAGCACCCTTACATCACTGCCTCCAGCAGGCATGTTTGCAGAGGTGAAGTTGTAGATGCTAAATACAGGCTGCGATCGAAGAGGCCTTTCCATTGCACTAGTGAGAATTCCATTGTGCAGCGGTCTGTATTGATGCAGTCCAAAGTGCAGCATGTTTGAGATGACTGTCTCTTGGCTGAATCATTAGCTCAATAAGGTTTATCAATATCCTGCGTTAAAGTGATGTCTGTGCGAGTGTGTGGGACAGAACCTGTGCATGTCTGCATGTGGGTTCATTCAGCGTAGATGCTGACTGGAGGATTATGTTTTATGATTGACAGGTTTAAGTAGTTTCCAGCAGAGCATTGCCATGGATCGCATCCAGAGGATTGTGGGAGTTTTGCAGAGGCCTAACTGCGGGTAAGATGTTACCCACATTGTTTTACTGTGCACCCTTACTGTTTCTTTCCAAAACTCCTCATGTTCCTGTTTTGTAAAACATCACAACTGGATATATATATTCACATACTAACATGTGAATTATTATTATTAAAATGCACAGGGTGCTAGTAAAGTAGCCTAACATTTGAAGGCTCGTGTCCGGTTGCATGTTTTATTGAACAGTTCTTTCGGGTAGGTAGAGTTACAGGATTTATCAGCAGTGCGGTGCAGATCACTGAAGAAATGTTACCTAGATGTCGGTGCCGATGTTTTCTCATGCAGATTCCCATCTGTTCTCAACTTGAAATTTAGAGCCTCCGCTCTTCTTGTGTTTTAGGGAGAAGTATCTGAACACTCTGCTCCAGGTGGAGGTGATGTTAAAACTTTGGTTCCCACAAATCTCCCCTCAACCTGTGTCTGCAGCCCCAAGCAACGCCACGTCCCACACTCACTCCCTCCGGGACACTTCCAGCTCCACCCTTTCACACAAACACAGGGATCAGTCACATATTCCCGTCAAGGTGAGAACACATGCTTGCCTGGGAGTCCAAGAAGCTACTTGTACAAAATAAACATTCTGCCCCCGTAAGCTACACGGCCATCAGTTGAACTTCATATTCATTTGCAAATTGCCCCACTTTTTGTTTTCCAGAAGCGCAGGCTCAGCTGGACCGGTACGGACTCCCCCACGTCCTCTCCCGTACCCGTCAAGCGCCCTCGCAGTGCAGAAGAAAGTAGGCATGATCAGGATGAAAGGGAGTGCCCTCCCTCTTCTCCATGGCTGGCTTCTGCTGCTAACCAACATTCACTAAATATGATCAATAACGGCCAGCTAAAAGATGACGGGATGGGAAAAGACACTGAGAGGCAGGAACCGAGCCAGCTATTAAAGTACAACACAGGGCAAAACTCTGAGCCGAGTTTGACGTGGGTGCACGTCGCTCCCATCCTGTACCCACGAAAAGCTTGCCTCTCACACGAAGAGGCAGCACTGGTGGGTAACGATGAAAACATCATCACAGCAGGCAGGGGGCACAATCCAGCAACACAAGACAGCTCCATCTCATCCACCACACCCCCCAAGCACCCCGGAAATCAAAAGAACCCAATCAGGTGCCAAAGCCAACTTGATGTTGGACAACAGAGCAAACAAGAGACCGCTGAGACGTGTCAGGGTCAAAGCCAGCTTCCACTTGTCAAAATTGAGCCTTTGGCCAAAGTGTGCCCCACCACCTCAGAAACCTGAGGCACTGAAGAGGAACGAGCCGGCAGCTTTGCTTTTCCACCAACACCGCGCTAAAAGCTGCTTTGACAAGAAGAAGGGAAAAGGCTGAAGGTGTTTGATTCGGAATGCATTTCAAAGAGAAAGTTAGGAACAAATTGCTCGTGATAGATATAATGGATCAAACTCGACCCCTAACCAGACCACAGATAAAACGGTCATTTCGAAGAGGACATAGTGCGTTAATCAAATCTATCAAAGAGCGGAAATCACAGTTGCATTATTAAAATTTGTGCACAAAAGTAGTTGTGGTTGAAGGGGAAAAGAGGAAAACGCTTCAGGGTTACGGTTATAACGATGAGTTGGAGAGAGTGATAGTTTCTACTCGCAGCATAAAAGCAATCAGTTCATTCAGAGATGGCTTCTTCAGCACAAGGCCAGAAATATACTTGGTTTTTAACCTCATGCTTAGGCAACCCGGCTCTGATATCGGCTCCAGTGCCCACATATTTTCCTGTTTACTAGACAATTCCTCAAGGGGCCACGCCAGTGAAGTGAGCTTCCTGTTTTGCAGAATGTGAACATTGAACATGGAGACAGTAACGTTGGTTATCCCAACAGAAAAGGGAACAGCTGAGGTATGCAAATTATATTTTGGGGCCATCAATTGTGGATATCTGATCACATTTGCCCCCACGCTGCCTCTACTGGTCACTTCCATATTGCAGCTTGTGTACACATAGCATCAATTTCTGAGGACGTGCACAGCCGACACTCCAAACAAACACAGGATGCATACATTGAAAAGCAAGTATACATTTGGCCTAACTTGGAGGACAGATACACCGAAAATAGAAAATCTGATGTCAGTATTGAAAAGGAAGCTTCTAAAGTTGTGATTCAGTCCAGAATGAGCGATGGAGAGTGAGCTGATTCTTGTCTTATGGCAGGATACACGTTTTACTTTACATTCACCTGTAGATAGATCTGAGGCATCCAGCTTGGGGTGAAAAAATTACATTGAAGTCAGTGAAGAAAATTTTGTAGCTTGTGATGTGAGAAACAAAACACAGATAGTACTGTACTGTACGTGTGTGGCGTGGTAGTCGTTGGAGACGGTGGTAAGATGATGTCACAACTCATGAATGTAATCCAATAAATGTTTGGACACTTGACTGGCAGACCAGCGGCATCGAGAGGAGCGACATCACACTGATCAGAGTTCCCATAACCTTACCGACGTGCTGCAGATCAGATTTTTCTTCCTGATCTCCCGACTGCAATGTTAAAGACAATCAGGGTCAAGAAAACCCGAGAAAGACTTTTAAAAGGCTGGCCTGAGGGCGGGAAAAAAATGAGGACCACTCAAAGACATGACTCTCGAGTCACCACAGTTAATTTATTCATGTGTTGATCTGATGCTGCAGTTATTTATTGTTTGTATTTATTTATTGGGCAGCTGATTACCGCCTGTTGTGCGCTCGCATAGTTTGGCCTACAGTTTTTGAAGGTAACTGGGAAGATGCTGTTGACATTTTGTTCACGTTTTTTTTTTGTCCTTTTGAAAAAAAAACTAAGCAAGAGGATGAAGTGTTTGAACTGAACAATTGGACTACTGTGCCTTTTACCAAATAGGATGTGTCCAGAAGAATATTTGGTGCTTTCAGTGCATTCATAACTGCGTTTTGATTGTTTACATTTCACAAAACCAGTACACATTCAATCTGGAAAGCCGACATGTAGTCTTAATCGTCTTCCTTTCAGATATACCCGGCATCAAACCCAACAGTATCATCAACTGCTTAAAAACCAGCTACAGTATCTTGACATCTACAGTTAAGCGACACCATCCACATCTCCAGCTAACACACACAACAACAGCAGTGGCTTCCATTTTGTCTTGAATTTTGAGTGTAACCTTCCATTGGGGCTTTTTTTTTTGGCTCTTATCAGTGGAAGAACACACTGAACTTCACTTGAAGCTGGTGCTCTTGAAAACTTGAAAGGAAAAAAAGAGAAATCAACAACCACAAAGTATAAACATCGATGGAGGGCATTTATTTGCAACAGTGCTGCTACTGTTATTCTAATCCCAGTTCTAATGTCGATGTTTCGCAGGAAGCCCTGCCTTTATTTGGAAATAAACTCACAATATTCTTCCTAATTATTGGAAGGGTTTTATCAGTTTGGTTGGATTGACCTATACTGCAAAAACTAATTGTAAATATTTGTCTTTTTTCTTATTTGATTTGTTATTACTGGTTCACCCTCTACTTATGTAACTAGAGGGAGGGTGACCGTGTACCAAACTACCCCCAAAAAAAGCACCAAGTGTGAACACAGAGCCACTTGCAGCCATCGTGCTACCAGCTATGTTTTTTTTTTTTTGGAGTGAGGAGTGAACGAACCCCACTGTCACAACCCCAGAGGCTGGGGTCGTCTTCCACCTCCCCTGTTTTTATACTGTATGGTTGTGGTATGACAGAGGAACCAATTGCACTTATTTTTTTTCATTGTTTATGTCCACGTTTGGTTTCTAATGCACTGGCCGCAGCTGATTGGTCAGAAATAACATTGTCTTGTTTGTTTTAGTTTCCTTCTTCTTAACATAGCAGAAGCTGGCTGTAAAAGCCCCACCACCACCACCCATTTAGCCTCCCCTCCCCCACCCTGCTGCACTGGTCTGCCCTTGCCCTCTCTCCTTCATCTCCCTCAATCCAGTTAGTACCTTTTCTTACTTAACAGAACTCTCGTCTTTCTTTCGCTCCATCTTTACATGGTATTACTCTGCTGGCTCTTTTTCAAGACACTACAAGAGAAAAAAAAATCTTTTAATAAATCACACATTTTGAACGTTGAACCGCCTCTGTGTATTATGCCTGTTGTGTGGAATATTGCTCTACCTGTGCTACATCATTTATTTATTTATATGTATTTTTTTCCTCATTCTTCCTAGTTACAATGACGTGATCTCGACTCGAAAAGCAGCTCACGCTAAACAGATGTGTGACTCGATGGGGTGCAGATTTAGAGACTGCATTTTGAAGTGTGCGTGAGTGTGGGTGGGTGGAGGGGTGTGACTGGAGGAAGGAGAGGGTGGGGGGGGGGGGGGGGGGGGGGTGAGTCTACAGTCTCTAATCTGACTGAAAGTAGTGGGGCGGGGGGTCCGGCTGATCCTCCAACCAGCTGCTACTGCAGAGCACAAACATTGCTCTAGTTTATGTGTGTGTTCGCGTGATTTGCCCGTCATTTTGAGAGAAAATATGAGTAAATGCCTCCTGTGGGAGGCAGAGAGGAGTCTGGCATGGCGGTGTCTCAAGAGCATTCCTGATATTAGAAGCCAAAATATTGTGTGTAGCATAAGACTGATCTTTTTATCCAGGATTATGATTTCAGTTCCTCCAAAAAAACAAAACCAACAAAAAAAAAACCCGAAAAGGTTAGCATCACAAGCTGCACGAGTGATGTATCACCCACACCGAAAAAAAGAAGAGTGGATTTTTTTTTTTTAAAGTGTTTGAAGAACACACATAAACACACATTGCCGATAAGGCCAACAGATCTGGAGCTCCCTGACTGTAATATGGATCATCGTGGGGTTTTTACATCATAATAATCTGTAAATCTGGTGGAAATCAGTCAAAATGACAAATGCATGAGAAATGGAGGATTTAATATATCAAATGGAAAAATAACAACAATGCAACACATCTGAAGAGCTGAGCCAGAGTAACACGGAGGGGTGCTTTCAGCCCATATCTCATGCTGCATACTGAAACAAGTAGAGCGATGGTTGAGCGAAGGTGAAGGAGAACTAACAAGAAAGTGTACAAAAAAGGCAAGATTGATGTCTGCAAAAACCTTCATAGACAGGCCTTTTATTATAGTGTTAAAAACGAGAGAAAAACCAAAGTAGTGAAACACGGTGGAAGTTCTCTCAGACTGTGAGTTTCCTTTGCTGCCTTTAGCGATAGAAGCACCAAATGCATGAAATGAAAGATGAAATCAGGAGATTGCAAGGCCTTTTCAATGCTAAATTTGTCAATTTCATAAAATTAGGTTTCAGGTAAACGTCTTGGGTCTTCCGGCAGGAAAGTGATCTGATATATCCAGCAGCACTTAAAGAAAAGGGGAAATGTGGACTGATTAAAACTGACAAATAATGAGTCCTGACGTAAATCTCATTAAAAACCTTCAGGGGGTGCAAAATCTGTCAGCGCAACGCAGACCCCTACAAATCATCACGAACATGAATTAAATGAAGTTGAAAAATGTCTGAAACTACACGGAGACAGATGCATGGAGCTTTTAAATGGCTACAATAAAGGTTTAGAAACTGTCGTTGTTCCCCGGGACTCTGCAACCAAATTAAAATTAACGGTGCCACTTACAGTCGTCTGTTTCGGGTATGTTTTCCATCTTTTTATGCCATCATGCAAGTTTATTTTATTATTTTAATAACCTTGAACATTTTATGAGTGTCTTTTTATTGATTCCATAAAATGAGTTCCTTTTTTCCCTGCTCTGTGCCAATGATATTAATAATTACTGTGGACTAAATTACCGATTAATCAATCAGAATAAGCATCACTTGATCAATGAAACAATCCTTCTTTGTACGTATCTTATTATCTATTCACCCATTCCTGAATGGAAAAAGACTTATGTTTATCATTTTCTCGTCATGTCCATGGATTCTAGACGGGTCATGAAAGTGGGCAGATTTTTAGAGGGTGTTGTTTGACTTCTCCCTGCTCAGACAGGATGAAATCAGCCATGCTACACATGCACACACACACATACCAGGAGTCACAAACACAGATGCACACGCGTGTGCCGCACCCCGTCACAGAGTCTGACAAACTGACTGGCTGATTTCTTGATGGGCCCGTCTCTGACACACTGACTGGGCTACGCTACAACAACAGAGACGGCCCACCTCGCCTCCTCCCTCCCTCTCGGCCCCCCCTTGTATCCATGCAGTTTTTAGCAAAGGAGCTCTTGCCCTGCTTCTCCCCACCATTGCTGCATCCCCCTTTTCTCCGCTGAAGGATGGCAACGAGGGGCAAGAAGGGAAGGGCGGTAAGAGGATGTGTGGGGGGCAAAGGGAGGAGACCTGACTTTGCTAGAGTTTTGTGGAACATAGAGGACATTTACTGTTTTTTTTCCACTTAAATTTAAAAATAACTTGTTTTTGCACCGGCTGCACCCATCAGTTTTGTGCCTATTTGGTGAAATGACTCAGTATTTTGCGTTTCATCATACTTTCATAAAAGAGTGATTGTTAAAGCACCTTTAATGATCTTAGTTGGTTTTACTTCTCTGAGTATCCAACAAACCTGTGCTGGATTATTTGAGCATGTGTTTTCGTGCATCAGTGGGATTGCACATAATGAACTTACTGCGCCTCTTATCCCCTGTTGTGTAGGTTTTAATTGTAGGTCTGCAAGCCTTTATTGAGTTTAACAAGTTATGGGTGTCTCCTGCTCCGTGTGCTGTGCACGTAAGGACAGGAATGACACAATGAGGTGCTTATGCACTTACACCCAACTCCCCTCCCCCATTATTCAGTCGCTGCACTCCAGTGAAACTCACGTGAGGTGAAGTCACACTATGATTTTACAAATCCACACACACACGCAGGCACAAACACATGCTTTAGCACAGTAGGAAACACACGCATACTCTTACTCACCCTAAGTCCACAGGGGTTTTTAGTGCAGACCTGTCCCGAAAACAGCCCCGATGCTAATTAAAATTGCACAGTGGTCAGACCGGTGGTGGAAATCAGAGCTACTCTGAAGTCATTTCTGCCTTCCCGAAGATCGCAGCAGTGACAGGCCTTGTTGTGTGTAAGGGGTGATTTTGCCCACCATCTGTAGTCCCCATGCCTGTAATGTCACCAACTCTGAGATATTAGAACAACACTTTCAAGGACTCACGTGTGTCTCATGACATTGTGTGTGATATTTAGGACACGGCCAGGCTACAGGCAAATCAGACTCTCATCAGTTTCTTTGGCCTGGATGTGTTCTCGGGAGCTTGCCCAGGATGATGACATCTTACACACCTGCTCAATTATTCAGGCACACACAGCGTAAGGGGAATCACCAGTTTGGAGAGACTAGTGTTAGGAAGAAGAGAAGTGTGAAGAGAAGGCAGAGTAGGCAAACAAAGAGTGTTATGAATGAGAAAAATAACAAGAGATAGAAGCTAACACTGTATGTGGATGATTTGTGATGCATCACATGTAAAAGCACACACTCTAATGGGCCAAGCATCCCATGTGTGGAGTTCAGACAGCAGAAACCCCCGGGACTGTATCTTCCAAATGATTTACAGCCCCTGTCTGATACAATGAAATAAAACTGGGCCAGCATGATGAAACACACCAGAACCTTAAATTTGATTAATCAAAAAGCTTTGTGGAGGAAAATAGGGAATATCTTCAATAAAGTCATGTGTAAAGTTTATATCATTGGACTAACACACATGTATAGACTTATATCACATTGGTAGTTGAGAATATTTTGGGCAAACACCTGTTTGACTCAACAATTCGTGCTTTCCAGATATTGGACAGTAACTGCTGACTAAATGCTCGGCATTCCAGATATATAATAGATAAATTCACAAAGCTCTCATCGTACCCCATGATGCTGCATTGGACTTGTTCAGCCAGACTGGCACGTTGACATCTCTGCCAGCGTCGGTGAGTGCATATGTGTGCATGTGAGCCCGTGTATGTTTTGTTTTTCTACTGTATAGAAATGTCTGTGGCATTGTTATATTATGTGCTGAGGTGTCATTACATGATAGAGCTGGCTGGAGAGACAGAGAGGGGCAGACAGCACATGTGATGTGCCAACAAGGAATTTGGGTTGATCGCGGGTGACAGTGGGTGTGTGTGAGGTTTTTGCTGACTCGCCATTGATTTGATAGCAGCCAGATTACTTTTCTAAATGTCAAACGATCAAATAAACAGGTGGGTTTACCGAAATGAAGGTCAAGATTGTGGTGCGACATACCCATCTGAAAGTGCAGGTTTATATGGAAATGGTGTTGGTTGTTTGTTTGAGTGTCTGTTTTTTTTCCTTTAGCAGGGACGGATACATATTCCTTCCCAGTATCATACAGCCATGTGAAAAAGAACAACAACCTCTTTCAATTTGAACGTTTCAGGTATCGTGACATGATAGAAAATCATTTGGTCCTTAACAGGACTTGAAATTAGGTCAAATCAACTTCGAATGAACAACACACGATATATTACATCATGTCCTTAATTTGATGATTTTATAGCTTGTAGAACCACCTTTGGCGGGGCTTTTTTTCTATATGATGTTATCAGTCTCTCACATTGTTGTGGAGGAATTTTGGTCCACTGTTCTTTACCACGTTGCTTCAGCTCATCGAGGTTTGTGTTCATTCATTCATGCACACTTCTTTTAAGGTCCCACCACAGCATTTCAGTCAGGTTGAGGCCTGGACTTTGGCTGGACCTTTGCAGCACCTTGATTTTGTTCTTTTTCAGACATTCTGTTGTAGATTTGCAGCTGTGTTTGGGATCATTTTCCTGCTGGGATGAGTCTGAGATGCAGCTTTTGGGTTTTTTGCAGTTTTTCTGAGCTTTGTATGGTCTGAACTTGGGGTGAAATTACTAACATTACCACTCACAGGTGGTTTGGCACCTTTCTTGAGTGTTTTTCACTATTGAATAATCTTCCTCACTGTAAAATGATGAACTCTGAATTGTTTGGAAATGGCCTCATATCCCTTCCCAGATTGATGGACAGCAACAATTGTTCTCCAAGATCATAATTGATGTCTTTGGCTTTGTGTTAACACAAACCTTAATGATCCAGACCAACAAACAGCCAAAAGCTCTGCATTGATAGAGGTGATCATGATTAATGATGACCAGTTACTTGAGTGCATTTGATTAACAGCGTCTGGCTGCTACTTACCCTCTTACCTCCTTTGAAAGTAACAAGGGCATATCATGTAAAAATGAATATGATGAGTCATGTGATTTACTTAATTTTCCTCAGACTGTTTCTGCATTTTGCTTTAGTTCTTGCTTGATAGAAAAACTGCTTTTTAAAAAAGTGGGCACACTTGCTGATGTGGACTTCGTCAAGTGCATTTGATTACAAATCGGGAGCTTCCTGCTTGCCAATAACAAAACGACAAGCTGAAAATTTTGAAAACTTTCATTGATTTTACTCTGTGGCAAACGCAGCACAAATCCCATTTGGTCTAAAAGGTCATTTAAGTGCAGAGTGTCTACATTCATGTGGAGGTATTCTAATCCAAACCTGATCAAAGGGTTAAGAATTTTAGCTCTTCAATATGTAGGACCATCTTTTTTAGCAGCTCAGGTGTTTTGGACAATTGAGTGAAAAACTGTTTTTTTTTTTATGACTGTTGTGACCTGTTCATTTGTTGTTTGTTCATCTCTCAAGTGGCTAATTGGCTGAGAGCAACTTCCAAGTGTGACATTTGTGTTCGTGTCAGTAAACCAGCACATGATGTCAAAGGAACTCTGAATGCAAGTAAAACCACAAAATGTCCTAAAACTGCAAAAACAAAACAAATCCATCAAGGATGTAGCAAGAACATTAAGAGTATCCAGATCAAGCCCATGGTACTTTCTGAGAAAGAAATAGCGTATTGGATCTTCACAAAAGAGACAGTGATGGATGACTGCTCGATCCTTTCAAAGGCAAAATAAAACTACAACACAATATCCAACAAAGGGAAGAATTCTCTCCAGCTGTAATACTACATACAAGTTTGATGTTTGATGTTGCTGTAAAATAGCTTAAAGGAGAAAGTACGTTGTCCTAAATGCAACCTAAATCAGTCTAAACCAGACTGATAGGTGGAACATGGTATAGAGAAAGTTTGGAATGTCTCATGATCCAAAGCATCAAATATAAAACACTGTGAGACAGTGTGATAGCTTCCAGAGGCAGTGAGTCACGAGTGTTTGTTGATGGTTTTAACACAGAGATAAGCAGCTAGATGAGTTCAAATATATTACGACTGCTCAGATTCAGTCAAACGCAGAAGTACCGTTCTTGATACTGCAGACAGACAATGACCCAAAACATACGCAAATACAATCCAAGAGCTTTTGAAAGTAAAGAACCCATTCAAGCTGCATTTTACTTTCAAGACAAAACTGAAAGGAAGTTGGGGGCCCATGATTCGACGGATACGGTGGTTGTCTTCCAATCAGCAGATCAGACCCTAGGGCCCTTAACATGCTGACGTGTCATTTGAAGAAAAATGTAACCCCCACATGCCCCTAATATCCTTATCTATGGGTGATTATTGAAAAAAATATAAAGGAGAAAAACCGAGGTTGGGTTAAAAGGCACCACATATGTGGCAACCATTTATTTTAAAGACCTACAACAAACGAAGACAGCTGCAGTAAAGGCCAGGCAAACAATCACAAAAAGCAAAAGTCATTGTGTGGTGACGTGCGTGGCTCCAGACTTTAGATCGTTATCTGCAAAGGAATCTCAAAATGATAAAGATGAACATTCTCTGGGTGGTTAGCTGTCCAAACATATTTGAGCTCTTCCACAATAAAGAGCCGTAGCTCATAAAGATGTCCTCAAATTGGACCTCATCTAAATCTAAGGTGAAGTTTTGAAACTGATAAAATTATTTGAAAGAAATACTCAACAGTCACCACATTTTTTGAGACAAACAGTGAATATCCTAATGTAGTAACTTACAGTGTGTTTCGTTTTATAACATACCAGAGGCCACAGAGTGGGCTGGATAAAAAAAAAACACAAAGACAAAAGGGGTGGTCAAAAAGCTCAGACAAAGGATATGATAAAAGCTCTAGTAAGATTTTTTTTAAGCTGTCAGATCATTTTCCCTAATCAAAACTTGAGTAAACATAAGCAAACCAAGGGAAATCCTGGTCTGCTTATTCACATACTCATAGCATCCATGTAAACAAGGATGTAATTAAGTAAGTGAGGAGGTAAACTCTGTTGCACAGGCATGCAGTTCGTCCCGACACTTACATGAAGTTTACTCAATGAGAGCATGGACGAGGCTTGTTGTAGAGAAAGGGGGCAGACTGGCGAAGCCTCAGGCTAACTACAACTGATTCATGCTCATACTACTAGAAGTGCACTCAGTTGACCCATATTAAACAAAGAGAGCGAAAATGAGGAGGGGAGGGACTTCAGTGGAGGGAGGCAGAGATCAGTTGATAATCCCATGTTTTTACAAGCCAGTTGAATGGGTTCAAGACAATCGTGTGGTTAATGGAGCAACACTCTAGTAATATTTAACCGGTTACCACTATTACAACTAGTTATGGAAGATTGTGGTTTTGCCATGTAATCCAAGATCTGAACCAAGCAGAAAACACACCAGATAATACCTGGCTAATTGAGAGTGGTAACTGATCGTCAATAAATGCATTTTTTACCTATTTTAGATGTGAAATATTTTCATTTTTTGAGAGGGTTGATCAATAATTCTCCCCTTTTTTACTCAAAAATGTAACAAGCATTTACAGTGCTATTGAGGGGCAGCAGTATTCACTGTCTACTTTGTTAACTCTTATTGCATGCTGCCCATGAAACTGAATACATTTACTGCAGCAGTCTGATTTTGTGGTGATGCAGCTCTCCATCAGCCTCTATTCTATGCTCCTACATTAAATTGTGCTTTTAGAGTTTTTTATTTTTACATATATTTCTTTGATTTTGGATGATGCGTTTGAATAGATACAATAGCAGCAAAAACAAACAAACAAAAAAGAGCATCTCACTTAACCCCACAGCAGAATAAGCATAATGCTTTAGCAATATGTGCTATTTCTGCATTTGTAGGGGTAATCTGATTTGCCCAACTGACACTTGAGAAATTCTGGCTGCTATTTTTTTAGTTATCTATTGCTTTACATTTTCTTGTTTCCATGACTAGATACAACATTAACCTTGTACTTTGCATTATCTGTTTTCCTATTGATCTCACCTTGTCAAGGTATAGACAAATTAGTAAAGATTTTGTTTCTTAAAAACACTTTATTATTGGATCCATGTTTGATGAAAACAAAAAACTATTTATAACGGTGAACTTTCATGTTATTCATGCTTTTTGGTAAGATACAAGCTTGAAGTTCTAAAACCTTGATTTTCATATTCGTTTACTAAAAGCAAGTGTTACTTTGAGGGAAGCGAACACAAAAAAAAACTGCATAGTTCCTCACATTATAGATAGGTGGTGAAAACAAGAAATGTTCAACTGAAACGACTGTGGAGGAAAAGTCACGAAGAAGACTTAGTCTCCATTTCCGGTTCCGGGTCTCGAGGCAGAAACGTCGTGCGATCGGCACGGCTAAACAGAAAGTTATAGAGGAAACTCGGCTATTTGAGGGTTTTGCTCCTCTAAAGTCTGATTGGTCGTGCTTGGATTTTAACAGAGTATCCAGACTGAGAAAGCCTAAAGAAAAAAGAAAAAGGTTTGTGTGCTTTTTTAATGCGTTTATCGCTGATGTAAGTAGTTCGCATACAGCAGTGTGCTAGCGTTAGTTAGCAGGTAACCAGGGAGTTTTGGCGGATGTAATTGATTTGAGCTTGTGTGTTGCTCCGGGTTAGCGATGTCATGCGTCTGCTTTAACGTAATATTACTGTTAAGCTTTTAAGAGCATCAAACTTGGTCCTGATTCAATGTGTTTTGAGTGCAGGTAGGTAACGTTTGTGTTAGTGCAACCCCAGCTAAGTGGGTGAATGAGTGTTTTTGAGCTTATGTAACCCCCATTTGTGTTAGTCACGTCAGTGTGGCATTGTCCAGACCTATATCAGGGAGTCATGAAGACAGTTTAATGATAAAGTGGTGTTGCTCAGGTTCTGCGCTATATGTTGTGTTTCGCAGGATTGGAGGATGTCTCTACCAAAGCGGGAGGTGGAGGAGTTGAGACCATGGGTGGAGCGCACTGTGAAGAAAGTGCTGGGTTTCTCGGAGCCCACTGTGGTCACTGCAGCTTTACACTGTGTGGGCAAGGGACTGGATAAAAGGAAGACCACAGGTACATTAAATGACCCTTTGAGACCGTTATTTAACAAGACAAACGCAGACCAAGCAAAGGCATCTTAAGCTAAAGTTAGATTTTTAAATTGGGATAGAGAAATTATTATTTTTGCCTAAATATTTTCCTCTCATTGCAGAAGTTTGTGTGAATCCAGAAAATGTTGTCATTATTTTAAGATGACAGTAATCTAGGGATTGCTGGGTTTGTGTTAACTGTTTCACATTCATTTTCCCTCAGACCAGCTGCGTCCTTTCCTTGATGACTCTGCTGGAGGTTTTGTGGAGCGTCTTTTTGAAGCTCTTGAGGAGAGCCGCAGCACCCGTGGCAACAAAGGAGCAGGAGAAAAGCACCGCAAGAGAGAGCTTAAGGTTACTGAAGTCAAATGTTCTGAGTTTATCATCCCTGTAGAGCTAAATGACAAGCTCATTTAGCAAGCTATTAGAGCTTATATTAAAATGTACACATGCAAAATAAGTCGAGTAGAATCGGCAGGCTGAGTACTTTAAATCAAAGGTTCCATGTTGGTGTCTTATAAACAGATCCATCCCGTTTCCCCTGGTTTAAATTTAAAATCCCTGGCTTGTTTTTTTTTTTCATCCATAAAATTTAAACTTGGTTTGATATTTACATTATCTCTGAAACTAGATTATTGCTGAAAGTATGTGATTATTTAGTTGTCTACGTTTGTTAATGTTTGTGATTTGGCTGTTTGGACTCAGGACGTTTTTGGAGATGAAGCTGACGGAGGAGCAGTACGAGAAATCCCCGACCCAGGAGATGCGACAACTGCAAAGCGGAAACGAGTCCCTCGCTTTGAGGAGGTGGAGGAGCCTGAGGTCATACCCGGTCCTCCATCTGAAAGCCCTGGCATGCTTACTAAAATTCAGGTACAACAAGGGTGCAATTGACATTTATTGTATTCTAATTTTGTTGTCAGTTGATGACGATTATAATTATTATTTTTATCCTTTCGCTGTACCAACAGATCAAACAGATGATGGAGGCAGCAACTAAACAGATAGAAGAAAGGAAGAAACAACTGAGCTTTTCCTCTTCAGCCTCTACTGCAACAGTATTGAGAATATTTTTTTGTCAAAAAAAAAAAAACACTATATACATTTACAAAAGAAATCTGACATTTCAGTTTGAATTCTGACTTCAGCTCTTCCCACCCCACAGTCTCAGCTGGACTCCCCAGCAGTCTCGCGGCTTCTCGGCTCTTCCTCTGTTGCAGCTGGAGGTGGGGCCTCATCTATCGCCCCCTCCCAGGCTGCCAGCTTTATGAATGATGCAATTGAGAAGGCCCGCAAGGCAGCAGAGTTGCAGGCCCGCATCCAGTCCCAGCTGGCCATGAAGCCTGGTATCCTTGGGACATTGGGCAACACTGGGCCTCACAACTTAGTAGCACTAGCCAATCTACATGCCATGGGAATTGCTCCACCGTAAGTAACATCACAGCATAGGATAATTAAAATGAACATGGGAGAAAAGACGGAGGGGGCCATGTATCTTTCCTCTAAGAGCACGGTAAAGATAAATGGATTTTTCTGTTTGCTCACCTGCAGGAAAGTAGAAATAAAAGAGGTGAACAAGCCCACACCTCTGATTCTAGATGACAAGGGACGAACTGTAGATGCCAGTGGCAAAGAGATTGAACTCACGCATCGTATGCCCACACTCAAAGGTATGCATTCGGTTTCATTACACCTGTACCCACATATGATTTTCTTCTCTCTTTTTTTTGGGCTCTCAAACCATTTTCCTCTTCCTGTGCAGCTAACATACGAGCGGTAAAGAGGGAGCAGTTCCGTCAGCAGTTGAAGGAGAAGCCTGGGGATGATTTGGAGTCGACGTCCTACTTTGACCAGCGTGTGCCTATCACACCAGCTCAGCGTGCTCGCAGGGGCTTTAAATTCCACGAGCAGGGGCGTTTTGAAAAGATTGCTCAGAGAATTAGAACCAAGGTTGGACTCTCAAACCCTCAGCCGCTGCATGTTCTGGTTATTTGAAATCGAATATTGAGCGGCTGTTAAAACTCGGTTCATGTCTTTTGTCTCTCTTGCATGAATGTCTGCCCTCATCAGGCCCAGCTGGAGCGGCTGCAGAATGAGATCGCTCAGGCAGCAAAGAAGACAGGAATCCAGGCTTCCACCAAGCTAGCACTGATTGCCCCTAAAAAAGAAATTGGAGATGGGGAGGTGCCCAGTATTGAGTGGTGGGACTCCTTCATCTTGCCCGCCAATATAGCCATGTAAGAGAATACAGTTTAAGAACTTATGCAGCGTTTAGCCAAATCTCAGCACTGTGGTGAAGGTGTAGAACGTAACCCACACATTTGTGGGCACTATTCAACTGAAACAGAAACTCTTTTTTTCCCCCCTTTTTGCCGAATGAAGAAAGCCAGACGCAAAGTTCGAGGAGTTTGACTTATTTGGCGTGACCAACCTGGTAGAACATCCGGCCCAAATGAGTCCCCCAGGTAAGTTTATGGGTGGTTCCAAAAATGTGTTCTGAAGAAAATGAATAACAATCTCCACACTTTGCCCCATCTACAAGCCATTGCACATCAGTTAAGTTACATTTGATGTATTTTTATTTCTCAGTTGACACAGATAAGCCAGTTACGCTGGGTGTGTACCTGACAAAGAGAGAACAGAAGAAACTGAGGAGACAAACGCGAAGGGAGGCACAAAAAGAAGTGCAAGAGAAGGTCCGCCTGGGATTAATGCCTCCACCAGAACCCAAAGGTAGATGCGCACAGATCGCTGTGACCACAGACTGTTAAAATGCCAGATTAAATGAAATGTAGCTGATGTTTGTTTCCATTTTCTTAGTACGTATTTCCAACCTGATGAGAGTATTGGGGACGGAGGCGGTTCAAGACCCCACAAAAGTAGAGGCTCATGTGAGAGCACAGATGGCCAAGAGACAAAAGTTAGTAACACAGTTATTCTGTTTGTTTGTTTGTTTATTGAGAAGGAAGAAATGCCTTCGTCAAAGTTTTTCTAATTTTGTTGCCTGCTTGCAGAGCTCACGAGGAGGCCAATGCAGCTCGCAAGCTCACAGCAGAGCAGAGAAAAGAGAAGAAGGTCAAACAGCTAAGGGAGGACCTCACTGATGGCGTTCACATTGCAGTGTACAGGTAGGACTTTGTGAGGAAGGGAGCACACAGTGTAGTTAAGATGCGATCGGACATGTGCGTGTCACTCCTTGGAAGTGCGTCTCATTTAAACATCTTCCCTTCTCTGCACAGGATCCGTAACCTGCAAAATCCAGCAAAGAAGTTTAAAGTGGAGGCCAATGCCAACCAGCTGTACCTGACAGGCACAGTAGTTCTGCACAGAGATGTCAACATTGTAGTGGTAGAAGGAGGTAAAGGATCTCACATCAAACTGGCCCTTATGATGAAATGAAGGTTGTGGATGAATTGTTGCCGTTGGCGACATTTATAAAAAACAGCTTCTCTAAGATATCTTGCTCAAAATGTGAGCAACATTTCTTGTGTGTACATGGCTTAATCAGTATCGACTTTTTCAGCAGAGATGTTGTTTCAAACGAAACCTTTCAGAACACCTAAATCTTAGGTCACCTCTGGTTGGGAAGCAATGGTCAAACTTTGTGGACAGTGAAGCTAGAGGCCTTTTCAAATATGACTGTCAAGCCAATACGGCCGTGCCGTTGTTGTGCACGTGAAAGTACAGAGGTTTACACCACTTACAGATGTGTAATATGTGGTCCAAGTTGATACGCCTCTGAGCCGACACTGGAGGTAGTCACAGAGGTCTGGCAGGCCATCATCGTCGAACACGTTGCTCTGATAAATGGCGCTGTTGTCACTTGATGTGTGTAAGTGTGCACGGATGCAGGGCTCACCTGCCTCTGGCATGTGTTACCAAAGAGGAACAGCCGGCAGGTTAAGGAGGACATCTCTTACTGCACTAACAAGACAACCGATTTGAAAAGAGCTCAGGTGACTGCTCTGAAAGTGCTTTGTAAAGTCCTTACAGAGCAATTAACATCTGTTCTCATATGCTCTTTATAGTCTCTGATTGCTGTGGCAGGTTCAGTTGCCAACTCCCTGAAGAAGTCCAATTTAAAAATCCTCCCTAGTACATCCTAAAACGAACTTCAAAGTGGACTCGAGCTAATAGTGGCTTAGCTTTTCCTTAGAATAATGATATCTACATGGATTAGCTTCACCTGGATTTGACTAAGTAAATGATCTGGAGTTACTTCAGTTGGTCTGGTCTAAGTTCTGCCCAAAAAATTAGGTCAGCTGACATCCTGAATATACGCAGGTTTTCTATTAATGGATCTTTATTTTCCATTCTTGATGGCTTTGGGTATATTTAAAGCTGACAATGCCAAGATTTATCAAGCTAAAATTTTAGAAGAGTGGTTCAGGGAGCATGAGACATTGTTTTCCACACATTGATTGGCCACCGCAGAGTCCAGACCTTAAAGGGATAGTTCGGGATATTTGACATGAATCTGTATGGCATCACCATAACCAGTGTCGTGCATTCAAACTGACTTACCCCCGACAGTGTCCTGTGAGCCGAGTTCTTGTCCAGTGTTGGTCAAGGCGAAAGTAGTCCGGCTTGTTTGCTGGGGTCAAGATATTAGCGCGTTTTTCTTCCCAAAACAGTACGTGTGCTAAAGAGTGATTTATTTCATCACAAAAACCGAAGCCGGCAAAAGTCACTCCTCGTTATCACTTGGGCCCTATACTGTCTCTCATTGTGTATCAGTGCGCACGTCATTCTGACCGCGAGCTGTGCGCACGAGTTCACTTTGTTTACTGCTCGGGAAGATGTCTGACAACGAGAGCGACGAGGAACATATTGACTTCCGTTCAGAGCCAAGGGGGTATCTTTATGAACCCGTTTATACTGAGGAGGAAGTTCGCCAAATGGACTTAGATCGGGCAGAAAGAGAGAGGGTGGACAGAGAAGTGATGGAAACAGAAGCTGGAGCCACTGCTGGAGCTGCGATACCCAGGGTGGCCGACAAATCCTGGTGCACTTGTTTGAAGTGCGAAGTAATGCAGACAGAGGTGGAATGTTACTGCTGACACGAGTGGGATTTAGTTATGCCCCAGATACAAAACCTTAGATGAGGATGTCGGCGGCCGCGGGACAGCTGCTGCCTGCATCACAAGTAACGGTGACTTCCCTGCACTCCTGAATGCAGGCGTCTTGAGAACTTTTTTCCATGTTCCCAAGATCAACTGGAAGAGGCGTCCCAGACCAGCTGGACCCGATGGCCAGTTGTCTGCAGAGTAAGTGTTGAGCACTGCCAAAGAACAGAAAGACTCGTGCGCACAGCTCGCGGTCAGAATGACGTGCGCACTGATACACAATGAGAGACAGTATAGGGCCCAAGTGATAACGAGGAGTGACTTTTGCCGGCTTCGGTTTTTGTGATGAAATAAATCACTCTTTAGCACACGTACTGTTTTGGGAAGAAAAACGCGCTAATTTCTTGACCCCAGCAAACAAGCCGGACTACTTTCGCCTTGACCAACACTGGACAAAAACTCGGCTCACAGGACACTGTCGGGGGTAAGTCAGTTTGAATGCACGACACTGGTTATGGTGATGCCATACAGATTCATGTCAAATATCCCGAACTATCCCTTTAACCCCCGCTGAGGATCATTGGGATGTGCTGGAGGAGACTACGCTGCGGCCCGACTCTCACTTCATCATTACACCATCGTGGCAAAAATTTCATGCAACTCTGGATGGGAAATAATGTTGTGACATGAGCTTATTGGAATGACGCTGCACTGAATTGGGGCCATAATCGAAAGCCCTTTTCACAAATTGGTTGTAGCTCATTGGAACAACAAAAAAAAAAACCCATCTTCATTAAACCAGTACTCACACAACCCCGCATCAGTGTGTGCTTACACAGATCAACTGAGTGACGACGACGACGTTGGTTCGAACGTTAGGTGCCGTGACACAGCCCGTTTGCTCTCTGTTACTACCTCACATGCCAGCTTAGAGACGTATCGGCTTTGTTTCAGCTGCCACTCTAATATAAATTTTTATGGTAATACACAACGCCTTTGATTTGATTAAGCCAGATATGTATCTCATATCTGAAATTGTCCTTCATGTCGCAGTGACCTAAAATTGAGTTTTTTTTTAATGTAATTTGTCTCAATGTCTCGCACTGTTTTAGGCCCTAAATCCCAGAAGAAGTTCAAGAGACTTATGATGCACAGAATCAAATGGGAGGAACACAACAGTAAAAGAGATGGTAAGAGGGCTTTTACCTGCACTTTGCTCGTCATGTTCTCGTGTACACTTCATTCCAGTTACCAACTCGTGTGCTTCCACTTTTTTGTTAATTAGATCCAGACGGTGATGACGATACACGGAGGAACAACAAGTGTTGGTTGATTTGGGAGGTGAGTGTGTGCACGGGTCGCCTGCTGTCGAACCATCATGTTGGTTTATGGTAACATTCAAGTCCTAACGATTCCTCTCGGCTCTCCAGGGAACAGCGAAAGAACGTAGCTTTGGGGAGATGAAATTCAAGCAGTGTCCCACAGAGAACATGGCCAGAGAACACTTCAAGAAACACGGCACGGAACACTATTGGGACCTAGCGCTCAGCCAGAGTGTACTGGATGGCACGGATGACTGAAACCTTCCAATGGACAGCACTGTTACTGTCGGCTACCTTCAAGCCTGCAGATCCACTGCCTCTCAACTATCCCTCACTAATGACTGCTGGGTGGGGCACGTGCTTAATTAAGAGACTTGAACATAGAAAAGGAGGAAAAAATAAACTTGTGCGGATGTTTTTATGAGACTGTGTGCGCGCATAGGCAGCACATGTGTAGGTCTTGATTTCTTTGGCGATCGGCTATTCTGTCTTTTTTTTTGTTGACAGATTGCACTGTGTGATCTATATCACCCACCCAAAGCATATGAGATGATGAGAAATGGTCTGGATTATATTATGACTTATGTTTTGTGATAAAATCTCTATGTCCACTCATAATCCCGTTTGAGTTAGTGAAACAGTAAACAAAACACACACCATCTGTGATAAAAAGGCACATATTTAGTGCTAAAAACAATTAGAGGAAATCTGAGGTGATCCTTAAAAGACACATTTCACTGAAGTCCAAGTCCTCTGATGCATTTTTCTTGGAGAAACGAGCAATTTTTGGACTCGGCTGTAGCTATATTTCTCTGTAACATGACAGCGGTGGCCTTAAATAAACAAAATCCAACCGCCTTTGGTGTCTTAACTTATTTTCTAATTTATGTTTAATTTGTTGTTTGAGAGGAGTTTCACCGTCATATCGTGTGATACACGATTTACAGTCGCACTTATATGAACGTCCTCATAACAATGTAAAACACGGGGGCGTGTTTTTCACCCCCACCCTCCCCAAGTCTTCCTCATTACGCCAGCTCCTTCCTATCATCTGCACACAGAGCTGGAAAGATGGCGGCCGGCTCAGGGGCTGCAAGCGGCCAGGGAGCCCGCAGCTCCACCACTGCCCTGGAAGCGTCGTTGGACCGGCGATTTCAAGGAGTATCCAACACTATGGAGTCAATACAGGGACTCTCGACCTGGTGCATTGAAAACAAGAAACATCACAGCCTTATCGTTCGGTACTGGATGAAGTGGCTCAAGAAATGTGAGTATCTTATCTCTGAAGCTAAGCCGCTAGCTAGCGCACTTCAGCTAATTTAAATGCATTTCTGCCTTTTACTGCGATTAGTTTGCGAAAAAACTCAACTGTAGCTCTTTGTGACAGCTTTGCGTGAAATGCAAAACGGAGCATTGCACCACAAAACGATAATTTATCCCTGAAGCGGGGTTTAACATTGTAATCGACATCATATTTTAAAGTAAACGCTGGCGTTGGGCACCACTTGAAATTAGCCGCTGTGGCTAAGCTAAGCTAACATAGCACTGTTTACAGTTGGGCCTCGCGGGGTGCGTAGTCCCGATTCACCCATCCATACACTGTTTATGTCAGATAATTATAATTTGAATTGATTTGGATCAACTTTGTTGACTTAAATATAACTAGCTATATTTCGGGTGCCTTGTTGTTTGAGCTGCTCGAAAGTTTACTTCCACCTGACCGTTAGCCGTCAAACACGCATGATTGGTGTTGTGATGCAGGGGCTAATGTTTTTAATAGCAGACATGGAGTAAAGGGGCAGTTCACTTTAACTAAATTACAAATCTGTGTATCATTTAAGTTTTTTTCCCGTAGAGGGTGAGTAGACGGCTGCTGAGAAAAACACCGAGTGAAAATAGAGCCGCTTTTAATGTATTACGACGTAAATTATTGACATGCTTCACAGTAGCACCCTCAAACTTTACCAATCCACACGGTCTCCTCGTCTATTTCCTAATTCTAAATAAGTGCATGTTTATCTACTCTTAAACTAGCTCCAAACATGGTTTTTCTCTCGCTATTGCATCTTACATTGATCATCCAGTTTTGCACACTCATTTCATTGTAAGTCCTGGTTGTTTATGATTTCTGTCCCTCATGAGGTGACCCCCTCCACACCACAGATCACCTGAGTCTCACTGTTGTTTGACTTAAGTTTTATTCAGATGATTAAACATGCTTTTTCCTCAATTTGGAGTTTAGGTATATGAATTCTGGTCTTGTTCCAGACGTTTGAATCCCTCTGAGTGTTAACAAGCTGCTCTGATATAAGTAACTCATTCCCACTTTTATTTATATATATATATATATTATTCTGGATCATAATCATATTTATATAAAAAAAAAAAGAAAGGTATTTTGTTCTTAATACAAATACTATAATATCACAAGTTCTCTCATTTCGGTTGACATTATGTTAATGGAGGAAATTGGGTCTTTTTTTGTCATATCGCCTGTTTTTATCTTTAAATTATTCAATGAGCGCAAGCTTTTTTTCTTTTAGTGCAGTTTTATACAGTTATGGTTTCTGACAACCTCATTTATGAACTGAAAGGTCAAGCTGAGTTGAAGAACTAGATGTGTGTTGTGCTTCTCCACTAAAATTTTCTTTTGGGCGGTTGTTTGGAGATAGCCACCGTGTGATGTTGCCAACATGAGAACACACCATCAGCTGTGTACCTTTGCCTCATTTGGGCCGATTTTTACCGATGAGGCAGGCCCATCACAGGCTGATCAGACCTGGGTGTGTTTCTCCTGGTAAGATAGCCACTTTGGAATCTCTCCTTTTCAGCCACAGCCAGTGGCTGCCTCTGTCAGTGGTGTTTGCTCTTAGTTGTGAGCCTGTCCTCAGACTCCTTCCCTCAGGAGCTTTACTGTGGAATTGACATTGACTATTCAATTCAATTCAGTTTATTTATATAGCGCCAAATCACCACGGATCTCATCTCGAGGCGCTTCCTAAAGATACTGTCCATATCAAACCAATTAAGAGTTTAGTTGGTTGTAATCATGATCCCATTAAATCCAATTGATTAAATTAAAAATTAGTCCAATTTACACTTATAAAGTTCCTGCATCCCGCTT
This sequence comes from Odontesthes bonariensis, assembly GCF_027942865.1. Classification (NCBI taxonomy): domain Eukaryota; kingdom Metazoa; phylum Chordata; class Actinopteri; order Atheriniformes; family Atherinopsidae; genus Odontesthes; species Odontesthes bonariensis. The sequence continues at coordinate 24,996,127 of NC_134510.1, forward strand.
CCATCCTCTGCTGCGGCTGTAAATATTTATTTATAAGCTGCTAGGTCAGCTAATAAATGGAGTTAAATTTGAATTTGACCATTTATCTGTAAGTATTTTTATTGTTAATGATTTATATTCTTCAGGATTCACTGTGACATTTTTATCACCTGTTTTGGCTGCAATATACATGCAGAAAGAAACTGATATTATGATGAATATAATCCTGTATTCATATCTACTCAGTTTGTTCTTTTAGCAGCATACAGGATCTTTATTTTAGATCAGTTTTTTTTGTATCGTACTAAGTGCACATATACAGATCTTTTTGAACGCAGGTGCACCAGCTGGTTCCTTAGATTCCAGTATTTGTTTCCCAGGGTCCATTGCTGCCTTTTTATCTGCAGGCCTGTTCTGCTTTCACTTTCTTGTGGGACACTTTTGGGTGTTTTTGAAACTTCTTTTTGGCGGCCGTCCCCATTAAGCTCGAGTCCGGCATACTCAGTAAGACTAAGGTCCACCGAGGTGTCACATGAGTAGAGCACATGACTAGAGTTTGAGTAAATACCTGTGACCTCTGCAAAGAGATTGTCCCAAGAGTGTAAACTGAGAGCGCCTGTTCTCATTGTGGACAAAAGTCAGATGTTGACAGTTTTCTTTCTTTCGTTCTTTAATTTTTTTTTTTTTTGTCCAGTTGGAAAGCGGCTTTTGACAAGTTGTGAATTCGCCAACACATTTTCTTTGGTTTTCATCTGCATCCCTCTAAGATTCTGGCTCGGCGCCCTTAAATCTAACGTTTTAATGTTGGTATTCGGCCGTTTAAAGACTTAAAGAAGGGAAGGGATCTCGAGTTTTCAGAGACGTATCGTCCGGAGGGGCTCGTGTTGTAAACTGGGTGTTTCTGTTTTCTTTTAAACACGCTTTCAGCAGTCCTCGGGTGTCGCACTCATTGGGACTTCTTGATAAAGACATGACTTCACGTCTAAGTTTTCATCTTGTTTGTGGTGCTGTGAGACATTCTGCATGTTAGCGAACCGAAAGTTGAAGAGTTTGTCTGTTGGTTGATTTTATTAAATTTTTTTTCTTCATGAATAATTTAGTATTTAATTAAGTTTAGTCTCTGTCCCCAGTGTGGGGAGGGTCAGTTGCTTCATATTAAATAGATATTTTATTCAGTTAATACTTACAAGCTGTTACATACCAAATGAAATATGACAAATGGTGTCTGTCAGTGTATAAAGTGGCTTTTAACCGAGCCGGTTCGATGGAGCACTTAACTCTGTTTATCATTTACTTATTCACACACACCAAACGCATCAGAGATGCCGTTCTGACCATGGTGGCAACACTGCGCTTGGTATCTTGCCCCAAAACGCGTGACGTTGATATATTGGTGTTCAGTTTTGTTTGAAGTAAACTTTTATATGGAGGTTCAGTAGTTCAACAGTCGTGCTCATAAAAGTTAAAAAAAATCAAATTGCCATGAAAGTGTTAGCTCTACAGAAATGATCCATACTTGAGACTTTTTCATGTAAGAAATAAAGATTATCCACTGAGATGGAGTTTAGAAAATAAAGCCAACTCCTAACGCAGCGTCTGAAAATCAATGCATTAAAACATTAGCACATTGGTGATGGGTGGAGTTTCTGTTTGAACCGTCAGCGTCTGTCAGTCAGATTGTCGTGTGGACATTTATCTTTTTTTAGGTTCTTTATCTTGCATCATTGCCCACAGAACAATGCATGATAAAAGCTACTGCTGATGAGACACGATGGGCTCCTGTGCGCCGCCTGAGCCTTTGTGCTCTGTTGGAGAGCGGTGCCGGTAAACAGAGTGTGCACATCATCATTTATTTCTGGATGTTGGCATGGGTTGATTGGGTTAGAAATGATCTTTAAATGCTGAAAATGGGTTGATGTTAATGAACTGCAGCAACTTTTGCAGTGAAATATTAATAAAACTATTAATATTGATATTAGACATTTTTTTTGCTGGAAGGGTGAATGCCAGAGAATGAGCTGTTTAATGTCGCCTTAAAGTTAAATTTGATGGTTTAATAACACGTCTGTTCCATTTGTAAGACAGACCTCTGTGCACAAGTCTGTCTTAACAGGCACATACATTAAAGCTTTGTTGGCATTATGCAGAGTAATGTCCAACTGTGTGGCTCCTTTCCGGCTGCTTTGTGTGTTCGATGTCTTCATTTGTACGCGAGAACATAATTGCTGTGAAAGAATGTTTTTGTTTCTCAGTTTGCTGCTCTGTTCTGTCTGACTGCGGCCTCTGTTCGGCTCCCTGAAGGCAGCTCGAATCGCTGCGTCTACAAACAGGAACTGCTGATTATACCTTTTTAATATTGATCACCGAACCTTACCTTTGAAAATAAATTGTTTTGATTGTTGGAAAATGATCTCACCAGCAAATGAGGTACAGACATTTCGTGGCTGATGCTCGATATTTAAAAGCTAAATGAAAAAAGAAAACCCATTTTAGCTGGGATGAGGCGGTATGTACCAGCTAATAGCAACCAGTTGTGGTTTTCTTCAATTCTATACCTCCATCTTTGTTTTCTTTTGTGGACTTCTGAACTTTAATATTCGATGAAGCACGAAGTTAACAGATTTAGAAAATGTTTCCCGATTCTACTGAGTCGACTGTGTGTAATAACAGCTGGGAGGATCAAATCTGCCTTTTAAATAACTATTTTAAAGCGCTTTCTCCTCCTGAAATGGAGAATATTAGTAATTCAGTACACAGTAATTCTGTTAAAATCAAGATGGTCAAAAGAGTGGATTACTTATGGACCAAAGAGAGAGTATTATATAAAGATTACTTTATTGTTATACTCCTCCACATTTCACCCATCCAGGTTGGCACCTGTTGAACACACACAATCACACACTCATGGAGATGGATGTCATACACAGGAGCGGTGGGCAGCCAATCACAACGCCCGGGGAGCATGGGGGTACGGTGCCTTGCTCAAGGGCACCTCACAAAGTCCAGAGTCCACCAGTTTTTTTTTTTTTTTTTTTTTTTTTTTTTTTTGAGCTTCCGGTTATTGGATGACCCACTCTGACCACTGAGCCCCCGTATATGTTACTGTTTGTATTCTGCTCATGGTCAGCCCTCTGATTTAGATTGGGTTTAAAATGGAGCCTAAATTTGACTGCAATTCCATCTTCAGACAGAGACTCTTTAATTTTATTCAGGAAGGGAAACGTGACTAATCCTGAGTTTAAGTTACTGTGGAAACTAACATTTAACCTTCAGTTTATTAATAAATTCTGTTGCCTTCCTCTTGTGTAATGAAGGACTGGTATTATGGGCTGATGTTGACATGCATTAATGTGAATGATGCAGAATAGAGACCTTCTCAGTATTTGAACATGTAAATCCACCCTTAATTTAAACGATGCCTTCAGTTAAATGTTACAAGATCGACCAAATGACAATTCCCCAAAATGTGTAACATTAAAAGAACAAGCTTAAGTTATTACACCTTGAAACATTTAAATAGAAGGCAGGATTTGCTTTGTTTAGTGTCTGCTGTTGTTGGTATTGATGCGAGTTGTCATTGTGCCAAAATCTGAGATTTCTAAAGGAGGAAAAAAAATCCATCTTGGATGTCTTTAGCCCTTTTAGAACTGCCCGTTCGGGGTGGGGCCGATGCTCCTGCATGTGAATACGGAGGCGAAAGTCGATCCATATCTCCTGCCCCTCAGAGACGGCAGGTAGGCACAGAGCTGAAATGGTGTGTCTGTGTGTAAGGGCAAAGCCTGCATAGCAAAACTCACCGCTCGTACTGACGACACTGTTCTCAGGAGGCTGATTCTACGACGGCAACACGATAAAATGCACTAAAGTGGTTCAGATTTGTTTGTGCATTACCAGAGGAAAACGGAAGGTCTCTTTTTTTTTTTTTTTTTTTTTTGGTTTAATTAGACGCGACGGTTGTGTGAAATGAGGTTTTGAGTTTGGCAGTGAAGAGAAGAAGCGTCCAGATTATTTTTGATATGAGCCATAAACATGAACGGTTTGTACGGTGATGTCAGCAAATCTGTATTTTTCCTGTTAACTGCAGCGGCAGTGGTAAACGACACCCTAATCACCAAAGCTACCCAGAAAAATACATTAACAGTTGGTCACTGGTGATTTTTCTGGTGTTTGTTCGATTCTGATCACTCAATATGCAATAAAAACACTGATTACATAGTCACAGCTGTGCACCAAATCCTTTTGGTGAGTCTTGCTAAAGATGCACAAAGGAGGGAGTACGAGGTCAGTTGTCCAAAATCGGTTATTACTAATATGGGGCATGCATTTACTGGCTCTTTCTATTTCCCATTCTTGTGCCGATTGCTCATAATTTCACAGAATACTGCAAATTTTGCAGCTATATTAATGTAAGCAACCATGGGTTATGCGTAGCATTTACCACACTCCATACTTTCTCGGTATGTGTGTATGTTGCACACCTCGACTGAAAGAGAGAGACAGAAAGCCAGCCGGTCTGGTGATTGTTGGCGTCCAGTTGTTTCTCAGATCTGCAGTTCAGGCAAAGGCGATGAAGTGAAATGTGACATGAGAGCGCTGCTGCTTCATCTGCGTCCTCAAGTTTGCGAAAGAGGGCGCTTCTCGAAGATATCTTAATTTTAATTGTTCTGTGCTTCCTAAATGTTTGTTTCCACAACGAGCCATTTATGAAGCATTTCCAATGTACGTCCTCGTATATAAGATCCGAGTGAGAAACCTGCATCTCACATCGGAAAAGTATTGTGCTACAGCAGCAGAAAACAGAAAAGGTTCACAAAAACAGTTAAAATAGTCAAAAATCCCATGCTAATTTGAATGACAGATGGTGAACTAATGGAGCAAAAAAGATGAGTGTCAATGATTTCCATCACCGTACATGGTTCAGAGGAACCCTCAAGTTGGCCACGGTGGGAATAAGATGACATAATCCTGTAGTGTCATCAACAATGCGTTTAAATTCCACTTTAGATTATGTGAAGCACAAGGAAGAGAAATTTTAATTGCAAAATGCCTTTCAGACGGTGTTCTAAACATAGCTGTGATTATCTGACTGAGTCCAAAGCAGCAGCAGCACCATTCACCAGGTTTTAATGTGAGATTGGATTGTCTCGGCCATCTTGTTTAAACTGGTGTTGTTGCTAAAAGTCTCCCTGAAATTAAATCGTGACGTTTTCCTTTTTTTAAAAGAAATAAAAATGATATATACATTTTAACAAAGAAAAAATTGTTAATTTATTAAACTATACCAACTCTTCTATATATATACCTATTACCTTGTTTGTGTCAGTATTGGTCTTAAATGTAGCCCAGCTGAACCTGGACTTTTATTACTGATGTCGATATTTGAAGGTGACGTATCGGCACATTTAAATGGGCTGTGTTTATGTTGATCCTTTGAAATCCTCTTTTATGTTAGAGAATTTCCCAGTTGAAGTCATTATGTCTGCGTTCCCTGGATGGGCTTGTTATTTAAAGGTGATACTGACACGAGTCGCAGTGTGAAATCTGACAGGAAACCCACGCAAAACCCAACAAAGGGCACCTGGTCCGAACTGTACCGATAGTGTTGCAGTTGTTCAGTGTTTGCCTCAGACTTTCCACGATCAGGACAACGTGCAGTAATCTTATTCTCTTAACCTTGTAAATTCTTACTTGTGGTCTTTTTGCAGCCGACATCAACCACCGTTTGAATCTTTTCTACCTGGCCAATGATGTGATACAGAACTGCAAAAGGAAGAATGCCATTGTGTTCCGTTCAGCCTTTTCAGAGGTCCTTCCAAATGCTGCTCTGCTTGTCAAGTGAGTACAATGTTTCATTCAGCTGCACCTAAGAATAGATCTTCTATCCAAATTAAAGTACTCCATCCTCTCATTTTTTATTTTTTTTTCTCTGACACTGAGGTGTACCTGCCGTGTTTTTTTTTTTCGTTTTGTTTTGTCAGAGATGGAAAAGTCCGCAAATCGGTGGAAAGGATCTTTACGATTTGGGAGGAGAGGAGCGTGTATCCGGAGGAGGTCATCGCCCAGTTCAAAGGCAACTTGAGCAAAAAGGAAAAGGAACGGGAGAAACAGAAGGAAAAGGAGAAGGAGAAGCAGAGAGAAAAAGAGAAGCAGAAGGAAAAAGAGAAGCAGAAAGAGAAAGAAAAGCAGAAAGAAAAAGAGACTCCACCTGCAAATGGTTTGTAGTTTGCTACTTAAGCGTTGTCATTTCAATCAAATCCAAAGTAGCTTTCTTACAAAAGGTACTACTTTTAATGTGAACTGTTTGTGTCGTGCATGACGATTTAATTTAGTTGCTTTAAACAACTGAGAGAAAAGTTATTGAGAAAAATGATCTTACACATCTGTGAGTGGCAGAAGTATTTGAACCGATAGATGCTACAGTCGTGCAAGGAAAAAGCTTCTTCTCTCTTAAAAAGAGCCTTCCTGCTCATTTGGAGTTCCCTAAAGGTTGCATGCACACGCTTTTGAGCGTTTTTGTGGAACAATTGGACCTTTTGCTTCAAATGAGTCCCAGGTGAGGAACATTATCCTTTCTGTGAGGAGGCGAGGTGGTAGTATCATGGTTTGGTCGACTTCTCCAGCATGCAGCTTGCAATTATTGACAGAACAATGAGTTCTGAATATCACCAGAAAAATCTAAGGAGAAGTGTCAGGATATCTGTTCGTGAATTGAATGCCAACAGAAAATGGGGCAGACGGTAAGACGACGACACTAAGCATGGGAGCAAAATCCACCAACGTATTCCTCCTAATTGCTGAACATCTGCTGCCAAGAGGTCAGGAGATTTGAAGAAGCTAGTCTTGGATCATAATGACCAAGTATAAGATTAGTTTCTTTGTTTTTTGTTCCATTTATTTGTCTTCGGCGCTTGTGTGAAAATCTGACATTTAGAAATGAAGATTTTTCAAAATTCCTCAACTTTCCAGCATCATATTTCCTGTTCCCTTTGTTTTATAGAGAGATAAATGATGTGTGTGTTACTGTGTTTAATTCTCCAGCCACCACCAGTACCAAAGCTGCCCTGAAGTCCAAGGTTGTTGCAGAGTTCACAGTGAGTCCTCTTTGTTTCCACTGTCTAGTCAAAAAAATGTCTCTGAAACAAAGCCATTGATTATGTGAAATATTTTATCTATTTGCCCTTTTGTCCCTTTTTCCAGCTCCAATCCCTGATCGATCAGTTGTCCAGATACAAGCGAACTGTCGCTGAAGAAGAGCTCCGGGAGAAGCAGCTTACAGCTCTCCGAGTGGACGTCTGCAGCACCGAGGCCCTCAAGAGACTCAAAGGTCAGAACTCACTCAGATTATTTCTGCATCATCACGCGCCTTTTTTAATTTTTTTTATTTTACGCCTTAAACCTGACATTTCGGTCTGAGCTCTGCTATGCCTGAAACTAGGGTTGGGACTTTTCAGGAATTTTCATGTTCGAATATTGATAACGTTATCACTAAAGCATGACGTCACTTGTCCCCGCTCAGAGCCATCGACATGGTTTTGCCTTCACCCCCACACAAATTAAGGTCAAAACACACATACGACAGGACTGATTTATCAAAAATAGATTTATTAAGAAAATATGCCATTTAGTAGTCAACTGTAGTTTATCACAGTGCATTATGGCATCCGATGGATTTTTAACAAGTAGGCTATGCAAACGCATCACTGCCTGATCACTTTGGAAAAAAAAGTAGGCTACAGCCTAGACTAGACCTTTGAAAAATGAAAATAATAATAACATTGGAAAATAATGACATTAAGAAATAACACGGTCTAATGACTGTATTCTGTTAAACTTCAGCTCAACGCTGGCGGCAATTAGCCTATTTGACAATTGAGTTTTAACTTAGATTACGTTACCGTAGGCTATGAACGAAATTGACGGTCATCAAACTGGACATAAATACCCAATAATGATATCAAAACCTGGCTTATTGCCATATTATATCACTGAACTGTTATAACTGACTGTTGTGCCAACGTATTGGCGAGATGCAGGCTACCTTACAGGGTACAGTAAGGTAAGAAATGGGCTAACAAACAACAGTAGGCTAATAAACAACTGCCTGCATGGACTGCCTGCATACATTATCTATCACAGACTCACCTAGTTTCTCTTTTAACTCGGCCTTCTTCTCAGCATACTGTTGCTCCAAGCGGTTGGTGAACGTTTTTCTGGATGGAATACGGTATCCTGGCTCAATAAATCCCATAAGTTCCCGAAAACCCTCGCCGTCAGCCACACTTAAAGGCAACATATCTTTCACAATCATATTCACTATGCGTTTGGTGATTTCGTTCACTCGCTTGTCATCGCACATCCTCCTAGCTAGTGTAGCCTGAATGGTTGGCTGCCTTCCGCTTGAGCTGGCTTCGCCGGAATTAACGTTCGGATGTACATTTTTCAGATGATATATTAGTGGAGACGTTGCACTGTGGTAGGTAAACAGGGCGTCACAATAATTACATTGGACTTTATCGTCATTTATAGAGAAATGTTCCCACACTGCACTCCTCCTAGCCCGCTTCATCACTGCTCGTCTGTTGTCGCGCAAGATACCGGAAGTTATAGCTGTTCTCATAATGCGCGCGACTAGAACGATTATTTATTAGGCTTAGAATATTAGTCGAATAAATTCTTACAAACAAATAATCGATTATTCATTACCAACCCTACCTGAAACGCATCCTTAGTACAAGTGAAGCAGTGATTTGAATGCGTTGAATTGTGCGCACGCTCCTTACGTGTGTTTACAGAAGCAGACGGTGTAGGTTAATCGTTTGTTGTCATTAATCTTATTTCTACAGAAATCAGTGCGCCGTTTCTGATGACGTATCTTATTTAGAAAGTAGTTCCGGCTCCTGGCTTGTTCTGGGAATAACCCTGACTGAGCAGGATAGTGTTCACATCCTCTGTTCTGTCGGTTATATTCCTGTGACTTCATTTAAATTCAGGAACACGCGATCGACGTTGCCTGCCGTCGTGATATTTAAATATTGAAACCTTGTGGATTTCTTGTGTTTGATTTAACGATTATTTGTCAACCGTCTCGTCTGTCAGACAAGGCCGGAGGGAACAAGTTTGTCAAGGACTTTGAGGACGGCAGCCTGAAGCTGCAGGAATTTGTCAGCTTCCTGGAGAAAGAGTTGAAAACGGGGCCACCTCTGCTGGAAGCTTTGGGAAACACGGACATCTTCTACGAGACCCAGTACAAGGAGGTTAAGATTGTGGCAAATGTGAGTTTTTTGGTTCTTAGAGATAAAGATGTCATTTTTGGTAGAGAAATTGTAAAAGGTTTTGGCCCAGTTTTTAGATTCATTCTTTTCCATCTTCCTCAAATATCTGTTTAATTCTGCCTCTTCTGTGTTTCTTCCCTTATCAGGCGTACAATGCCTTTGCCAACCGTGTGACCACTCTTAAAAGGAAATTGGATTCCCTCAAGTCGACACTACCGGGATCTGAGGACTCACCCATCCCTTCTCCATCCGAAGACGCTCCCTCCCCCACCGGCTCCGACTCACCCTTTCTGGGTATGGAGGCTTGCAGAGCCCAGGTGGATCCAGATCTGGACGGAAAGGCCATGGACGAAGGGGAATTACACAGAGACAATCCAAACACGGAGGACATGGATATGTCTGATGAAGAGGCAGATGCTGCTGCTGCAGCAGCAGCTCAGGGTTTGTTGCAACAGCGTTGTAGATCTATGGTTTCTCTTTATATTGGTCTGTATAAAGCTTCGCTCTACAGCTGTGTGATTTGTAAATATATCAGCTTTTTTTTTTTTTCTTCTCCTTTAACTTGCAGATGACAAGACAGACAAGCCATCCTCTGCTGTTTTCAAGACTTCAAAGTCAGAGGCGCCGTCAAAGCTTTCAAACACACCCACGAAATCCTCGAAGACCAACGCTTCTGCTGCTGCTGCCGCCACGGCAACCCCAGTGACTCCCACATCTGCTAAAGCCACAAGTGCTCCAACTGCACCGCTGGGCGTCAATCTGGCCAAGGTGGACCTCGGAAAGATCAGCTCCATTCTCAGCTCACTCACATCTGCCATGAAAAACACAGGTGTGTTTAGGGATTGTTGGTCATTATTAGGCCGGGAATCAGCTGTTTCAAAGAGCTCATGTTTAATTTGCTCTTGCGGGATGCATCTTGCCATCTTCATGTTTGGCCAGGCTGGCTAATCACAATCATTTAGTTCATATTGGAAGTGATTTATACGTTAAGGGATGTTTTGGGACGTTGCTCAGTGCTTTAGTACATGTCTGATTAGTTTTTAGGTTTGTATTTTTACAATTTCAGGACTAATTGGCATTTTTCTGGCATTCCCAGGTTTAATCATCGGCTATGTGCACAGCAGTATTCAGACCGTTCAGCTTAATCTAAATAAGACGGTTTTCTAACGATGGTGCCACATGAGTTGCATAAAGAATATTCCCTTCATTCCTGATTTACATTTAACAGCCTAGTCCAGGGCTACCCAAATCCGGTCCTCGAGAGCTGACGTCCTGCATGTTTCCCTGCTCCATCACACCTGATTCAGATCGATGCTTCATCAGCTGGTTTAACAACCTTTTGAAGAGCTCCATTTCATCTGAATCAGCTGTGTTGAAGCAGGGAAACATCTGAAACCTGCAGGACGTCGGCCCTCGAGGACCGGATTTGGGTAGCCCTGGCCTAGTCGAATGAACGAGGGACCCCGAGGGACCCCCAAACTATCTCCCACAGCACTATTTGTGCCCATCCAAAGCTTTTATTATACCCATTCCTTTCAAAACGGAGTATTACTCAGGTTTCTCCCTCAACCCAAAAGCCTGTTTTCTGTTTACCGGCAGCCTTCCGTGGAAGAAATGAATAAACATAATTGTTAGTCGGATAAATTGGTTTTTGTTTTCAAGAACCAGAAAGGGAACCACTTGACTTATTCCTCCTTTTGCAATGCCTTTTTTTTTTTTTTTTTTTCTTCCTTTCTGTCCTTACTTTCCTCTCAGCAGCTAGTCCGTCACACCGGCCATCTCCTGGGACGCCCACCACCCCCACTGGCCAGTCAGCAGCTTCCAAAGCAACCCCACCAAGCCCTGCCTTGGCCAGCATCCTGTCACGTGTTGACATCACCCCTGAGGGGATTCTCAGTGCTCTGTCGAAAACCAACACACCAGGTTAGGCACATTCGATGCTTTTTATTCAAATCATTAATGCGTTTCCCCCATTGGTCACATTTTTCTCTGTTTTTGTCTTCGAAAACAGCTTTGTCCTCTCTCCTGCAAAGTGTGACCAACACCTCCTCTGCTCCCTCCACCCGAACCTCCCCAGAATCGGCAAGTGTCAAAACTCCGATAACCCCGACCACCCCAAAATCGAAACCTCATCTGGGAAAAAGCCTCAAACGAGAAATGCCTGGAAGAAACAAAGACTGGGAGAAGGAGATCCAGCTGTCCCCTCCTCCGCCTCCTCCACCTCCTCGTCTCTCGGCTCCCTCCGTCTCTCCCCCCAGCTTAGAATCCAAGATCAACAGCTTCTTGCAGGGTAATCCAGGTTTTAGTCTCGCTCTAGGTGATGTCAGTCCCGACGGGGTGGACGGGACCCCAGTGAGAGACGAGGCAGCCGGCACGCCGACCCAGGATGAGATCATGGACACACCTGGGAGCGTGCCGGAATCTTTGGGCTCTTCTGGGGGCCATAATCTCTCACCCACCGCCTACCGCAGTGAACCCTGGGATGCTGCAATCACGCCATCGGGAAGCAACAACGATGGAGATTTTCTCAGCTCCTCTTCATCCAGATACGGAAAAAAGAGCAGCACCAAGCTAAAGGACGATGAAGCAATGAGGAAGCACGTCTCGTCTTCTCACGCTAATAATATGAAGGGTAAGAAAGAGGATCCGCACAGTCAGCTGAGGCTTATGGGAAACAACAGGGTGGTGGGCGAGAGGAGACTTTCTGCCGGCTCTCGTAAAGTGAGCATTGGTTCTGATGATGGAAGTCTGAGTGTGAAAAAAGAGGACAAGGGGAAATGTCTACAGTCTCCAGGTGCAGATGGGGACGAGGGCCAGTATCATCGTATTGAGACGCTTGTGTCACCCCACACTGAGGGGGCACCCATCCAGACTCTGAGGTACTCCAACCGACCACTTGCTGGAGAGCGCATCAAGACAGTAGAGAGCATCCGTGTGATTGGTCGAGGCTCTCGTCGTGGGGGAGGAGCCGGCAGTCGGCCTGGGGTATCCGTGTGGTACAAGGAGGAAGAATACCTGGAAGCTCAGCCTCCCTCATCCCACATTCTCCCCCCCTCTCTGAACATGGGCCAGGGAGGCGCTGAGGACATGAACCCATCAATGCCTCCTCCTCCCCCTCCTCCTCCCCAGCATCTCCTCCTCTCACATCTCCACCCCCCACCCCCCCTTTCCCTCCCACGTCCTCCGCTTCAGACTCAATTCCAAATGCCCTACCACCCGGAGAACATGCAGACTCCTCCTCCATCACACCTCCATCATCTTCCTCCTTCATCCCCATTCTTCGGTGCTCCCCCGCCAATCCCTCGACCCCCTCCACCTCCCGCACACCAGCGCCTTTCACCTCCACCGTCTCACTCTGCTGTGCCCACTGCAGTCATGGTGGGGGGAGTGTTGGTTCCTGTCGATCGTCCCCTATCTCTTCCTCCCCCAGTCAGATCCGATGGTGGTGAGCGTGGTGGCATGGGGCCTAGAGGAAGCAAAATGACCCCCCCGCCTCTCATGTCATCATTGCTTGGTGAGCCCCCTAAGCTTCCCCGTCCCGGCACCGTTAAAGAGCCATTCGTCCCCCGCCATACACCCCCCCTCCACCGCCCAGGTACACCCGGTGTTCCTCCACCTTTACTTGGCAGAGTGAATGAGCCTCTCAGTCTGTCCCTTCCCTCCCCCTCCCCCTCCCCCACATCCTCCACACCCTCTCCCTCCACACCCAATTCCCCCGCAGTCGACACTGCCGCTGCTCGCTCTCTTCCTCTCCAGAAACCCCTCGCTAGTCCTCCAGGTCAGAACCAAACCTCCAACCCCCTTCCCCTCCTTAACTTGCCCAGTCCTCGACCCCCAGTCCTCTCCACCCCCATCTCACAGAGACCCCTGCTGCGAGGCCGAACCCCGTCTCAAGACCTCCACAGGGGTGGGTTTCGTGGGGGGAAGCGTGCCGGCCCTCCATTCGCAGGCGGTCCCTTCCACGCACAGAAGAGGCCTTTCCTACCCCCACGCTACTGAAGTGGTCGTCTGTGACAAGCTGAATGAGAAGTGCAAGCCACACATCTAACAGTGCAGTGTGTGTTAGCCCCGCTGGTATGAGCCCAGACATCTCTACTCTGTTATTTAGCTTGAATTAAAGAAACTTTAGTTTGTGTGTAAATAGCCGATTAAATCTTCATGCCTCAGCTTTAGTAGCCAGTCATCTTAACATTGTACTCGGAGGATATCGGTTACATAGTGCAGAGTGTTGTGTGCCAACCCTCTGTCTTCCATTTAGCCACTTGTCCATACACAGTAGATAAGTTTCATTAGGTCTGGTACAAGAGTTGCATAACTATAAGAATAAAACTCAAGTAGTTTTGGGGGGGGGGGGAACAAACAAACAAACAAAAAATCATATTACATTTAGGCTTTTTATGTGTGATGTGTGATAATGGGTTTTCTTTACCTCAGATACACTAAGAGACGGCGAAACAGAGGTCTGATTGTCATGAGATACCCAGAAGAAACTAAGCGCAGTTGTTTGGCATTTTGGGAAATGTTTATTAGCTTTCCTGCTGAGAATTTTATTGGGAGACTGTTGCCACTCATCTGACGGCTAATTACGAAGCTTGTTTCAGCAAAAGAATATTATAGAAGAAAAATGGCACGGCTTGTTTGAAGGTGCAAAAAAAAAAAAAAAAAAATTTTTTACGAGTGATTATAAGCTTCGACGGTCACCCAGCTGACCCACGAACCCTGCAGCAGTAAGATTTCTGGTTCAAAACGTCAGCAGGGGTGAGCAACTTTGAACTGAACCGGGTTAGTTGTTTGCATCCACATCACATCTGTACACTCGGCTAAATAAATGCTCATAAATGCTCTGCTGTTCCCAGTTTCCTATTTAAAAGATAAACGTGTTTATCTTTTATTTTTTTTATTTCCCAAAATGTCAAACCAGTTCTTCTTGGAAAGTGTGTGATTGACGTGATTAAAGTAGTTTTTTTTTTTTTCATCTGTGAGCGTGTGGAACGTGTGCTGTGCACCCACAACTAGCATTTCTCATTTGAGGTGATGAGATTTCTTGTTGCAGCTCGAGGTTAACACTTGTTCTTATTTCCAGAATACCTGCTGTAAATATAATTTTTTTTCTCTTGCTCCACCTTCTTCAGCATCTATCCCTCCCACTGTACATTACTAAGCTTGTAAATATAAAGAGTGACTGAGTTGATACCACCTTTTTTCTCTTCAAGCTTTTATTTCTCTAAATGAGGACGATGAAGGTAACTCAACCCGTTTCTTTACTGTGATTGAGGCCTTGGATAAGCTCTAACCCTGAGGAATTTCTCTGCAGTATCTCTCGCAGCTTTCTCTCGTTTTGAAACCACCACTCAGAAGAGGAGGGTGAAGAGAATCGTGCATTTTTATCATTGGCGTAAATGTCTGCCCGTGCACGTTTGAAGTTAGACTGAGTTATGAAGCTACTCGGTAGTGGATGGCGGGAAAGGGGAGGCATTTCATTTTGAACCGCACCTGGTAGGCTTCAACATGTACTGACTTGAATAAAATCCAGAGTTTGAATTGAACTGTGGGGGGATGGGGAGGGGGGTACTTTATTTGGTTACCAAGGTTACTAATTATCTCTTAAATTGCGCAGCTTTAATTTAGTTTTTGTTGCTGGGCTCCATTTTTTTTTTTTTCAGCCTGTTTTTGAAGAAATTGTTTTCATATATTTACACAGCTGCTGCACCACAGTTCAGTTGCTTTATTTTTCTTACTCTTTGTTTTTCTTTTCTCTAAATGGATAGAATTGCCCAGTATTCATTTCCAGGCAGCCACAGACGGAGTCCTGGGGGGTTTGAATTTGAAATGGATTCACTAAAATACTCTCTTCCTCTGTACTTTTTCTTTTTTTTTCTTCTTTTCTTTCTTTCTTTCCTGATTTCATGCATCTGCCTTCAAGTCTCTGTGCTTCACTTCATAAACCCTTCTGCACCTCTCAACCCAACTTGAGATTCGGAAGAAAAACAAAAGTCAGCTCAAAGGCAGGAATTCTCCCCCTTTTTTGTGGTAATTGTTGCCATTAATGCTGTCCCAGAGTGGTTGTAGTCGACCCATTTGGTTGGAGGTGCAGCCTGCGTTGCAGTCGGCACCTCGAGGAGCGCATCGTCTCCTTTAATTATTCACGGCTACCCAAGATGCCACAGACTCTCCTGCACAACGCTTTTCAGTTGGTACATTGTAGAAATGTAACGAGGAAGATCATTTTGTCACGACAATGTTGTGCACAGCCTCTGATGTTTTACTGCTTGGTGTCTGTTATCTCTGCCGTAGCAACAATGGAGCAACTGATAATCAAAAGTAGTTTGTTGTGATCACCTTTCATAATGACTCAGCAAAGTGAATTCTCAAACCTCTTCATGCAGACACAGTACATTATTTTTTTATTTTTTCCCCCCTGTAAATAATTCCTCTTTTGACTTCAAGACAACTTGGTTTGATTATTATGTTTGAAAATGACTGAAGATGTGACGAAGCTGATGGTCTGTGTGTATTTAATAAGTTCAACTCTGCTGTTACTGTTGTTCTCATCAATGATGCTATATCACTGGTCTTTGAGTGTCCAATCCTTTCTGGTGTTCTGAACCTGCACACATTCTGCAGCAGTTATTTGTCACTGTGAATACAAGCAAACTCACACAAGACGAGGTAGACTGGGCAACCATAAGGATTAATGAATATGGGGGGGCTCCATCCTCCTCATATATTCGGAGCATTTGTTATTTAGTTGATGGCTGCACTTCTGACTGAAATCAGTCGTCGTTCTTAGCCTAACAAACTGGTGGCAACGGGTGTTTTTTTTTTTTTTGTTTTGTTTTTTTTGTTTTTGTTTTTTTTTGTTGTTTTGTTTTCTTTATTTAGGTTTTTAATTATTTTAACAGCAACACGACTTGACCCTTAAACACAGTTCTGGAAAACCACAAATTTAAAACGGACGAGTTCTAGTTATAGACCCAGGTCTTTGACCGCTTGTGCTGAAGTCTCGTAAACCGTCACAAATGACCCAGCTCCTGTGGACTTAACCCATTACGGCAGGAAAATGACACTAAGCTGTGGTGGGACAGTAGTCAGTAAAGAGCTGCTTTTACATGAACTCAAAGGCTTCATTTTACAGATCTTTCCAGCATCATATTTGGGCCTCCGTGCTGTTATTCGGCAGCTACAAGAGATTGTACAGTCAAACAATTTAAGGTCTCTAAAGTTTAACTCGACACTTGGACCATTCAGTGTAATTAACAGCTCTTTTTTCTTTTTTTTTTTTTTAGTCATTTGGTAAATATTTGAGGCTTCTGCCTTGCAGAGACTAACGCTGGAATTGGCCAATTATCACAATCTTGACTTAACCCACAGAATGATCCTTTATTTTTATACTATTAAAGTGAGGCCTTATATCAGTCAGTGAGATCAAATATTGTTAAAGCACTGAATTCACAGCATTTATACCACACAGACTGTTTTATCTGTTTATTATTGAGACTGACCAGTCTGTCGTGTGGTGCTGCAGCGCCCTCAAGTGGCTGATTGGTAGTACTCCCGTTAGAGCCCAGTCTTACGGGTTAAACAGCTTGGTTTTGTGACCACGTTCGCTAATTCTAATGTAAATGATTAAATCAAAAATCATTTTTATAACCAAAAACTTTGGTAGGATTAACGGTGCATTTAAATTGGAGGCTGTAGATTTGGAAGTATCCTTAAGAGTATGATTCAGTGACCACTGCTTTCAAATGTATATTATGTTAACGTTTCAGAACATTATAAATAGCCCGTTTTGATAGTTTACAAAGTTCAAGTTTTGAATATTGTAGAAATAATAGTTTAGGTTGGTTTGTTTGGATAAATATATGTATTTTTTGTTCCCAGATTATTTCCATTTTCTGAGTGTTTGATAAATCCATTTCGCGTACTGAATAAACTTGATTTATAGCAACAGAAGGCTCTAAAAGCCCACCGCTGTATTATGGAGCACACCCACTCTTGTTCAGCGTTGTTGCACATCGTGATGCGGCAGGTCGTCGGTTCTGTGTGACAGTGCTGGGCTCGTGACGCCGGGCGCATGCGCTGTGTGGTTGGACTTTCAGAAGTCTGAAATGTCTGACCTGATCGTAGCTAGCTTTTGATGTCAGTTTAGATATTGATTTGGATTTCTAACTTGAGATGGCATGCTTTTTATCCATGTGCGTAGTTTCTGGGTGAAAGCGCGCTCTGGTGTCCGAGCTCGGAGCGCGCACGCTTCTTCGAAGTTGCGTCACCAGTTTACACCGACGACGTCACCTCTGCTTTCTTAACCCGTGCTTCCGGTGTTATGGCCGCTCGCAGGGAAGGAGAGAATATTGTGGCATTTTGGGGGATGAACTTGTAGGCAGGCGTGTTTGCGATGGCGGTGACACAACTGTTTCGGCTGGTAATCAGCAGGTCGGCAGCTCGTGCGACGCTTCGCGTGCACAGGAAGTACAGCAAGGTGCGCATCCTCGTTTTACAGCAGCACACTGGCTGATGCTAAGATTAGCCTCCAGGACTGTGTGTATTATGTCAGTGTTGTGAGCTGCAGCTGATGTTACTGTTGCCTGTAAAATATGGGACTGGAGATGGAGCTGGTCTGACACCTAAAAGCCAACGTAGCCGCCAAGTTACGCTTTTTTATGCTTATTTAAACTTATTGTTGTTTGTGACTTGCTTTACTACTTGTTTTTTGGATAAACATCAATTGGAAAAGGAGATGCATGTGAATTATGGCGTTTGATAACATAACCATACCATCTACTTCCTGTCTGTTTCTCTCTCAAGTGGTTACTTCTTAAAAACGAATAATAAAGTAGGTCCTAATCATTTTATTCATAAAAAAAAAAGAACATAATTTGAAATACTTAAAGTAGGTGAATAACTTATATCATACCCAATTGGTTCTATTAATTTGTAATACTGGCATAGTGAATTCATGTTTTTCACTAATAATGTGCATACAAAAAGAAAGAACCATATTAAGCCATTTGATGAATGGGGAAACACTTTGCTTACTATTGGGCAGATCCAGCTAACGCCACTGTTGTCTCCTAAAACAGCCTTGCAGTGAATCCAGCCCCATTTGATCTGTTATCTTATGGTTTAGAGATGTGTTTAGTTAACCTTAAGAGGATTTTGGATGCCAAAGTTCAGTTGCAGGCATGAAGGCAGCAAAGGTTTAAACTTATTCCTATATTATACACCTCATGTTTGCTGTAATTATACAGTAAGTTCAGCGAATGGCATGTCTTTTAAGTTAAAGGGAAAGCAGCATTTATAACAACGGGTTTCCACATTAGTTGCCGCGTGCTTTGTATTGTCCTCTGTACCTTTTAACCCCTTTTGACTTTTATCTCATTCTTTCTTCTTCCACCGCAGGTGTCTCCAGCTCTATCTGAGCGACTGCGAATCTTTGAGTCTTTCAGGGAAAGACAAACCAGTAAGAAGAGAGTCAAAGCGACAGAAAAGCCCCTCAGTATCCGCCTGGATGACGGCCGGACTGTAAAGGGAACAGCTGGTGTCACCACGCCTCTCTTTATTGCACAGAGTGTGCGGTAAATACCTGATACACTCGTTTCAATGTTTATGTCATCCTTTGCAGGAGTAGCACTGTTAATGTCTGTGTTATTGCAGAGTGAAAGGAGCGTTGGTGAGTAAGGTGAATGGGGAACTGTGGGAGCTTGGACGACCTCTAGAGGCAGACTGTGATCTGCAGCTTCTGGGGTTTGACACAGTTGAGGGTAAACAGGTAAATTATTCCTTCCCTTTCACTGAGCTGTTGTAAATTGTCTGAAACTTGCCACCACTGCTTCTGCTGTCTCTAAGATAGATCTCAATATTTCTAAGATTACATTTTCGTTTTTCTGACCACCAGGTTATCAAAAGACACTCGAAATTTGAAGCCGCTACTACGCATACTGCAAGAAATTTGAAATAAGTCCCTGCCTCATATAGCTACATTAAGTATGAATTTTTTATATATATATTAAAGACTCCTCAAAGGAAAAGTGCTTTGAAGCTTAGAGTCTTACGATTTGATTGATGCAAAGCATTTTACACAACCGTGACCACAGCAGGTGCAGTCAGTTTCAGAGACCATTTTTAATTGACGAAGGTTGCAACAAACCAGTTTATTCAAACTTTTAACCCAAAGTCATCGTTTCTTCAGCATACTCCCACAGGTTGCTGTTACATCATCATGTAGCTGGCAGCTGTGCCTCATCTTTGATGCATATTTAGGTTTTTTTGGGGGGAGGGGCAAGAGACCAAAATCAAACACTTACCCCATGTGGGACTTGAACTGCTTTCAGTATGTTTTGGGTTTGCCATGTAAAGTTATTTTAGGCACATTTTCACATTAGGAAGCGTTTGACTGGGGCAAGTAAGTAATAACTTTCGCAGTCATAATCAATCTGAACTTGGACGTTACTTTACTTCCATCCCTCTCGTTCTCTTCTTCACCCCCTTGGTTTCACAGGCAGCATGGAGGACAGGAGCGTGCGTCCTGGGCGGTGTGTTGGAGGGGGTGTTCGGTGCTGAGGTCTGCAGAGAAGGAGCGTCAGAACTCGGG
Source organism: Odontesthes bonariensis (assembly GCF_027942865.1). Taxonomy (NCBI): domain Eukaryota; kingdom Metazoa; phylum Chordata; class Actinopteri; order Atheriniformes; family Atherinopsidae; genus Odontesthes; species Odontesthes bonariensis. Next base: position 25,015,969 of record NC_134510.1, read on the forward strand.
CTTTTCTGCGATCACTTGTTGATAAACAGGTAAGATGTTTGTGGGACTTTTCTCCGGTAGATGTCCACGGATTCTTTATCGCTTATTGAACGTGTCAAATAATTGTTTCAGCAGCGTTCACTGATCAAAACAAGACAATTCGACATGTTGTTTATATGGCCATTATAATACTGATCTGTTCGTGTATTTTGTCAGACCTGTGCGTTACGCTGTTGTCTTCTACATGTCTGACTTCTGTCTTTTCTCACTATCTTCTCAAAATGTACGTAGTCATACACTCCCAGTCCTGTCTTATGAAAACGGATTAGTCAACTTTTGGTGTTTTTCCTGTATGTGGTCTGACCTGCAGTCCCTTGTCCCTGAGTGATGTGGAGGCGAGGTGTAAGGAGGCCGCAGCACTCAAACTTCCTTTGTTCAGTCTGGAGCTGAATACAGATGAAGCCCGAGAACTCTTCCAGGTCAGCAGCACTTGTTTTATTCGACAAATCCTCCAAAAAGGACCGTAGACAACACGCAGTTTGAGTTTCAGTTAGTTTAGTCAGGGTTTACTGATCAATCTTTAGCTCTGGGGCGCCCAATAGGAAAGTAGATCCGAATGTAAATGCTCAAATAAATCATAAACCGTGTGCTGTTCAAATCTATAAAGCATAATCGCTAAGTTGACATGAACTTTATGCATTAAGTTGTGCCGGTCAGAGAACGCTCTTCTCTAGTTGTGTTAATTTCCTTAATCTGTCGCCATGAACTGTTGGCACTACATTAGGTTTTTAGGGTTGTGTTTACAGTTTGAAGGAATTATTTAAGCAGCCATAAAATGTTTTTTACAGTAATCTTAAGGACAAGACTTGCAGTGTTTTGTGCAGTTGATTTTTATTTTATTTAAAAAATATATATATTTTTATTTGACATATACATACATACTCAACAAACACAGAAGGAGTGTATATTATATGCAGTTATGCTTGCTTAAAGTTCTTTAAAAGTCCTTTCTCTCTTTTTTTTTTTTTTTTTTTCTTCCACTGACTAGATATTTGTAAATTGCAGTCACTGTTTTGCACCTTTACGTCATATTTCCGCTAATCCAATCCTTTTCTTCGCTCTATATGCTCTAACGAGCATTCTGCGTTAATATGAGTATTTTACAAGTGAGAAAAACAACCATACAAAGTACGAGTCATTTACAGGTGAGAGCAACAACAATACAAAAAGAAAAAGAAAGAACTTAATCTCCTGTAATTAATAATAATAAAAAAAAATATATATATATATATATATAAATAAATAAAAAGAAAAACTAGAATATAGAGGTAACTAGAGTCCCGGCATTGCCTGTTCTAATAATGACCATCTTTTATCAAACATGTCTGTTTTCAACTGTAGTCTTGCTGAGTGTGCAGCTGATTTGATATTGGAGAATTTTAAATTGGACTATTTAAAAAAAATAAATAAATAAAGGAAAAAAAATAAATCTTGGGGCGCCTTCTGTGGCTGACTCCAGGCCTTTTATATCGAAGCTGCTCATATGAATAATGTGTTTTCTTTGAAATGTACATGTGTGCTTGCTGTAGGACGGTAAGCTGAGGCTACAGCTTGTTGAAGAGCAGATGAAAGGCTCCACAGTCACAGTGTGCAGGCATGTATAAGTACTCCCACACAGATACAGACTTACCCACCAGTGTCCTTAAGCACCCATTTAATGAACCTGTTTCTTTCCCTCTGTGTGACTCAGGTGTGGAGACAGTGTAGCAGTGAGCAGCGGGCCCCTCCTCCCACACACAGGCCTCCTCAAGGTCTTCAAGATGCTCCAGGTTTGTGTTTGTGTAATTCCTTCCTCCTCTGCCTCATTGTGTCTTTTTTGTTTTCTCCCCTTCCCCTTGACTTTGTATTGCACAGCTGCTCCCAAGTTAACCTTGTGCATTACCCTGTTTATCCAATTTTAGCTCGATGATTGATGAGCAGCCCTTTGAAAGCCAAACGCTGTTCCATCTAATATGGCTCTGTCATTTTTCTCCAAGCTCCAAAATAAGATTTTCATGAATTTATGACACACACTGTAGTCAAACTACAGTTAACCTAATCGCATCAGTAAGAATCTGTTTTATTTGGACCCATCTGGCTCTTTCTGTCCAGCGGGACACATTCCGCGTAAATGGAATTTTCCTCACCCTTATTGATCCAGGGAGCCGTTTCCAAAGTGGGCAGGCTGGGATTCCACAACAGCAAGGGGCTGGAAATATCCGAGGCAGGATGTTGTGTTTGTCAGAGGCCATATTTCTGCTCTGCGCTCCTGCTAACACAATGGCACCCCACCCCCCATGTGTTCACTCTTCTCTTTTTAGCTGGGACTCACTTTGCTTTCCTCTTTTGCCATCTCTCTGTTCGTTCACTGTTTTCTTCTCCCCATCACCTCTGCTCTCCATCGCTGCGCCATTTCCAGCTGTCCTCCGTGACCCTGGCCAACCAGACAGAGGCCTCGGGTTTAACGCGGCTGCTGGGTGTGGCGTTTCCAGGAGAGAGGGACAGGGAAGAGTGGGAGAGGGAGCAGGAGGAGGCGAGAAGGAGGGACCACAGGCGCATTGGAACGGTGAGAGAACGTTTTTAGGAGAAGGGTGCTCAAAATTAGATCAGCTTAAAACTGATCAAAAACAATGAAATCAAGCGTTCCCTGTAAATAATCACATAAACAGGTTATTTTTGTTTTTATTGCACAGGACCAGGAGCTGTTTTTCTTCAACGAGGTCAGTCCAGGCAGCTGCTTCTTCCTGCCTAAAGGAGCCCACATCTACAACACCCTCACCGACTTCATTAAGGTGCCTTGACTTGTGTTTTTTAAACTGGATATTGCTTAAACTTGCTTGGTTTAAGGAGCCTTCGGGCTCTCTAACAAACCAGCCTCCACCAGTTTTTGCAGATCCATTTGAATCAAACACGCGTCATGTAGGGCTGTAAACCAACACAGAATGGCTGCTGATGTCGTCACGGTTTGTGTTTTAGGTCAAGGAAGTCCTCTTATTCTCTGGATCCAGCACCAACAAAAAATATTTCGGGCTTTTTTTTTTTTTTTTTTTTTTTTTTTTTTTTTTTTTTTTTTGGTTGAATGTTTCAAAGTTAGGCTGAACCGACTGGGAATCTGTAATTTTTCTTGGTTCATATTGATGCACACACGCTGTATTAATTTTTTAATTTACGCACAACATTTTTTCAGTTCATCCAGTAGAACAAGAACCACAAGGATATGAAGCAGTGAATGGTGTAAAATAGCAGCCATTATTCCAGCATATATCTTAATAATTATTATTATTATTATGATTCAGTGGGTTTGCTGACCTAATTTTAAGATGTAAAGGAGAATTATTCTTATTTTTTGGCCCACGCAGATTGATCCAAATTTTGGTAATTAAAAATGATTGAACTTTGTCATTGTTTTCTTAATATTAGTCAATTTTATTTGTCAACGTCTTCACTGTAAATTTTCTGAAGACACGCTGCACTAATGTCTAACGGGAAACGGAAACGCACTTTGATATGAAGACAAAATTAAAGTAAACACGGTCATTTTAAGTGTGGTCGTGTTTTGAATCCCACATCTCATTGAGCAACTGTTATTTTTAAATTAAGTTCAAATAAACTGCTGCCTAGAATAACACCGAACAAATAAACTGATGGAGTCGAATCCTCTAAGGTGACGCATCTTTTCCTAATATTTACTCTCGACTTTGTCTTCACCAGATTCTACATCCATACCAGCTCTAAAAATGCTCCATCGAGCTACAAGAAGTAGCCGATTTCAAAATGGGATTTTGGGCCTGTGACTCGGATGTTTGCATAATTAAATAATGAATATATACAACAACATTCTACAGAAAATATCTCTCTAACATCGAATGAGCTCGAAGGTGAATGAGATGCCTCATCGCATCTGTTTTAGTGTGTTTGCCATGTGTTAATAGAATGATTTTTATTTAATTTAACCTTTTAAACCTGCAGCTTTCAATAGATTTCAGCACACAACCTCTAAGCTGAGCGCACATGTCCATTCATAAATGGAGCATGTCAGTGTGGGACTGACACTATAGTGTTGCTATTTCATCATGGTGCCATTATCTTCAGATGTAGGCTAGTTCATAAAGGTACCTGTACTGCCAACATGTGGCAGTTTCACATAGACACAAGTGCTTGTTCAGATATTGGTTGAAACGGCTTGCTGTTCTGAAACGATATAAGACTACCTTAATATACAGTGCAACAAAAAAAAATAAAGAGCAGAACAAGACTAAGTAAGCCATGCTGTGTCTGTCAGTATGTGTTTTGAGCAGCCGTCTTAAAGACGTATTCGGCCGTTTCTCATTTTTGTGAATTATTTTCTGTAAATTTCATGAAATAAAAGAAGAAAACAGCAACGATACACAGTCCCAACACTTGATCTGCGTATTCTGTCTACTTAAAATGAGCTGAACAACGTTTCTCAGCACTGCTTATGCAGCTAAATCCAGAATACCAAATGTGACCTGATTTGATTATGCAGACTCCTTAGTTGGGTTTATATAATCATAAAATGCTGCTAAAGCTCTTTATTCCATGTTTGCCTGACTGGCTTAGTGACGAATGGGTGTGATGTTCGTATAACTCTGGCAGTGTGCGCCATGCAGGTTGTAAAATGACTCTCTGTTTGATAACGACACTGTTGTGACAGCCTGACCTGCCCCTGCACTCATTGTTACACACATCCTTCCTTCCTGACCTCTCGTAGAGTGAATACCGACGGCGAGGCTTCACCGAGGTCGTGACCCCAACTCTGTACAGCACTGCATTATGGGAGCGCTCGGGCCACTGGGAGCACTACAGCGAGAACATGTTCACCGTGACATCAGAGGGCTCTCAGACTTACGCTCTCAAACCCATGAACTGTCCTGCACACTGGTGAGCACGCGCGCTCACACTCAGACATCCGTGTACTCTGATTTCTTCACAGACACTGACTCTGCTTTCTTGTGTTTAGTCTCATGTTTGAGCAGCGTGTTCGCTCGTGGCGGGAGCTCCCGCTGCGTTGGGCGGACTTTGGGGCGCTGCATCGTAACGAGCTCTCTGGCGCTCTGGGAGGTCTGACCCGCGTCCGCAGGTTCTGCCAGGACGATGCTCACATCTTTTGCATGCCAGAGCAGGTAAATGATGGGGGGGGGGGGACGCAGACTCAAAACTGGGTCATACTCCATGAGCATCTTTAACCGGATCGAAACTGTAAATGGAGCACATGTGGGGCCGTATTACAGTGATTAAATGGGCTGTGCAAATAACTCCTGAGACATTCCAAGAGGCCTCAGCGTGGATGAATGAGGGTCTTTGTCCTGTTCAAACATGACACCTCCATATGTGCATCGCTGTAGCTGTGCAGTTCTGCCGATTGTACACGTAAAGTCCTGGAACGGGTCCTCAGTTTGCACCCCAGTAATTCACAGAGATCACACTCACATGATAATCATTGGCCTCTGAAATACTAATTCGATCCCGGGAGCACTTTTCCCTCCATGGTTGGAATTTTACCCTTTGAACTCCTCTGTCTTTAACAATCAGCTCTGTTGATTATTAGATTTTTTGTTGTTGTCCTGGTCTTGACTTGTTTCGTTCCTTCTCCTCAGCTGGAAGACGAGATCGTGGCTTGCTTGGACTTTGTTCGAAGCGTCTATCAAGTGTTTGGGTTTTCCTTCCACTGCCTGCTCTCCACACGTCCTACGCCGTGCCTGGGGGAGCCCGAACAGTGGGATAATGCCGAGCAGGTAAAACACACACATTCATGCACACTTTATCATGTTGCTCAGTGTGTGTGTGTGTGTGTGTGTGTGTGTGTGTGTATATATATATACGCCAAGTGGCAGCCATTTAATCAGAGCTCTTAAAGAAATCTTTCTAGAAAATAATGTGGTGTAATGATATCCACTTAACCAATTAGTCATGCAACTGGTACTTTCCAGCCGCTTTGTGTTGAGCTTCTGAGTAGATGTATATCTGTAAACCCCCACGGGCGCCTTTTAAATAGGCGCAGTGGCAATTTAAGCTGATTCGATCGAGTGTAATTGAACATCATAGTTCTGCGCTCCCACAGCTCTTTAACACAGAAGAACCAACATGGCAGTCATAATGTTGCATCAATGTTCTTATTTTCCCTTCAACCCCTGATCTGTGCTGTGCTTGTTCGTGTGTGTAAGCAGCAGTTGGAGAGGAGTCTGCAGCAGTTTGGTGAACACTGGGAGGTGAACCCTGGAGATGGAGCCTTCTACGGACCAAAGGTCAGTGGGCGGGGCAGCGTGTAGTAAAACGGCAGTTCCACATGCAAGCGCAAACAACGCGGTGCCCTGATTGCAGTTATTCTTGGCCGATTTCGATAAAGAAGTAAAACGGACAGTTTGCACTTCTTCGCAAGATTATGGTTGTTCGTGATTTAAATAACTTTCCAGGACCTAGTCTCTCTTAATACTCTAATTAAAATGCAACAGGTTACATTTAACACGGCAGATAACAGAGGCTGTTGGACTCTTGGGTGTTGCACTTTGCAGACGGTCTCTGCGTACTCGCAGCCAGCTGTGCAAATTTGAAAGAAGTTTGATTCTGTGAATATCTTAAAGTTGCTGCCGTACGTTGGCTCCTTTGGGAAGAAATGCTGAATTGTTGCCCCATACTGTTTATATCTGTGTGTATTTATCACGTGCACAAGTTTTTTTTACACATTCTGTGCCTCAGCATGTGACTGATGTTATTATCTGTTATTAACTCTTTCGGTGCCATTGACGTCTATAGACGTCAATTTAAAAAAAAAACGCTGACTGCCAAAGACGTCTATAGACGTCAATTGCGTTTTTTAACGGAGCGGGCTGGGGGACAATCTAGCGGAGTTTGTCACTAAATCTTAGGCTTGTAAACACTAAACAGAGAATATACTGGCAAAATTACCCGCAAGGTGGCAGCAGTGCCACTGCACAAAAAAAGAAAAAGCGTGTTTTCTCCGTTTTTTTGGTCAAACAGCTGTTTTTGGTGAAACCAACCTATGTTCTACTGTCTATTACTAAAGGACTGAAAATGGTAGAAACAAACTTTTTTTTCCTGATGAAAGAAGAGAGTCTACTCTTTCGTTTGGTAATTTCGGTGTGTACATAGTCATAAGTCTTGGAAAATCAGTCAAAATACTGTAAAACACTTGGCAGTATGGGTGTCTCTGAACTGAAAATGGCTGGCAGCCAATGAGTTAAGACATGAAGTGTCCTGCAGCTCATATGAGTATATTTTACTGGACCGAGTCGGGTGTATCTGAGAATGATCGGATGGCTGTGTTTTCATTTTGAATGTATAGTCATGAATCTCAATCTTTTCACCCAAGTCGTAGCATAAAAAAGGACGTAAGGTGATTTTCTAAGCTGTAAAACGACTAAAATCAGCGTGTAGATGTAATTGTTTTCTAATCCGATTCTCGTGAGCTCAGTTTATTGGTGGAGCGTGACGGAGGCCTCTTTTTGTTCCTGGCTCTATAGGGAGAAACTGAGGACCACATGAAGCGATTCACACCAATAAAAACTGAAGTAAAATATTTATTGCTCCATGAGTTTGGTTTTTCTTTTTTATATACTGAAAGTGGCGTAATTTTAGGATGAACTCTGCGTTTGTTGAGGCGATTTCAAGTTCACTACTTCTGTGCAAGAAGTCCACTAACATAAAGCTCACGTGAAGGCGCAGAGGGTAAGAGGTAGGTCGCGTCAGGTTGGAGACGGACACACCAACGCTCTCCTTGGAACGAACATTCCTCACAGCCACGTTGCTGTGGTGTGTTAGCCACAATTAGCAAGTTCAGCTTCTCACAGAAATCCATTTAACCGACTCTCTCCACAAAAATGCAGCGTATCAGCTCGCTGAACTCAGATCTGCAGATGCTAATAAACTCTGTTTACATCATAGATCGACATCCTGATCAAAGATGCAATCGGTCGTCAACACCAGTGTGCCACAATCCAACTTGACTTCCAGCTGCCGGTCAGATTCGACCTTCAGTATGTCGGGTGAGTCCGGTAACAGTTTACACTTCTGGCACTCGGTCTCTGAAACATTCCTACATCTGTGCCGGTTTAATCCTGCACTTTAGGTTTTCTGTGGCGCCGACTTGTCTTTTTGGTCGACTCCTGTTCTGAGTCCTGTAATTGCTCAGGCTAAAATGGCACAGCTCAAACTTAACAGAACCCTAATTGAATCTAGAAAGATCGCTCCTTTTTTATTAGATTTATCAGCTCAAGGAAGCACACTCTCCTTTTTTTCTGCCTGTAATCTCTTCTTGCTTCTCACTAATCTGCTTCTGTAAAGGTCAAACTCTGTCAGAGTGTTTTATGATCACCCAGTTATGAGAGGAATCATATTGAAACATGGATTTTTCTTACAAAGTTGTTCATTTAATGGAAATGCAACAGAGAAAGAGAGAAAGTCTGTTCAGCGTTTGTTTTTGGTCAGCTGAGACAGATATTGATCCTTAAAATCATTAAAAAAGCCTTTTCCATTGATGTGCACCGTGGCCTAATCGATTGTTTTTAACCTTTGGCTCAGACGAGACGGCCAGTTGCACAGGCCGGTGATGATCCACAGAGCCGTGCTGGGGTCACTAGAGAGAATGATCGCTATACTGGCTGAAAACTTCGGAGGGAAATGGTGAGAAGTTGAAGATAATCGGATGTGATGGAGATGGACACTCTAGCTGTGCCCCACCTCATCGTCACACTTTTGTTTTTTTTACCCAAACTAGGCCACTGTGGTTGTCTCCAGCTCAGGTCATGGTTATTCCTGTAGGGGGCAACAGCGAGTCGTACGGCAGACAGGTCAGTGATCTGTCTGACTTTTTATTTATTTATTTTTTTTATCTCTGTCATGATTAATTTTGGAATGTGAGAACAATTTAGTCGGTGCAATCTTACAGGAATCACCTCTCTTTCCTCTTAAGGTGGTTCAGCAGTTCCATGAAGCTGGCTTCATGGTTGATTTCAATGACGATCAGGGCGCGACCTTGAGTAAGAAGATTCGCTCTGCTCAGCTGGCCCAGTACAACTACATATTTGGTAAAAATGGAAAAACTGGGGCTGTTTAATATACTTAAGCCTGTCAGTGTTGTTTTTATCCCTGAATGCACCACCTCCAAACTTCCCCTTCACTAATATTGATGTTAATATATTTTAACATCTTTTTTTTTTTTTTTTTGTAGTGGTGGGGGATAAAGAGAGCGAGACTGGAACAGTGAATGTCAGGGGCAGGGGAGGTAAACAGCTGGGCCAGAGGCCGACAGAGGAGGTGCTGAGGTCCCTCACACTGCTACGAGACACAAGAAGCAACCTGGATGACCTTCGATAAGGGTTCACTGGAACTAATTATTCACAGATGTGATCAACTTTGGATTTTTATGTTTAGGCTGCTAAACTATTGCTTTATCTGAAGATGTGGAAGCTGCAAATTGTAATAAAAGTACATAAAACATTAAAGTTTGTGTCCTTCAATGGAATTCACTTATAAATCTGTGCCTGAAAAAGTACAAAGTAGAGACTTAAGGCTATTTAAAGATCACTATCACTCTAATATCAGCATTACTCAGCAGCATTTGTCCATTAAAGCCCTTAAAAATGCAAACCACCTGCTTACATTGGTCTGTCATGACATGAGAGTAGAAAACCGGGCGTACTTTTAAAAGACTGGAAGAAAGGGGACGAGGAGGGGGGTTTGACTAAAATAGGAGAGTGAGCAGCTGTGTCAGAGCTGTGTGTTTTCATGTGTGTTTGGGGGAAACAGCCAAGTCAAGGTACAGGTCAAAAGGATTGGAAGTTTTTCCTTTTTAATTGAGAGAGGGCAGCAGGATGGAAAAGACATCGGTCATAACAGTGACACAGAGGACGGGGGGGGAGGCGTCCGCTCCGAGAGAATAAAGCAAGTCGATAGGGAATTCAGTTCACTGGAAAGCATTTAAGAGGGCAGAGAGGTGAGCGGAGGTACGTTTGGGAATTCAAACATGCAGATAGATATTCAAGGTTACACTTTTTCTAGAGGAGAAATTGAATTGATTCCATCTTGAGTTTTAAATCGGTCTGTGAACAGATGTCGGGTTCAAGCTTTAACAGACCAGGATCTGAGTTGAGAGACTTGTGGGTCTTCTCCGATACAGTGGAAGTGAATGGAAACCCCTCCTCTGGGTCACATACACTGGAATATGACAGTGATGGTCACAGTCCACAGCAGCAGTGCTGCGAGGCTGCACTTTGGTTCAACACAGCTTTGAGCTAAAAGTGAAGCGGCCAGCTTTAAGCATGATTAGCATGCCAGCAAAATGAGTTATTCCTCATTAGCAATGAGTGCAAAGTACTGTTTTGACTAACTGAAACGAAAATCACTTCCCAGTGTTTTTGATCAAAAACTAAAGTATGAGACTGGTGGACATTTTGACCCAGTGATGGTCTTGGATTCAACTGAAATGACCAAATTTATCACAGTATCACAGAGGAAGACATTTATATCAGAACCAAATGTCACAGTAATCCATTCAGAGACTGGAGATTTAACTTTGAACTAAATATTTAATTCTACTGTTGGTGCTTGAGGGTGAAAAAAAAAAAAATCAAAGGATGACTTCACAAATATATGCTTGAACTTTCATTGTTAATTCTGTAATTTCTAAAATATTTTGATCTGGATTAAAGTGGTGGTGCAGCTAACATCGCACAAGCCCTGCTGCTGCTGCTGCTGTTGACAGCGATCTAAGGTTGCATGCTTCTTTTACACTTAAAATTTTAAGCACTCCATCTTCTAAATGTGAGCTTTTTTTTTTTTTTAAAGTTTATTTTCTTCTTCTCTTCCTCTTGTTGATAACCAGCCGTCACAGGGCGAGCTGGCTCCATGCTGGGGATTGCTCGGAAGCCGCTTGAGCTGATTATGGAAATGTGTTGTACAAGTTGATGAGCATAAAGAACAGCACCACTCACCCTCTACAGAGTCATCAAACATCAAGGTGTGTTCAGTCAGAGGCTTCTTCAGCTCCGCTTTAAGAAGAGCATTACTGGAGGTCACTGCTGTCACTACACAATGACTTTTCTGCAGTGTGTAATGGCTTGCAGCGGCTATTGATTGTATTATGCTGCGTGTTTAGTTCAGGCCAGCTCAGACATAATGATTCTATTTGCTTGCAGCGACTTTAGAGTAAACCTTTACTGGCAGATTCACAGTGATTTTGGAAAGCATTTCAAAGCAGAGGGCTGGACAAACAAAATTCACTTTGAATTTGATACAGCAGAAATCTCACAGTTTCCAAAACACGGGCCAATGAAACTAAATATCTGCATGTTTTATAAGCCAGGAGTTTTATTCAATCCTTGAAAAGGAATTTTTGGAATGTTATAGGAAGACCAAAGATACAAAAATCCAAATGCCTGATAATTACACTAAAATGTATTCTGGTAAGTGACTCTTTATATAATAATCATGTGTATTTTGTTGCAAAGATCAGATTTGGGACAAATCTGATCTTGCTTCCAAGGCTTATACACTACAGGCTTTTTTGGCCTGTATATACTTCACATACTGTTACTGATTGCGAGGGAAATCGTAACTATGAACTGGAAGAAAGCTCAATGGATCCACAGACTGAAACAAGTTTATGTAATGGAGTACATGACGGCTAGACTCCAAATGAAAATGGACATCTTTCTTCAGAGATGGACCTCAGTTATGGTGTATCTGAATGCCGTTTCAGTTAACTGTAACCAGTCACTGATGTCAAAGACTGTTCAAATATGTTCAATATTGTACGAAATTTGAAAATCAAGTTAAAGGAATTATTGTTTTCAAAGTGACAATTTTTTTTCTTTTTTTTTTTTTTCAGATATAAAGCAAACTGTGATCCCAACTCTGAGACTAAACCCTATTTTCAGACAGTTTAAAGATGGATTTTAACTTATAAAAGTTTGTGGGAAGACGACCAGCATCTTGATTGATAATGATATATTTCATAGAATAAGCCTGTGGAAAGCCTGCGCTCTCACTCTGCTTCAGACTTTGTCCAGAAGCTGGAGATAAAATACGACCCAGACAGTGTAGCCACCAGCCAACATTGCACAGTAGTTGCGTAGCGATGACATAGACCATTAACTCCAGTAAACACTCCTCAAATCCTGACTGTAGATAACAATATGAGCCTCCCTTCGCTCTCCTCACATCTTCACTGTGCCCACCCTCCACCCTTATTATCTCCTCTGTGTGTTACAGAGACACACACACACACACACACACACACACACACACACACACACACACATACAAGGCAATCTTTAGTGGAGTCACACAGAGTTCATAGGAAATTATTTTTAGCTAAAGGGACTTACCAAAAAAGAAAATGGCTGCTGTGGGTTCAGTCAACAAAAAGAACAAGCTTTCTAAGACAGCAGAAACTAAGCGTAAATACAGTCGATGGCTCCCACTGACCTCCACAGTGGGGTTATTTGATGACAGTTTTTACAGTTGAAGGCCTTAAAAAGTTTTTTACACTATCTGCATCCACAGTGAGCGATGGGGATATTTCTCATTAGATCTTTCGGTTATTCTCAGTGAGCAGGACTCTGTTGAGGATCTGGATGAAGTACTTTTGGAAGCACTCAGTGACAGTTGGTGGATGAATCTCTGCAGCTTTGCCTCTAAAATAACATGATCTGTATAATGTCCTCCAGCCGAACATAACGTCTTACTTTGTCTGACCAACACTCCAAAAATAATATATGTAAAATTTATTGTCATGTATAATGAAAGAAAACATCGAATCATCACGTCTGAGAAATTTGATCCGGCAAACATAGTTTGCCAAGTTTTTGTTTTAAGACCCGATACAGTATGTGCACATGTATCCCTTTCAGCTGTTTTTTTTATGAAGATGAAAGTTTTTAAAACACACAATGGCTCTGTTTTTCTAATAATGAACATTAGAGGAAAGATCATTATTTACTGTAAAAGTCAACGGTTTCAGCTCTCCTGCGGCTTTTGTGTTTTGTCTGCATAAAAAAAGATAAATTTATCGTTGACAGTTCTGTCCGTTTCTGTTTCTCAGAAAACTCTCAGATTTTATGAGGATGTATCCATCATCCAATTAGATTTTAAGCTGCTATTCTAAAGGGAACCCTATGTCTAACGGCTTTGAATAAGACGTGATTATTTGCTCATCCCAATAATTGATTGATTGTTGCAACTTGATTATTGATCCAAGAGTCTGAGCTTTTGCTTATTTACTATACAAACTGTTCCTGAATGCTAATAGAAAAGGCAACTGGATTTTTCAAACTGGTTGTTCACTGCAGTTAAGTACTGAGGAGTCTCTTGGATGAGAAGTAAAAAGTCTTCAAAGCAAACACCAGTAACAAATGCCTTCTCTTTTAGCACTCAGAGATTCTACCCAAACGGGATCTGAGAATTAATTAATTAATTCAGTACAGAGTTGTAGATATATATATGATATCTAAGATGTAGTTTTCAGGGGCTGAAAGTCTTCTCTACAGTGACAAACGGTTGCTGCAGATATATGGCGAGTGGACAAATCCTATACTGGAAAATCACTTGGTGGTCTCTTTGAGATCACTGTTGTCCTGGAAGTCCTCTTTTCCTGGCGGGAGGCAGGGTGACTGTGACCCAGGCGGGAGGCAGAGTCTAACAGTCCGGCCGGGGGGGGAAGATAAACAGACTGCTCTGTATTGTTCTCTTGGTATCACTGAGAAGCTGTCAGCCTGAGTGACTGAAGACTAAACCTCCCAAAATAGGCCCTCCAAGGCCGGGCTGACTCTCCCTTCCATCTCGTTATAAATAATCTGTGTGTGTGTGTGTGTGTGTGTGCGTGTGTGTGTGTGTGTGTGTGTGTGCGCATGCATTTTATGACTGAGTGTGTTCTAAAGAAGGGGCTAAAAAGAAAGGGTGTGTGAGCAAGAGTACAGAGATGTGATCACTGCCAGGGTGGCCTTAGAAAGCGAAGCCACTGAAAACAATAACAGGACGTTTGTGAGGCTGGAAGCCAGTCACAGATACCAGGCGCGCTCGACCCTCCACTGACCTCTTTAACATGCCAGCAGTAACAGTACCGTCACTTCACCTCCATCGCTCATTATTCCAAGTCATCTGTGTGTGCTCATGCCTGTGTGTTTGTGCGTTCTTAAGTCAGTATTATTTGAACCGGGGCTTATAAATTTCCACCTGAGCGAATACCCCTCGGTCATTTGGAGTCTAACAGGTGTGTCAGTGGTAAATGTTCTTTATGCGCATACAATGCTGTGGGAAGGTTTTGAGCCGCCCCTCTTTTCTTTAATTATTTCCAGGAAAACATGGAATGGGTGCAGTGATTTATTGAAACGGGCACAAAAGGAAATACAGTATAGAAGGCAAAAATAGAGATTGTGCAATTCTAACATGCGTGAAAATCAATATTTGGTATGAGTGCCTTTATTTCAAGCTTTTTTCTCATTTCTTTAAGCAGTCTTCAGGAATGGTTTTCCAGCCTTCTTAAAGCTCATTTCACAGCTCCTCTTTGGATGTCGGCTGCCTTTTGTTCTGTTCTCAGTAAAGATGATCCCATACTGCTTCAGTAATATTGAGGTCTGGGCTCCGTGGAGGATTAATCCCTCCATAACACCTGTTGCCACTGATTTCCAGTCCAGTTCTTGTGTGATTTGGCAAACCTCAGCCTTTTCTCCCTGTTTCCCTTCCTGAAGAATCGCTTCTTGACAGACCCTTCATGGAGACCATCTCTGATGAGGCTTCAGCCAACAGCAGATGGATCAAATGAAAGTCCAGATGCATCTCAGGCCCTGTGTCTGGTCTTTGCTGGATTTGTTCCTGCCTCTTAAGGACATCACTTTCAGATACTGTTCATCTGCTGTAGATAGTTTTTTAGGCTATTTCTTCTTGTGTAGTTTGCACTATTTCTTAAGGGCACGTTGTACATCACGCTGAATTATACCAAGTTTCTGGTCTTCGAGGCAGGCTGCCTGAACAATTTGAAATGATTTCTTTGCTAAATTGTCCTTTCTTTGTAGACACACATCTGGTTCATTCCTTGAGTTAGGTGCCTTTTTTTGTGCTTAAATGATTCATAGGTCAGTGTTAAATAAGGACTGGAAAAAAATGAGTGAAAACAGCCTAAGACACTTTGTAAAACCTTCAGAAAGTTTGGAGAACTATTGCTGAAGACAACTTTAAAAGATTACCAGGAAGTCATGTTGCTTGGAAGCAAAATAAAACGAAACGAGTGGCATCTCAAGACTCTTAGACCATACTGCATGACAGCACTACAGCATCAGCACACACATGAAAACATAGCTTCTGGCAGCTGGGTGAGGATCCTTATTTTTTTCCTTGTGTGCGTATACATTGCCAAGCAACAATCAAACAAAAATGCTTTCTTTCAAATTTAAGTCAGCAGTGGAAGAAAGCTGTCAAGGAGTTTTCTCCTTAAACTGGATATCCCCAAAACCTCAGCCCACCCAGGCAGCCTCCACTCCTCTCCCCCACTCTTTTCCAGTAAGTCGTCTGGGTCTATTAACTCTGCTCATCTCAGGCTCGATTCTCAGCTTATACGGAGTGAGCTTCTGGCTTGTTGCAACCTGGCTGCTCTCTTGACCCGTCAGCTGAGCTCCACTTTTACCCACCAGTGCTCAGTTCCTTCCCTCCATGCTTGAACTTGGCTTTTCGGTTCATTTCAAGGCGATGGATTTTCACAGTCACACCGAGCCGGGGCAGTTACACTCACAAAGACACACAGATAAGTGTATCACAGCTCAGCACAGTGGAGTGCGGTCTCTGGCTGCCTTTAGTCCGCTCCAAAGTATGTCCGCTATGCTCAACGCACTGCTGACCTGATTTCCTATCCTGCCCTCATCAGAGCGGGATACCTAGAGTGAGCAGGCCTCAGTGTGAAAGAGGCATTCAGTTTATTGTTCTAGCAAACCTGTTGAATCGCTCTCAGGAGGGAGGAGTTTATGGTTTCAGGGGAGGTCAGAGGTCATGTTGACTCTCAGGCCAGTTTAGTAAGCAAGAAGAATAAATTATTCCCTTTGCAATTTTACAAATATTTACTGTTATCATTCCTCTCTTGCTGCAAATCACTGCAAAGTACATTTAATATGAGGAAGAGCGGGGAAAGGAAAAGCCTGAGCCCTGACGGTTGAATTTTCTTGCATGACTTTATGCCAGCCCATGTGGAAGACGCCCTTGCTCTAGGAGCCCGTACTGCTGCTTGTTTTGATGCCAAATCTTAAGAAATCAAGGAGTAAAAGAAAAGCTAGACAGAAAAACGGTGGGTGGGACATGAATATATACAGAAACACTTCCAAAAAAGCAAGTTGGCCATGCAAAGCTGAGTTCATTTATTGTTTCAACCACATTTTGGATGTGAGGGAAATCAAATGATCATCTTTATTCATCTGCAAAATAAAAATTCTTCCGATAACATTTCTTTAGAAAGAAAATGATGTGAAACACCACCCAGAACGCTGAAGACACTTTAACAAGTTCTTTTATTGGACTGTATTCTTCCACAAACCTCATCTCAGTCTGCTGTGCAGAAAGCTGTGAAGTCTTTGGAGGAATGAGAAGAGGGGAAGCTGACCTCACACTGTGACCTCAGTGTGCTTTCAGGATTCCTGCTTTTCAGGGGTAACTGAAACCTGCAGAGGGAGGGAGAGATGAACCGGGCGGCTCGTACGAGTGAAAAGGAAGGAAGGTTGCAGCAAAGCAAAGCTAAACCTTTGGTGTAAATGCGGTATAGATCATGTTTGATATGTGGCAAGGTTTTATCATCAAAACTCATTGTTGAAATAACAGTTTCTGGGTATGGTATAGGAGTAATTATTTGCACATTAGACTTATATAGTTACATCAGCCTCCTGTTAGTGCATGCATTAGTTTTTGTGACTGAAATGCAAAAGCAGTAACAACACACCTCATGCATTTTGCATAATCTTCTTGATTGTTATTAAAATAGGTTCGAAAGAAACAAAGTGGTCAAATTACTGATGCAGATGGATGAACTTTTCCTATTCTAAAGATCTGCTAGAGCCTAAATTAAGGGAATAGTTCAGCATTTTGTGAGATTATATCTGGTCTTATGGTCTTATGTGTGTGAAATATGAAGCTTAGCACACAAGACATGAAATCAAATCAGTCCCAACTCGTTCCTCTACAGTACACGGGTCAGCATTGTATAAGAACCAAAGCATCAGACTGAGAGGCTGCACAATAAGCGGCTCTCAAAATGTGTCTGCTCACATGATGTAAATTCTCTGACACCTTATGCTAAATCAACCCCGAGCTCCAACAAAGAGCAAGCTTCACATCATATTCAGAGTTCATTTTAATGAGAGTTGTATCAAACAGAGCTGTCAGCTGCCTCAGGGCCCCAAATTCCCAAATTCACCTGCTATCATTTGTTACATTGTTATTCAATTAAATGCTCATGTGTGTGGCAATATGCATTATTCAGCGTGCAGCATCATGATAGGGGCCTCTCTCAGTCGAGCATTATGAACCAGTCTTGGGTGTCTCTTGTGTGGAGATCTGGGCCCCTCAACAGAACAGTTGGTTGGGGTTCATGGTGTTTCTGCCCTGGGTCTGTTGCAGCAGTGACAGCTGCTTACTTACACTGCTTTTAAGATTAAAAGGGATTCTTGATTTATTTGTTATGCCTTGCTTAATTCTTTATTTTGTAAGTCAATTATCATCTATCTAAAAGACATTTAACAGGATTTTTAAATATCTTCTACTCATACTCCAAATTTTTTTTTACCATACTTGTGGCATTGCTCTTGTCGACTACCTTTTTGAAACCTCATGTTTGTCATCTTTTCATCACCATCTTGGATTTTCAGAGGCGCATTATTTGGGTCCGGGGTATATGGCACAACACCTGCTACTCAAAAGAGCCGTGATTACTTAGGCCCTGCTTTAAGCCTTGATACAATCTAGATGTTGAATAAACCACATTTATAGAGAACTTTGTGATACACATAGAGTTCTAGTTTATTGGAGTTTATTGGAGGCAATCAAGGGTTCCAGTATCAGGTCTAAGCAAGGGAGAGAGGAAGCAAGGGATCAAACCACCAACTATCTGGGTTGTACATGACAAGGTCTACCATATGAACAGCAAAATGGACACGTGAGCATCAGAACTGGACAATGGAGAAATAGAAGAAGGTGGCCTGGTCTGACTAATTGCCCAAGATCTGATGTAAATACCCCAGATCTCCATGAATGAACAGGGTAGGAATTCAGCAGCAGCAGTTAATTGATAAAGTGACGGAACACGCGGGGATCTTTCACCGATTGACAGTAGACATTGTAAAGCTCTTCCCCAGCAACATTGGTTCTATCTCTAGTGTGCCAAACATGGCTCAAACGTCCCAAGCCATACCGTACCATATGAGCTTGTTCACACAAGCTTTTGTTGTTTGTTGTTGTTATGAGTATATATGTGACTCAGTGGCTTCTCTGAATGAACAATTGTTCTCTGTGTGAATGATTGGAACAAGTTTATCTCAGCAGTTTCGTCAGCCAATTAGGACACAGCTGAACTGACCCCTCTCATGTTTCGCCATTGACAACTGCAAGTCCTCATTAGAGTGTTCCACCTACTGACCCTTTTATTTCAGCCCGTTTTCACTCCGACAGCGTCACATTTTCAACGGCATATGAACAACAACGCACTCAGCTAACGACTTGAAAATGTGTTCAAAACGTTCAAATGATCAGTTTGACATTCAAGCTATTGTTTGTTAGCCTGTTCCCTTGTTTATTTAGCCATCGTCCTTAAACTAAGTTGCTGTGGCCTTCAAATCCAACTCAAAGGTTAAAGATTTCCAACGTACTTGATGGAAATTTTGAAACGCAGAGCTTCGCACGCCTATCAGAGATTACGGGGATTCCCACGGGAATAAATGGGCTGCCGGTTGACTTGCATACCAGCCAGCACTTCTTTGGAAATCAAGCATTAAACCCAACGATGATCCTTTTCCAAATCTAACCAATCAATTTTAGTGCTTAAACCCTAAACAGGAAATTGTGCTGCCAAAACTCAAGCATGTAGTTTTGATGCGTAAATGTGTGAGACTAAATGTAAGCACAGAGGGGAAATCATAACTGTTAAAACTTTCATGATTCCATGACCCTTGACTCTCTGTTACCCCTCCTCCAACATCTTTATGAATGTTTTGTTTGATGATAAATAAGCACTTCAGCATGATGTCACACTGTCTAAGGCAACTGCATTAGGGCACCAAAGGACACATTGTCTGCTTCTCAGAGATGCCCAGGGGTCCTGACAAAACCCCAGTATCTGATGCCCTGAGATGATAACAGGTTACTTATCTCCGACTTTGACCCTGTTGGAAACCTCAGTTTCCTTTGTGTCTGTGCTCCTGTAACAACAATCTTACCACTTCAGGTGTAATGAGGACCTGTGAATGCATTTTCTTAGTTAAACTTCAAGTTTAACTACAGTTAAAATACTGAAAGAGTATCCCCCTCGGGTCTCTCAGTCGCATCCATATCAGACTGTAAAGATGTCTCATCCCGCTCTCTGTGGTTCGTCCAGACGCCCTGCTTTGATCCGCACCCTGGCACAGGATTGGTGGAATCCAGCAAATATTGACTCCATCCGAGCCAAACAAATCACTCCCCCCTTCCTGCGCTCCTTCTCTTTTGCTCTGCTTTACACTTGCTCTGTTCCCCTCTAATCTGCCATTACCTCTTTCTCTCACATTCCCTTTCATCCCCTTTCTGCAGCTGCCTTTCTTTTCACCCCTTTTGTTTCCATGTCTGTCACTCTCTCTCTCCCTCTACTCGAGACTTCTCAGGCTGTCAGTGCTTTCAGTCCAGGCCTCTCCTCCTCCTCCTCCTCCTCCTCCTCCTCTCAGCTGCCCCCACAGAGTTCAATCCACAGCCGTCACTGTCTCAAGCTAGTTTGGATTTCACACACATGAATATTTCACACCTGAGTGCACTGTATGTTCAGACATATGCTGCTGCCTTGAGCCTGGAACATACTTTTTCATCTCTTTGACCCTGAAAACGAGCACAGGCAAAATGTGAAGGCCTTCATGATTGTGCCAACATACCTTCATATGATGTTCATATGTGCATCAGCTGGCTACTGTAGAGGGCAGAGAGGCAGAGGTAGGAAGCCAAAAGGGAATTTTTGAAGTGAAACTTAAAATAACTTTGTGCTTTGGTCTTTGATCTGCTTTCATGTTTTTTTTTTTATCTGCACGGTATGATACACTGGGGTTTGTTGACGTGCACGCTCACTTTACTGGGAGCTATCGTTCCACAGTGAGACCAAAGCTGGAGTTACATTTCTGCAAAGATTCTTGTAAATTAATCCGTGGACCTCTGCAGAGAAAACTGGCAAAGACTAATACATTGCAAACCTCTGCAAAGTTCCACGTGGACCTGTGCGTTGTTAAATGAGTACGTAGAATGATGGTTGAAAATGTATTTACCCCTTTAGGACTTGTTATATTTCTGCACAATAGTGACCTAAAAAACTCCAGTGGATCTTTACACCAGTCCTAAAAGCAAATAAAGATAACTTAATTAAATAACTGATATTTATCAGGTGAGACTGGGCACCCTGTTTTATTTAAAGAATGGAGATTTGTAGTCTGATCTCAACAACATCTTTGTGGAAATGTATCATGGCAAAAACAAAGAAAGAGTTCTTTCATTAGAAAATAGCTTGTTGATATTCAAGACCATTATTTCAACCATGATGTTCTTTCAGTTGTTTTATTTCGTAAAAACAAACCAACAACAATTGAATGAACATCCCCCAAGAGTGGAGGACGGCCATTTTTATGCCAGGAGCTGTAACCTGCCAACATAGATCACTCCAGAAGCAAAGTTTGTATTCATAATGGAACCCCAAGGGAACTTCTCACATAATGTTTATGGCTCCACCATCAAGAAAACATTCACTCATTCATTTTCCATCCCCATTTTATCCACTTGAGGGTCGCAGGGAGCTGGAGCCTGGCCCAGCTGCCATCGGGCAGGAAGCCTGGACAGGTCGTCAGTCCATCACAGGGCAACACGGAGACAAACGAGACAGACAGCCATGCATGTTTACACTCACTCCTTGGGTCACAATTCACCACATTTTGGACTGTGAAAGAAAACATCTGGGGAAAACCTTTGCTTGCGCAAGGAGAGCATGCAAATTACACACAGGAAGACCTCAGCTGATTTTTCTTGTGTTTCAAATACATGGGCCAGACCGGTGGGGGGGGGGGGTCAGGCACCAGGTAGTTCCTCAGGGAACTTTGTGAGGTGACAGTGCTGACCACCTCACAACCATGCAGACCATCAGGGAAACACCGAGCAGCAAAGGGGATGTGAACGGCAAGGCCACAGGCAGAAAGCCACCGTTCTCCAAAGGGAACGTTGCTCCGGAGACAGCTAAGACCAGCCAGAAAGGTTCTGGAGAAATGACAGACAAGAACAAAACAAAGGGTTGTTGTTTAAATTAGAAGACTTCTGTAGAAAAAAAATAAATAAAAAATTCTCCATCTGTTTCACATTCATGTGGCTGCATCAAGGAAAGTTTGCCATCACTGGCAGAAAATCATTTCTGGATCACGCAAGCAAACTCTAAAGGAAAACACAAGTGTGGATATTTGTATTTGTGAACTGAACCGCAAGAGAAAGTGGGTCGTGGAGTAAGACAACAACTCTAAGCCCACAATCGCACAAATATTCAGCCAAAGAATGTCTAAAAAAATGTAAAAATAATTCTGTTATTTTTAAAGTCCTGACCTTTACCCAGTGAAGATGTTGTGGAAAGCTGTCATGATGTTTACTGTGCCTAAGACCCATTTTCTGCACCGCCAGTGTGTGTACTGAATTCCACACCAATCGGTTACTGAAATGTTACAGTTTGGACTATTTGTGATCCAGTCAGCTGATAAACTTTTGAACCCAGGCGAGGACACCTTTCCCTCCCTCTTATGAAAAGATGTATTTTTGTTAAAGCACATTCAGCCTTCTTTTCTCTGTCACTTTGAAATGAGCGTTACATGACCAGGAGCAGGAGCCACCTGTCTCCTGCTTTCCACACTTTGTTGACCTTTTTTCACTCTTTTAAGAGGTCTAACCCTGACTGCTCAGTTGGTCTCAAGAAGCCTCGAGGCCTCATTAACTTTAACAGTAAAAGGACCGCTGCGTCTGGGCCTGAGGCTGGGGCGTGTGTATGTTCTGGAGGGCAGGGTGTGTGTATACATGCAAGTCGTTTTTCGAGTGATTTATCATTCCCACAGGGCACCGCCACTCTGATCTAATGTGCTATTACTCAGATCAACCAGCCGAGAAATAACTAATCTGCTGCTACATATAGACCAACATCTCGGTGTTGGGTTGACTTGTTGAGACAGACATGTTGCTAATCAGGGTCCTGTGGTTGTTGGTGTGTGTCCACAGGCCAGAACAGAAGTTATTTCTTCACAGATATCCAGAGGGAAAAACGGGGGGAGGGGTCAGAAAGAGGGGAAACTAGGAGGAGGGAATACAGCAAAGGGTTCTAAGTGGTCATGGACCGCTGGTGGCCATGGCAATGACCTCTGGCTAATTGTAGTTACTGATAGACATGGTGCTTAGAAGTCCAGAGATATCCATTACACTAATCACACACAAAACACACACACCAAAAGCTGCTGCATATATGTCTAAGCATATTTACCCTCTGGAATCTGCCCTCATCTTTTTGCGACGCCTTTTATATCAACTTCTTTTATTTTGCCAGATCAAATCTTAAGCCCCCTGTGTGATGTGATTTAGTCCTCACTTGTTGGCTTTGAAGTCCCTAATCTCAGTCGCCATCGCTGTGGCCATATTGTAGGATGCCTGTCCAAGAAAAGCAGCAGCCTGACCCTGGGGCATCTCAAGCCAAGGGTGTGTTAATATGTTCTAAACCGTAAGTCCCTGTGAACACGCCCTCTTTTCCCATTGCCAGTCTAACAATTCCACCATTTCACCTCTCCGCTGTAGGGTGGAAAATGTTAGTGAGAGCAAGATCATTTCTCATTGTCTCTGAAAGTGGTGGGATGTGCTTCAGTCTTTTGGAAAACAGAGGATACAAATTGCTAAAGTCTTGAAGGGTAAAATATGATTTCAGCTGCTCAACCGTTCAGTGCCCCCTTTGCTGTATTTTTATTTTCTAAATTAATCAAATGTTTTCATCTGTGACACATCTGGACTGCTGGCAGGCCATTTCAGGAACCCCCACTCCTTTACTACAGAGCCCTTGCAGTACATGCAGAATGTGGTTTGCCATTATGTTGTGGAAATAAGTACGGCTGTCCATGAAAAAGATGTCAACTTAATGGTCCATTTTTTAGAGAGCTCAGAGGAGACAGTGGTGCTTCTGCATAAGTTTTCCGTGCATGGTAGAGCTTTAACTTGCATTTGGGGTGTCGTCCCAACTGTGTTCTCGAACAATGGTTTTCAGAAGTGTTCCTGAGCCCCTGTGGTGACGTTAACCACATAACCCTGTCTGTTTTTAATGCAGTGCTGCCTGAGAGACTGCTCAGCGATGCCTGACAGATTGAAGATGACAACAATTCAATATCAGTTTTCAGCCTCTTTCTAGATTCTCCTAATCTTTTCACTTTTCAATCATATGACCTACTGCCAAGTAACCTAATTAGTTGTGTGATGTTCCACCAGGTGTTTTTTTGTTTGTTATTTAGCTTCACACAGTTTATCCAACAAGGTTCTACAGTTTTTCTTCTTCTTGTTCCTTTCTCCTCCATTAATTTCTCATCTCTTTTGCTGTCTTTTCACATGCTACTTTGAGTCTGATTTCATAAAAAGCTCCTCCTCTCTTGTCTTTACTTTTTACATCATCTGATGTCTCCCCCCTTTCTTTTTTCATTGTGATGAGGTTGATGTTTTTTATTCATGTGTCATGCAACTATGCCAAGCCCTCCAGGGACTTAAAAGACTCCAAAAAGTAATGTAAACCAGATGCGAAGTGCAGCAAATACATTTAAAATAAAATGCCCTGGAGTCCAGAGTTACAATATACAGATTGTTCAACCTCTTCAACAACATTCACGAATGAATTGCTATAATCGAAAGGAGTAAATAGTATTTTTTTTCCATTTAAACACAACTTTTTACAGACACCACAGTTTTCACCAGAGTATTTCCCATTTTAATCTTTATAGTGTCATACGAAGAAAACTCAATGTTCCTCAGTGATCTAATCAATCTGTGTGTATCAATAGATAGCAGACAAATAGCAGACCTTATTTGTGCAACTACAGATCATTTTAATCAGCTAGATGAATTCAAGTTTTTTGGTACATCCTGTGGACGTATTTTTGTTTTTTTCAAATCGTTTAAATGTTCAAAGTTAAGATTGTAACGGCCTAAAACACCCCAAGAGAAGTCCTTCCTGTGCATCGGGCTCCTGAGAAATCAACTAAAGCCTTTAAAGCCCTCAGAAAAACTTTTTTTTGTCGTCCCCACCTCTGCGCCACCATTCACCCCCCACTGTCCCCTGTGTGCAGTTTGACCTGCATGCTCCGTTTTGGGAGTCGATGGATTGCAATCTGTATGTAAACAAGTTGGCATCTGGCCGTTTTCACATCTGCTTTAAACCAAAGCTGAGAAGAGTTCACAGCCCCGCAAACACACACATGTATAGGCTACACACGGAGAGTTGTAATTCAGCCTCAGAAGTGGCTTGTCTCTTGGGTGCGCTTATCTGAGCTCCAAATTGGTAGAACATGGCTGGTTCCTTTAAATGTGATTAAACAGTTAAGAGAAAACACAGACATGTTTGTGTCATGTAAAAATATATATTTTCCCGCAAACCGACAGGCTATATTTCATCCATGTACATTAAATAAAACCATCTTCCACTTTGAGCTTGTGTTTTTAACAATATTATTGTCATAATACGTTGTAGCCTACTCCGACTGCAGTGTTGCTGCTGCAGATGGTTGTTTCTGATCATTATGACTGATCAGTGTGACCAAGCACAAAGAGGCATTATTTTGTTGGATTGTGCAACCAGAAAGCGGCTCTGAGAGTTATTATCGCTTGGTCAGGACTCACAGTTTGAGTGAGAGTGTCTGAGAGAGGGAGAGTATGGTTTGTGTGTGTGAACGTAAGAGGTAGCGCGAGAGAGAGTTGTGTAATCTGTCCATTTTGTGTCTCCTGTCTCCCCCCCTCTTTCTCTCTCTGTCTCTCCCGTGGCCCCCTGGCTGCCAGGCGTCACAGCAGTTTGAAATAAGGACCCACAAAAGTTGAGTGAACGGGACTGAAAGAGAAAGAGAGAAAAAACGGAACACTTCCCACACCGCAGAAATCACGGGGAGTGACTGTGACAGGAGGAAAGGGACAGAAAGAGTGAGAGCAGAAGAAGCCCTCGCAGGACTTCATCACATGTCTTTCAGGACCTGAACGGATCACTAAACTGGACTAATAATCAGTATTTGTCCGTCAGAAGTGTGCGGGAAACTGTTGAAGCATGAGGCTCAGTTCACTACTCAGGTAAAACTTTGACTTATCCAGCTGCTGCTTCGCCACATGTGGGGTTTGCATCCTCCTTTGAGCGGGCAGGCAGGGTATTCATTGTGACTGTGGTATAGATTTCTAAAAGGCGTTTTGTTTTTCTTGGGAAGTTTTTGGTTTTTACGCACGATGCCTACTTGTTGCGCGCAGGGCTCTGTGCAGGATATATGATAGGAATTCACCAAGAGGCGTCTGGTTTTAGGTAAGAGTTCCCTCTTACTCCTCGGGGCGGATTTCTTGAGGTTTTCCTGTGATGTAAACCTGTCCCTCGCCCCTTGCCTGTCCCCGCGGCTCAGAGTTTATTCTAAAATGTGCCACTGTAGCGGCCGCGGAAACGTGGAGCCGGGTAGGGGGTCGTTACTTCGGCCTGAGCGGCTCTGTTGTGTCAGGCTGTGCGGGACCTTTGTCTGTGTTTTTCGGGGATAATTGTGTACTCTGGTGTGGGGAAGCTTCCAGAGACCGCGGCGGTGCACCACACTGGGAAGAAGGGACCAATTACTCTGCCTACATGTGGCTTGCGGACTGGTGACTGCGGGGATGGTTTGGTTCTCGTGGTGAGCGCTGCAATGTCCACCCAAGCGAGTCTCTTGGTATCATGTTCAGGCTAGTTTCTTGGCAAGTTGGAAGATGGTATTCCACTTGTTTCCACTGCACTTGTCTACATTTTATGGAGGTTTTTTATGATGTTTCTAGACAGACTGTCCCTTTGCTGAAACAAGTGCATTCATTTAACATTTTTCACCTTCTTAAAGAACAATACAACTTCAGAAGATCATTTTCTTACTGAGCCAACACCATTCCTAACATCAAGCAGTTCACCAGACTCCAGAAGTTATAAAAAACCTATCTGTACAAGTTGATTTAGCATGGTGACTGATTGCGCCTATGAGCAAATGTTGACTGTGTAAAAAACCAC
Source organism: Odontesthes bonariensis (assembly GCF_027942865.1). NCBI lineage: Eukaryota > Metazoa > Chordata > Actinopteri > Atheriniformes > Atherinopsidae > Odontesthes > Odontesthes bonariensis. The sequence goes on from NC_134510.1 coordinate 25,042,484, forward strand.
GTCCTCAGGGTGTGTACAGTCTCAGGGAGAGGCATGTGGAGGGAAAACACGCTTGATGTTTACACCCATTTATATGTCAGCGCCCTCTAGGATTTCCCAAATTGATCGATTTAACCATAGAAGTAAAGGGTTTAAAGGAAGATGTTTTCCACCTGCCGCCTTTAGAGAGAAGGAAATGGGCATAATTGGTTGCTGAAGTACGCTTAGGTCATTAGAACACGTGATAGGGTGTTGACTCAACACTTCTGTTTTTTTTTTTTTTTAAATGCTGATTGAAAAAAAGTTTAAGAAAGTTGACAGAGAATAAAGGAGGTCTCTGTGGGTATGGACAATATATTGCAGTAGTTTTAGGTTGAGGTCATGGAATAATCATATGGTTTATGACCTTATTCAGCTTGCTGTTATTTTAAATCCTTCATCCCTACCACTTCTTTCACCCTCTGTTCTTCGTCCCGCCAGGCTCTGTGTGCTGTGGGGCTTTGTGGTGGTCACGACCTCCATGACCAAAGCTGCTAAGAGGAAGGTGAGTCATCAGATCATCAAGTTAGGTCAACAGACAGCAAAGTCACAATAGCGGGGTGAAGAGGTGGCCGCAGTCAAAGGACAGTTTCAGATTTTCCCAGTGTGTCCTAAAGCATCACTCACATGCCCAAATGCACACTGAAAGAGAGACTGGTCCTGAAAATGTTCCTCCATGATGTGACGCTTCACCACTCTAATCCAGTGTGAATCTCCCAGAGTTACATCGCTCTCACGTTAAGAGTCCCATCACTGCGACTATCAGAATGCGCTGTCCAAGAGGAGCAGCTGAAGATTTTCACCAAATATCATCATCGTTTATTCAGCTTTTCAGCTTTGTGACTCTGAATTTTACTGACAGCTTAAACAGGGCCTCAATACATGCAAAGGGGCGCTGCTTCAGGCTTGTTGTTTAAGTTAGAGCAACAGCTAAAGCTGTTAAAGGCTTATCAAGCACCAAAATGCTTCACACCAGCAGCAACTATTTTATTACAAGGTGTACGATGAACTGTCCACTTCTAAAACAATCCACAGGTATTTTAGCATTTTATTGGCCTTGCCAGATGATATTGCGATTTATCATGCAGGGCTCAAGTTGATATACACCTGCACCTAAGAAGAGGAAGAATCCGCTCTGCCCCTAACATTTGATATTTCAGCTTATCTAAAAAAAATGCTCAAAATCACGAAGCTTTGAGGGATTTTATTGGGAGCCTCTGAAGCGCATGCCGTTTTACGTTTCTTTGTTTTGCTCAGTCGCAGTTGAATGTTGTGTCTGACTGCCCTCAGTTGTGCCCTGCTGTACATGCACATACCCCATGCTCAGGACTAATTTTGTTTAATTCCTCTGCAGGAGACACTTGGTGTTCTCTGCAATTAGGTAGACGAAATTGTACATGTAGTGCTTGGCAGTAAAAGTATTGATTCATATAAAAAAAATTGAAATAATTAGAGAAAAACTTCCACATGAAACTCATGTTTCTTGTAAGGTTGAAAGCCACTAGTACTTATTTAGTTGCAATACAGGTGTTGGAGAAAGTCTTAAAAGGACCCACAGTTGCATTACTGTGACGCCTCTCTTGAAAAATGTTTTAAGAGGGGACCCATGAGTTCATAGCTGCACCCCTGACTGATGCAGGTCTGGTAGTACAGTGTTGCAGGAGTTTAACCAGTAGCTCCACAGGTCAGCTGTGGCTGCTGCGGGGTCACTGCTCACAGCTCATTAATGGCCCCAGTTATGTGGCAGCTGTGTGTTTGATGGCACTCATTTCACAAAGCAGCACACCTTCCCTCTACACACACACGCACGCACACAGTCAACCCCACCGCGATGCTTCCCTCACCCTTTCTCTTTCCTTTTCTCACACCCTCCCACTGTTTTACCCCCGGACAGTGATCGGAACCCATATAATATGGTGGCAAATTGGACAGCACTAAATCTGAGCATGCAGGCACATGCAGAAAAACACAAGTTAGCGGGTTACACCTGTTCTCTCTCTCCCATCCACAAACAGTTTGTACTGTAGGTTTACTTGCTCATTTCCACCTATGTACACAAACACACACACACACATTTACAAGCTTTCAAAGAGAGGGAAGGGAAGTGGAGCAGAGATTTATGTTTTGGTTCTTTCTCAATGGAAACTTTTGTTCGGCTCGCATGTTTGCCGCTCTGCCAACCAGGGCAGTGCTTCAGTTATGAAATGAGAGGAGAAACATTTATCTACGACCACAGAGGAACACATCAAAGTCTCAACTGGCACCCACATACAAGCAGTCACACATACTTATATACACAAACATAAAATGCACAGCCGGGTCAGCCGTGATCTTGCTGTTTCTGCGGTGCGCTCGTATGACACCAGCTCCAGTGAATTTATCCAGCTGCTCTGAAGCTGCTGGCAGGTGACAGAGTCTCCTAAGCCCGACCGAGTACGAAGAGTTAGGATTTATATTTTGGCTTCAGAGAAAGGAAACTCACGAGACTGCAGCTCGTCAGTGCACTGTGGAGAAATAAGTCCCTGCAGAGATTTTGGATTTTGGAAATGCAACGTTTTTACTAGTTTAAGTACTTCTTTAAAATGTTGCCAAAGCTTGCAGTTTTCATTATTTTTACAACAAAGTTTGGGCTACAGTCAGCACAGCAGAACTGTAGGGAAATACAAATAAAGTACTCTTAGCTTCTGTAATGCTTTTTTAAAGCTTTTTTTATGTAATGCTTCTTTTTTTTTTCAGCTAATCTTTGCTGACTATTTTTTTGTGTCAAGAATTGTAAGATTTAAAGAGGAACTCGATGCTCAGAAATCCCAGCGAGAATCAAACGCAAGAATTATCTGCTGGATTATACCAGGTGCCCTGAACTCTTTTTTTTCTTTCTTTCATGTCCTGATGGGCATCGCAAATATAAAAAACTTTCATAGACCTCTCAGCAGTACTGAGGTGCTGGCTTAATACATCTTACTTTGCATAAAGATGAATTATCATTAAAAATCTCATCTTTTTTTTTAAATGGCAAACATATCAGTGGGTCCGCTTTATGAAATGTGATCATTTTCTGGTTTCCTGAAGTGTTTTCGATGCTTTACAGTGTTTAGCTTTTGTTTTACCAACATCTTTAGACCATATTTTACTCAGTTAACCAAAGAAATAAACCAGAACTTATTGCAGCCCAAACCAAGGACATACTCATCACCCTGCTGTTCACTTTCACTTTGAGTTGGGAGCCTGAACAGTAAAAGGTTACATTGTTATGTATAGATCATTAATTATTTCCTGTTTTTGTGTGTGTTTGTTGATGTTTGTGGGTCCTAGGCGGCAGCTCGAAGGTCAAGACAGGTGTTTGAGTCAGAGCCTGTGGAGGGGGTGTGGTCTGTATGGGAGGAGTGGTCAGAATGCTCTCAAACCTGCGGTGTTGGCGTCTCACAGAGGACCAGGAAGTGTTTACCCCCTCCACCTCCCCAAACCCCGCCCCTCTCCCACTCCCCACCGAACTGGGCAGGTTATCTGCCCGGGAGCATCAGGGGTCCTGTTATCTCACCCGTGAACCCTTACTACCCTCCTCGCTACCCTGGGCAGTACCCATCTTATCGTTCTCCATCGATCCCCAGCAACAATAACCCAGGACTCTCCTTGTATCGGAATACGCCCTCTGGAGGAGAAGGGCCTCCTGTCCCAGGACAAACCAATCGCTCGCCGCCTTTTTACAATCCAGAATTCTCCCCAGCCAATCAGGACCCTGGGTCTGCTTACCGATCTCCCTACCACACACCTTCACATGGCTACAACCAGCCCGCACGGGTCATCAGGAGGCCGACCAATCCAGGAGCAGTGAGAGGCGGAGGAGGTGGGAGCAGACGCTCAGTCTCCGCCGGTCGGGAGGGTTCGCTTTCAAGGAGGTGAGTGACATCAGAGGATTGGAAAGCAAACTAATCTGACTCGTCATCAAAGACCAGACTGAAAGGCAACATTTCTCTGTGTAACTAAATGCTCTGTGGAACAGGAAGTCTGTGGCTCAGAAAATATAAGATTTCATCTGATGTAATGTTAACTTTTCAGTTTCAAATATCAGAATTATATTGCAATTATATTATGATATCAGCTTGTGGGAGAAAAATTAGGCGATGATAAGTTAAGGTTTATTTCAGATTCCTTCAGTCCTGTTTGTTCTAATCTGCAGTCTGTCAGATAACATCACCCAGTCTACTGGGTAATTGTTTGATTCTATCCTCACTTTTAATGCCCAAATCAAACATGTCAAGACAATGTCAAAGATTAGGTCTGACATACAAATAATTAATTTCTTGTCTTGTTTTGACTACTGGAGTTCACATAATTCATGTCAGTCAGGGCTCCTCCATTTACTTCAGTTAATTTAAAATGCTGCAGCTAGACTCCTTACCCGGACTAAAAAGCAGAAACACGTCACCTCTGTGCTCGCATCTAAATCTTATATTGATTTCAAAATTTAACTGCTCACTTTGAAAGCCATAAATTCTTTAAATCACTGACCTATTGACCTGGTTTTGCTCTCCCAATCATTGAGATCAGAAGACGGCACCCTGCTAACTATTCTCAGGTCAGAAACAATGAGAGATCTTTTGGTTTTATTTTCTATTAAAGCCCCCGTTTTATGGAGCTTTCTGCCCACTGAACTCAGACATCTCACGTTTGCAGAGGCTTAGAATTGGGATCAAGCCTGTTTTTTTTTTTTGTCACGGTTTAAATGGAAGTCATCGTCCAGCCCTTCAAACTGTAGCGTTGGAGGCCCTTTGGACTAGACGACCACACGGACGAGTAGAGTAACTGGGATCGGGCATAAGTCTCTCCTCACTTTTAAATCCCTCTTTAAAATGTCACTCCCTGTAAAAGCCTTTGGCAGAGTCTCATACCTAAAAGGCATTTTTTATCTCTGCAGTCTTAAAAATAGGTCAGAACATTCTTCTGACCGACTGCAGCTTGCCCTATCTCTACTTGTAAAGAACTTTGTAACATTGTTAAGAGAACAGCAACGCAATAATATTCGTTTTGACATATAACAAAAAAAGTACGTATTTAGGGCTTGATTTAATGCACCTTGTATATAATTTGTTACTGACTTGTACTCCCTTGAATATCTTACTGTATGGAAGGGAACAACCTTTAAAATGACAATCAACCAATTAGAATTGAATTACCTGGTATTTTATAATATAACCTATCTAATGTTGGCAATATTAAAGTTTCCTCCAGACTGTGCACAACTTTTCCAATCAGTGAAGGAGACCGACTGCGTTAGCTCACTGTACGAAAAGCTTAAAAAGGGATTTAGAGGAAATTTGTTTCTATTGTTGGGGGAAAATTATGAAGTGCTGCCAACACAAACCCAAAAATGCACAATTCCCCTTTGACTTTCTAAAGAATTGTTTCCCAAGTTAATGTTTAGGCATGCAAATGTAAAAGTTTTGTTTGTTGGGTGCTTTAATTGAAAGTATTGTAGGCTGAGCGTCAGCAACGTCTTTCTACAAAGACTGCAGACTGTGTTTATACTGTGAGACTATTTACAGTTATTATGTCCAAGTCTGATGACTGGTGGATAAACAGACTAATTAATCAGTTATCCTCCCGTATGTTATCTATTAGAAAACATACATTTCAGTACATAAAAGATATATTGGCTCACATTTATAATCAACATATGGTTCCATCAGGAATTGGTGCCACAAAGAAATATTTCAACTAATATTTCAACTTAGTCAATGGAAACTTCTACTTGTGCCTTGGTTAACACCTCAAGTTCTCCTTTTCAAGGAAAAGGCATTTGTCATAAAAGGAAGTGACTTTTGCCTTGCTGGCAGTAGCAACAGAGGTTTGTTATGGATAAACAGAAGCTGCAACATTCTTCACAGACAAAGAAAAGATTTGTATCTCGTCTCAAAATACAAGGATAAAGTGATCTCTGGGAATGGCTTCTCCGAGTCCCACAGAGGATTCATTCAAGTGCCATTAGTTAAAGTGTTGACATTGTTTAAGCATTAGAGGGTTTGTTATGATGGTTTGAGCATTGGGCGTTGGAGTTGTGCCCATCTCGGCCTCTGGCATCGGCTGTTATTACATCATTATTTCTGTTTTTTGTCATTTACATAGGCACTACATCACTCTGCCCTCTCACCCCAGTCTGCTGGGCCCCACGTTGTTTAGAATGAGCTTATCCTGCCTTTCTGCTCTCTGTAAATCCAGCTGTAAATCTTCTCTTCTAAATATTCGCTGTCTCTGTTTTTCCCATTTTCTTTTAACCCGCAGGTCTTCCAGCATCCGCCCGGGTCAGTTTGGGTACGGCAAGGTTCCCTTCTCTCTACCATTGCATCGTCCCAACCGCCAAGCTCGCCACACTGCTAACAGCACTGACGACGCTCTCGGATTAGATGCCGCTGAAAACGACACAATGAACGGCGGGAAAGAAGAGGAAGAGAGGGGGAGTGATGAAGAAGATGGGGAAGCAAGGAGGACCGACGAGAAGGGAGAGCAGGATATCAGGGAGACACCTGCTGCTGAGGAGGGACCCGCAGCCGCCACCACTCCTGCCATCCCATACCGACATTCGGACAGACCCTCACACACCCAGGCGGAGCACGGAAGGAGCAGAGTCATATCCCGACGCCAATCCTCGCGCTCTCCGTCACTCTCTGTCTTCAGTAACCGTCGGCGATTTGATTGGAACTCCGTCACCGCCCCGCCGCCTCCCATAGCTCCTCTCTCGCAACCACATTCCTCTGGCAGCGCTTTACCTTTTTCATCTCCTCTCCACCGCCCCAGCGCCGGGCACAGAGACAGAGAGCTCCAGCCGGGCTTCAGCCCCCAAGCTCCACCTGCAGGCAACATCTACCCTTTACAGCATCCACACCTTTCGCACCTGGGAGTTGAGTCAGGTGGGCATGGAGGCGGGCAATCTCCTCAGGTGTACAGATGCTCCGGGCCGGAAAAGGAGTACCGCAGGTGCTTCTCACAGGTAAGACTGTTTCAAAATTCCATCTAAAAGCCAAAAAAAAAAAAAATATTGCACTCAATTTGCTTTTTAATTGTATTAATCTTTGTCCTGTGCTCACCTCTGATTTATTCGACCTGCAGTCATGCTTGATTTATATGTGGGCCATGTGTTGAAGGGAGCAGTTAGGCAGCCGTAAACTGAGGAGCTGAAGGTCAGGAGAGTTTATTTGATTGGTAGATCATTCCCCAGCTCCAACACTGGCTGGTTGTCTTTGAGCATTCGCATGGAAACTGCCTGCCAGTGCTTCAAGGTGTGCGTGCACTGGGGGGGGGGGGGTCACAGCCAGAGCACACATCTCCGTTATGAAGCTATACACATTCCTGAGCACTAGTGTCTGCACTCGGTATCCTTCCGAGTGATTGCATATACACTGTGATTATGAACCAGGACCTGTGTGTGGCTGTGCATGTATGTGTGTGTGTACTGTGACTGGCTGGCGGACTGCAGTGATGATTGGGGTTGTGACCTGCTCCATACGTCTTCGTGCAGCACAGTGAGAGCTTTATCGGGAGCTAAGAGTCTGTACGTGCTGCCACAGAGAGCAGCCAAACATGCAGGCTGGTTGTGTGAGATGGGCCGACTAAAACCTCAATGCACACGTGCGACCTGTAGTCGACCTCTCAGTGAATCAGGATGCACTGAGATGGAATTACAATGTGGGGTTTATTCTCAATGTTGTGGGTAAAGTTTTACAACCCCACAGTAATTGGTCGGGTGTTTCTCAGTGATGCTCTTTATTTGGTATCTTCATTCTTTATTTGGTATCTTCTTTCTTTATTAGAGTGACATCATGCGGAAAGTCATATATTTTAAGCTGGAATGCATTCTTTGCGTTGCCTTACTTTGGCCAGAAAGTGCCTGGAGCTGGTTCCCCGTTGCCATTTTTGATTTACGATTTGATGATGGATTAAAATGGTAAACATTGAGAAAACTTCCACTTATGTTCAAAAAAGTTTTTTGAGACTCCTTTGAGGTGTTTTGTGAGCTAAGTCTGACCTGACAAAGATTGAATTGACACGATTCACCAGCTGTTTCTGGTTCCTGAGCCTGCACACAATAAACTCAACTTACTGAAAAGAGATAATATCTCAGAATACCTGCAGAGTTCCCTCCATTTCCTTCTTGTGGTCGTCCACTGCACTTGTTATTGCATTTTGCCTCCTCGTGGTTTGTTGTGCGGTTCCGAAAAACGGCTTATTTTACTGAATCACAACTAGGAGCAACCTCTGCCAGTGCACAGCCTGTTTTATCTGCTTCAAACCAGTTAATGGCTGAACCTGAGTGTTGTTGAGTTGGACTCGTGGTGGACTTGTCTGCTTGCACTTGTAGTGTCTTCTGGATCGACATCTGACTGACTAGTCAGTTTAGTTTAGTGGCAAAACAGCTGTTTGCAAAGCAGGTTTCTGAAAAATCAACCTACAAATACTACAACCTCAATTCCAAATGTGTTGGGACACTGGAAAAGATGTAAATAAGAACTGAATGCAATGATTTACGCATCTCATAAACTAATATTTTGGTCAAAATGTAACACAGAAAACACATCAAATGTTGAAAGTGAGACGTTTCATTATTCCATGAAAAATATTTTTTGATCTTGAATTTGAAGGCCTTGGGACAGGGCGATATACTGTGTAGCATCCCTCCTTTTTTTAACAGCAGTCTGTAAATGTCTGGGAACTGAGGAGACCAGTTTCTGAACCTTTCGGAGAGGATTTTTGGTCTCATATAGGATTCTAGCAGCTCAACAGTCCTGGATCTTCTTTGACATATTTTGCATTTCACGATGAGCCAAATGCCGGCAGGTCAGTCCAGCACCCAGACTCTTCTACTATGGAGCCATGCTGTTGTAATAGATGCAGTATGTGATTTAGCACTACCTTGCAGAAATACTCAAGGCCTTCCATGAAAAAGATGTCACCTGGAGCATGTGTTGCTCTAAAATCTGTATATAACTGTCACCACTGATGGTGAGTTTCCAGATGTGTAAGTTGCCACTTCCATAGGTACTAATGCACCCACATACCATCAGAGATGCAGGATTTTGAACTGAATGCTGGTAGGAAGCTGGATGGTTCCTCTAATCTTGAGTCCAGAGAACACGGCGTCCACGAAAAGAATTTCACGTTTCTATTCATTTGACCACAGAACATTTTTCCTTTTTGCCTCAATACATTTTAAATGAGTTTTGGCTCAGAGAAGACAGCCGTGTTTCTAGATCATGTTCACATTTGGCTTTTTCTTTGCAAGGCAGAGCTGTAACTTGGACCCAAAGATCATAGCTATCCAGCATTGATTTTTTTGCCATGTCTGTTGCACACAGAATTGTCTCCAGATTCTGACTCTTTCCGTGATATTTTGTACTGTAGATGACATAATATTCAAAGTCTTTGTCTTTGTAAGTTGAGCAACATTATTGTCAAATTGCTGAAGAATTTGCGGACACAGTTTGTTGCAGATTGCTGAAACTCTGCCCGTCTTCTGGGAGTCTGTCTCTCCAGTTTGCTTTTTTTTTTAATAATCTATCATGTTACTGATTTGTTGTCAGTTAAGTGTATTGAACGCAACATCAACATGTCCCTCCAGATGTTTCTCTTTAGTACCACTTACTTTTCCAGCTTTTTGTTGCTCCTGTCCAAACTTTTTTTGGGAAGTGTTGCTGCCATCAAGTTCAAGATGGGCTGATGATTTTCATGAAATAGCAAAAAAATGTCTCACTTTCAAAATGAATGTTTTCAGTTTCAAATCCTTCCATTCTGTCTTGTTTACATTTGACACAATTGGGTTTGTAGTGACATAAGACTATAAGTAATCTTAACGATGTATATAATGTAACAATGCTATATCGGTGAGAGGGACCAAACTACTGGGATTTCTCATTCAGGACTGCAGCAGTTTTGTAAGCTGTGTTGAGACTTGTACAGACGTAGACGGTTGGAATACTTCTGCCACTAAGCAACTTGTGTCCCTCCACTTTTTCCTCTGTTTTTGTGATGACTAAATCAAAGCTGCAGCAAATATAAGATTTGTCACCTCGTGGGTTCCATTGATTCTGCACCAGAATGGGTTTATTTCTGTAAACGCTCATACCGCCTCACCCCGACCCCAAATTCCTGCAGTGGTAGAACGCCTATTATTAGTCCACCAGCTCACCTTCAGCTGCATTCCCCTCTGATTGGACTGTCTTTAAATGAAAGTTGTAGACAACATTTTGATCTCATTCCACACTTGCGCATCCGCATTTGACATGTTTTGCGTTTTTTTTTCTTGAGGTGATCATTTTGACCATTCTCTCAGATAAAAACTAAACTTACCCGTGTTGGATGCACAGATAAGTTAACTCAACAGAACGAGGCATGCAGCTCAAATCAGGGAGACAAAAATACCCAGGGTGACATGTGAGTGGTTTATTTATTCCCGTGGGGGATTTTGCTGCAGGTCTATCTTAAGTCAGAGCGAAGGAGGAGATGATAAGATGGGGTTTAACAAATACCACACACGCGCACACCTACACGCGAACATATTTTTGCTCCTCACACAGCTCATCCACGTCGTCCTCTAATCAAGTGGAAGTAGACACTTGAAGTTGGAGCCAGGTTGGCACTTGTAAGCTCTTGACTTTTCTCTCTGTAGATAATTTGCCAGCCCCTCTTGATGTTGAGTTGTTCTTTCTTTCAGTCTGTCTGAGTCCTGCTGTGTTTGGTCGTCCCTATGTTAAAAGCAGATTTAGTAGCTGGCAGGATACATGCTCTTTTTGTGCCAGCGGTGCTAATAGCAGTCCTGTGATGGCTGAGCCTGACTCATTGGCTTACATATTTACCCAACATTAACCTCTGCTTTAGCCTTGTTTGCTCCTGCAGTCGACTCTTGGTTTTATATGTCTTCAAAATAGGTTTCAAGTGGTGAATGTAGGACTTTGCCCAGGCTTGTATGTACTCAATATGTGTGTGTGAGTGATTTAGGGAGTGAGCCAGACTGAGTGTGACACATCCTATTATCTATTAGGTGTGTTTATCATAACACGGCGTGCCTGAGGCCCATCACAAGTGTGATGGGCTCTGTGTATGAGCGCGTTTTTACTGTTGCATTACAGAAACGGGGAACCAGGAGAGGGACAGAGGAAATGAGAAGGGCAAAAGGTGAATGTGCATGTGTGGATGAGTGTGTGATGTGTGTGTATAAGCGCAGGGTGGTAGAGGAAGTGACGTAGTTAAGTACTAGTGAAAGAGAGTACTGTTTTTAGAAAATCTGCACACAGTAGTGGGGGGTGGTGAAAGGGCAAAGGGAAAGCAAGGCAACGGAGAAACAGAGAATGTTTAAGTGTGCTTGAGAGGACAAGGAGAGTTGTTAGTGGAGGAGACAGGAGAGATGGATGGTGGGCAGCAGCATCAGACAGAGTGGGATGGAGGGAAAAAGATCCTGCGTGAAGACAAAGGCAGGTTTGGAAAAGCATTTGTGTGTGAGGGAGCACAAGAAAAATGTAACAACAGAAGTTACAAGTTCTGTCAGAGGTCCAGGAGAGGAAAAGGTGGAATCAGCTTGAAAAGAGAAATCAGCTTGAAGCAGACATTTCTTCTCTGAAGTCTTTCGCACTGTGTTTTGATGGCTGTATAAGCTCTCATCCCGGCTTCATTTTCTGTCCAACTCCTCAGAGTAAATATTTACTCAGAATTACTAACAGCGAATGCCTTGACAAGAACAAGTGAGACTTTAACATGACCTAATAAAATGGATGCCATCAGACACAGGATGCAGGGGAGACATGTCTCACTGCTCAAAATATCACATTTTCATTGTTTAATTCTCTCTGAACTTTGACTTCTTACTGCCCAGCGCCCACAATCCATAATCCAAAAGGCAGAAGCTAGAAGATAGGAATGGCACCTTTATTATATCTATATTTTTTGAACCCTCATTGAGCTCTTTGTTATTCAGAGCTCCTCTCCTCCTCTGACAAATATTCTTGCATGACCACAAGTTCTTAAGCCTTGGGAGGGAGATACTAAGTTTACTGCTTTTTCTTTAAATGAGGAAACTATGAGGTGGGGCTGCACGGTGGTGTGGTGGGGATGTTTGCGGGTTCTCTCCGTGTGCTCCGGCTTCCTCACAGTTAGTTTCATTGTCCTAAGGAGTGAGTGTGAGTGTCTTGCTTGTCTCTGTGTGGCCCCTGTGAGGGACTGGCGACCTGTCCAGGGTGAACCCTGCCTCTTGCCCAACGACAGCTGGGATAAGCCCCACCCCCCCACGCGACCCTAAATTGGATTAAGCAGGTATAGAAAATGGATTAATGAACTATGAGGTAACTTTGTATTTTATTGCCACACTGGATAAAGTTAACAATGCTATGGTATATCTGAAAGATGAAAGGCAAAGCTACATGGTTAAAGGACTGATCCCCATCAGCTGTAGGGGAGGTCCGCGGGCATGAACGGTGGACTCAAATGATCTTACGCGGAAAAGGGAGGTTGGGGGGAGTAAACCTTGTTGCGACCTTCACTTTGTCGAGATAGATCTAGTAAGCCCAAAGGCTCTCTTTCCGTCAACTTGGCTTGAGCTGAACTAACATGACACAGCCTGGTGGAAAGTGGATTTTAATGAGGGAAAAGTGAACATGCACAGCTGTAAAGGAGAGGGTTGAATGAATTTCTTGCACATCCTGTTGCCCTGGAAAGCAGAAAAATAATTGTTTTAACTCAATTGCCTTGTAAAAAAAAAACAATTCAAAATCATCATTTTAAATAAAATACAGTTAAATGCCCGGCTCCATTAGCTCCAGGAGAAAAAACACAAACAATCTGCAAGTTCTTGACTCCATCAAGCAGGACCTGGAAAGACCTGAAAAAACTACTCAGCCCCAAGTGGATACAGGATACATGGCAGAGGGGAAAAAACGCTTTTTGCTGTGTTGCTCTGGTTCTTCAGGCATTATTCATTCATCCTCCGGTAGTCAAACACTGTTCCAGGCACTTCCAGCTCCTGTCTTATTAAAGGGATAGTTCGCCTCTTCTGACATGAAGCTGTATGACATCCCATACTAGCAATATCGTTTATGAACATTTTTTACCCCCTACTGCGTACTGTGAGCCGAGTTCCGGCCTCGTTTTGGCGTTGACGAAAGTAGTCCAGCTAGTTGGCTGGGGTTTAAAAAAATAAAGCGTTTTGCTTCTCAAAACAATATGCGTTCAAAAGAGTAATACATTTGCATCACAAAATCGTTCTCAAGGAAAAAGTCAGACCTCACAATCGCTTGGCGCTATTTTCTCTCCCTTCGTATCACCAAAACGAGGCCGGAACTCAGCTCAGAGTACGCAGTGGGGGGTGAGTCAATGTTCATAAACGATATTGCTAGTATGGGATGTCATACAGCTTCATGTCAAAAGAGGCGAACTATCCCTTTAATGTTGCCGTTTCAGCCCATGCAGCCAAATAAGGTATCTTTTATTTCTGATGAGTGGTTAACTGCAACAGATTGCAGGACATCATCTAATCATCCCAAGTTTGAAATTAAATCAAATCAAATCAAATCAATTCAAATGTTCCCTCCTGTTTGCTCAGTGTAGCAAGTAAACAGATCCCACACATCTTGTGACCTTACATGGCCAAAACCAGTGGAACTTAACAGAAGCTAACATCAACCACAGCTCAGTTATCATGTTCCTGCCCATTATTCACTCGTAAGTTAGAAATCATGTGGCAATCTTTACTGTGGCCATGTAATTCATATTTTCTCTACCAATATCACCAGGGAGGCTCTTCATAACCATTTAAAAAGTTAGAAGCAGATCAAAACGAGAGCTCAAAGTGACACCTTTGAATGATGTATCTTGCCGACAGTGGGCGAAGTAAAAAAAAGCTGATGATCTTTACACTCGAGGAGCTGCAGCCACAGAATGATCAGAAGCTGATTGCCACAATTAACCAACCACCAGAATCATTAAATTACTACTGCTCCTGTCTACTCCACCCTGTTCATCTGTGGAGGTTGTTGTGGCTGTAACAACCAAGGAGGAAAACTGCAGGCTCTTATCAAATTGGATCAGCACACAGTCACCAATTACATGCTAATATATCCCTGTGCCAAGGAAAGAGCCTCACAGGACGTTTCAGAGGAAATTTGATTCAGAGATTTAAGTGTAGACAGAGGAAGAACTTAAGTAAGTTTTGTAATAAAACTTTGATGTGTATTCAGATCATTATCTTTAAAATAAGACATTCTTCTTCAGGGAGAACTTCACTCCCAGAATGCCTTTCGACACATTTTCTGGATTGATTTAAACTAGCGATAGTGTATAAGTGGAGGACTTCTGAACTGTGCCTCATCCACCTGATCTGGAACCGAGGAGCAGACGATACCTCCAAAAACACTCTGTAGCATTGCTAAATAGTGTGAGTAATACCTTTGTTGCACAGGAGACTGAAGTCAAAACCTGAGGAGTTTATGTTTTAACTTAGCTGACTCACTTGCGTGTCTTCAGGCTGCTGCAGTGAGAGTCAGATGATCCAATCTAATCACAGCCTGTCATTACAAAGGCGTTGGTACACAGGAAATATATTATTAGGACTATCAGAGTGGAGCCACGCTCCTCAGCTCTACAGTCTGATGTGTTTACTGCTGTTTTTAAGTGACAAACAGGCCCAGATGTGCTGGATTGTGACACACACACACACACACACACACACACAAACCACGTGGACTCATTTAGACTGATCTGTACTTTACAGGCTTTAGTGCTTTAACAAGCAGAAGTACCTGCTTTTCTGCAAAGACCAGGTGCTGCTTTTACAGTGTGTTTATTTGAGCTCACGTGTGCTTTGAGTTTCCCACAAATATTTCTTTCATGCTTCTTTTCATCTCTGCCAGTCTGTCTAATGTCAATTCTCACTCTGTCCTTATTTCTCAGTATTATTTAACCCATTAAAACCTGATGCAGAACACAGGTATTCGTAATCCAGTGTGTAGAGGGCCCCCCAGGCCTTAATGAGCAAACCCATAAGCTCTGAACTAATCATCCTTTTTTTGTAATGTCCTTTTTTCCTGAAAACTCATCCTCAAATCCAGTCAGAAAGGCCAAAATGAGCTGAGCTGGATTCTACAGAGAAGAGACGCCTGTGAGAATGACTTAAAAACAAGTCTCATTGTCTTCATCACCAGTCCAAAGGGTCACATCTGAAAATCTCTAACGTTATTGAACCTAATTAAAAAAGTCTCAATTACAACTGTAGCAAATCTGACGCAACAGAAATGAACCTCAATAAACGCCACATCCATTTCAGTTATAGCAGTATAACTATAGTGAATGTGCCAAAATGTTGGAAACCTTCAGCGATGGCTCCAGCAAGCCGTATTTGCCTAATAAATACGGCTTGTCACGGCACAGGGGCCCCCAGTGTGGAGGAGGGGAAAGAAATGGGCTTCTACTTTGTGTGACATACATATTCACAAATGGGAAGAGGGATTCACATCATGTGGATAAATGGGAGTTAGAGTCAGCCTGTCATTAGCTTATCTAAACAATGTCAGAAAATGAATCTTAGATGTGGCCTGATAATTTCCCAGCTGGGGAGGTTCTCACACAAACTCTTGTGGCTTTCGGATAGTTTTGGGCACGCTGTTTCCCCGTGTGTCAGTCTTTGAACTCAGCTTTACCTTCAACAGATTCGTACAGTCAAATCCCAAAAACTTGAACCAGTCCACCTTCTGGTTCTGCTTCTAGTGCTTTATTCATCTGACCGATTTAAGTTTACCCCCAACTGGGGTGGACGGATGTCTCATCCAATCGCCTGCTAGTATTCTTTTTGACTAATTTGAAGTGCCTGCCCTTTCTCAATGTCAGGAAAACCTAAGCCAACCAGCCTTGTGTTCAACATACAGTTGTGAAAGAAAAGTTAATCCTGCTGACTAGATGCTGAAGCTCAATTTTTTTCTTCATAAGTGTCTTAGTACAGTTAGGCAGCAGTTTTACTCAGTCACAAATAGGGTATAATAGGTATATGTCATACATATATATATCACAAAAACTACGAGTGTATTCATATATGTATAAAACTGATTTTCAGATCCAGTTTGCAGAAGAAGTCGTGTTGACTAAGGAGTTGTCAGCTTATTACGCTGGAGGGGTTCAAAGGTAAACTGTTAATGTTTACACCAAAGGCTCTTTCAACAGATTAAGTGTCGTTATTGGGAATCATTAATGAAAGAGTCCGGAGAACGAAAAAGCGTAGCCGTTCACACTTCTAGCTCTCAGGGTATCACTATGGTTTCATGATGTGAAACACTGCTGCGTGGAAATATTGTCACCTAAGTTCTTATGTATTGAGTTTGTGGTTGTTGCACTTATTTTCCTTGAATTGTCTTTTTACAGACTTTTCCTTGAACAGTTGAGCTGTTTCGAGGCTCATATTTCTCCTGAGAACCGCAGGGATGTTGCTCATTGTGCTCCACCCTTTCACACGTTGCCCGCTCTTGATCGATGAGCAGAGTTTCCTCTGGAGGACTCCTGACTTCCCCTCTGGGGTCGAGGCTGAAAGCTGGGTGGTGCCCTGCAAACTATAGACGCACGGCCTCCAGCACAAGATTAGCTAGAGAATGTTAATCACTGAGGCTACATTAACATGTCATGGATTAGCCCTGCCGCCTGTTGATTTATGGCTGCAGGGGCCAGCGGTCAGTTGTTTTGTCTGCGAAGCGCTGCAGTAATCCTTGAGGAATGACCGGCTAGCCTTAACCTGTATGATGATATGGCCAGCTGTGCAGGCGTAAACTCGCACGGGGAATAACAGCGACTCGTCACCTGGGCTTTCCCTGCGGAAACATTCGTGAGATGAATGGGTCCTCCACACACATCACTGTTTTTTTTTCTGCTGGGTGTGTTTGCGTTTCACGGAAGAGTGTTTTGTGTGATCAGGACCATGTGTGGTTACGTGTGTGGCATTTCTGTTTGTGTTTGTGCACCGTCGGGCAGTAACCCCCCCGCTTCACATGCTCTCGTATATTAGACACAGACTTCTGCAACCCCCCCACCTCTGACAGTAAAACACATCTACAACATTCACAGCTCCCGTGCAAACACACTGACTGTCTCTCTTTCGCCACCTGCTTTTGCTTTTCTTTCACCTGCTCTGTTCTTCCATCCATCTTTCATCTTCACCCCTCTTTTCCTTTTTTGTGACTCGCTGCTCCCAGTTTGGCAGATACATCAGAAATTCAGTTTTCATAAACCATTGGTTATATTATGGTTGGTTTATGCGGGATTGCAGCCTTCCTCTTCCTTCAAACAAAATGTTTCTCTTTTTAATCCAACAGCCTTCTGGCTGACTTAGCCTCATGATCTCGAGGTTGCAGCCCTACTATTCCCATCATTGCTTTTCAGTGTTCTCTTGGTGGTGGATTAATGAATATTAGTATTAGCCAATGTCAGAGATGCCTTTAGTTGCTTTGAAGTAACCTTTCAGGATGTTATACAAGCCTATCATTTCTCAGGTGCGGCCGTTGACCACTCCTGAGGCCGATATTATCAAAATATTTCACCACCTCATTCTGTCTGACTGAGGGCTGGTGCAAGAGTCAAACTCTTTATCAAAGATTTGTAATATTTTTCCAGGATTGGGAGCATCGGCAGTTCTTTTTCTGGAATCCTTTTGTCATGCCAAAATCCATTTCCACAGACATGTGTTAAGAAGATCAGCCGTGATAGATCACTCATACCCACTCACACATGACTGTCATCTCATTGATTGGAAACACCTGAATGCTAAGTATAAAGGTTCACATACTTTCACAACTATCAGATATGGAATATTAGATTATTTCCTCATCGAACTGCGCAAACATCCGAGATGTTTTTTGTCATATTTCTACAAAAATATAGAACGTTAGAGGCAGACAGATAAATCCGATTATTCTGATTCTGTTCATTTTTTAAATGACCATCATGGAACAATGCCTGAGCATACAAAGCTGATTAACAGGTGCATCTGTGGTCAGTGCGGTGTTGTTGCTGTGGAAACAAGACAGTAAAAGCATGAAACCTGTTACACTGACCCTTGTCTCAATCGATCTGCAGTGCTACTGATGTTACAGTTCAACCGGTTTTTAATGTCAACTGCTGACTTCAGCGAGACTTGATAGCTACCCTCATCAGTGCTGCGATGTTTGTGCGTCATTAAACTGCAGAGACATAAGTGTTTGGTTGTTAAATGGTGTCTTTTTAGGCTGAACTGTCACACAGACAAAATATTCACTCCCATAAATATCATTGAAGGTCAGCATTAGCTGCTGAGAGCAAGGTGAGAGGAAGTCGCTCTCACCGTGAATTTAACTTTGCTTTTCCTTAGATAACCAAGTACACATGGCTTTATGCTCTTAGCTACAGTCATTAAACATATTTACAGCCTCTGTGCCGCTGTGCAGTCCTCAGCATAACAGAAAGGAGCAGTAAGCTGTGTACTAAGAGTAAACAAAGTTATAATTTTTCTCAACCCCTTTGATTAATGATCTTTTTTACAGGAGAGCCACACTGGCGACACAAAGACATGAGAGCCACAAAAGGCCAATCATAATTGTGCTCTGTTTTTCCCATCCACTTTGTTCTTCTCTTTTGTTTGATTAGAAATCAATCCAATTTTTACTGTTTGTGCATTTCATACTAATTAGTCTCGTATGTGACGCTGCAACAGCCAAACCACAGATGAATTTTTTTTTTTGGTTTAGATCCACTGTGTTTGGATCTGGAAAATTGATCGCTTGTATTGGTGGAGTGCCGCTCTCTGAGTGCTCTTCTATTGGACTCTGTCTTTTCTCTCCACCCCTCCCCCCACTGTCTTTTCATGCTTGCCTTGGTGGTTATGAAGACCCCTCAACAAGCCCTCACTGGATACAAGTCCTTACAATAACATGCAAATTCTCCTGCAGAACTCTGAAACATAAGCGAACACATCTTCTCCCGTCTGTTTTTACCCCCCCCCCCCCGTCTTCTCTCCACTTAGTCCATTAGCCTCCCCATGTTTTTACACACCCTAAACTCTCTTGGGAGGAGAATTCACTCACACCGTAGCGCTGCTGTGATGCACATGCATGAATGCGCACACTTGACGTTTTCTTGCATTCTTTCTTTTCGTTTTTACGTTCATTCTTTGCCTGTTATGGAAGCTCCGTCTCACATTTTCCCCCTGCTGTAGCGTCCCACAGCTGCACACGCTCTCTTGCATGCATGTGCCTGTTCAGGGTTGCTGTCCACTTATTGTTTACGGTCTTACGTGCGCACACACGTGCACACGTAAAACAGAAACGATCCTCTTTCAAAAGGCTCAACATATTTATGTCCAGGGGAAATATTTAGAGCCATTACCAACCACATTTAACACACACATCAGGGTAGATTTACACGGTTGTTTGAAAACATCAGGTCACATACGTGCACTGACCTTCAAGGATCTGCTTGCACGCTCTCCATTAAGAAGGTTTCCACCAGGTTGAAACAAATCCCCTTTAAGTAATTTAGGAATCAGTCTGTTTTAAGAGCATGAAACTGTGGCAAATTGTGCCACATAAAGTTTCACGAGCTGGTTTCACACCTGATGATCGTTTTTAGAGTTTTTGTGACATGACAGCCACATATATTCCTACACACACACACACACACACACACAACACCCTGAAAGAGATCAATGCAGCGTGACCAGACTCAGTAAGTGCATCTGCTGAATTTTTATCCATGTGAGGCTTTTAGTTACACTTTGTCACCGAGGCTGGTTCACATGGGAACAGTCGACCTGTGCTTCAGTTTGACTGGGTGTGTGTGTAGAAACTTGATGATTCCTTTGCTCTTGGCTCCCCAGATGAGTAACTGGGAAATGCCCAGCTGTTTGCGACAGCTGCGTCAGTAAGGAGAGGTCCGTAAAAAAAAAAACTAAACTAAAGGAGGATAAGAACGAATCAAAGAAGGAGAGAAAGACAAGAAGATTGTGGAGCTGACAGAGATTAGAGTCGTAAGGAAATCTGAGAGCTCTGTGTGCGGCATGCCATTGTGTGTGTGTGTGTGTGTTGAAGCCAGCTGTGGGCTTTTAACTCATCATGCAGTGGCTTCCCATGGTTAGTAATACCTGATAAAGCTGAATATGTCTGCAGTAGTGAAAGTGTTCATAACTTTTCTTCGATCACTTTAAACATTTTTCAGGCCTAAATTTCAGCAAGGAATCCAAACAGACCTCTGTAAAGCACAGTGGTGGCGGTATCATGGTTTTGACCTATTCTGCTGCATCTGGGCCAAGACAGCTTGCAGTCATGAGGTCCTCTCACTTATGCTGGTGTTGATGTGCCTTCATTGTATATATGTGTCATGTATGAAAGTACAGAGGTGGCATGGGGGGGGTACGCCTCTATGTCTCAACTAACAGAGGGGAAACAGACTAAATGTGTGTGTAAACACACACCTATGCAGGTCTGGGCCACTTCTGTTCGGCATGCTCGAGTCACCAAAGAGGAACAGCAGCGGGTTAACGAGGACAACTTTTTTCGCAGATAAGGCATAATCGATATGTAAAAAGGGCTATTGATGGAACAGTTCATTCTGAGCTGAATGTGAAGAGAAACCCAAAGAAAAAAGAATGGTTCAATGGCCGTGTCAAAGTCCTGACCCTAAATCAATGGTAATGATGTGGAAGAATCTTAAGTAAGCAGTTCATGTGAGGAATACCTCCAACAACCCAGAGTTGAGGTCATTCTTTGCAGAGGAATAGGTTAAAGTTCCTCAAAGCTGATGTGCAGGATTTATCAACACTTACTAGACGTGTTCAGCCGCATTTTGAATTACAAACTAGTATTGATTTTTGTCTTGAGTCTTTTTCTTGGAACTTTTGATGTTTTGGTGAACTTCTAAAGGATTTTTTCATGTCGGCTCACCCAGCCTTCATGTTCCAACATGAAGGATTTTCTTTTTTGAAAAAAAATCAAGTGAAAACTTCTACTAAGTTTTTGTAAAATGAAAGTTTACTCCAAATACTTCTGATGTCTGTACTCCTTTCTAAAGTCTTTTACACTGGTCAAACTACCTGTTAACAGTCAGACCCGCATTAAAAGAATCAAATAAATGCAGTAGTCATGAGGATTTACAGGCTCTGGGTTGGTGATGGAAGACCTAGGCACACATGCTATGAGGACGATGTGCGCCCATGGGTGCAAGAGTGAGAAACTACCTTTAAATGAATGGCTGAACATAGCGGCTCTGAAACAATATAGCTGAAGCTCACTCTCAGTCCCACTGTGTGCGTCTGGCTTCAGCCATCCAATCAAAACTAATAAACCAACCGAATTAGCTCAGAAGGTTTTGATTATCAGCGATTGTAGAAGGATAGACCCCTTCGTGTTGTTGTAGCAGGCTTGCCTCCGGGGAGGAAGCGTTACTAGACTTGACCTAAATTCTGTGTTTGTTGTAGCCCTCAGTAAGGGTAAATACACTACTAATGGCAATGAGGATTTAGGGATTTAATTGATAAGTTGGTAATTGGCTTGTTTTAGTAGGTGTAGTGGTTTTTAAAAACCCATTTAAACGCATGACTTATGGTGTTAAAGCAGTGTAAGCGTCCTCGACTGCACACCCAGTCCAAATCCACTTTGGAGGATTTTATTTTAAATGAAACCATCTGAGGGAAATAACTCTTTGGTGATTCTGTTAGACACTATCATGAGCCAAAATATTTTCAGAAGCACTCATTTCATATCTAATAATTCCCTGATCTCTCTATGCTTTCTTTCTTACTCTGAAATGTGGTGACGTACAGTAGATACAGTACCGTTTAATGGTAAATGTACTAAAGTTTCTTGTGTTTCTGCAAAAGAGTGTATGTGTGGGGACAACGTCCCAGCTCCGTGAGTTATATTCAGTGCAGCTTAACCCAGCAGAGTCATGTCAGCCTGGTATTTAGGCAGTCGTTTCTGCGCAGGTATCCCAGAACTTTTCCCCCTCAATGGCTCCACGAGGACTCCTCTTGAATGAGCCCTGGTTGCTCACGCACACACGCCTGTACACGTGCTCACACAGCCACTCGCACTCTGTGGTCATGCACTGAAAGTCACAGCGGATTTATGTGAGCAGTCTTTTCCAAAAAAATCTATCATTTCCATATGGCTGTAATACACTCGTTGCTGCCCAGAGCAGCATGAAGACTCCACGTGTGAGAGTGAGTGCCTAAAGGCATGGTGTGTTTGTGCTTACCCTCCTCATCTCAACTTAATTTTCCCTTCATTATCAGATGTTTTTCCTCGCCTTCGACTCGCTGCGCTCCACCCTGCCTCCTCCAGGGACTGGGAGAGAAACAACACTTGTTTTAGTTGCCGTTCATATTGGATCAATGTGTGGCACTGAATTTTTGACTTTTCTCTTTGTCACTTATTGTTTTTGTCCTCCAGGTGTGCGGAGGAGGTGCGTTGGACTCCAGAGCGGAGCAGTGTGCGGCCTTTAACACCCAGGAGTTCATGGGTCGCCTCTATGACTGGGAGCCTTTCACTGAAGGTGAGGACTGAGTTAACGCGCTCACAGTAGTCAAGAGTTTGGCTGCAACGTGCTTCGGTGCGGTAATAGGTTTATAGGGACAATAAAATGGCATGACAGTGAGGAGGGGGTGAAACAGAGTCGGTGATAAGTGAGTTTGAGTGAGTTAGATTTTTCTCTGGTATGAGTGAGTGTTGGCAGGCCTCCTTGCCCAACCCTCCCGCTGAAGAGGGCCTACATCTACATGCAGCCTTGACGGTGGCGAGGGTTTAGAGGAATAGGGAATAGCTATAGCTCAGTCTGCTTGTATTCTTCTTTTTTTCCTCTGGTTTTTCCAACATTTCCCTCTCTGCCCTCCTCTCCTGCCAAGCTTCTCCTCCCTGCTCTGACTAAGCACTCAGATTCCTCCTGAGTGAGATAAAGAAGAAGGGAGAAAAAGACAGGAGGAGAGAGGTGAGAGGTGATGGGATGCAAGTGTTTTGTCACATGACCGTAAGGAGTACGGGGGGGGGGGGGGTGACGTAGCTTATGCACGCACATGTCTTTTGTTTCTTTGTATGTGCGAATGTGGGGTTCTGTGTGTTTGTTTGCTCTCTTTTTTTTTTTTAAGTGAACAATAGTTCAGCGCAGGTCAGTGTGTGCCTGTTTATCTTTGTTTTACAATGCTGGAGGGAAAGAAAGAGGAGAAAGAGAAAACCCCTATGAATATTTGAGGAATTTGGGAGAAAAAAGAAGAGTGGATAGAGAGACTATCACAAACGTGGGAGGGGAAGAGAAGAGCGAAACACAGCTGTGAGATGATATCAACAGTGTTTGTCGTTAGGCTTTTAAAGTATGCGTATGTGCCTCTGTGTATTTACAGCATGAGCTTATTGGCAAGGGCGCTTGTACTGTAGATAAAAGCTGAGTGGCTCTGGGATGATATGTGGAAAAATGTTTGTGTATCTGTTTGTCTGTGCATTTCTGATGACTGTATCAGCAGCACTATGAAGGCCTAAACCCAGAAGCAGCAGATCAGCAGCACCACTCAGCCCACATACAATGCATTAGTTTGGTTCTTCTGTCAGAAAACAAAACACACTCAGTACAGCAGCCCTAATATACAGATTGTGCAAAACTGAATACATGGGTTTAATGGAGTGTTTAACGCAAACTTGATGTTCTTCATAAATCTGGATAGTGACATGATTTAAACACTCAAAGTTCAAGTCCCACCAGTCAAAGTTTTTTCCACAAACAATGGATCGAGTTAAAGGACCTATTAAAATCCTTCTTTTGAATATTAGCCATGTTTGAATGTAATCTTAGTTTTCCATCTCACAATTTTACTGCCATGCTTCAGTCTCACAGCTCCCGTCAACGTCATTTTTAGCTGCTGAAGGAAGCTGTTCTCATGGACAAAAGCAGTGATGAACTGACTCTAATGACATGGGTAGTCATTATCTGATAAACATATACCCTTATTACATCAGAATTAGTATGTATATGAAGATCTCTTAAATGTGGACATACTCACTTTAACAAGTAAGTTTACTAGTGGTCGAGTACATTTGGTATTCAGTCGAAGCTCCAGCTGATAAAAATCCGCAACTGCTTTGGAGTCATTTGACGCAGATCGAATACCAATTGCACCCTTTCCCGTTGCAGACAAAAGACAGATGTTTGTGGGTGTTAGCGACTTTTTTTTTTTTTTTTTGTCCAGTGTGAATAGAGCTATAGTGGAAGAACGAAATGCTAAAGCCAGTTATTTCCCCATGAGACACGGGACAGATGGCTGGTCGGATTGCAGTGAATGCTAATGTTTCTCTGCATCTGCTGGATGTATATTGAGGCAGTTCATAAGACATACTAAGAGTTTTTTTTATTTGCATTTCTTAAACTTCATTAAACTCTATAGATAACTATAAAATGTTAGAGTTTGGTAATTGTGCATGACAAGGTTTATAGATATTGAACGCTGCTGTCACTTTGATATGGAGCTACAACGCAACAGGAATCTACTGACTACCACACCTCATAAACATTGTTTTAAGTTGCCATGTATAAACATTTTACATGGCCTTGTAAATGTATTACAATATCATATGCAAGTGTTGGTAGTGCATGGCAAACATGACCCTCATTGAAAGTGTTTCAAACTTTCTACATTGACATGTCAGTGTTATATTTAGGATTTATTTATATATTTATTGCGCTGCTGCCCACAGATAGACATAAATATCCAAGAAGGTGACCATGAGTCCCCACAAAGAGACTACCATACCAGGGTCGCCACAGTTGGCCCTGGTATCGCATCGTACTATATTAAATGGTCCAAAAATAATTTCATTTTCTGAGACACTGGGGTTTCTTAAAACAGACTGAAAACTCCTGACTCTTGCAGCTACAAACATTTGACTTGCACTGTTTTCTTCAATAATATTCTCACAGCATCATTATAAGCTACTTGAAGTCTCTGTTGGCAAGCTTTCCTGTAATTTGACCACAAGAATGCAGTATAGAGTGGTGTAAAATCTGCTTATATATTCGCTCAATCTAAAGTAGGCCTAAATTTGCACAATATTTTCTAGAGGATATGGCGTTGCCTGTTAATTTCTTCATGATCTGTTATTTATTATGTGATAAAATGTCCGGGATATTACGTATACAGTATGTTTTATTTATTTATTTATTTATAAAAGAATATATAAAACGACATCAAAACCAGTTAAGAAAGTTGGACGCAGTAACAGAGTGGGAATGTAGACCTGCCAGCCGCAACTTTAAACCCCTGACAGCTGAAGTGAAAAACAATCATATTGTTGCAGTGCAATGCTCTGCTGAGAAACCTTGGATTCTGGCAGTTAAGACACGAGCAACCCTCTTAAACACTACTGCAGACCAAGCACACCATACTGTGCCAACAGTACTCCCTGAGAGCAGTGGCAGCAGGACAAAATACCACCATTACCGCTCAGAAACACCTCGAGGAACCCACAGAACCCAAAGGATATGCTGCCATCATCACAGTGCCAGACACAGCTGGACACCCCATAGATCATGTGACATGACAGGTCAGAGCTGTTGTTGAAGATTCAGGGGAAAATACATAGTTGGAGGCTGGTGGTTTTTACTGTTGTGGCTGATTCATACAGTATGTAATAATCGACAAATAGATCAAGAAAAATAATACAATGTTGCGATAAAGCCGTGTTTTATTTGATTTCTGACAGTTTTTTATCTACAGGTATATTGTAGCTTCGGAGTTACACGTAATATTAAAAGCTATGACCCTCATTGTGTGCTATATGAGTAAACTCAACCTGTCCTTTGACACCCTGCCTCTCTCCCAGTGTGAGCTGTGATCCTGCCAAACATAAAGCAGATAGATTTTTGGCGAAAAGGTCAGATATCCCGCTGTATAATTGCTCTGACTTTCCCAAGCGAGCATGAGAAGTCTTCCAAAAAGGGTGTTTTAATATTTTGGTCAGACTTTGTGCAATCTTAAGAACAGACGTGGATCAGCATGATCATTTGTGTGTGTTTGCAGCCTGGGCCGGTGCTGGGGGTATCAGCTGGAGTCAAACTGCCTGCTTAAATACACATGGGATTTCCTTTCCCGCACCCCCGCTCTCTCGGTGTTTGTGAGGCTGCGTTCTGAATTTGACTTGCTTTTTGAGGTTCGCTATCTGTTGCGTGTCCCTGCCCTCTGCTCCAACCTGTTTTTAAATGCCCTGTCCTTGAAGTTGGCTCATAAATCAGAGACAACTGGACAGAGAGGGGGAAACAGGACAACCTTTATTACAGAGTTCGGAAAGTATTGTTGTAGTATGAGGCTGTTTGAACAAAACAAGTCACCAAAATGTCACATTTGCTGGCTGCTGTGGTGGATACCGCACTGTAAGCTCTCGGTTGGCGACGTCACTCGGTCTGAGCAGGAGATGATTCTTTTCCACTCTGCTAAGTAAACTGTATCACATTGTTTACCTCAGTCTGCTCCCATTGGCCATAACCCAAGCCCTTTTTTTATCTAGCTTTTCATCATCACTCTGGAGGCTACAATGGATTACGTGTGTGTATGTGTTTAAACATGGAGTGTTAATTTTATCTCCAGCTGCACACATCTGTTTAGAACTATTTATGTGAAACAAATTGTGCACTTTTGTGCACTGATGTGGCCTATGTCTTTGGAGTGGACGTTCAAACAGTAAAGCTGCCACTGTGCTTACAAGCTTCAGAAATTATAGTCCTTGCTGTTCTCCGTACAGCAGCAGCTCTGCAGTTTTGTAAGCGCTGCACGTGCAGGTGTTGTTGTACTTGAATATTCTCGTCCTTTTTTTTTAGGCTTCATCCCCTCTGCGCACAGCCATCCTACCCTCTTCCTGTCCCACTGCCTGTCTCTTTCTCTCTCCCTGCTCGAGTTTGTTTAGATGGAGAGATAGTGGGGAAGTATATTTAGACAACATATATTCCACTGTCTGAACACTAAGCTCAGAGAGGGGCAGCGGGATGGTGGAAGTAAATGGGAGATCAGAGATGGAAGCAAACAGAGAAACAGAGACAGACTAGGAGAGGCTAGTTAAAGTTAAAACCAAAACGTATGAAAAGAATAAAAGAGGGATAGGAGTTGTGATGGGCTCGAGGTTGACTCGAGAAGATGCTGAATGTGGGAGACCAGGAGGAGGAAGAGAAAGAGAAAGAGAGGGGCAGACAGTGCACAAGAGGGAAAACATCTCCCACTTTTAGCTCCCCTTCTCTTTTGCCACTGTCTCCAGTTTAATCTCTCAAAGATAACTATGACAGACGGATGGAGAGCATGAACATGGAGAGAAAGAAGGTGGGAACACTCCCCCCTCTGTATCTCTCTTTCCCCTTCCGTCTGAATACATACGTTTCATCTGTCTTCCTGCAGTTATCAGGCAGTAGAAAGACGGTGGTACCAAACAAGTGAGGAAGCAATGCTGAAAAATAAAAGTTAGCAGGTTAGATGGCAGAGTGACTCGTGCTGTCACACAACGTGCAGCACTGCGGTGCTAAAGACTTTGAAACCAGTTTGAGGGTTTATTTGTCCTTCAAAGAGAGTAGACAGATGCATCTACTTCTTTGCTGTCGTCTCTGTCTCTGATCCTCCATGCCTTGTTTAAGGATGTTGAAGCCAATGTTTAGCTGTGCTAAAGGACCTCTTCGTTTTCAGAGTACGTCTACAAGCAATCTGATGAACCCAAGTCATGTCTTACTTTTATTTCCCGCAGAGTTGTACAAAGATAAACATCCTGCCTGAATCAATTGCTTCCTGTGCATGACCTCTTTACCACTTCCACCCACCTAGTGAGACTAAATACACTCCTTAATGTTAATATATTTGTGCAAGAAAAGAGCTGTTTATCAGGGTGTAAAACAAGATGAAAAGGTACAAACTGTATGTGCGGTGTTGGCCCACACTCCATGTTTTTTGTCATGACTCACAACCTGGCTCATCTTTGATGTAAATAAAAAATTTTTTGGACAGCTTACAGCAGATACACCAAGCTACCATCCATCCATCCATTTTCTATACCCGCTTAATCCGTCAGTCGGGACGCGGGGGGGCTGGAGCTTATCCCAGCAGCGGTTGGGGCGAGAGGCGGGGTACACCCTGGACAGGTTGCCAGTCCATCAGAGGGCCACACAGAGACAAACGAGACAAACAACCACACACACGCTCATACTCACTCCTAAGGACAATTTTTAGAGACACCAATTAACCTAACATGCATGTTTTTGGACAGTGGGAGGAAGCCGGAGTACCCGGAGAGAACCCACGTATATACGGGGAGAACAACCAAGCTACCTATGCAATGAAAAGGAATCTGACTTACAGTAAAATGTGGCGTCTGGACAGTGGAGTTTTTATTTTTCTTGTTTTAGCATTTCTTGATTCAAGATGACCTGTGAAGCGCTTGTATTACACATGAAGAAGCACTGTTGTGCTGTGAGAGATTTTAGAAACTTTGGATATTTTGTGAAAGCATATGGAGTTCCTTTAACTTCACAAGGTGAAAGCAGGGGTCTGGTATTTGCCCTTTACACTTTGCTCTCAGCTGTCTCCTTTGAAGATGATGGAAACTTTAGGTAACTTGCTGCTGATGTCTTTCCGAGCTGGCAGAGACGTTTTTTTTAAATTATTTTCATGGTGAATCAGTCTTTAGTTCTCCATGAAAGTGTTTAGAATGACAAACTTATTTCAACCATCATTTTATCTCTCTGTTTTAAACATGTTCCATAACAGACTGATTCTCAGACAGAGATATGTAACTGTATAATAGCTTTAACTGGTCATGAAGTCAAGCTCTTCATATTTATATGGAGTTCCATCGTGCTTAATGTTGTGTTGTAAATTGTCAGTGAAATATGACGGAAGAGTGCAAGGTCACACACTTCCAGTTTCAGGAACTCTTCCCTCCTATCGCCAATTTAATCTATGACTCGTGAGTCTTTTGCAGTGAGTTCATGTCTGCAGCCCAATTTCATGCAACATAATCACAGCAATTTCCATACACACACACACACACACACACACACATATATACACTGACTGAGGACTTAAACACCCATTACTCCCCCTAACTCTTTCTTTGAAGAATTTGACAAACAGTGAAGCAACTCGCTTTCTTTTACTGCCCATTCCTATGTCACTTCTTAAAAGGAATAGTTCCACATTTTAGAGACCAGACTGTCTCTCCCCTCCAAAGACACAGATAAGAAGTTGGACATACATATATTTTTTTAAGTAAAATGGAAATAACTTTGCCTGAGCTCAAAAATCTGCCATCCAACACCCTCAATGAACTTGTTCTGCTGTATATCAACTGTACATTAACGTTTTATAGAGTTCTTCTCAAGGGGAAGTTGTTGAGCAAGCATGCATCACAAAACTATAATTTATTCCTTGTAGTTTCACACCTTTCAACCTCCAAACTGTTTGCCTGCACCCCTACTCCCTTCTGAGGTCCCTCTGTATTCCCTGCTCGTCTACTTGTCTGCCTTCTCTTTACAGCGCTGAAGGATTTTTTCATTTCCTCTCTAACCTTGAAGCAGTTCTCTCTTTCTTTGATTCCTCCCCTCTGTTCTCTCTTTGCACATATTATCCCTCCCTTCTGTGCGTACCAGTTGGGTTGCACCCGTAAATCTTACCTTCCTCAAGCTTACGTTTACACCCTCTTTGTAAGTATGCATCTCCTGGGAAGGTGCAGCAGTGACTGCAATGAGCAGAGGGGGAAATGGCTGATCGCTGTCTCACCGTCTGACACTTAGGGATTATGGGTCCGGTCTCAGTTTCCTGACCACATGGAAATACGTTTATCACCCAGCTGCATCTTTTCCTCGCTGTTCAGATAGACAAATGCAAACAGTTGTGCATACTTGAAGAGAAGGGTACAATATGTGTCTTGTGGTCATGCTACTACCGTCTGCTTGTGTTTTGCAGTTGGTGCAGACAAGCAGTGTGAGCTGACCTGCAGACCTGCTGGCTATCGGTTCTACGTTCGTCAGTCGGAGCGCGTCAGAGATGGGACGCCCTGCCTCAACGTTAGCACCAATGATGTGTGTGTAGAAGGAAGATGTCTGGTGAGTGGATTTAAATGCGCATGTGTGGGAGTCCAGAAGTCTCTGGACCTGAGTCCACTCTGTTTATCTGGTGTTGACATAGTCAGCCAGAACCTGGCTAATTTGAACCAACCACTCAGATTCGGTCGGCCCTCCTCTGGGCCTCTTTTCTCTGTATCTTTTCTCTTATTTTCACTCTCACTCTCTGATTTCACCCTCATTTCACCCTTCTGCCTCCATCTTGCGACCACCAGTTACCAATTTACAAAAATAACAGTGAAATAAGCACTTGCATCAGATGTGAAATGTCATTAAGACTGTTCTAGCGTTTCTCTACTCTGCCCCCACTCCGCCTTGTTCCCCTACCCCACTTTTCCCTCATTGTCTGAGCCATCACTCACGTCTTTTCACCATCTTCTCCTGCCAGACTGAGGGTTGCGATGGGGTGCTGGGCTCCAGCGCTGGGATTGACAAGTGCGGGGTATGTGGTGGGCAGGACACCTCTTGTCGAAAGGTGATGGGAAGCTTCCAGAATGTCACGGTTCCCTTTGGTTACCACAAGATCCTGGACATCCCACCCGGAGCCACATTCATCAACATCACGGAGAGACGAGCAAGCCCTAACTACTTGGGTGAGATGTAACGGGCAAACAAAATTGCACACACACACATATACAATTGCAGTTCAAGATTTCTTGAATAAAAGTCCAAACTCCAATAAAAGTGAAATATTGGCGAGGGAAGTGCATATTTGGCCCCGGACCATGTGTGTGCTGGCTTCAGCTAAGACTGCAGATTTTGTGGCCTTGCAGAGTCGGGCCAGATAAAGCTAGTATTGTTGAAGCCCATAAGGAATCAGTGAAGTGTGTTCATGTTTTCATGTGTGAGTGTTTGCTTCACCAGCGTCCTGTTTGTAAATTAAACAGCTCTCCAAAGTCTGTGTTTGTCTGTCTGGGAGTGTGTTTGAGCACATGGGGGGTTTCCTAAGAATTTGCCAGACTAAGCAGGGTCTAAATACGAAAAGAAAATACAACTGCAATCTTTTAAGACTCTCGCTCTTGTTTCTCCAGCCATGAGGAGCGGCACAGGAGCATCAGTGGTGAACGGGCGCTGGGCTGTGGACGCTCCAGGGGAGTACCAGGCAGGAGGGACCACTTTCACCTACACCCGACCCAGAGCGCAGTCAGAGGGGGAAGAAGAGAGAGGGGAGTCCCTGAGGGCACCTGGACCCACCACAACACAGCTGCAGCTATATGTGAGTACTGGGCCCCAGGAAGGCCTTCATTTAAACCCTGTAAGTAAACACAAATAAAGGCAATGAATACAGCCACAACGATCAGTGTCCAAGCAGATCAGAGGCATTAAAGATTATAATTAAATTATCTTCTGTCAACAACAGCGAGAATCATGCTTCAATGCTTTTCTTTCATTATTATCTTGCAGAATCAGACCATCAGAGGATTCAAAACCACTCAACCTTTGTTTCTCCAGAGAATGTAACTCCCTAATTGCCCCACTGTAGAAACAAATGTTTTCCAAAGTCTAAATTTTAACTATTAAATCCGGAAAAGTACAATTCTCTTGGTTTTGCATGTATTGGTAAATATTTTGGTTGGCTAAATTCAAAATGTGTATGGTTAGAGTGGACAGAGCACCATCTAAAACATATGATTATAAACAATGTCTCTGTTGTTTTAGGTTGCATTTGAATACAAAATTGTGGAAATGTAGAAGGTGAACGACAAGTGGGATTGGAGCTCAGTCTTGCTGTGTTTTGTTGTAATAACAACAACAAAAGGAAATTCTTCCTAGTTTTTTGTCCACCTTACTAGTCACGCACCAACATCGGGAAACCAATAGCTGGAAAAGCAAGTGGTATTGAAAAGAAACAGCTGGTACAACATGTTACAGTAAGGTTAACTGACAACAGCTCAGTAAAATGAATCGGGTATTAAAAGAGCACCTAAGACAGGCTGAGTCTCTCTGAAGTATTGCTTGGCAGATGGCAATTTGCACAAAACTGCATCCACAAAATTCTTAGCAATTTCAGAATAATTTTACTAAACATAAATTTTGAATATTCATTTAATATCAATCCACAGAACATAATATCATTAAAGCATTCAGAGAATCTGAAGACGTCTCTATTACACAAGGGGGCACCCCTGAAAATTAAAAACAGGCCTGATTCTATCATGGAAATCTCTGCATGGGCTCAAGAACATTTCCACATATCATTGTCTGTGATCCAGAAATGTTGCAAATTGTTGCATCCTGTTCAGATTATATACAACATCCACATTTTTTTTTTAATTGGGCTCGCATATTACCTTGTAGACAGGCTGCAGGGTTTTGCAGTGTCACAATGAACCCCTGTTGAGGGCAGCAGTTTGAAATACTGCGGTCTATCCTAACCTCTGACAAGCACATTTCTCTGCAGGGATCCCTCAAGTTGTTTTATGGTGTGTCACGTCTGTTTTGCTCCGTAGATCATTTTCCACAAGGAGAACCCGGGCATCGACTATGAGTTCTACATCCCAGTGGAGAAGAAGGAGGGAGAAAGGGAAAGACTGATAGAGAGGGAGAGGGAGACGTACAGAGAGGCACCCAGGGAGAGACCGAGGGAGAGAGAGCCAGCGAGGGCACCCCTTCGTGGTGCGTCCATTGCACCTTAAATTTTCTGATCTTCCCTCTCCTGCTTGTCAGAGGCTATTTCCGCACGCCGCATATGTTTAGCACAAATTTGAAATTTGTCAGTGGCTGAACTGTACTGTAAATACAACAGAAGCTCTTAAGAGTCATTCTTTCCAAACTGTATGAGGAAATATTACTGTAAGACATGATGGATGTCTTTTTGGATTAGGATGGGCGCGGTTGTGGGCCAAGTGGGAAGAATTCTTGTATGAACGTGTTTGTGTGTACTTGTTTACCCATGACCTAGATGGGAGGCTATCTGTTCGACGTGTTTGCTGTCATGAGACCATGACCTCATCGTGACATCATTAGCCTCTGACTCACTCTCTTCCTCCTATTTGCAATATTTCAGCGTGTTTTGCCTCTTTCCTCGCCCTTTGTCAGTCTTTTCTCTTTCACCACCTTTCTTCTGCCTTTCCTTTCCTTTTTGATTTGTCTTAATGTTCATCTGTGTTTATCTTCTCTCTCCCAGGTCCCCTCACTGTGTCAGTAGAAGACCCCCCTCTCGATTCTCCTGTTTCAGACCCTTCTTTTCCCTCCTCCTCCTCCTCCTCATCGGTGTTCTCTCCCCAATCCTCTGATCGGTGGATACCTGAGAGGACACGCCAACGAGGATCCGCACCAAATAGGAATGCCCGAATCCCCCCTCGCACTGACCTGCGACCGGACACCCAGTTGCCATTTGTGTGGAGGAGAGGTGGCCTCTCGGAGTGCTCTTCCTCCTGTGGCAAAGGTCAGCCTTCTGATTATTCATATATGTATCTTACTCTAAGTTTAGATCTGCTTGATTATTTCGGATGATGTGATGTCACCCTCCTCTGGTTAAGGGGTGTCGGTGCAATAACACTGAAACTGCATCCCTTCTCTCTGTAGGTTCTCAGTATAGAGTCGTTTTATGTATAAACCGCCACACAGACGAAGAAGTCCCAGATGATAAGTGTGACTCTGCAGCCAAACCTGCTCCTGAGGAGGAGCCTTGTAACACACACCCCTGCCCACCATTGTGAGCAAATTCACATTAACATTCACCCTCATGTGTTGTTTTTCTCAAAGTTTTTCTGCATTTGCTTTCTAAAATGATTCATTATTTTCTTACATAAGCCCGAGCATGTGATTTTTCTCAAAAATTCTTATAAGGGAAATTGATTACTCATCAGTGGCCCCTCCTACACAGCCAGGACTGTTACGCCTTTAATCCAGATGTGTGAAAGAGGAATGAACAGGCCGTGGAGCATTGTTGTTGTACTTTTAAGCAGGTAGCAGAGAAAGTCACAGAGTAAAATCGAACAGATGCTATTTTGTTACAAAACATGTGTTCTGTCTCAAGAGGTGTAGAATATGAAAATAATATCAGCATTTTCAAAGTGGATCGATTTGAAAATGCAAAAACAACGGATTAGCATTTTGAACAAAGGCATTGAGCTGGGATTTCTCTGCATAAACAAAGTTGAACATTTATGCTAAATTTGTTGTGATGGTGAAGACGTTTCCTTGTCTGTGCATCAGCTGGGAGGCCAGTGCGTGGTCAGAGTGCAGCGTGTCCTGTGGGCCGGGTGTGCAGCAGAGGCAGCTCCAGTGCAGGCAGAGCTTTGGAAACCGCTCCACCATGGTCCACCCCCAGCGCTGTGCCAACCTCACCCCACCAGAGTCCACGCAGGCCTGCCAGCTCCAGCTTTGTTCGCACTGGGAGGTCGGCTCTGACTGGAGCACGGTAAGTCAACAAAACCAGGATGTGACTGGGAATTGCATCTGCTCGTGGGTGCACGAGTGCTGCATCTCAGCATCTGCAAAAGGAGTTCCTTTTTAATTTCATTATGTCCCTGTGTTTCTATCGTAAATTTTCTCAAATATTTTTCTGTGTCCATTTAGTATTTTTCCCTTATATTATTGACTGAATGATAATGTATCATGCTTAATCTGGTCGTTCTCAGTCTCATGTTTCTCTCTTCTTTGTTCACTAAAGTGCTCGGTGGACTGTGGAGTGGGGAGAAGGACACGGAGTGTGCATTGTCTCAGCGATCAGGGCAGCGTGGTGAATGACAAGGAGTGCAACTCTAGGCTCCGCCCACAAGGAACTGAGGAGTGTAACATGGGCCCCTGCGTGACCAACTGGTACTTCAGTGACTGGTCTAAAACTGTAGGTAACACACATGCACATAAGCAAAGGAGCAAACATGCACTCAACTGTAATGCTTAACATGATATCCCACTTTGTGTCCTCAGTGTTCGGCGCAGTGTGGCCCCGGGGTGCAGAAGAGAGAAGTGGTGTGTCTCACCAGAGGACGGGTGAGAGAGGGTGGAGGAGCAGGTGACTGCGTTGCAGAAAAACCAGCCGAGATGAAGGCCTGTAACAGGGGTCCGTGTGTGCCGACAACCATGTGGTACAGCAGCCCCTGGTCACAGGTAGGATGGAGGGAGGAAAATGCTGCATAAAGTTTTAATAAATAAAACCAGAATGCAGTGATTCACAAATTATTTAAACCCGATATTTTTTTTAAATGGAGCACCGATGACATATTTTCTGATTCTGAATTTGATGCCAACAAAACAGTCAAACAAGAACAGCCAGAGACTTGAATGGTTGCACAATACTGAACAGTTTTGAGTATCAAAAAAGCATCACAGAGAGTTTGAGTCTTTTAAAGTTAAAAATGGTTCGGAGATGGGTGTAATCTGCAACTTCACTGCTAGATGTCGCTCAGTTGTACACACTGCTCCTTTAAGAATTACACACAATTACAAAAAAATGTCATCATATGCGGAACATAATATCATTGTAAGATTAAAATAACACAGAAAAATCTGTGTATGAAAGGAACAAAGAAGGAAAACAGTATTAATGCATCGCTTTTGATGTGCCATGTATTTCAAGTAGGCAGAGAACCTTATGAAAGGCTGAAAATGTTCAGGAGTTTAGTGTGAAATTTGCTGAAACTGACCAAACATTTTTAGTAAGAACTTATTTGCTGCTGAGTCTGAAACAGGGCCGAGGTGGCCAACTTCATCTTTAAGGCACAGACAATAATGATAAGGTCATAACTTACAATTACGTTTCTGATAGATAACATAACACGGATGAACACGCTGCTACTGTAATGTTGTGTATTTCTCATTAGTCATGATACAAGGCACTACTGCAAGTCTGGAGCATGTAAACATATTTCATCAGTTTTATGACAGCAATCACCCACAGCTTCAGTCTCATCTGATTTACAACATATGCAGGGCGAAGGAAGAATTATGAGGATCGTAATCTTTTCATGATTATAAACCTGCGTGCTGCTAACTTTACTGGCAGAGCCAAACAAAGTGAACTCGACACAACACTAAACTAGATTATCATTATTATCAGTAATAATCAGTTATTACTTACAAAAAGCAGCAACAGAACAAAGTCTGCATTGCCTCTAACATCATCCAGTCTGACATTTATTTTTCTTCTCTGTCTTGCTCGCGCACTTTATCTCTTTTCCCTGAGTTCATCTGAAGAAATTGTCTTGGGTGTATTTGCTACATCTGCCACATTGTCTTTTTTGTTTTGTTTTGTTTAGTTCTCCCAACTTTATTTGCTACACTAAGAGTGTGCTCTTATCTTAGTTTTGGTGCGTGATGTGGTAAGACAAAACATCGTGTCTCCAGGCTGAAAACCAAAGTTGTAAATTGTGGTATCTCAGCTCTGGGCGCTTCAGGGCAGTTTTAAGACTGGGAGTCTGTGTGACAAAGGTCAGTGTACTCTAAATAAGTCAGAAGCGCATAGTTTTAAGGTTCAAGCACTTCTAAGGAGTTGCTTTAAATGGCCATGATCTCCAGTACTGCGCTACATTTAAAACAGACATAACTCTGTGTGGGGAACTCACTACACGGGCTCAGGAACATTCCTTAACACCACTGCCAGTGAACACAGTCCATCACTGCACCCTTAAATGTAAGTTAAAACTCCACCACACAAAGAAAAAAAACTTCAAAATCCAGAAAAACGGTCTTATTCTCTGTTGTGAATATATTTAAGGTGGACTATACTGAAGTTTTAAAAAAAAATCATGGATGCCATGACCTCCAAACTAAAATGATCAGGAACCATCCAGCTTGTTATTAGTGCATCACCCTTATTCTTGATGTTATGCATGTGACATGAGTACCTTTGACATATGTGGAGGTATCGTTAGTGCTGAGTGATGTGTTGATATAAAAATATGACCAAAGAGGCTCTGAACTGTTTTTGGAAAGTGAAGTGGGCAGAGAGAGAGGGCAGTAGCACCCAGTGAAGGGCCGCAGTCCGAGACTCAAATGTGAGACCAGGACTTTCAGCTTCTGTTCACGGGACGCCCGCTCAACCATCTGAACTAACCGGTGTCTAATCTCTGAACTGTTAAGTAGTTGAAGTCCTATATCAAGCAAAAAAATAAAAAGAATTTGGTCTCCTCTGTTAACAAAAGCTTACAGCTTACTCCAAACTTTTAGAAACACGTTGGCACCAACTTCAAATGATTTAAAAAAACAAACAAAAAGGAAATAAAACCAAATTAAATAGAAGGTTGATATTATTCCCAAATCATTGAGTTCTGTTTTTATTTACGCTTTACTCAGTGTCCAAACTTTTTTCGGTTGTGGGTTTGTACTTTAAGGAGCACTTTGTTGTTTTTTGTTGCACAGACACTGTTGGCTGGTGTTGAGTGTTTGACTCGTTTGATGTACTCTTTCAGTGTAATGTGCTTTGTGGGGATGGAACCCAGCGACGAGACATCATTTGTGTCGAGAAGATGGAGAATGACTTTACTGTCGTGCCCGCCACAAATTGTGCTCATCTGGAGAAGCCTGCGGCTGTCCAGGAATGCGAGATGGGAGAGTGTCAGCCACAGTGGTTCACAACAGAGTGGAGCGCGGTGAGAGATGACGGGACAGGAAGAAATGTGGAAACTGCACTGTGAGAGTGAAAGTGTCTGAGGATTTTCACCATAGTATTTACGCTCTGTGTTTTTTTTTTTTTTTGTCTTAGTGTTCACAGTCCTGTGGGAAGGGCTTACAGGTGAGGGAGGTTCGATGTCTAACACCGGACAAAAAGCACAGCCAAGCGTGCGACGTCAGCGCCAAACCTGAACAGGAACAAATCTGCAACACAATGCCCTGCGGCTTACAAATCACAGGTGGGTGTGTGTGTGAGACTTCTGTGTGTTCCGGTCATGATACCATCCCTGCTAACCGCTGCCTCCCTCTCTCTGTTGGCAGATAAAAACTGCCGGGACAGACGTGATAACTGTTTGATGGTGGTGCAGGCCAGAATGTGCGTCTACTCTTACTACAAGACTGCCTGTTGCGCCTCCTGTACGCAGAGCGCCCAGCGTGCCAAGAGGCACTGAGCAGCCCTGGACTACAAGCAGTGGAGAAGAAAAAGATTCAACTAGCTGCGACAATGAGTCTGTAGAAATTGACAGCCCAGAGTTGACATGTCATTCAAATATGATTTAGCTATTTTCTCCTGTTCAGGTAAAACACTGTGAAAACAGACGATTCCTTCTGTCAGAAACCGATATAATCCGGAGCCACATATTCCACTGGGCTTTCTTTAGTTTCCTCCGTGCATTAACAGGTGCATTGTTAGTACTGTCATTTCCACTCTTGGAGGCTCATTTCTGTGGCTGTTAGGTTGTAACAGAAGGTGCTCGCTGAGGACACAGCTGTGTTTCAGCAGCAACTTTAGCCACCTGATCTACAGGATCTTAAAGCAGATGCATTCAAACGTGCATTCCACTACTTATGTGTTGAACAAATAATTACCATATGTGCCAGGTGAACTGTGTATACTGTAGTGCTGCAGTATGAGTGCCGAAGATCTAATGGAATAGATCTGTGTACAAGTCCCCCGTCTTAGCTACCGTGGCTGCCCCCGGCCAAGCTAGAAGGATTTCTTTACATGTTGTATGTGTTTTACCGTTGGCCAAAAAATATGTCCTCAAGTGTCCTCTTATTCAGTATTTGGACAGATGAACCAAAGGGGTGGGGTGACCTTGGAAGTAAGCGACCAAATATAAAGGGGTGGAGTGACAGAGATGAGATTCTTCCCGAACAAGAAGGATAGTTGACATGGATGTTATACAGCACAGGCTCTGTGTGGTCTCTTTGGTTCACCTATACGTCTTTTTAACTCTTAACGTTGAATTCCTTTTTACTTAAGAGGACAAAAAGCTTTCAAACTATTTGCTCGCTGAAAATGATGTGTGACACACACAGATTCAGAGGGTGTTTGCCCAGAAAAGCTGAGAAACTACAGTTTCTCTGCGTCAGCACACCTTTTACAAAGTAGCTTACACGCTGTGAACTCACAGCTGAAGACTCGCAAAAGAGAGCAGCAGAATTTTTACTCTGACTGTTCAGGGGTTCACAAAAGCATTTTGACTTGAGTGAAAATCTCCACCTCTGTGTAAGGACTCATATGCTTTTACTCAAGTAAAGACGATGCTGCCGACTAAACATGCAGCACGTGATTTTATTTAATTTTTTTAAAGGAAGAAATTAAGCGATCGAACAGCTCTTCTCATGAAGTCAAATGAGAAGGCCAAAACAACAAGGACTTTATCTCCATCGTTATACGTTTTAAGTTTCCTGCTCTGCAACGTGCTGATGTCTTTAATCTTTTAAAAATGACTCCCTACTAAAAAGATTTGTCGGGGAAAAAAGTAAACAAACAAGAGTCAGTAGTTTGAGGCTTTTATGAATTTCTTACTTGGTGAATAATTTATTCAGTATGTTTGGTTTATGAAGGAGTAACTAATAAATGATTAGAACAATCTAGAGCCCCTGGGTTTACTTTGAGGAGAGGTGTGAGTGTGAATGTAAATTGTTTTTTTTTGCATAAAAAAATGGAACCAAGAGGAACAAGCCAGATCTAGCTTTGTTTGCTGGGCAGCATCGGTTCAGTGTTGGTTTGGTTTCTTGATCTTAAAAACAATATGAAATGTGGCCTCTAACATCTAACTGATTTTGCAGTGGTCACAGCTGTGCTAAGGTTACAAACATCTGCATGTCATCGCCTTCTTGGGAGGGGACGTTTTATCTGTCCCACGAGAATAGATGAAGTCAGAATTAGGAGACGTCAATGAGACTGACAAAGCTGCTCTCTTTCTCGCGGTAGTTAGTAACTTCAACTATGATATGTATCAAATGCAGTCATCCTGCTATGCCATAAAAAACTGAAAACAACCCCAGTCCCTTAAAGGTTGGGATGCTGTGTGAAATATAACTGAAAACTTAACACAGTAGTTTGCAGTTCTCATAAACCAATATAACGCTCACAACTGAACTTTGAACATTGGATATACTTTCTAAGTGATACGTTTTACTATTTCACCGAAGATATTAGCTCATCTTGACTTTGATGGAAGCAATAAGTCTGTAAAAACTTGGAACAGGGCCATTTTTACCATCATGTAGCATCCCCTCTTAGTTTAACAGCAATCTGCACACGTCTGGGAACTGAGGAGGCCAGCTGCTGGACCTTTGGGAGAGGAATGTTGTCTGATATATGATTCTAGCAGCTCAACGGTCCTGGGTTTTCTTTGTCAGGTGTTGTGCAAGTGTCCAGTTTCATAGGCATGAATGCACCCCCATACCAGATCGTTCTAGCTCATGTTCGGACGTGACTTCTTCTTTCCATGGTTGAGCTTTAACCTGTATTTGTGGATGGCACAGTAAACTGTGTTCACAGACACGTGTCTCTGAGCCCATGCCGTGATTTCCATCACATAATCGTGTCTGTTTTAAATGCTGCCTGAGGATCATGAGCTTCCAATAATCATTTTTGACCATAGAGACGTCTCCTTATTCTGAATCTTTTAATGATATTTTGAACTGTAGATGATGGAATAGTCAAAGTCTTTGCAATTTTACATTGAGGACAATAGTCTGAAATTGCTCCACATTTTGTAGACGTTGCCCCTCTGATGGGCTCTTTCTATACACAGTCATGTTACTGACCTGTTGCCAATCAACCTAATTAGTTACAACATGCTCCTCCAGCTGTTTCTTTTTACACTCTTTTACACACTTTTCCAGCCTTTTGTGCCCCAATTTATTTTGAGAGTTTCTGCTGCCATTAAATTCAATATGAGCAAATATTTTTTCTTGAAAAAAGTCAAATTTCCCAGTTGATGTATGTTTATGTATATTTGTGTGTAAGTACGGCTTTATGCTCTTTTAACTGTATTTCCCACACCTTCCAACCCAATGTGTACTCACACCCACTCAAATGGGAGGAGCCTGTATATTTGTCAGATATGTTTTATTGTGTAAATTTCTTTGAGCATAGTCACACTTGTGTTTTATAACTGAGTAGATTTGTCAGAAGAGTTGTCATAGGCTGAATTTCATCTAACTGTCATATAGCTGTTGAATCAGTGACGTTATTGTGCGTTTGAATTATGGATATTTCCATGTGCATGCATGTGCGTACGTTTCTTTGTTCTGCAGCTGTGGCTTTTAATGTGTCATTCTCGTCTCTAATCCCTTGTAGTATAAATTGCATTATATACATATATACATATATATATATATATATATGTATACATACACATATATCTATACAAATAAGAATAGTAATTTATCTATGATCTGAAAAACATGTAATTTATTATCTGTTTTGTGAAGCTGTAGGAATTTTTTGTTACTACCAGAGTTTATGAGATTGTTATTATCAATATGCCAACATTTTTTTTTTTTTTATCATTCAAAAAACAGAAAAGAGTGTGGGGAAATTATTATCTGAAAGCTTCATTATAAATAAAAACAGAAATAACAGAGAAATTAAGAAATGTGTCACATTTGTTCTCGACCAGAAAATAATGAGTGATTTTGCCACTTTTCTCCAAACGGTGGCGCCATTGAGTCTGTGAATCCTGAATTGGCTTCAGGGCAAACACTGCATGTTTACTTTTAAGAGGAGAATGTTACTATTAAGAAATTAATAGAGCAAAGATGCTCTGTCTTTCAACTTAACAAAGTCTTGAGTTGCAAGTTTGAGTTTACGAAAGTAGCCTGACCAAGGAGCACAGGATAAATCAGCTCAGTCATTTTCCCTATATTCAACATAGGACCAAAAACACATCAAATGAAGCCATTGTTTATGCAATTATACATTTAACGAAGGCTTTTGAATGTGACGTTTAGGCCTCCGGTACAAAGAAGCTGTTTCATAGAGACGTTTATCATCCAAGCCTGGTGTTTTTAATTAGCAATTTCTGCCAAGTTTAACAATAGGCCTTGTTGCCTGTAGTTTAAGTGAAAGTGGGGAGGAAAGGTTTGTGGATTTTAAATGACAACACACCTTTGTTTAACTTTTTTCCCAAATAATAATTATGATTCTTAAGTTGATAGGCTTTTAGACCAGGACTTTGGGAATACTCATTTGAGCCCAAGAGTTTAAAGTTTTGTAAACCTGGTTATGAACAAAGTCTTGTAGCCGTTTCAAAGCAGTGACAACACCTCTGAGATCACAATTTTCTGATGGTGAAATACTGATTTTGCAAGAGGAACTTCTCCTCCGGTGTGACATAAAGTTTTTTTTACAATTACATTTAATTATTCAGCAGATGCTTCCTTCCACAGCGACTTCCAGATGAAAAAAACATAATTTAAGCTGCAGAGCGGCAAGATTCCTGAATTGTAACTTGAAGTCTTGGAATTTTTTTACCAATTTTGAAGGAAATTGTCTCCAGTTTTTTTTTTTTTTTTTTTTCAGATTTTCTACCGGCAGCAGGCGTTGTGTGCCTCTCCTGGTTTGTAGAAAGGCCTGTGTGACGTGATATATAGGCTGCATGCAAGTCTGTGTATTGTCAGGGTGTAGCTGTGTGGTGGAGGGTGCTATAGGGAGAGGGCACCAGGCAAGGCCGGCAGATGGTGACCTTTAGGAATGAATTACCCAGTCACTCCTTTCAGGCTCTCCCTTCAAGACTCTAAGCACGCACATGTAGCTCAAAGATAAGAAAATTGAATGTACTGCTCGTTCGTTTTGCCACATTACCGTCTGTTTTTACATACAGCAGTTATGGTTCGGTGTCAACCGCTTTTCCAAACTACAGCCCTTAAAGTAGGCCAACTCCATCCCCGAGCTATCTCTCTACCCTGTCACACATTTTGCTCCGTGTGTGTGTGTGAGCGTGATTTCGGGCTCGGGCGTGAACAGCTGTAGTAGTCGTGACCGCGTGCTCGTTCGTCGGAGGCGCGCTTCGGCTTCACGTCAAGAAGCATCGTTTCAGCACCAAGGCCAGGGCTCGCGGCGAGAACAATAGGCGGCTCCGCGCACCATGTCGCCTAGGCAACGTCTGACGAGTTCTCACTCGCAAACCGCCGCTCGAGCCGAGTGAATTAAAAACCTTTCAAATCCTCGTGAAAATTCATAGTATTGCTCTTAAAGTGACACGCAAATGTTTAAGTTTGCTGAGTGAGGCATTAAAGGCTATAGCGCGAGTTCGATCTATTTTATTGTTTAAGTACGGTGAGCATGGTTGTTGACGGTCCCTTGTAGTTACGTCACAGGATAGCAACCGCTTTGGTGATAGGGGGAGGGGGAGGCAGAGAGTGGAGAGACACCGGTATCTATAGGACGTGAAAAGCCATACAGCAGTTGAACGGGTAAGACGCTACAAGAAACAGAAAATAGCAAGGATAGTAACTAAAAACAGACCCTTTAACGGTGGGAACAATAACGACAAGACTGAAAGAGGCTGTTACGTCACAACAATCAAGTTTAAGTAGTTATAAGTTAGCTAAATTGATGCAGCTGATTCTCACGTTGGAATCAAATAGAAATTAAAAGTGGGCTTCCGCGAAAGTGATAACTGGCCAGCTTCGTCCACTTTGGATTTGTGAAGTCGAGAAGTTGGTGAAATCTCATTCCGGTAGTCACGGTGATAAGCTGTCACCTGCCAGGGCTCTCCTCCGTCACCTCCAGACCGGGAGACCTGGAGCACGGTTTTTTTTTTTGTTTTTTTTTTTTTGTGGAAACACCACCTAGCCTGTAGTGTGAGTACACCGAGGAGGAGGCACAAAGAGCGGAGAGCATACAGAGAGGAGAGGCAGGTCCGGGACGGAGAGACAGCGCGGCGAGGACAACAACGGGGACCCAACGGAGAGCATCCTTGTTTTATTGCACGGGCTGCATAAGCATTAGGCTATTACCGGTAAGAGCTATAAAGTGTGCTTTCTGAATATTTGTCGGTATGTTGTTTTGTTCTGGCGTCTGTATGCATATATATATATATATATATATACACATATATGTGTGTGTGTGTGTGTGTGTGTGTGTGTGTGTGTGTGTGTGTGTGTGTGTGTGTGTGTACATTGAGAGGGGATCGGACAAAGAGCAAGGGAGCCCCATGACATCCGTGTGTATGCTGTAACCTACAGCTGCCTAAACAAAGAAACGGCTCTATTGCAATGATTTCCCCCCACTCACGGTGTCTCTTCTGCTTCTTCTTTGTAGGGATCCTGAACACCGTTCATCCGCCGAAAGGTAATACTTGCTCGCAGATATTTTCTTTTTATATATATTTAATTGGAGAAAAGTGCCATTATTGGTTTTTGATTGGCTAATTATCATTTGCATAATTATTTTCCCAGAAGCCACAAGAGTCCTTTGTCATCAGACTGGGCAATTTATAATCTAAATAAACGAGCAAATACTTTTATTTTCATGACTGAGATGAGCATTTTATACCCATGTGCAAATCATGCATTTTTATAAGAATTAAAATTTTTACACAATTTCATTCGACTTTTTATAAACTTACAAAAAAAAAATAATGTTCACAGCATGATAAACGTAATA
Organism: Odontesthes bonariensis; assembly: GCF_027942865.1. Taxonomy (NCBI): domain Eukaryota; kingdom Metazoa; phylum Chordata; class Actinopteri; order Atheriniformes; family Atherinopsidae; genus Odontesthes; species Odontesthes bonariensis. The sequence goes on from NC_134510.1 coordinate 25,087,089, forward strand.
AGTGTCTGATCAAAAACAGTCCCAGATTATGTTTTTTTTTGTCATTGTAATGCAAATCCATTAAATCTACTTCTACTAAATAAGTGAACGCCATATGATATTATTTTTGGATGTATGTCTTCAACTTGTTTCCTGTCTTTCCCTGCCTTTCTGGCTATGACCCAAGGATTCGTCCAGCCTCAGCTGCTCCTCTCTAGGGATACCTGCTCCTGATCTGTTTGCCCCTCAGCCCCCACAGTCATCTCCTCCACTTTGTTCCGATGAAGGAGGCCGACGCCATCAAATTGTTTGTAGGGCAGATTCCCCGGAATCTGGAGGAAAAGGACCTCAAACCCATTTTTGAGCAGTTTGGCAAGATCTATGAGCTAACCGTGATTAAGGACAAATATACTGGGATGCACAAAGGTAGGTCTCGCCCTTCTAACGCCGCTTAAACAGAGAAAGTCAAAATGACAGATTGCTAGATACAGTGCTGGATAGATAGATGTGCTACAGTGAGGCAGATAGATGGGTGGATTTTTTTTCTGTGGCGACTGTCACATGTATCCATGGAAACTGTCACAGCACCTCTCGTCTTCATCTTCTGTTAATGCTGCAGCGTGAGATCATGAAGACAAGCAAGCAAACTCAGAGCAGGTACACTAAATCAAGACGCTTGCCATGTAGCAGTATTGATGTGCCAAAAAAACTATTTTGTGCTGTTTTTTTAAAATGTGATGAGATTTGTAAATGTGACCACTACACATCACAGGAGAATACGTTATAAAGGTTTAAAGATAGGAGGCCCTAATGAATGGTACGTCCACCCAATAGCTTCTTATTTCTATTGATGATGTGAGAGTTTTAGATAACTTCAAATACTAATAAAATTAAGATTTGGCACGCACCCTCACACACACACACACACACACGCACACACACACACACACACACACACACACACAGCGATCAGGGGTCTTGTGTGTTACATGAACCAGATTACGCTGTATGCTCCAATCAGTGTAATGGGCCTTTAAGCCAGAGTGACACAAGGGAAGGAATCTGTTGTTTTGAGAATCCCCACGGCCACAGTAAGCCCCTCTTAAAAGCAATGAGATGGACTGTAAGATGAGTGTGTGTGCGTGTGTGTGTGTTTTGTACTTTGCTGTGTGACAGTGTGTGTCTTGTCATTCTAAACTTTTTTTTTCTTCTTATCTGGCATTATGTTGAGTCATCATCAATTCCTCAGATTCATTGATTCTTTGTTTTCTGAGTCTGCATTAGTCTGTGTGAGATGTCACAGGGAATGCTAACCTGCTGCTGATCTTGTTGTCTTAGTGCTGGTGACAGGTGTAGTAAACAGCTCTGGCCAGCCAGCTCTACTACCCACCCCTCCCTCACATACTCAAGCACAGGTACAGCACATAGGGAGACAGAGGGAGTGCATTTGGAGTGATGGTGAGGCATGCATAGTGGTTGGAATTGGACAGGAAGCTGACAGTGGCAAGCCTGTAAGGCCTTTTAGCCCCACGCACACGTCTGTGGTGCTGTCATGTGTGCTGACTTGTGCTGTGCCGTTCTGAAATGTGCCGTGCCGTGGAGTGTCCTTCTCCGCTCTAAAGTACACCAATATGATGTTGTCAAGTATAGTTACTATAGTGCATGATTATTTGAATTCTTAACTGTCTTGCACAATTATCCTGGTGATAATTCAGAGTAGGCAACAAATAATCAGAGGAGGCAAAAGAAAATAGATACATGAAATGGTTTGTTAAACTGTGTGTGTCTGAAAGTGTGTGTGTGCGTGTGTGTGTGTGTGTGTGTGTATGTAGGTGGGAAATGAAGAAAAAAGACACAGACAGTGACAGATTTTGGAGCCATTTACTGACCTTTTCTACCATCACTCCTCTCGTCCTATCTTTCTCTTTGTCCGCCTCTGTCTGTCTGACAGGATGTGCGTTTCTGACGTACTGTGCGAGAGAGTCGGCACTGAAAGCCCAGAGCGCTCTTCATGAGCAGAAAACATTACCAGGGGTAAGTGCACAAAACAGTCATAAACTCAAACGTCCCCAGATACTAACGCATACTAACGCACACTAACGCACACTAACGCAACCATACAGACCATCTTGCATGTTCTTTCAAATCGTAGAGACCTCCCCCTCACCAGCATACATAGACACTGCCATATGCCTTGTATACACACACGAGTAGCCTCACATCAGTGTGTCTGTGTGATTGGAGGCTCAGCTCCCATTAGTAACATTGTGACATAACTCAGCAGCCGGCAGGCGTCTTGCTGCTTAGGACAAACACTCCCTATCGCTGGAGACACATAGGGTACTCCATGAGCATCAGCATCTCCATTCCTCTATCTTTCTCTGCCTCTCCATCTCTCTGTCGTTTCCTCCGTTAGCCTCTGGTGATAGCTCCCGTCTAGAGAGTGTGTGTAATTAATGTGACCATTCCCCTTTGTCTCATCCCAGGCTCCCTCAAGTCTCTCTAGTGAGGGATTGTGCGCTATGACTGTGCAGTGGTAGGACACTGTTCATTATGGAAGGGGCACTGTGCAAGAGCAATGTCTGTCTCATAGGCCTTACGTCTCTATCTTTCTTTCACTCTTTCTTCTCTTTTTTTCTCCCTGACCTGGTTTCCACTGCATGAATTTCCTTCCTCTGTTTTGGAACATTTTGCAATTTCATCCTCTTTTTATTTGCATCAAAGCTTGTGTGCAAAAACCGTCGAACCCAAACAGAGTGACGTGGAAATATCGGACGCTTGTGAGAAATGACATTTTCCAAGTCTTATCTGAAGTTGTGGTGTGCAGCAGTTAGAGCAGGATAGTAAGTGTGCCGCCACCATCACTGAATGTTTCTCAATCTCATTCGCTCCGCGTCGCCTTGCAACCGATCGGAGTTTCAGTTCCTGCGCCTTCTACACAAGCTGGAGAGTTGATAAGATCTCTGTGAGAAAATTGTTGAAGGAGAGCCTGAAGAGAGAGCGTTGGGGGAAGGGAAACCTTCTGGCACATATGAGCGCAAATCCCTGCATACATACATTTTGCAGTCATACATGCTCTTTCATCTAGCTGGGAAATGTCTGTGTATAACACATACACACTCACCTATACAAGCACGGCGTGTTCATAATGACAATAATCCAATTAGGGACTGCTAAGAAGTCTGACCTCTGCATTTAAATCACCTTTCCACTGTTGTATCTCCCTTTGCTCTCTCATGCTGACATTTGTCCTTTGACTTATCCTCATCACTTTTTCCCCTGGGTATTGCTTCATCCTCTCCCTGCTGGAGACTTCAGTAACAGTGATACATATGCCTGCTTTGCAGACGGACAGTTGCATCATATTTCCAGATAAACTGTGATAAATATTGTGGACACACAGAGGAAACAGTTGCAGGGAGAATACTCATTAGCACGACCCAGCATGAAACAATCACAAGCACCACTCCCCAGAGGAAGACCAGTGCTAAATCAAGGGTGTGGTTATGGTGTGCATTTTTATTTTCAATAAGCTCTTTCTGCTTTTACGTATTCTCTGTTTGTCTTACCCTTTGGGGTTTGTTTGAAAGAAATCTAAAGTCACTTATTTGAGCCAGAGTAAGTCACTCGCCAGAATCTAAAACATGGTAAATAGAAACTTCATGGTGCATTTAAATAGCACTTTGCATAAATTCTAATATTTGGGAGGCTACCTTAGCTTGATGGGCCACGGCATCATGCAGCACCCACACCACATCCTCAGGTTTAGCTCTGCTGTCACTTTCGACTACCCATCTTTATCATTATTCTATCCTGTGTTCTCCTTCCTCTCCCTACCCGCCTCGGTTTCCTTCTTCAACAGGATTCACCAATGACTGAAAACATTTTTCACTCTCTTTTACACATCTACCCACTTCCCTCTCCTTTTCTTTTCCCATGAAATGCTTTTCCATTTTTCCTGTATTCTTCCTTTCATTTCTCCCCAACCCTCATCTGTTGTTCCATTATATATCTCTTATGTTCAACTCCTCCTTTTCCAGTTTCCTCGGACCAGGAAGATATTATAGAATGCTCTCTTCACTACCCCTAACCCTTTTATTTCATGGTATCCCTCATTTCTCATCCCCCCCATTTCCCTTCCTGCTGCCTTTACTCATTTTTGTCTCCTACTGCACACCCGCGCTTCCTCCTCAGATTCTCATTTCACAGTCATTTATGGTAACCCTTCTAAGTCCTCCTCTCGACACAAGTCCCACTCTGTCTGTCTTCTGCTTCCATCCCCCCCAGTTCCCCAACCCCTCATCTCATTTCCCCTCCTCTCGGTTAGTTGACCCTTTTGACCGTTTAACCTCACAATCTTCCCCATCTCCTCCCTCCCCTCCCCTACTGCTTGTCTTCCCCCATTCCTGTTTGTTAAGCTGCGTGATGAGTGTATCATAAACTCGTTTTCATAGTCAGATTCTGGTCTTCTGGCAAGAGGACTGTGCGTGTATGCTTGCATGTGCAGTAGTCTTGGTCGAGTGGGCTTGAAACTTGGAATCACTATAAAATGCAGGAAGCGGTGGAACGTCAGGCTCCTCATCCAACTTTAATGGAACTGTAGCGTCACACTCATACAGATGTGCTTCTCCTACATTCATCACCACGCGATTAAAGGTGTGGTGACAAGTGTCACGGCTGCTGTCTGTCGCTCATTTATGAGATTAAATGCTGATTTAACAGTTCAATGAAGACAGTAGAGCGATTAAAAAATAAGCAAAACACGTCGATGTATGTAGAGGCACTACTACTCAAATGTCCTTGCTAGCTTCAGCAGGGGCAACAGAGTGTCAGATTGGAAAATGAGAAAAAGTACAGAGGGATTGAAAGGGAGATGAACAGATGGCCATATCAGCGTGTCCTGCGCCTTGTGTTTAATTTGGACTCAGAAAGAGAAGCAAAGATGGAGTGCGACATGAGGAGAGCAAGAGTTACATGATTTAAGTCACAGTAGCTGGGGGGGAGGGGGGGTCATTATCAAGTTGCTTTGTAGCGTGCATGTTTTGTATTATCTGTGGTGCAGAAACTCCCCCTGGGACACATCCATGTGAAAACGCTCACGTTTAGGCATCACATTTCAGTGCCTTTTTGCACCTGAGAACTGGATTTCTCATTCCCATATGCATGCAGCAGTTGCAGCAAGATGTAGAGACTGGAGCTATCGTAGTAATGAGCATATCTACTTTAAATATGTAATTTAACATTAAAGTAGGGTGCTGGTTTTTTTTTGGTGTATGTGTCTTTAGTTCAGAAGAGATGGTGGTAGTGGGGTGACAGCACGTGTGCAAGGTCAGAGGTCAGGGCCCAGCCTTCAGTGAATAATTCCTAGGAAGGGGGGGCAGAGGCTGCTTTCAGAGCTGTAAAACTTCCCTCCAGGAGAACATGACATCCCCCATAAGTGCTAGGACCAGTACAGAAGGTCATTTCTGCCCACTGCAATAACCTTTTAAAATGACTCTCTGTGCCGGGACGTGCAACTCCTTCCGCATGAAGTGCTTGATATACCTGCTTCTTTATTTGTTCTTATACTCTATTTTTACTTTCTTTCTTTGATCCCTTTGGGATCATTGAATTAGTAGTCAGCCCAAACTCATAATCTAACCCTAACCCCAACGGCAACGTTTACATACTAAATGTTCCCTGTTTTTCTCTTCTACTCCTGGTAACAATTAGAAAACATGTTTTAAACTTCATAATCCAGATTATCGCAAACACAAGTATGCACATTCGTGCCGGTTCAAACGCAGAATTCAGAAGTAACCATTATTTTAAAAATGTCCTAATTCCCTTTTCATCCATCCTTTCTCTCCCTTTTCACGAAGCCACACTTCTCTCCCATCCTGGTTAGATTTGAACCTCCCCTCTCTATCTATCACTCTATCTCTCCCTACCTTACTGCTGCCGTGTTTCCTCCCATATCTTTCCCCTTATCTGTTCTTTTGTTCTTTGCTGTTGATATCTCTCTCTCTCCATTTAATCTGCACCCTCTTCTCTTTGTGTTTATCGCCCCCCTTTATCTTTGCGCCGCTTCAAACACAACTGTTTGTACACGCACACACACATGCGTGTACACGCTTGTGCACATGAGCACCCTCAAAAACACACACATCTGTTTGGTCACGCTGGCATCTCAGAGTAGGTGAAATTAAAGTGTGATAAGCGGCTTACCAGGTGTGTGTTGTCATGCTTCACTGCTCTCCAGGCAGCAGCACTCTGCTCCCTGTTTTTTGATTAGAACCAAAACGAAGCAGACACACGCACACACACACACACACACACACACATTGTACATCCCGTGATACACTGTATGCCTATGAATTATTAAAAAGGCAGAAGAAGCAGCACAGGACAAGTAGTTAACAGTAAGTGATAAAGCAGTGGATCAATACGCTGATTAAAAAAATAATAAAAGTTTGTAGTTGTGATATTGATTAAATGCACATGGTCTGACAGCGCCCCAGGGCCGATAAATTGAAATACTTTATTCCCAGCGTTACTGTTGCAAATGTGATGGTAGCTGTTACAAATTTAATCGAGGCTGGATTTAAGTAAGGACGTGTAAATTTATTTATATCCCGGGCTAAAACAGTTAATACTTTGCATGCATGCAACGTGAACTCACATGGACGCGGTTATAAGGCGCGTAAACAGCAGCTCAGCGGTCACGCTGTTGCTTCTTCCTATGCTAACTGTTACATCACTTTAGGGGCACGCAAAGAGATTGAAACGAGCGCTGCAAATATCACACCAATGTAATTGCGGTTCACCTAATTGCTTGGCCCTTTAGTATGTCAGTGGTGTTATGAGACTGCAAAGATAGAGGCCCTATCTTTGCATGTGTCCATCATCCAGTGTGTGTAGTTGATGTTTATCAGATCTACTTAGGGTGTGTGCGTGTTGTGTACGCTCTGTGTGTGTTTCCATGTGGAATCTAAGAAGCCTGGCAGACAGCCTCCCTATGGAGCAAAGCTATGATGAGCAATTATCCACTAGGGCGACTTTGTAGGCTAATTTTGCATATTTATGTGGTCAGCAGCACTGTTTACTATTCCCCCTCACTGCTTACTGCTGCATTTTCGATTTAGAACAGACCCCAGTTCCCTCTCTCCCTGTCTTTATGTTCTCGCTGTCTCTTCCTCCTCTGCCTCTATCTCTCCCCTCCTGATGGGGTTTGTGATGTGTATCGCTCCGCTACCCCCCCCCCCCCCCCCTTCCCGTGCTGTTTCTCTATTTTTATCCTCCCCGTGTGTGGGACGGGAAAGGAGTAGAGGGACAGGTGTAGATTTGAGTGTGAATGTGTGTGTGTTTTTGAGGAGCAGACAGAAAGAGGAGACACCAGAAGGAGTGATATAGAGGGGATGCAGTGCAGAGGGGGTGTTTGTGTACGCCTTCGACCAAGGGGGTCTACCGTATTTATTTAAAACAAAAGTCTTTGCTGTGTGTGTGTGTGTGTGTGTGTGTGTGTGTGTGTGTGTGTGTGTGTGTGTGTATGCATGTGGGTACATTTAGGCATGCAACATGCAGAGAGAAAGAGCCTGCCTCATATTTCACCACAAAATTGAAGCAGAATCTAATCATAGCCTCATAAAAGCCTGACCCTGGAGAACGCCTGCCTCTTTAAGGCCTCCCTCTCCCTCTCTCTCTCTCTCTCACACACACACACACACGCGCGCACGCAAACACAAAGACAGAAACAGGCGCACACACAAGAACATTTATGTATTGGCCACTTTGACTGTTATGTTTGTGTGGACACATGATTATCAAGCTGTGTGACTGTTCACTGCCAAACCAGTGTCTCTCAGATGCTGAGCTCTAAAGTAGCCTAAATTTGAGCTGAGTCCATATCACACACCATCTGTTTTGTAAATGCAGCCAGCTTCTGTTCGGTCTGCTTTCCACATTCATAGATAGCAGTTTGCTGGTTAGTTGCAAACACGAGTCTACGTTATTCCATCTGAGGCCGGCTTCGTTGTTGAAATGTTCGCTTCAGACCTTGAGTGACGCAGGTCACATTCAGTGTGATTTTCACACTTAAATTTTGGATCTACACTCTTGATGAGTTTGCAAATCAACGATTGTCCATTGAAAACCCTCCTGTTTGAAATATCTGTCAGATATGAGACATCTCACACGTGCAGATAGCAAATATAGCCTTTTTACATCACTTACTGTAACTTTCCCTTTTTCGTGTCCTTGGCATGCGCTGGTATGAGTTTACAGTCTTACTTTTTGCATGTATGATCACCAAACTACAACCTACAGCCTGCTGTCCAGACACCTTGTCGCATGCAGTATTTATGTGTCTCCACAGAGATGGTTATAACAGGCCCATGTGAGGGGGCTGAATGAATGTGTGAATTTGTGTGAATGAAAAGGGGGGTTAGGACATGTGGAGGAGGGCCACGAAGAGGTTTTGGTATGAATAGGGGTGCACAGACATGGAGGGGGTGGGGTGAGACAGGGGAGGAGTAGAGGAGGTCTGGTTAGAGAGAGAGAGGAAACAAGACAAAAGTTTCCCATAATGAGCATGGAGGAAGGGGCAAGCGGGTGGTGTGAGGAAGAAAGGCTTTTCTCTGGGTGGTGAAGGAGTGGGAGGGTGTCGGGGTGTACTTCTGTCAATTTAAACAGAGACATCTGTCAGAGGGGGCCTCTAAGTGTGTGCCTGCAAATGTGTGTGTATGTGATTGGGCAGGCAAGAGGATGACAGGACTTCAGTTGCACCTGGGTTGTGACCTCCACTTTGAGGTCTCCTTTCTTACCACACTTCAGCCTGCTGTCTAAATAGTGGCCTTTTCTCTCTGACCACAGGGCCAAGCTGGAGCTTTATATACTCAAATTACACTGGCGCAGATTTCCACACCTTACAATGTTGTGCTCAACAGCAGAAGAAGGGGAAAACCAGCTCTGTGGGCACGCTGATGTCGGAATTGTTTTGTCCGGTTTTGAAACATGTTTTACCTGCTGAATGTAAGATTTTCCACACTTCTTACAGCTGATAGCATTCAAAGTTTATACATGAGATTAATCACTTTTTACATATAGTTTAGGTTTGGATCATTTGATAAGCTTCAAATGTTTTATTCAAGCCGATACACTCAAAGGCCTGCTGCACCTATGAGCGAGTTTTATTCCGTCTTCTCCATGATTAGATTTTAATCATCTAAAAGGTATTGTTTTTCCATCTCACATCACTTCACCCCACCTTATAGAAAATGTCTTGATGACACGTAAAGAATTGACACGAAATTAAAAACAAGACAGAGATCAGCAATTTCATTGATTTATCTTATGCTGGCATTCAAAAACAACCGTGGAAGTCAATATCAGGGTATTTTTCAGATCATTAATGCTGTCATAGGAACGTACAGTCTATTTGTGTATTTGTCTTTAATTTTCTGGAATCCCGCCCAGCGCCATGAGGATTTTAGCACTCAAAAATGTGTCATGCGCTCTGTATTGAATGTAATCTAAGTGAATATGAGATTTCTGCAATCGTGAATTTGTATGTCTTTGAGCACCCTTTTTAATTCACCAGCTCATTCCCCAAAGGACTTAAACTCCCTGAAATAGAAAGAAGGTCCAAGCGCATAGGTCTAATGGTTATCCGCTATAGTGCTGCTGGATTATGTTGGACTAAATCCAGAGGATCAAATTTCAGTGAGTGCTCCACTGCTGCATGCAAAATGCTCTCACTGGGGTTTGACAAAAACGGCATGATATTCTAGGGATCAACAGCATGGTTAGTTCTGCTTCATGCACAGTTTGATGCCATTACTATGCAGGGCAATAAAGAGAGAAAAAGAAAATATGTTGCTAATCCATGCTCCACCAAAGAGGCTGATGAAGGGTTAACAGCTAGATAACATATTGAGTGGAGGAGATTGAGGGCAGACTTCTCAGGTGTGAAGAATGGAATGAGAGAGACAGAGAACGAAGAGATGAGAGCAGGGGGATGGGCCGCCCAGAAGCTTTTATTATGGTTTCAGGCAGTTACCAGGCAACGGAGCTGAGCAAGATGCCAGGTTGCCTGGCAACCCAAGGGATGCAAAGCCTAACTTGGTGGTACAGAGAGACGATAGGACAGAGGGTGGAGCTGTGCCGCTTGGCTGCTCCACCTTACCACTCGCATTCTGTGTTTCTCACATTTTAATGTCTTCATCCAGTTGTGAATGAGAGGCGCAAACTCAGTCTCATCAGGGAGCCGGAGTGTCACATTTACACTGTGCTCTGCTATGCCGACGTATTAACATCATGAAAAACACTTCGTAAAAGCACAATTTTTCATGGACTTTCTCACGCAGATTCAGATGTGTGATAAGATTATGTGATCTGAAACAAAATATTACAAGAGCTAATGGTTCTAATGATTTTTTTTAAGAATTAGTTATTGACATTGTAATGGATTTATCCCCATTCTATAGTAATCATCACCAACAGTCTTGTTAGACGTGACGATGTAGAAGTGGAGAACTTCACATAAAGCGCATGTCTTCAACTAAAATGAAATATTCTGTTTTGTAGTTATTTGGTATTATACAACATTTATTCATTTATGGCCTATTTCTGCTTTGATGACACAGGAGTGTTTAATGTTCTGCTGATCAGCTCCTGCTTGTTGTGTTTAAAATCCGTCTGTGTGAAATGAAATACCTGCTTGATCATTTCATTGTTTATTACCGTTTGACGGATTAATCATCATCATCATCATGAAGCCATTTAATTAGAAATATTGTCATGCTCTTGTACAGGTACAGCATATGTTGTTGTGGTTAAGAAAACACAAGGCTTCTTCTCATGAAGCCATCTTTAAAACATTTTAGAAGAAGAGTAATACAAAGAAAGTTTTTTTGTTTGTTTTTCAAGCCGTGCTCTTGGAAGTATTATCAACAGTGTGGCCACCGAGCCTCATTTTGGGTTTTTGGTTTTGAGTCTGTTAGCGTGGAAAGCATGTGAATGAGATATAAACAGCAGAGGAGAGATGGAGGGACCAAAAAAAAAGATAAAAAAAGAAAGCTGTAACGCCCGCATCATCAGGCAGTATGGAGGGATTATGGAGTTGAGAGAGGAAATGGGGGGATAGAGGATTGAGGAAGAGGCAGAAATAATGCTGGATTGTGGAGAAGGCATAAAAATAGTTTTCCTGTCTTAAGTTTTCTGGGAAATGGACATCACTCACACAACTGTAAATTGTCATAATGTCATATTACGACTGTAATCGGTTAGCATGAACATTTCAGTGTCGTGGAAAACTGGTTCCAGTGTTTTCATTTGAAAAAAAAAGAATCATTAGACCGAAATTATAACATTGATTCATCACTGTATTAATCCATGTTCCACACAGATTTACATGCACAAACGCCCCGCCGTTCCTCACACCATGGTGGAATGGTTTGTTCCACTGATTTTGTGTAGGTGGGGGGAGGGGGCAAAATACGATTTGATTGGATAATCCAAGGATTTAATATCCTTTAATCCTGGTACAATCCTCTCTGCATTACCGCAGGGAGTAAGATTAACTGTATGTGTGTAGTATGTGTTTGTTTCTGTGTGAGCAAAAGGGCGGATGCTGTCAGAGAGGGGAAAGGGGAAGTGTATAACTGTGTGTCTGTGTGTGTGTGTGTGTGTGTGCGTGCATGAGTGACACGTACTGTGTGTGTATTACTGCTGTCATCACAGCATGCAAATGGACCTGTATTTGCATGTAGGATTTGGTCATGCGTGCACGATTGGACGTGCCTCTACTGAGTGCAAGTGCTCATGCATGCTCCCGCTCCCATGATATATGACATGTATGCCCTGACACATCGCCTCACATGCGATTTCATCCTCCTCGGACACGTAAAAGCTCAACGATGGCTTCTTAGCGTGCAGCAGGATGAATCGAACCATGCTCCAGCGTGAAGCCAGCTCCTTGTACGCGCACACGTTTGCAGATGGTTACTGTTAATTAAGTCTTAATTGGAACGTGAGTAATTAGAGGATAATTCAACTTGAAAGGAGCGTGTGGCTGTTCGTGTGTGTTGGAGTAAAGACGAGAGACAAAGACAGAACGGAGTACAGTCTGACTATCAGGGACTACACTCTGTTTGCATTTTCTCTCAGGCTCGAGGGAGCTGTAATCACTGCAATATAGATTCACGTCCCTCACCCTCTACCTCATACTTATTTCTGCCTCAAGTCCCTGCTGATATCCCTTCATTTTTCCCATAAATTTCCTGCCCTGGTCATTTCATTGTTCTCGTGCATTTTTACACATTCTCAGTGCTCATTTTACTATTTCACAACTCAGAGGGAAAATGTCTTGGGAGTGATGTTTTAGAGGTTAGTACAAAGCCAGCAAACCATTCACCAGCACTAATTCTTTGTTTACCGAAAGAGCATAGCAGTCGCCCTTGGCAACCAGCATCCTTGTTTACCTACTCAGTGTGCCGTCATACAATTGCCATGACAACAAGTTGGTTGCCATGCCAATTTTCCGATGCCATTGTGTTGTCTCTGAAGCAGCAGTGTGCAGCTCTCACCTGCTGCTTCTCACCATCTCTTCTGATTCTCCCTCTAATCTTTCTTAATACATTAACTCTTGAAATTCCCATCATGTGGTTCAGATGGAAATGTCACAACACGTTACGTGCACACACGTGCTCAGATTGAAAAGCTGCAATTCAAGAGAGCCTCAGGGCTTTCTGTTGGCTCTGTTTTACGTGCACAAGGATGAGCCCGATTAGGCCTAATGAAGGAAGAAATGGAAGGGGTGATGGATGGATGCAAGGATAGAGAAAAGGTTAGTGGACACAAATCTTGCTACAATCAGCCCGCTCTACAACAGAATTCAAAATCAATGTACAAGACGGGACGGATCGATGAGCTGATAGCACAAGATGGATGGCAGCATGGATGGACAGCAATAACATCAGGAGTAGGATATGATGGATGGATGAATGGATGGATGGACAGATAGATGGTTACAGAAAACTGTTAGGGTGTAGTGTGTGTATTTTCTGTAAGTTTATGTTTATGCTGACAGTTCATGCCCATAAAGGTGTGGGGGTTAAAAGTATATATCATTCCTTCCTCTGCTGTGCTACGAGTGTGTGTTTTATAGGAAAGGGTGTGCAGAAGTGCTTGCATCTGCGTGTGTTAGTGTGTGTGATGGCCTTGCCTTAGATCAATAACTTTGTGGTGACAGCTAAGAGCTGATTAATCAAATGTATGGATCAGTCTCCCTCTGCTCTGCCCTCTCCTCAATTACCAGCTTCATTACATTGCCTTAACACCCCACTGGGTCCTTTATCCATACCTCCTCATCCTTTCCCATCCCTCTGTATTCCCCTCTCTGTTGCCTCCTGTCCTCTTATTACGCTCTTCACTTATCTCCCACTAATATCTCCAAGATGTGAAGTATATATCATTCTGAAGTCACATGTTTTTACTGAAAGTGAGGCATTGATTAGTCATTTTTCACACTTTTTATTACATATTCGATTAATATGGTTTTTGCATCATCTCATAGATATTGGAAAACAGTAGAGCCTACTCGACAATCATTTTTCTTTGCTTAGTGTATTGATGTGACTTCCCTGTTCAACCCACCCCTCTCCTCCCTCCGCCTCCTTTTCCTGGATCCAGTCCTTTTCTTCTCTCTCTTCCTTGCTCCTCTTCCCTCCTTTCACTGCCATCGTTCTGCAGCGCTCCCCCTCCTCCTCCTCCTCCTCCTCCTCCTCCTCTCACCCCATCCCCCTGGCATTAACACTGTCTCTGCCTCAGTGGTATGACTAAGCACTGTGCGTGTAGTATGTTTTCGTAGCTGTGTGCCTTTATGTATGTGTGAGACAGACCTACAGAGTCTATGAATGGCATGGACGTTCAGAATGTGTGTTTGCTAAGATGCATCAGCACTCTTGGCAGTGGATCTCTGCAGTCGTGACATTTTTTTAGACAGAGCAAGTCACGACTGAATCACACCCTGTCCTCCCTCCTCCCTCTCTTTCTATTCTTTTTGAATCATCTCTCAGGGGCAGCTCCGCTTTCAGCCCTCCACTCTCAGTCTCTTTTTGTCTCGCTCTGCATGTAATACTTCTTTTTCTAGTATTTCTACCTACTCCCCAGGTTCCTTTTGGCATTCCACCTGCCCTTTCAGGCGGTTGGAGTCAGTTGGGTCCCCCAGGCCTCTCCTTTTGACTCGCTTTCTTCATCTCTTTATTTTTAGCTGACTGAGCCTGTTCATTTTACACACTCGTCATTTCACCCCACAAAGTGATCTCTTTCCTCTCGCTCCTGCCCCCCTCCCTTTCCCCCTTCTCTGTGTCTCAGCCTACTCTTGTCTCCTATCTAATCCACAGTTCTTCTGTAATCCAGATCAGCTGGCCCACATTCTTAATCTTGTCACTTCTCAATCCCGCCAGTACTCTCCTGCGGGTGCGTGTGTGTCAGAGAGAGAGAAATCAGAGGTAGTTAGGCTGTGTTTGTTTGACACAGAAATAAAGCAGTCCAGACACACTGATGTCACCTGCTAACCTTCATTTATCAGTGACTAAAAAACACATTGACTTACCCACACTGTTTGTTCTGATAAGCCACTGAATGGACTTTAATTAACTACATTTCTCAACTGAAGTCCGAATGCTTTAATTTGGCATTAGTCTAGTTTCCCATTTCATGTGACACTTTAATTAATTTCTGAATATTTGAACAAGTATATTTACTTTAAGTCACATCAGTATGATAGCAAAACATACAAAGAGACATGTTGACTGTCTTTGTTGACGTTCCAGTTTGTTTGTCCCTCAGATGAATCGGCCAATCCAGGTGAAACCAGCTGACAGCGAAGGCCGAGGAGGTGAGCCACACACGCGCTTTCTATATTTGTGAAGGTTCTTCGCTAACATGATGTATCTCCTGGCCCATTTCAATTCACTAAAATCAACTAAAATCCTTGCCCCGGACAATGTTTATTATGTGTTGTGGGGGCTGTGTGAAATGTCGTCACAGTGCTGCACAAATGCCCATCTTTCAAAGAATTTAAACTCAAGACTGCCCTCACACAAGCAGAGTGTGACAGATAAAAGGTGTCAAGTTGGATCAGACAGAGACAGAAAGCACTCAGCGGGGTGCTCGGCGGGTTCTCGGACTTGCTACTAAATACCCTTACTTATACACACACATTCAGATCACACTCCTCACGCCTCTCTTGTATCACCAGTCTGTAGTCAACACTGCTCCCTGGTGGACAAAAACAGTAGTAACACAAAAATTTACCAGTTAGGGGAATGAAAAGTTGATTTAATGTCTCTCTTCTTTCCCTTCATCCATGCATCTTCGCTCCACCAGAAGACAGGAAGTTGTTTGTGGGCATGCTGGGAAAGCAACAGAGTGATGAGGATGTCAGAAGGCTGTTTGAGCCCTTCGGCAGCATAGATGAGTGTACTGTTTTGAGAGGACCAGATGGCACAAGCAAAGGTAAATTGCAAAAAGTGCATATACACACAAATAGGATACCATAAGCTATGTTATTTAATTAAGTCGTACTTTCTAATTTAATGACTGGGTTTTGTTTCAGGGTGTGCTTTTGTGAAATTCCAAGGACATGCCGAAGCCCAAGCTGCCATTAATAGCTTGCATGGGAGCCGCACAATGCCTGTGAGTTGCACGCATATGATTACAAACATAAAGAACACACACCTGCACACATCTGTTCTGGATGGTGTTCACCACAGATGTAATTAAAAATTCCACCCCATTCTTATCTGAATTTAAAGGGCGCATCGTCAAGTCTGGTGGTGAAGTTTGCTGACACAGAGAAGGAGCGGGGGCTGAGGAGGATGCAGCAGGTGGCCTCCCAGCTCGGCATCTTCAGCCCCATGACCCTCAATTTCCCTGCCTACAATGCCTACACACAGGCGGTCAACGCACAGGCAAGAACAAACACAAGTGCTCTCTGCACAACAATCACATGTACGCACTAAGTTTGTGAGGGGAGTGCTGTGCTTATGAAAGGATGTAATAAGTTTGAAGAGGCTATCAGTGGTCTAATTGGGACTAATGCTATTACCCAGACAACAGAACATACGTCATCTGGCATTAGCTTTCCCGCAACACACAACCATTAACCCACTGACTCGGGACATAATGGCCTTGTAATTAGATCTCTATTCATCTGTTCCTCCATCACTCCCTCTCCCTGGCCCTTCCTCTCATTTTTCTTGCTCCGCTCTCTTTCTTACTCTTTTTCCCATATCAATTTAACCCCCCCCTTTCTTTTTCTCTATTCCCTTCCTCCCTCTGCTTCCTTCCTCATCTACAGCTTGTCCAACAGCAAGCCCTGGTTGCCCAGTCAGCGTACTTGTCTCCTGTGGCAACAGTTGCCGCTGTACAGATGCAGCAGATGGCGGCACTCAATGCCAATGGAATCATCGCCACACCCATTACACCCATCACGCCGTCCTCGGGTACGTTTACACACGCATGCCCTTCATACTCAAAAAGATGTGTAAATTTGTGGCAAAGGTGCACAGTAGCGTATATCGCAGTTATTGAAGTTTTAGCTTTTATCAAACAGAATGTAAAAGTATTCGGATTATCGTTAGGACCCTTTTGATACTTAACTTCATCAAAACGAAAGGCAGTGTTACTAAATGTAGGAGTTAGAGTCTCCAGTTGTTTGTATTTTTACAGGATTTTGCATAAGTTAGCAGAAGAAATTCATAAATGATGCACGAAAAAGGATTTTATGATTGAGTAATGAAAAGATCTACAGTGAAAGAGGCTAATTGTTTTGGTTTGATCTATGTCAATAGGTACGAACACCCCACCAGCAATCGCAGCAACACCTGTGTCAGCGCTCCCTCCACCACTAGGAGTGAATGGTTACAGCAGCGTGCCAGCTCCCACCAGTGGACAACAAACTGAAACACTATACACTAATGGCGTTCACACATATCAAGGTACACGGTAATATACATCTATGTAGAAGAATGCAACATAGATATAAACAGAATTTACTATCACATTGATAGTTTTTTTCATCCTCCCTGCTTTTGATTATTTTTGTCCAGCCCAGAGTCCAGCAGCCTTGGATCCACTACAGCAAGCTTACGCAGGCATGCAACACTACACAGGTTGGTGTTTGAACAGATTAAAGCACTGACCAGCTGTCATTTTCATCTGGATTCTTAAGACATATTAATCTCTTGAAACATACACATATGTATTTAATGTATATTGTGCAAAGTTTACTCTTATGTGTACAGCAAATCCCGCTCCACTAAGCACAGATGTACGAGTTATCCAAACAATAATGAGAAAAAAAATAAATGCTCTTACTCACCTCGACACACTGTATGTTGAAAATCCCTTCAGGGTCACTAAAGAATCTGGTCATGTTAGATCATTTTCAGTTCAGTAATAAGCAAGTTTTTAGAGACAGTTTTTTGTACAAAGCGGTTCAGTTAGGGGGTTAAATAAAGATGTACACTGGTGAAAAGTTAGCGAGGGTAGCGGTGTATCTACTCTCTGACTTTCAGGGATGAAAGATTTTCAAGGGTAATTAATTCTATGATTTATGTGATTTCACCGAGACACCATCTGTATACATAGTTCACAACCGTGGACTAAAGGCTCGATGTAATGCGCACACACCAAACTCAGATTAACAGCGTCTTTGTTTAGTGACTTCCTCCACTCTGTTGTTTCAGTTAATAGTTTTCACCTTCAACAGGAGACGTTACACTTCAAAGGAAGCGACTCTATTGGACACTTATGTTGCCACCTGTTGTTTTTACCCAATCAGACGTTGCTTCTCTCTGTTTCTTCCAATAGCCGCGTACCCTGCTGCCTACGGATTGGTTGGCCAGCCGTTTCCCCAGCAGCCAACGCTGGTTGCCCAGCAACACCAGCAGCCCCAGCAACAGCAGCAAAGAGAAGGTGATGTGACTTCCTTCCTGATTGGGGCCACACCCCTCTTTCAATGATCTTATCTAAAGTTGTTCATCACCAGGTTTTTTACAGCACGAGACAATTTATCGTTCTCTGCCTAATATATGTGTTCGTCTGTCAGGTCCAGAGGGGTGTAACATCTTCATCTACCACCTGCCTCAGGAGTTCAGTGACTCTGAGATGCTGCAGATGTTCCTGCCCTTTGGCAATGTCATATCAGCTAAGGTGTTTGTGGACCGTGCCACCAACCAGAGCAAATGCTTCGGTGAGACACACAGACGAGGGGGCAACATGGAGGGAAGGGGAAAGTCAGAGTATTACAGCAAGGACAAGTGGTGAAACAGAGGACGTAATGGGGACAGACAGATGTTTTATTGTCTGTATATAAACTAAGAGGAGTGAAAAAGGATAATGTGATCTCTGTTATTATGTGTCTCTTTCAGGGTTTGTGAGCTTTGACAACCCAGCCAGTGCTCAGGCCGCCATCCAGTCCATGAATGGTTTCCAGATCGGCATGAAAAGACTTAAAGTGCAGCTCAAAAGGCCCAAAGATGCCAACCGCCCATACTGAGTGAGAACTAAGAGGGGGAAGAACAAATATTTAGAGGTGAGGTGGTGGTGAGGGGGGACATGAGTGACACGATATAAAAGAACTGAGGTGTAGTATATTGGGGGTGCAGGTGGATAAAATTGGCTTAATGACAGAACATGGACAAAATACCTTAAAACTTGAACATTCAGTGCTAACAGAGGGTAAAAAGTTAACAGGGAAAACTTGACTTTGCAGTGAATATGCATTGGCTTACTCATGGAAACAACTTAAATCATCTCAGGCAAAGTGAAAATACTAAAATATTGTTTTCCTTTTTATTTTCTTTCACAATCTTATTTTCTTTCCTGCTGTTTTGATCTTTTCCTGAAACGGCAACTTACCTCACCCAAGATCCTTCCGTCCAATCATAATTCACGAGGACCCCATCGCTATGGCAATGGTTGCCTAGTGACCGATAAAGCCCTGATCCCCCCTTCCTCTCGCATTGTTGTAAGTTGATTGGTTGGCCTGTGTTTGGGTTGCTGTGGCGATTGATTGCCTGTGTTGGTTGCCCTTGGCAATTTTTGTTCTGTCACCTCGAGCAACCAGCCATGCGTTGACCTGCATGTCCTGTTGCTGTAGTGATCACAGACTGTGTTTGGTGCATTGTGACTTTATTTTGTATTGACCTGTGCACATACTGATCAATAACTATCAATAGCCAGGACTGCACTCTGAATCAACTGATTGGATATTTGATACTCTTAATCACCACATAGTAATTTGATCAATTCTGTAGCAACGCTCGTTATTTTTTGCAGCTTTGTTTTTGATCAGTTTCTGTAGTGTTCTGTTTGGTGTCATTATTATTTGAACAAATGGTTTTGGGTAAAATAGTGAGCGTGGACATCTATGTGTGCGTATGTGTCTGTGTTACACTGTAAGTGTGTAATACAGGACAGAATAATCCTTGTTGTATTGGTGTCTGTATCGAAAGGTGTCCAGAGGTTTATATTGTGGACTGGTGGAGAAACTTAGAGCAGCAGAACAGAAATCATGACATCATTTTTGCTGGAGTAACCGATAGCTTAGGTATGTTTTGCAACATACACTGACGGGGCATGATGGACAGGAGGACATGACATGTTTATAAGTACGGTATGCAGACCTGACAATATGGTCACAAACTGATCCAAAGCATGGGGTTTACCAGCTAGAAGAGCCAGATGAGGTTATCTAATCTTTCTGACAAAAGCTCTGTGTATTTATTGGCGAGCATGCATTTTGTTGAGCTGTACTCTGATAGGCTGAGTTCATAATCCTGGACTATGATTTTTTTTCACTTTGATGTGGCACTTTAGTTTTTGGCTCCTTCATTTTCTCTCTTGGTCTTCCTTCCATTTTCTATCACTGCTTTTGTGGTGTTTCCTCCCCCTCCCTTTCAGCACCTCTTTCATGCTCCTCCTCCAGTCTCCTTATCTTCTTCTTTCTCCCCCTTCCTCGCTTTCAAAAGGTTTATCTGCTTCTCTCATCCCGACCTCCCCTTTCTCCTCTTTCTAGCTCGTCTTTTGAGGTAAAGTGTATGAGGTTGTCATGGTGGAAAAACAAGTGCCTCTTGCTTATTGGAGAACAGCCTTCAACTATAGGAATTCTGGGAGAAAAACAGCAGCGAGAACATAGGATGCCTTCGGTGTGAGGTAAACGTAACCCTTCCACAAATCCTCACCTTTACTAAAGAGGAGACAAGGTGTCAGGTCGGTGTGTGGAGGCACCGTCAAATGGCAGCGGACATGATGAATAAAGCATTCAGCTTCTATTTCGAGACCAACTTTTACATAACAAATCCTTGTGGATACAAAGGCCGTATAACGCCACAGTCTGGGCCTACAAAATAACTCCCTGAACCATTAAAACCTGCGGTCCTGACATTATTCAGGTTAAACTATCACCCAGAATTTCTATACTGCAAATGCCAGAGAGTGATGCATGTTGGTAGTAGTGTTTGCTTGCCATGATCCGAGGCACATGAGTGCAGCACATGCTCATTTGGACACACATAAGCGCATCTGCCCAAAGCTCTACAGACGCACACATGCTTACGTCCAGACACGCACTTCAAGTGACAAGAAAACGATTTTCACTGTATTGAGTTGCATGATCCAGACACTGTGTGTGTATGTGTCCGAGCACCATGATTTACTGCTGTGAAAAGAGCTTTACAACTGTGAATGATGCCTTCAAACAGAAACAAAGAAAAGCTAGGAGCGTCCGAAGGTACGCAGGTGTGCTGCAGGAGAAGTGACAGTAGCTCCAGTCATGCCAGGACAAGTCTTGTTTGATGGGAGGGGCATGTTTGACTAAATTTGAGGATCAGACACCCACACAGAGCTAAAGTTTATTTATAACGCACTAACAGGTCATCTCTTCTTCTCTGTCCCTCCCTCCTTGTTCATGTATCGCTACCTCTACCCTCCAACTTTCCCTCCTCTCACAGGTGACCTCTCAGAGTCCAGCTGAGGTGGAATCCCAGGGTTCATTGTGCTTTCAGACTGTCTGCTACCTGTGAGCGTCCGCGGAGAGCTGCCACACACACTGACGCGCACCAAGATACATGCACTCTCAATACTGAACCTCGAATGGTACAAGGCCGATATGTACATAAAGTGCACAAACAGACACATGCCTGCTGACACACACACACACACACACACACACACACACACACACACACGGTTCACACGAGTAACTTACCCACAGAGAGGAGGGCTTGGTTTGACCAGTCTGTGTGGAACAAGGTATTTAGTCCAGCTAAAGACCGCCCAGACCACGTCTGTTGGGAGGCTACTGATCAAAACTGCTGATATATCACTTCAATAGACTTTAACATGTCTATACCATGTCTATTACATGACAAATATAAAGGGACCGATGTTTCATATTTAAAAAAAAGAAGGAAAACACAAAAAAGACGACTAAATGAGTAGGTTAGAGAGACTTTGGAGAAGATCCTAATGACCTGTACATAGTTTAGTTTACAAAGAGCAGCATTTAAAAAACAAGAAAAAATGCAAAAAGAAGACTACTTTAGATAAAACACTGAAGAGGACACTGCGACATAACTATTATTATTATTATTATTATTATTATTATTATTATTATTATTATTACCACTAGTGACATCTTCATCTCCATAAAAGGATATTACATTCCAAATTGTAAAATGGGAAATCACAAACCTATTTTAAATTTCTAGTTAGATTTTAGGGGAAACGCGGGGGAGGGGAGGGATTGCACTTATATTTGGGAGGTTTTAATATTTGAGCTATTTTTTATTTATTTACTAATTTATCAATTATTTTGTTTATTGGGAGAAAAGGTCTGAGTGGGAGGCAATATTTTGAGTGTAGAATTTTTTAGAGAAAAACTTTTGAGGGCCTGTTTCTGTCAGACTCTTGCAATCAAGTAATTATAATGTATCTATTAATTATTACAGCAATTATATTTATTTCTAATTTATTGAATCCTGTTTTTTGATCCACTCTCTTTTTAAGTTTAAATAAAAGGTATCGTACTAAATGATCAGCTGTGGTTCATTATGTGTGTTTGTTTTTGTACGTTGCTCTGATGATAAAAACAGTTTTTTTTTTTTTTATGTTTGTCAAAAACAATCTAAAAACCAGCCATCGACACTGTGGCCGAGGATTTCTGCTTCGGATATGGATGTTTCCGGGCTGTGTCCACTGTTTACACAGTGTCTAAAAGCCTGAGGGATGCAGGCTTTTCCCACGGAGGAGCCCACGCCGTGTCAGACTCGTCACACGGCCGCCTTTTAAAATACGAGTCGAGGGCAGACTGTCACTGAGACGTACGCTGATGTGTCGCTGAAATCAGTAGCAGCATCATTTGCGAAAAGCCCATGATCCTGGTACTCAGTGAGTGAGTACCAGTTCGTTTCGTTTTTGACAATGTGAGCATTGCAGAGTGAGTTCTGCAGAGTCAGAGGAGACTTTGAGGAAGAGCTGAGAGTAGAGATGCTCAGTAGCATCTTATACAGCATACTACTCACTGAATGAGGAAGGAGTTGGAGAGGAATGCCCTAAGCAATATTAAGACTTGGAAATATGCCATTTAAGGGAAGCAATTTAGTTGTTAAGGGGTTCGGGAACTGCTCGTGGGACTTGTAACAGCGCACATACATCTTATGACCAGGAGGTGGCGTAACTGGAGTGCGTGTAAAGAGAGAACATTTCACTTCACAAGACGCAGCCAGCCTCATTATCTCCTGTACTGATTTATGGGAGATGGCTACTGTTTATCAGTTAAATTAAATGCTGAATTTGTTTTAGCTATGAACATTTTCCTGCCTCTGGGACAATGATCAATGATTATACTGGATGGTGACAAACATCCTATTAATTATCCCATGTTTGCAAGCCCTATTGTGATCAGAAAACAATTATTTAGCTGGATGTGACTGGAGCTTTTAATTGCTTTCTTAGAGGGCAAAGTTGAAACTTGACGCCACTCGTTGTTTAAACTCTGGATGCCTCTTTGGCAGAAACGACAACAGCGCTCGACCCACACTTCAACGGGTTGAGATCAATTTAAAGAGCACAATACTGACTGAGCTCAACAGCAGATAAGTGCTTTTGCTGAGACTCCGTCAGTGTAGAGCATTTTCACAGGTATTACCCTTAAAATGTGTACTCTTATTCATCTTCATGAAAACTGTTTTAGAGTTTCCTGGTGACGTTTAAAGTGTTTTAACATTTTAATATACTTCTGACTGTTGCACATTCTAAAGAGCTTCCAAAAACCATTGATTGGAGAAATACCAGCCTCACCGACCTCGTCCTATTGAACCTGCGTCACATCTGCAAACTGTTACTATCTGGTGGAAACGTTTACAGGCTGGAAGTTACCATGACCTTAAGTCATTGTGAGCTGTGTTTCACCCTGTAATCCCTGCTGTGCCTCATTTGCAGTTCATGGGTCACAAGAAAGAAAAGAAGAAAAAAAAGGTTTGGCCATTAGAGGGGCAGGTCAAACAGAAACTGTGTTTTTCTGCAAAGGTAAATATTCAAAATACAGTTTATATTTCAAATGGCCAGATGTTCTTAAACTCTGTAGCACAGAGTGACAAATGCATGTCAACCTATTACTCATAACATCTAATCAAGTATAATTGTTGACACAAACATATCCAAGTTGACATTCAGAGTCAGGAGCAAGTAATGCTACACAAGCAAACAAGTGGGATCAAAGGTTAACTACAGCAAAGCCTATAAAGTTGGAACAATTAGCCAACACCACAAGTGTTCTCATTCTGTGTTATAAGATTACTTAAATGGGTGTTTAATTAGAGCTCATATGGTCCACTGAGTACCGCGGCTCTCACCGCTTTACACGTTTGGGATAAAACTTTCGCCCGAGCCGAAACAAAACGCGGATATGCGCGAGCATGAGTGCATGTGTTTGTCAGCCGAACGCTTTCTCATGTGCTCGGACGTCATCTGCGTCCCTCCCTCTCCGTTATCCCCTCACTCCTCCCTCTGACTGCCTCTCTCAGTACCCTCTCCAGCCGGCCCGACCTGCGCCTCTGTCCGGCCATACGCCCACACAGACCCCGCCGACTCCTCTCAAGAGAGGGGGTGAAATTAGCTGATACACGACGAGGAGGCAGACAAGCCCGACCGTTTGCTGGGAGAAAAAAACCGCGAGAGGCCCAGCAGCATCTCATAAATCATCCCATCTGTAGCTGCATTCTAGTTTTTCACAAATCTATCATTCCCCCCGTGAAGGAAAATTGACTTTAAAGTCCATGGAAACATGTAAAAAACTGTCCGGATCTGGACAAGCTGCGCCCTTCTGAGCTTAACCAGCGGGCTGGACGCACAACGGGACCGTTAGGTTTGTTGCTGGCTAAGAGGGACCCGGACTACGCTGGGGAAGAAGACAGAAACTGTGTTTATTTTAGGTTGAGAGGTCGCGTTTCACGCTTCTTTACGGGAGAAAACACCAAAGTAAGTACCGTTTCACTTTTATGTCGGCAAGTAGACGTTGTTCGATTATGTGCGCGTGAGTGTTTGCGGGCAGACTCACGCTCAGCATCCTCTCAGCTCTGACGTCATCACGCATTCATTTAGCAAACAGTTAATTTGATATTATGTCACTTGACTTGTATATCACTTTTGGCTCTTTAACGGGGAGAACGATATTAAGTGTAAGTATGTACGACAGAACATTGATAAGTTGTTTAAGATAAGGACGTGAAGCTGTCTGGCGCGTGGCTGAACGGTTGATCTTTGCTTAAAAAAGAAAAAGTTTTCCAATTTGCAGCAGGTAATCACTTGGGTTACCATAGATACAACGGCCACAGATGCATATAAAAATTCCAGTTGTAGAACTTTATAGTTCATCAATCTTTCTCTTGTTTTAATACAAGGATTTGTGTCTGGGACGCCATTGTTGTTTCCGCTGCGTAGCTACATTAAAGCTAATATGAACACAACAAAAGGAATGTAGAAGATGGAGAGATGAATTGGATGAAAACGAGGTAGCTGGAAAACATTGACGGGCAGCTAACAACTGGAAGTCTTTGTATGAATCTTACTGGTGTTTGTGTTGCTACCTCGTTAGTAACACGTTGAAATATACTACAATTATACTCAAACCCACGCAGATTTAACACATGACAATTGGTAAGTATCTCTGTACATGAACACCTGTGTATGGAAGCAGCACATTAGTCTGTAAGTACTTGATACTTGCCTCTGTTATGTATTGAGTTGGTTGGGGGTAGCATGCAGTTTAAACTGTAGGGGGATTTACCATTTCTCTTTTATTATACTATCATGCTTTTTCAAGCACACACACATTTACACACAGGTGACCCATTGGTGGCAAATTTGGGATGATCTTGCTAAAGAAGATGTCAGCGTGCAGACTGCATTCTTAGTGTTCAAAATATTAGAATATTTGTTTGCTTTACTCCTAAGTGATTATCAGTTTGTAAATTATTCGTGGGCGAAAAAAAGCCTCTTACAGACAGGAGTTTTGCATCCAAGTTAAACATCATATTGCTTCCACACACTGACAGACTACAGCGAGAAAACATACATCAACCCTAACCTGGACAGAAAATAACTTCAGGGATCATTTGTCAATGATTGCATCTTTTTTTCTTTTTGGTCTTTTTTGTGAGTAATCAGTCGCCTGACTTTGGTATTCCTCTCAGAAAGAGCAGCATTGGAGGGGTCAAACTAATTTGCAAACTAATGTTGCTGTACTTACTCGAAGGGTAGATTTGGCCTGCTTCCAGATAAAGAATATCAGCATGACGATATCACTTTCACACCCACTGAACAGGCCTTTTCACACCAATTTGCTGACTGATTGGCCTCTCATCAATAATTCATCAGGGTCACATATCGGTGTCAAAGGTGAAGATGTTGGCTTTCCTGTGATCTTTACCTACAACACAGCAGATTGGATTAGAGAGATGAAGCAGCTCTCTGAACCGTCTTGTCTGCCTTGGGATGATTTGACACATTCCTCCACTTACAGAATATAGCTTTACATCTCGGGATATTGTAATAACTGTGCAACAAAAAACAAACAAAAAAACAGCTACTTTCCCAAAGAAAGCTTAAAATGTGAAGGAGGTCTTTGTCTTTTTCTCTAAACATTCTGGCACAAAATGTCGAAGGCATGACCTGAGTTACAGCTAACGAACCATGTGCAGAAAGCATGCCAGTCTCCAAGCTGCTGATTCATCCCGCAGTAGGTGCAGTCGGGTTTTCGGACCGCTCAAAATGAGCAATGTCCATGCAGAAGCGTGTTATACCTTATTTCCAGACAACCAAACTGTTGATCTAAATAAATAAATAAGTTAACTGTTCATCAGTTTGACACTCAGTGTGTTGAGTTGCTATAAATGCCAGAGAAATCAATAAATAGCAGCATTTTAGGATGTTGAGCAAGTACACATTCACTTGAATCTTCGTTACCTATCAAAATAGCTGCATTTTAAAGGTGATCAGCTGCGCAGCGAAACCTTTCTGTGTAATGTGCATAAACAGCCATTTCAGGGTTTATAATGTCTTATTGTAGCTTTATTGTAAAGGAGTTTTAATTTAGAAGTCTTTAATCTTGTTTCCTTCTTTGTACCCCAGTTTTTACAGCCTAAATTTAGGAGAGTCGGAGACAAAGCAAACGATAATAAGAATCTAACCAAATCCTCTGTGCCACCTGTTTGTACTGAAGAGAACGCACGTTTACGTGATACTGAAAAACCAATGAATACGAATGCGTTATTCTGACGGAAATTGTACGTAATCTTGCTTATCAAAACTGGACTAACACACAAAGATACTGTGGGTGTCGGCTGATTTCTGATCCTAGACTCAAATGGGTCCAGGAGCTTCGTATAATGCCTTTTGTAAAAAGAGCAAAGCGTAAGTGTGTTTAAATGCAGCCAAATTCCCAATAAAGCTGCTCTCATTCACATATTGTTCTGTTTTCTTTGTCAGACGGCTAAACACGTCAGAAATTGTGACTGAAAAATCCAACCCACGAAGACCAGGTCTCACCTCCAGACTGTCGCTCTGCTCTAACAAAATCCTGATTTCATAACCTCAGCGTCGTCTGACAAAATCACTACTCAAGCAAGTTAAAGACAAAGTCTGTGCTGCGAATTCGGCGAGACGTTGCCCTCAGAGAATGTTAGAAGCAGCAGAATATCGTCAATGTTCTCCCATACGCTCCACAGCATCTTGGCGTCGGACATTTTTTCAGTCAATAACTCAACTCAAGTGCTGGGACAAGGATGACGTATCAGTTAAACGGTCGAGTCAAGCTGTAACCGTAACGCAGCTTAACTGTGCATGTGACCCTCAGTATCAAGCTCTAGTCAGGCCAGTTATAATCAATAAATAGGCACATCCATCTGTGGTTGTGTGGTTGTTTGAATTGTAGCGCTAAAGCAACAACACGTAGCTCATACAGTATCTGGCGGTTTATAAAAACGCAGAATAAAGAGCTGTAACGTCTGACTCCATGATTTGATGGAGGGTCTTTGGCCTATCTTACTGCTCCAGTCTGGTTACTTTTTGTGAAAGGACTATTTAGTCAGTGTGCCAATTTGTCTCTGGATTTATCAAACCTAAGAGCTATGATCTGTATTGTCAAGCAGTCCGCCGTGTAAGCCGTCTGATCTCACCGTGTCAGTGTCCTGGTCCTCATTAAACACTGTGGTCTGAACGATTCAGCTGCCAGTGAACATCTTAACACTCTGGGGTCTAATGCCCACCGGTGGGCATTTTTGACACATCTCCAAAAACACATCTGTAACTCTGTGAGTTTTTGTCATTGAAACATATAAGTGACACCATTAAAAACCTTGAAACTTCTAGTTTAAATAAATTATATAGCTGGCCCTTTTTAAAGAGAGTGAACAGAAATCTTTGGATTTTCTGTAGTCTCAGACTGCAGCAGCTTCCTCGGCCACACCTATCGCTTTTCACATTTAAAGTACCAGGTGATTGAGTGGCTATTCACAGGTGAGAACACGTCCCATTCAGCCAGCATGTGGGGGAAGGCAGCAATGTCCTGCCAGTGACAGACAATTATCACATGGAGAGTGACAGGGGGGTGGGGGGAATCAGGGGTCTTACACACCCATCTAATTAGTATTCAACTAACAGAGACAATGCCTGGAGGTACAATTACTTTTTTTACAGTTTGTGTGAAAACAAAAAACATTTCTGATTGCACTTTTTACTTTTATGCAGCCAACACTTTTGTTTACAAGGTTCAACCTTCAAAAGTCTTGGCTAGATATATTTATAGTGTGTTTTCTTGCACTGTTTGAAGACCTCTAAAACTTGTTTTTTTGTACAGTTGTGTTTCCACTCAATTTAAATAAAACTTGTTTGTATTACATTCACTTCACTCTCATATTGTTTTTTGTTAGGCTTTTCAGAATACAACCATATGTGTCACTTTTGCATAGATGTTTACAGTTAGTTGAAATACTTGAAAATGTCAAAGTGGTGACAACTGCCTCAAAGTCTCTGAAAAGGCCTTAGACCCCAGAGGGTTAAATATGGATGGATGCGAGTAAATGGGTAGTTGTACAAACACAGATGGTATGTTGGTAGTGACTCACAGTCAGAGCACGTTGCTAGAGTCTTATGACTTATTTTCTCCTGGCCGGCCCAGTCTCCTATCCTACAGATAAATAAAGCACTGGGTGACTGTAAAACAACCATATGACTTTATTCATCCTTGGGGGGGTGAACTGAAAAGCTGGAGAGCTTCCTCTGTAGAGTGGCAGCATGTTTACATTTTCCAGATATTCCTGGACTCTGTACCAGGTTCCAGTCGGATCTGTTTAGGTTTTCCTCTGAGGCCTCTGTTTCATCCCACTGCATCATCGTTTCGTGAAGCCAGGACTCGGGTAAAACTGAACAGAACCGTATCGGTAACAGCCGGAGCGTTTTTTTCTTCTGCCAGCTCGGATCACTGTTTACTATCGCCACATGTCTGTAATGTAATATTCTTACTGGGGAAGGGAGAAAGAGAGCATCAGGCAGAGGAAACTTCCTTTTTCCCTCCCCTACCAGAGGCTTTGCTTAGTTTTATTGGACCTTTGAAATAGTCAGAGTCTGGTCATGTGATCAGGAAGGCCAATGGCATGTGCTGTTCGGAAAGCCGTGCGGGGAAAAGTGCTTTAACATGCTGAATTCACTGGATGACTTCAACAAGTAGCCCTAAAAATATCCTCTTGGATCCAAAATTGAATCCACACTTCCCGCTTCTGCAAGAAAGCAAAACGTAAAGACTTTATTCTGTGTTTCGTGGCATATTTCTCCCCTTTAGCGTTCACCTCTGGGCATGTTTGTACAGCATTTTGAGTCTAATTACCGTTGACACACTTGTCAACAGTTTATCTTGTGACATTATGATGTGAAATCATTTTCACTCAGCAAACACAGCTCCGTCTGCCCTTTGAACCTCATATACTGGTGCTCAGAAGCTCATTTACTTGTCTGTTATTAGTCGAGATTACACAGCCTTTTTTATGAGGCCAGATACGCAGACAAACATGCTATTCAGCAGAGCTTACGAGCTCTGGCACTCCTCCCTCCAGCAGAAGTGAGATGTGGTGGTGCTGAAGTGGAAGAGCTGGCAAAAAAGGGGGAAAAAAACATGTCACCCTTCCCGTCCACCAGCACATTTATTAAAAGCGCAGAGAGAAGAGAGAGGGGATAGCCCTGTGCGTGTAGCCGGCGGAGCTGTTGCAACAGGAAACGGGGGCTTTGATGACTAACGTGACATGATGTGGAAAATAACCAACCCACTCAACCATGACGCCTTCTGCTGAGCAGCTACAACTGGCTGCTGGGCCTTTAGGGTTGCCTTCATGACGGGGTGGCGCCACTCGTGAAGCGCTGATCCGAATTGGCTGTTTTTTAAGAAATGGGGAATTCATTTAGGGTTAGATACAAATACGACACCTTTTTTTGTGGCAAATTGTATCAGGCGAACTGACGAATACCAGATGTGTGGTCACATTGTTTTCATATGAGAGGCCTCAGATCGCTTCCTGATTACAGTAAAAAAAAAACACAAAAAAAGAGCTGATTGGCAAAGACTGACGCTGTGAGAGTGAAACACTGTTTTCTACCTCTCAAGTGTTGTTTCTTTTTTTAGTAATTAAAAAAAAAACACTTGAGCTTCTTAAATGTGAATATTTAGGACTGCCAGTCAGGAAATAAATCACTCACATAGTTTCTATTTATAGGGACGGCTTTCAAATCATTTCTGCTCATTTAAGCTTCATCAATATTCATTTAAAAGTGTCTTTTAGGACGTGTCTTTTAAAGATAGTCACGAGACAGAGAGAGAGCAGTGCACATGCTTCTGGCTCTCTGAGCTAAAGAGGGAATCCTTCTTGATTACTGGCAGGGAGCAGCAGCAGGGTGGGGACTGGGCGTGGAAGTGAAGCGGTTACAAAGCTTTGGCATTTGCAGCTGCAGTGGTCGGGAGGGGAGTTGTTGTAGTTCTTCACAGGGACTCCGGAGATGGACCGTGTGGGGGGAGGGGGGCCCCTGCTGCTCTGTACTTATGGACGAATTATGACTCACGTCCCTCAGATTCTACTTCTCCCTCGCCGCCAAACCCCTTTACTCTTCCCCTGCCACTCCCGCGGAGGAAATGTTCATCTCCAAACCCTCTGAGTAAAAAGCAGCATTTGCAGCTGCCGTCCGCTATGAGTCGGTGTTGAAAGCATGAAGGGAAAGATTTGCTCAGATGTTGGTCGGATTTCTCCTCCCTCGTGTGGGCCCTCTTAGCTCCCTGCATGCTTACTCTGTTCTGTTATATGCATTAGGGAAAAAATGCACAGAAAGGCTTCCAGCGAGCAGAAAATCGTGTAATTCTTGTCGCTGCATGGCACCAAACACTCCTCGTACATACGCAGATTCCTGTGAATGCAGCCTGTCGTTGGCGTGTGCCGTCTCATTGACTCAAACCACGTCACCGTTTTTTGTGTATTTTATATCATGTGTGTGAGCCTTTATCTTTACAGCCTGTTAAACTCATAAAAGTGGTGCTGGGTCCTGGTACGTTCGCTCTTTCAGGATGCTGTCGGAGCTGGGTGAATGGTTCTGGCAGGAGCGCCTGTGGTTTCCGGAGGGTCTGGGCTGGGCTGACCTGGAGGATCGGGATGGACGAGTATACGCCAAAGCTCGGGATTTATGGGTGGCACTTCCCATCGCCCTGGTATTCCTCATCATTCGTCAGATCTTTGAAAGGTCAGAACATTTTTCGTGTTTTGCAGCCTATCTCTGCTCCTTATCTACGTCTAATTCACACATTTACTTTCTCTGTCTTCGCACATTCTTTATTTTTCATTTTGTCTCTGCTTTAGCTGCCGCCTGCTCATTTGCTTTGTTCTTGTATTGTATCTTTTCTTCTATTTAAGACTTGGAAGGATATTTGTTTTTAACACTATTGTTTTCTCTCGGGACATAATCTTCTATCCTGCTTTATGACGAGTGAAAGTCGGTTTATTCAAGGCCCTCATAGTGTCCCTCACATCAAAACAGGGCTCCTGTTTACAGTAGCAGCTCTTTTGTAAGTAATTTATAGCATAATTCACCGTCTGTGTGTTTAACTGTTAATGCCAAGAGGTTAGCCTCTCTATTATTGCTTTTTATTTCCCTCACTCCTTCGGTGGAAAAATAATGTTGGACAAACCGAGCAAACAAGAGGCGGAAACTCTACGTTTCCGTCTATATTACTTTATTCTATTATTATTATATTTTTTTTGTCTTGTTCTTATGGCACCAAATAGACCAGGCCAAATTCCTTGTGATGTACAATTACTTGGCAATAAAACCTTTTCTGATTCTGATTCTGATTCTGATAAACATGGATGATAGTTGTTTTGGGTGGCAGCTGCTCCAACTACACGGTGCGAGATGAATTTAGTTTTAAACGTCTTGTCATCTTGGCTGCCTGTGTCACTTGTTCTACGTGCAAACAGACATGCATTGCCTAATATTTCAAAATGAATCTGAAAAAGAAAAGGAACAGGAAAAGTAATGAAGTGGTGGCGTTAACCTTTCGTCATCTGTTAGATAGTTAAATGTTGGCAGCTGATATCCATTTATCTCTATTTGTTGCAAGGATTTTTTTCTTTTTCTGCACACGTTTGTCCCATGTGGAGCCATGATAAGAGATCTGTCACCTCTACTGGGGATATGTACCTTTAAATCCATGTCAGGGATTTTGCTGATTTTGATGTTATTTTGGAGTTTTTCCCGCCACCACTCGATTACCTCCTCTCCGTTCAGGCTGCTCAGATCGATTTGGTTAATGGGAAATATCTTGTAGGGGTGGGCGAAAAAAAATCGATTTAAGTACATATCGCGATTTTTTTTGTGGGATGATTTTAAAAATCGATTTTTCTCCCCTGAATCAATTATATTACGTCATATCCGTGTCCAGAAAAACTTCATTCATTCATTACTTTAAGTTATGTTAAGACTAGCCCACATTTGTGCTGTGTGGACATTTCAATTAATTTTGTAACTGTAAACTTTTAAAAATGCTGTACATGTTAAGTACCTCTTTTTGTCTCAGTTGAAATAAATGTCAGCTGCTGGACTGACTGACACAGACTGATGTGCGTTGCTTATGGGAACGACATTCATTCTAGAAGTGTATGATTCAACTTGTTTGTTTTTTAAGGAGGAAGAAAATTGCAATTACTGATTATATCGAATCACAATACGTGTAGAATCGCAATTATCAAGAATCGTGATACAATCGAATCATGACCAAAGCATATCGTCCCACCCCTAATATCTTGCATCCTTGATTTGTAAAAAGTTGAGACAACGGCCCTTTATTTTCCAGATGTCCTTACTTCTGAATCTTATTTTGTGATTACAGGACGGTGGCCACGCCCTTGGCCTCTCTTCTCGGAGTGAAAGAGACTGTGCGGCTTAAGGTCCCACACAACCCCGCACTGGAGTCCTACTACTGTAACATCTCCAAAACCCCCATCCAGGTAGATTTGCTCACACTTCAGTGCAAAGACAGAGTGTTGCGCTACGTGCTTTGCCACCAAATACTAAGATTTTATGTCTTTATGTGCGGCTGTCAGTCTTCGGTATTGAGCCTTTGCAAGCAGACTGGCTACTCGGAAAGACAAGTGCAGCGATGGTTCAGAAGACGGAGGAACCAGGACAGACCGAGCTTGCTCAAAAAGTTTCGAGAGGCCAGGTAAACACACCCACATGCGCTCACTCTTAAAGCTTCATTGTGGAGAGCTTTTAAGCTATTTGAAACAGCTGTTGACCCCTGAGTTCCTCTGGCTGTATGGGCACATTTCTGTTGCAAAAGTAGCCCTCTATTTTTAACACGCACTCGTTACAATGTCACTCTGGCACTATCGTGTCTTTTTGCCCCGGCTCTTTGACACACACAAACACACAGGAACAAACACAAATGCAACCTTCAACGTGCCCACTGGCACAGGGCCTTGGCTTTGTCAGGGGCTCTGTCACTGCTCCTGGTTATTTTTATGTGTGAGCGCTTGCTGTGACAGGAGCTGAATTAAGCCAGCAGCGTGAGGAAACAAGGCCACTGAGAGTGGCCCGCGTCAGCTAGAAATGTAAATATGTGTGTGTGTGTGGGGGTGTGTGTGTGTGTGTGTGTGTGTGTGCAGGCAGGCGGCGCTAGAGGCCGCAGCAGACACTGTGACACTGTTGGCATCATGGGGATTGATACGCAAGCAGACCTACCCTGAAAAGCATGCATAAACATATTCATTAATCCATCCCATTCCATTCTTCTAGAGTAACAGCAAAGTCCCCGATTTGATTCAAAGACCCATTATATTAACCGCATTTGCATCAGTTATATTGATGACACTGTCAGAGGAGATGGAGAGATGTTGCTGAGATATTTACACTTCCTAAGTGTCGGGGTGGCAGCAGTCTCAATGAGAAATGCCGTAAACCCTTAGAAATGAATTTGGGATTTTGGTGGACTGATCCTTTAGACAGATTATATTCAAGCTGACGCTCTGCACATGAGGTGTGTGGTCGTGTTCGGGCGTGCATGTGACTGCATGTTTTGTCACTCCCTGGTTATGGTGCGTCTTTCACTGTGCTGGTTGCAACATAAGGACATTTTTCTTCTGAATCGACCTTTTGTGTGTGCGCAGACAACAGGCTTTCTGTCTTCCTCCTTTACTTCCTCCACTGTTATATTTCTGCCACTCTCACTGTGTGCTCTTCCTCTCTTTCCACCGTTCTGTGTCGCTGCTGCAGCTTCTTATTTCACCTGTATGGGCAGAGGCAGTGACCTCTTACTGCCTCCGAGACAGGATTATAACATTTTCCTTGTCCGTCCGCACCTGTTTGTTTGTGTCCTGATTTGACCTTCTCAATGTAGCTCACTAGGTTTTTCCAGCGGCCTGGTGTCCATCTCCAACTTAAGCAGCAGCTTTAAGCTTGAATTTGGAAATGTGTGATACAGTTATTTGAGCATCTGCTGGTAGAAATTGTGCCCGTCACCCTCTCCCCATTGACTGAGGCAAAAGTGTGTTTGAATGTGTGTGTGTTCTCTTGCAGTTGGAGATTTACCTTTTACCTTCTTGCTTTCATTGCTGGCCTGGCCGCCCTCATCGATGTGAGTACTGTCATGTTAAAGGGATAGTTCGCCTCTTTTGACATGAAGCTGTATGACATCCCATATTAGCAATATCATTTATGAACATTGGCTTACCCTCCGCTGCGTCCTGTGAGCTGAGTTCCAGCCGAGTTTTGGCGTTGATGAAGGTAGTCCGGCTAGTTGGCTGGGGCCACAAAAATAAAGCGTTTCGCTTCTCAAAACAATATGCGTTCAAAAGAGTAATACATTTGCATCACAAAATCGTTCATCCAGAAAAAGTCAGACCTCACAATCGCTTGGCGCTATTTTTGCCTCCCTTCATATCAATGCGTTCAGCCACCTAGCCATAGCCGCACCTGTTACGGTGTTTACTGCTCGGTCTGCACTTCGGTCTGCTCGGTCTACACAGCCCGTACTGATACGAAGGGAGAGAAAATAGAGCCAAGCGATTGTGAGGTCTGACTTTTTCTGGATGAACGATTTTGTGTTGCAAATGTATTACTCTTTTGAACGCAAATTGTTTTGACAAGCAAAACACTTTATTTTTTAAGCCCCAGCCAACTAGCCGGACTAGCTTCGTCAACGCCAAAACGAGGCTGGAACTCTGCTCACAGGACGCAGCGGGGGTTAAGAAAGTGCTTATAAATAATATTGCTAGTATGGGATGTCATACAGCTTCATGTCAAAAGAGGCGAACTATCCCTTTAACCTCAACCACCCCTCCACACACTTCCTTAAATATATCACCTGTTCCGCTGTTGTAACTTGGCCGTTTCCATGGTAGTTGTGATAACCTCATCTTTCACCCCATCAGAGAGGAAGCACTGACTCATCCCAGTGCTGAGTCAGTTGATATAAATACACCTGTCGTGTTCTGCGGTCTCATCTCCATCCTGTCTCCCCTTCCAGAAACCTTGGCTGTACGACGTGAAGGAGATGTGGGAAGGCTTTCCAGTGCTGGTACGCCGCTGGGGTGCCTGAGGGCAATAAATTAATGCACCAGGGTTTCTGTTCATCAGATTCAGTTTGCAGGCACCCAGTCGACACTGTTGCCACTTGAAGCTGATCGATAGAAAGCTCACTGACATTGCTCCAGGTCACATTAATTGCTTATAAACTAGGAATTATTGTCATATATTGTGAAGCAATAATATATATATACATACATACAGGGCTCTAGAATGCTACCAATTTGGTCGCACGTGCGACCTATTTTCTCAATGGTGCGACTAAAAAAAAAAAAATCTGAGGTCACACAGGTGCAACCACCCTTAAAACACTTGCAATTTTAATTTAGATTTTCTTTTTATTTTATTTATCTTGAGATGTTTTAAGTTTAAATTTCAGGCCAGTGAAGCACTTTAAGCGCCAACACTTTTTCAGTAAGTAGTTAGTAAGTTAGTAGAATTGTGCTTCAAATAAAGAACTTTATTTTGACCAGATTGCTAGTTAATAGTTTACAAGTCAATATTGCCTATATGGACAGCGATTAAAAAATTAAAAAAAAAGTGAACCTGTAAAACTGCGGTGTTAAATGCAATGCGTTTGAAAATGTGGGTGCACCCAAGAAAAAAAAAAGTTGGGCGCACCAGTGCAAAAAGTTAGTCTAGAGCCCTGATATATATACTTAATTGCATTCTATGTTGTATATAAAAGAAATACAAATCAAAATGACACTTTTCCAGTTAGTTTATCATCATTTAAATCATGCAAATGACTAAAATGAGAGAGACCAATTATCTTTGGGTGTTGGGTTTGAGCCAAGCAAAAAAATTTGATTTAAAAGTGTCAAGTAGAGTTCTTGAAAGTAGTTTCATCATTTTAAAGGTCAGAATTGTAATTGAATTCTTTTGAGGATATTTGGAAGGTTATTCAATAGCGTGTAAACTTTAGGCCCATTTCAAACGATAGACTTGTGCAAATTAGTATCTGGATTTTGAAATGAAAGGTCTGTCTCCTGTGCTTTAGACTCTCCTTCCGTCTCAGTATTGTTACTACATGATCGAGCTGGGCTTCTACGGCTCTCTGCTCTTCAGTGTGGCTTCAGACGTCAAACGCAAAGTAAGTAAACGCTTCTCAGAAACGATGAATCCCAAAACACATGGCTTGAATGTGTCAGCTAGGTGTGGGTGTGAGGAGAGATAAGGATGCGGATGCAGACTTCTTGGAAATCAAAAACTTAATTTATTTTCTCAAAAAAAGTTTAAACAGAAAACGCGGCCGAGCCAGATATCAAAAACTGGATGAGACTGTAAGAACAAAACAAGACTGTGAAAAAACAAAAGACTTGACATGAATAAATACGTGGCTTACTGTGACCTGGCGCATCGATGACGGGAAGAATCTGACAAGGAGCATGAAAAGACCTGGGGACTAAATACTGTGGTGATTGATTAGGGATTGAGTGCAGCTGATGGGGAAAACACAGGTGAGGGACGTGAGGCTGATGGCAGGGCAGGAGAGAGTGGCATGACATGAAACTAAACAAGACCTGAAACATAAGACCTAAAACATGAGAAAAGAACTAAACTAAGATATGAACTATAAACCAAACATGACGTAAAACATAGTCCATGACAGAATGGCAAAGGAAGGAAATGATGCATCTTCAGAAAACGCTGAAGGAAGCAATACATTAGCGACACACCGCAAACAAGAGTTAACATGCATAATTCAAACAGTTTGTTCTTTAATGGGTTTGTTTTGTTTATATGTTGCTATTACATTCTGCTCAAGGGGAAGACAATCATTTTGTCATTTCCTGATCTGTCTGACATCTGTGGACTGCGAGTGGACATTAGACTGTTCTTACACGTGTATTTGTGTGTGTGTGTGTGTGTGTGTGTGTGTGTGTGTGTGTGTGTGTGTATGTGTGTGTGTGTGTGTGTTTGCTGGACTTTGCTGGACTTTGCTCAACCTGGTCAGCTG
The DNA here is from genome assembly GCF_027942865.1 of Odontesthes bonariensis. Taxonomy (NCBI): domain Eukaryota; kingdom Metazoa; phylum Chordata; class Actinopteri; order Atheriniformes; family Atherinopsidae; genus Odontesthes; species Odontesthes bonariensis. Next base: position 25,124,692 of record NC_134510.1, read on the forward strand.
AGCACAGTGGGGAAAAGAATCTTGCAAAACAAGCACAGTGTGTTCCTCCAACACAAAAATTTAGCCTAGATACCTCCTAAGCAGGATTTAGCACCACGCACACAAACCCACTTAAAACACGCAGCACACGGTTCTGTTTATTTATTCATCTTTCCTGTCCCAGCATAAGCAACGTGCTCCTTTTCCCTGCACATTTTGTTGCCTTTAGGACTTCAAGGAGCAGATAGTTCACCACGTAGCGACCATCCTCCTCATCAGCTTCTCCTGGTGTGTGAACTACATTCGTGCTGGAACTCTCATCATGCTGGTGCACGACTCCTCTGATTACTTCCTCGAGGTAAATGTCACACAGGCCTCAGTACTTTACAGTAGGTGAGGCAGCAAACATGTGCTCATAGTCAAATGACCTTCACAGCCACCTCTTTGTGCTCCTGTTTGACTTAACAGGCAGGGACGGTGTCCCAGCAGTCACACAAGTTGTGCTCATGCTGTTTATGCGTACATGTAGAAAAATGGACTCTTTACAGAGTCTTTACATGCTGCTTCCCTCCTGCCTCCGCTGATGGCACTGATCATATACTGCCACCTGGTGGAGGAAAGTGCACTTGGGTCGTCAACACTGGGACACTGGGAGTGTCATTTTAACTGATCCATCAATTATGATAAACATCTGCCTGAACATGTTTCTTTCTTCTGACAGTCTGCAAAGATGTTCAACTATGCTGGGTGGCGAAATGCCTGTAATTACATCTTCATCGTATTTGCTGCAGTCTTCATTATCACCCGCCTCGTTATCTTCCCCTTCTGGTACACACACACACACACACACATACACACACACACAGAGAATAGCTCTGAATATTGTAATATACCAGCAGTGTTTGTTGCTCTGTTCCACGTGACGCTTTGAACTTCTCTGTCCCTGTTCCAGGATTATTTACTGTACCTGGATATACCCGGTGACCATCTACAAGCCCTTCTTTGGCTACTACTTTTTCAACGGGCTGCTGATGACTCTGCAGTGTCTTCATATATTCTGGGCTGTTCTCATCATTCGCATCGCAGTACGCTTCCTCACCAACAATGTAAGTGACCTTAAACTAGCCTAAGAAAAAAAATCCTGCTTTTACTTTTTTTTTTGGGGGGGGGGGGGGTTCAAACAAAAGGACTTAAATCAGTGCTCATGGACTCGCGACTGAGACTTGCAGCTGAATCATTTCAATCTGATAAATCACAGAAACAGCTGCTTTCTACTGTAGTTGCAGAATGAAAATAATAAATCGACTTTGCAGGATGTTTGGAAAGACTTAAAATAACATGTAACTTCACATATGCCGCCCTCAGTAAAGAGGAGGCATAATTGTGACTTTTCGTGATTTTCTCATCTATGAACTGAGGCCCTTGGTCCCACTGCCCGTTCCAGGTGGGACTGTTGCACCTTTGTTGCGATTTACTGTTCTGTTTGAAGAGGGCCGACCCAGACTGGAGCTTCAGAGCTGAGATGGCAGCAGCGGCGGTCACAGAGTTCAAACAATAGCGCCCATTTAGCACACTCATTTACTCAGCATGTCGTCCAAGTTGGGAAATTTAAGTCTTGTTTTACTGGTGTTGACATGGACTTATCAAAGGAATCGTGCGCGTTGGAACCTCACGGACATGAAATGCCTCGGCTGTGAGGATGAGCCGGCTCACCTTCATACTGCGTCATAGCGATATTTCCAGGACTCATACAAGACGCTTTGGACCATCGAAGGGACTCGCTGTTTGACCCAGGCGAGCCATAAGTGCAGCTTTTAGATGATTCACTCATTCGTGCCTGCTGGAGACTTCAGCTCCGACTTCCATTGAACACAAAAGTCATCCCCGATTTGAGACGTCCGAGGTGGCCATGAAAGGAAAACGTGACGGTTTCATTCAAGTTTTATGGAGGCAAACGTGGCGAGGAAAAAAGATCTGGAAGTATGGAAGCTCATTGTTTTGGTGATCTCTGAGAAGCAGCGAGTTGGCAGCTAAAACGAGTGAAGGTTCACTGAGTCTTCACTGATTCCCAAGGCTAATGAACAAAAGTTGTAATAACATGCATTTGCATCTCCTGCCAGTAATGAAGATAGTTCATTCCAGTAAGAAACACACCATTTCTCTGACCGCCAGTTCACCGCAAACACTCCCTGCACATTAGTATTGTGGTTATTTAGCCGACAGTTGAGATAAATGACAAGCTAACCTACACAGTAAAGCTTTGTTATATGTAACAGTTGAAACAACAAAGCATCTGAGGACAGACAGGATACTTTGCATGATCAATCCTCAGCATTCAAATCTGGTAGAAATCCAGTACAGCTTGTTAATGGGTGATGGGATCTCAGAGAAATGTTGGAGCCCGACGAGGCAATGAGGCGTCGCCCAAAAATGCACAAGTCAGTACTAACAAACTCCTCAATCAACCTGCAGACAAAACGCCCGGCAGCTCAGAGCAGAGAGCTGTCAGAGGCACTTTATGCAACCACACACATCAATTGTTTTCAAACCACAAATTGAATTCCATAGAGCGTGTCTCTGTGTCAAAAGAGCTCGAGACTAAACGTGACCTGTTGGAGCCTCTTTCTCTAGTATTTCTGTCGCTTTTAAAGTCTTTTTTTTGTTTATTTTAGTACTTTTTATTTGTTCGATTTTATCACGGGACTGCAGTGAGGATGTTTGGCATCTGTTTGCCATTTTTTTGCATTTTGGGACACGGTGAACAAGGTAGACCGGATTGATGCATCAAATGCAGGTATCCTTGGGCAAGTTACTGAACCCCAAGCTGATTGATGTTTGCCCACTTGTTCGTACGCGTCAGTGGCGTTTTGCCAGTTTCAATGCAATGCACAACCGTCTGAGTGAGGAGCCTCTTTGACTGGTTACGTTTTCCCCCCTCGTTGTCTTTTTTCAGGAAAAAGTGGACGATGAAAGAAGCGACAAAGATGAAACGGACGAATCGGGAGAGGAGGAAGACGAGGCAAAGGATAAAAAGCACGGGAAGAAAAATGGACCGGTGCAGAACGGCCACACAGTCCACAACAACAACCACAGGAAAACAGAGTGAAAGCAAACATGTGTCTGGATGAAAGAAAGCGAAAAAGGACTCACATCCCTCAGAGGGGGAATACAAGGGAGGGATGAAAAATGAGAAAAGGAAGAAGGGATGCGGGTGGGAGGGGAGGGGGCAGTTATTCCCTTAAACTACGAACAACGGGTATCTTCTGAAATTTGACACTGTTACTTTGACACAAACACACACTTTTAGAGGGCACAGAGATCCAGCAGATGATAGACACTACTGTAAGTGGCACGGCTCTCTGCTTTGTCGTCGGAGAAAATGTATCATTTTGTTTTTCAGTCCCAAAACTTTCAAGAGACAAGGGAGAACATGGAGAGGAGCAAAGTGTGGAGGAGAAACAGGAGGGAGGGGGTGATGCTGCTTCTACTTTAGCTTTCATGCTTTAACTGTGTGCCTTAGAGCCAGCTGAGGGATGGCTGCCGAAAAAGCCATTTTGAAGCTTTCCGCTTCGAAAATTGTGCTGCTTCATTCAGTTTTTTTTGTTTTTACAGAAAAAACAAAACAAAGTAAAAAAAAAAAAAACGAGTTATATGAAGGTGAGACATCGGGGCATTGATTTCCTTCTTTCTCTGTCTATGCACCTACGTGGCTGTTGGGCGACTGCGATGTCTTTGCACAAACCTATGAGGTAACATCTTGTAGTAGAACCCGAGTGGCTTTGCTCACCGGTGCCGCTCGGGCCACTTATGAAGTATTCTGCTTTCAGTTTTGCAAGAAATTGTTGTCTCTGTTCAGTCTTAAATCTTGCTGAGTTTATTTTGTACCACACCTGCTTCCGGTCTTGATTTCTCACCTGGAAGAAAGATGCGGCTCTCGATCCCTTTCTGTTGGAGCTGAGAGCAGCGAGCGGACGTAAAGCAGCCCTCAGCACGGCCTGCGATTGAGAAATCTCAACTCCGGGGCTGAAACTCTCTCCAGCTCAAACTCCACATTGATGACGCCGCCCACTGAAAAGCGATGACTCGGTGTGCTCGTGGCTGCTCTGTGGAAATACGGGGACTTTGCTGAGAATCGAACGGGCCAGATTTCTTCAGTTCACTGCCTAATAGCTGAGGTTAGGTTTCTTAACCTGGCTAAGACTTTAAGTGTTGATCTAAATCGATGATTTTAAGTATGATTAAATGTAGGAAATGCGTTTACAGGTATGATCTTTGATGTTTTTTGGAAGAAATCTGTTGATCTGGTTTCGACGGCTGTTCCAGTCTTCTTGTGAAGCTTTAATGTATTAGTATGTCAGTGCCTTATCTGTAACGAATGGGGAGCTCTCTGTCTTCATGTCCTCTCCTCTCCTTCCCTGTTCCCACCTCACTTCACATCTAAGACACAAACATGCGCTCTCCTCACCGTTTCAGTCACACACTCTCCTCTCTTCTTTCACAATGACCTTCTTTTCAAACTCACTCTCATTCCACAACCACATTCTCTCTACTAACCTCGACCAGCCAGCAACTTTCTTCCCCCGGTGATACAGAAGAAACAGCTGTGTCCCAATTACAGTGTTACATTTATTTTTCTTTTGTTTTGTTTTAGTGATGCCTAGGTGTTACGAATGATAAAAGATCATAAATCACAAGGAAAGCACTCGGGAGTTGTTGTTGTTTTTTTTATGGAGACACGTCGGCAGGAAATCACTCATCCTTTAAACCTTAAGATACCCCCAATAAATATTTCATTAGACTTCTCCATTCCAAAGACCTGGAACAAGGAAAATTGTCACAAGCATTACGTTAAAGTGGAATTTTGTACTTGAATACTTTTAAGATTAAAATATATTTATTTATGTTATCTGACAGCTGCAGTTGTTTGCAAGACATTTTATATCCAGAGCTTCACTCATCTTAGCACTTTTATTTTGACTTTTTCAACATTGGAAGTGTCACTTGAATCTGAAAACAAGCCTACATATAAAGATGATGTACGTAAAAGACACATAAGGTCCACATTTATAGTCCTTGTTAGAGGTCATATAGATTTAAAAAAATTGAACATTTAAGACATGTGAGATAAGTAAGTTCACCTCTACATTTATCGCAACTTCAAATCCATGAAACCAGAAGTTTCAGAACGTTCCTCGTGATCAGACTCCCGACTCCTTTGAAGGTGAGATGTGGAACCTGCTCATTTTGACCTCGCATATCCACGGACGGGTGATTTATTTGCTATTAAGGGTTACGGCGTCATTGAGCAAATATTTTAAAAGCTATCAAAGTTCTTCTGGATGCTCATTAGTCTGGTTTGAGATTTAAAAGATATCAGAAGTATTTGAAATGTAAAAAAAAAAAATGTAAATCACCCTACAAGCACATGGATTTTTAGGTGCCAAGAGTGTCCAGGACTGACAGGCCCAGAGAAATTCGGTTTGATGTAAAAAGTCTGAGAATCAGAGTCATTGGAAGTCATTCTTACAGCTGATGGTGTCCAAGTTCCCGTGTTTACAATCTCCAAAAGTCCTTCAGACCAATTTAATCATCGACATGTAAGAAAAGGAATAATGGGATCGTATCCACTTCTCAGATAAATTAAGAGACATGTTGTTTCTTGTGTTGGGGAGCTCACCGGTGCGTCCGTTGGCTCAACTGTGAACTCTGGATCGTGCATGATCACAGAGGGAGACGATTAATTGGAGATCAAAGCTGAAGTTCACTTGGGTTTTTACTTATCAATAGGATGAAAAATCCACAAGTTATTTCTGGTTAAGGAGACTACACAAGCTTCTATGAGCGTACTTTTAACACAGATTCATTTTACATACACTGAAAATTCAACAAAAACTAAACACCCCCCAAATTATATCATTTTACTACTGTTTTACATGGCTGTGGCATCAATGAATGATAGCAGTCTTTCTGCTATCATTTGACAAATGAAGTTGTTTATCTCTTGTGAGACCAATCAGCTGTGGGTGGGTGCTCTGTGCTATTCAAAGAGTAGAGACCTTTGAATAAGACAGCTCTTCGCTGACCATTTGTGTAGGTAAGCGAAGGATGGCACAATCAAAGGATATTTATAAGACTCTCAGAATAAAATTGTAGGTACAAAACCACCACTGACAGTAACAGATGAACAGAGTTCAAGTGTGTTTAAATGGCAAAGTCAAAGTCCTCATCAGAAATGCCCTGAATGACTGAAGTGAGCAGATCATGCGTGGAAACCCACTAACAACCCAGAGTCGCAGCTGTGCTGTACAGATGTAGAAATGAAAGGGGCCTGACAAACAGTAATCTGAAATATTTCATAACAGTTCATGCTGCTCATAGCGGTCACTGGAGATAATAAAGCAAAGCTTCACAGACCGTTTTAACACTCATATATGTGTAATACTGGGTAATTTCCCCCAATAAACAAATGTCTAAGTTTAATACTTTATGGTAAATATGCTTTTAGGACTTGTGTAAAAATTGTCACAATGTTGTCGGTCATGTTTAAACAAACAGAAAAGTCTGTAGCGTCTCCAAACTCTCAAACATAATCGCACGACTTGCACGGGTGATGGTACAGGAAAATGCCATACAGCGTAAAATACATTTACGCCTGCTTTCGTCGAAATTAACGCACTAAAACAAGTTTATACGTGCACACGCCTATTCCCGACGGACTCAGGAAGAAAATATTGGTTTTCTTATAGGTGACGTCACTAGTAGCCATCTGTTCGCTGTCCAATAGGAGGAGGAGGGGAGAATGTAGCTCGAGCTTTTTTAGCTCGAAACGCCATCTTACTTAGACAGGGGGGTTTAAACGCGTAGAAAACAGGGAAACGGGCCGTGACGGATATAAACGTTAAGTTTCGGTTGCGTTATAAACCCTCTGCTCACTCTAGGGTAACAGTAGTCATGGCTTTGGGCCAAAGTTAGAACAGAAAGTGAGCGTGTCAGCATATCTGCACTGGTTAGCCTAAAGCTAGCTAGCCAGGGGGAGTGTTTTTTGTTTGTTTTTTGTTTTGTTTTTCGCAGCAGAAGTTAGTTGTTTATGTTATTCCACATGGACATGTCATCTTCAAATCCAGGTAAGGAAAAGTAAAAGTTATAGTGACAATTTCGTCAATGTATTCAGCAGATATTCGGCTGTTGTTTTCTGAAACCTCTCTTAAGCGGACACTTTCCTAAACATAGCGTGACAGCATCGGCTAAGTTAGCTTAGCAACAAAGCTAATGCTATACCAAGATTGGGTAGTTGTTGCATAAGTGGAAGCTCGACAACTTACTTTTAGTGGTTATGTAAATGCTTGGATTATGTTTTAAATGAGCATTTGGGGTTATTTTTAAACGACCAATACAGCAAATATGATCAACTAAATGTAAATTATCTGTCAAACTGAGGTCGGCTAATTCGATCCAGATGTTAAAGTAATGCCGTTTTTTGTTGTGTATGGCTAGCTCTGTGTCATGATTATCTCATATCTGCAGACCTCTGTCACGAATGTAGCGTTTTTTATTATGTGGATCTTCATGTTTCATACGCGACAGATTTGTGCTCTAATGTAATTTAGCCTTTGGGTACAGGCTTCAGTGGGGGCTGTAGTTTCTGTTTTAGTGCTTCAGACACAGAAGGAAATCACCTGTCGTCTCTGCTACATTAGCCTTTCCGCTGCGCTGTGTTATTAATAGACTTAACAGACCTAAATCTGGGAATGGGGGCAAGTGGGACCCAAGCAAGTGGCGGAGCGGTTGTGCCGAAAGGGACCAACAAAAGACGAGCACCGTAAGTGTGTGTTACTGTCAGACTTTCTATTGATAGGACAATACTGTGTATTTTTAATGACCTGTTTTCATTTTTATTTCTAATAGCTCTTGTCAAAATTATTGTGAGAACAATGGTGAGTTATTCTGACTTTACTCCTAACTTTACAGGTCAGATTTTGACGATGATGAAGGAAGCAAGTTGTTCAGGTATCAGAGTCTTTATTATTTTTATCCTAAGTTATTTTCACATGTGAACTCTGGACAGTGTCTCAAGAATCAGGTCTGCACACACTTCCCGGAGGACGGGAGGCCGTGTGACAGATGTTCACACTACTGGAAGTACTCAGGTGTGGCGCCTGGCTTGAGCGTAGAGTAGACTGGATATGATGCAGAAACTGCAGTGCTTCTTTATCTATGGCTCATAAAGGAAAGCAGACAAGGCCATGACTTACCCATAATGATGCATAGATATGAGGGAGGTTTAATTGGTGAGCAATATACTAAAGAGCGTCAACTGTTGTGGGCAGGACACTTTCTTATGATGATTTCTTCAGACATTTAACTTCTCTATTCACACATGGGTTAAGTGAGACCTACTGTGGACATACTGCCCAAAAGCTGGCAGGGTAGACTTTGCACAAACTCCAGTCTGACTAATTTTTACATTGACCCTCTTACACACAACCCCTCTGGGTAATGTCTTAAAAATGTCAAGTCTGCAGTCCATGTTGAAAACTGCTTAATAAAGCAAGATAAAATGGTCTTGTTTGAATTGTGTGGGCTGCTGAGATAACAGTGTTTTCTTTGTTCTTTTTCAGGGACGATGATGAAACCGGAGGCTCTGGCAATGACAAAGAGCGCTTTGCCAGGTAAGGGCGATAAATTACAGGAAGTGGACAAGAGAGGAGGGAGTTTTAAGGGGTGCAATAATGTTGATACAGCGCTTACCCCCATAATCTCTCCCTCTTTCCAATTCAGTTTTTCCGCTTTTTCTTTCTTTTTGGCTGGTCATGCACCTCTTTTTTTTGGAAGTGACTTTTGAGCCTGTGTTTTAGTGGACTGGTTTAATTTTCCAGGTTTTTGGAGGAAGATCAGAGTTTTGCAGATAAGGAAAAACTAGCCAGGTATGGCATGTACCACAGAGGAAGGCTTCTTCTCCTGCTTGTGTCCATATTGCTGTTGAATGCAATGACCAAATACTATCCTGTCCTGCTGGGATCACCAGCACAAAAAAACTCAGAGTACATTTTGCTGCTCTTTTGGTGCCTCACAGAAAGGCGGTTGGTTATCTCTCTCAACCCGCCACAGTGTTATGTGTCACTAACTGCACTTGTGTGTGAGTCAGGGACTCCTTTCTCTCTGGCAATCTATTCGTCTTGAGAAACTGTCCTCTTTGTCTGTTTTGTCTCCCCCCCCCTTTCAGGACAACTAAAGATTCATTCTCTTTCTGCACCAGCTCTCTTTTATCACATAATCTGGTATTAAAAGACCAGACTTTTCTTGCTTTCTCGCTCTCATAAATCACACATAATTGTTTTATGTTTTATCCCATTATTGCTATCACTTTCTTTTATTCCGCGCTCTTCTTCTTCTTCCTGATTTGTAGTCTTGCATTGCAACATTAATTTTAAACTCTACTCCATGTTTTCCACTTGCCTGCCCCCCCTTCCCCATCTCAACCCCTCCTTTTCTCTCCACCTCTTCCACCCTCGTTTCTTGACTCCAGGGAGAACCACAGTGAGATTGAAAGGCGGAGGCGAAACAAAATGACTGCCTACATAACAGAATTGTCAGATATGGTGCCCACATGCAGCGCACTTGCGCGGAAACCTGACAAACTAACCATCCTACGAATGGCAGTGTCTCATATGAAGTCTTTGAGAGGAAGCGGCAACACCAATGCAGATGGATCGTACAAACCTTCCTTTCTCACTGATCAGGTATGAGTCACTGAGGAAAATGTCATAATTTAGGACGGATCAGATGTGAAATCTTTCCAGCCGGGGGAAACGTGAAGCTTTACAGAGGGCATGTTCAGAGCAGGCAACAGTTCCTGACAGGGAAGCTTATGATCAGTCAGCTAAGTCCTCTATCATACAGATCTCACAGTCACAGGGTTGTTCACACTCTGAGGTCAATAAAAACAGAATAAGGGAGAACTGAAAGTAGGACCTTAAGACCGTGTTAGTTTTGATCTGATGGTCAAACTTTGACTGACCTTTGGTAACTAGTTGCTGTAATATAAATTAATGTCATGTAATTGTAATGGGAAATCAAAAAGAAGTTTCATTGGCTTCCTTAGCGAGGTAACGTTTTTTTTTAAAATTGGACTTATTTGTATTTTAATTAATCTGATATTATTGGCTAATAATTGGTTTGAGTTGCACTATATGTTAGAAGAGCCTTGAAGCCACATTTGGTATGATCTGGTGCTATATGAATAAATCTGTAATGAACCGAATAATGTCTTGTTCTCCGGACCCTTGTGTTGCCTGTTTATGTTTAAAACAAACTGAGAATATGATCTGACGCTTAAATGACTTTTAGAAAGCCATCTTTTTATTTAAATGTTTTGCAAATGGGTGCAAACCAGGAGTGTTTACACCATCACTGGGGCAGCACCTGTCTGCATAGACTCTCTCCCAGTTGGCATTGATAAGTGACCAAAATGCATAGGCAAATAGGTATTGTAGATTTAGAGGAAATGGATAATAGCTACATAAATAAACTCTATTTTTTTTACTATTACTTAAAGACACAATAAGTCTCTTATCTTTGCTGTTAATTGATTGCTTCTGTTGGTTTTTATTTCTTATTTTCTTATGTCTTTAGGAGCTGAAGCACCTCATCCTGGAGGCAGCTGATGGCTTTCTGTTTGTGGTGTCATGTGAGACGGGCCGCATTGTTTATGTCTCGGACTCCTTGACGCCCGTCCTCAACCAGCCGCAGTCTGAGTGGCTCGGCTCGTCTCTCTATGATCAGCTCCATCCAGATGACAAAGAAAAGCTCAGGGAGCAGCTGTCCACCGCAGAGAATAACAACACAGGTATTTACTCACAATACGTAGAGTCCCACATTGAGTTTGGAAAAAGCACACGTGTGAATATTACAAATGAAGAATGTAAAAAGTGCACTTAAGTTTAGTGTCTTGTTTGCTTTAAAGGGAGGATGTTGGACTTGAAGACAGGAACGGTGAAGAAGGAGAGTCAGCAGTCATCAGCTAGAATGAGTATGGGAGCCCGCCGATCCTTCATCTGCAGGATGAGGTGAGACTCATACCGGAGTCAGTTGTTCAGTTCATTCTTTCATACTGAAACATATGCCAGGATAAACTTGCTGTTCATGCTGCGGTCTCTTTGCAGGTGTGGCACGTGTCCGGTGGAACCGATGTCAATGAACAGACTCAACTTTCTTAGGAACAGAAACAGGTGAAACAGATGAAAACTAAACAGTTCATTAAAAGTTGGTTTAGATTTTGTTGGGCTTGATACCAAAGGACACTGTAATATGTAATTAGATGCATGTGGACACAGTTATCTAACCTTGAGTGCATGTTAAACTTTCTTCTTTCACTTCAGGAATGGTTTGGGTGCAGCCAAGGAAGGGGAGCCCCAGTATGTAGTGGTTCACTGTACTGGATACATCAAGTCATGGCCCCCTGCAGGTAAAACAAGTAATTCTGGAGTTCATCTACAAAGACCTTTGTTATATTAACTCTTTACCATGTGCTCAGGGCTACAACATTTTTAGATAGTTTGCATCAGTTAATAATTGTTGCCCATGTTTCTATTTAAGGTGTATCGCTAACGGATGACGAAGCCGACAACAATCAGGGGAGTCGCTACTGTCTAGTTGCCATTGGGAGATTACAGGTATGATGTATGGATGGCTGCTAAGAGTAACCTAAAAGGACAAAATCTCGTCCCACTAGTCATTCAGTTTTTTGTGATTAAACTGTAAATGTAAAGCGTTGGGTGGAAACCTGTTTTTGAAAAATGGAAATGTGAATCTTGGTATTGATTTGACACATTTCCTGCAATTTGTATACTCCTCCATCAAATTTCAGTGATATTTGACCCACAACGTCAACAGATCACACGTAAAATAGCTCTTCCTGATGGCGGTTGTGTTGAAAAGGCAGTCACAGTACAGTCTCGCATGAAGTAGACCATAGTTGATATTTGCACAGTTACAGTATCTTTGGAAATCAATGATATGACTCATAGCCTCTGACTCAGCGCATTGTTCTGGTGAGGATTTGCTTAGAGATAACTTTAAACTGAACAAGTAGATGAGAAAATCAATCATGTTCATGCACATTGTGGTTTTTAAAGTTTCAGTGCTGTGTAGTCTCATTAAACATGGGTGTTCAGTGTGTCTTCAATGCATTATATTTAGAACTAGTTTCTTCTCCAGGTTACTTGTTGCCCAGGTGACACAGACCTCAACAGTATCAGTGTTCCAGTAGAGTTCATCTCCCGCCACAATTGCGAGGGCATGTTCACCTTTGTAGACCACCGCTGCATGGCTGCTGTTGGCTATCAACCCCAGGTAATCACAGCTGACCAATGCCAGGCAGCATCCCCCAACGCTCTTTATGTCATATTCTGTATATAATGGTATCATCTGCTCTGTGTTTCAGGACTTATTGGGGAAACATATTCTAGAGTTTGCCCACCATGAAGACCAAGGGTTATTGAGAGACAGCTTCCAGCAGGTAAACATTAAAGCATACATGATGCATAATTAGGTATTTTTCATTTGTAAACATGCCTGTAGTTGGACCCACAATTAACTACAAGGGCATCAGATGGCATGTGGGGTATTCTGAAGCCACAGAAGAGCTTAATTGTTTGGGGGTTTTTTTCTCCCCCAAACATGATGCAGTACGGCCAAATTTCTTTAAACAGGCTTGGATTTGTAAATTTGATTACGGTAAAATGTATTCAAATAATTGGACTCCTGATTGCTGTGGTGTCAAGTGCTGTATATCAGAACCCTGCTTCTTTATTGTGGTGAAAATAACATATATTTCTTTGGTTTTGTGCATGCCTGAATGTATTTAACTGTGTGCGTTTGAATGTGTGAGACGGATGCTAGAAGAGCTTCCCTGTGACTGTGATGTGGCAAAAAGAAAGACAATGTCAGCATTTTTAGCAAACTTGTATTAAATAATTAAGTGGAACTAACCCTTTAAGTAAAAGCATCAGTTTCTATAGTTGGAATATTTTCCTGAATGTGTGATGACTGTGAAAGAAAGGGAACTTTTTCTCTCTCTAACCGCAGTGTGTCTGCACCTTCAGTTCCCAACCATCAACGCTGCTGTCCAGTTATTTTTGTAACCTGATATCTTCCAGTTCCTGCATTTGTGTGTGTGTGTGTGTGTGTGTGTGTGTGTGTGTGTGTGTATGTAAACCTGCTCCTTGTTGCTTATGAAAACACAAGTGTATGATTGTTTGCCACCTTGCGCTCGGTGTCCTCAGGTGGTGAAGCTGAAGGGTCAGGTTCTGTCAGTGATGTTTCGGTTCCGCTCCAAATCAAGAGAATGGATCTGGATGAGGACCAGCTCCTTCACCTTCCAGAACCCCTTTTCAGAGGAGATTGAGTATATCATCTGCACCAATGTCAATGTCAAGTGAGTAGCACGTGTGCAGCATGATTTCACGATCAAACGCAACACATTATGGAACAATTCAAGTTATGAAATGTGACTGTTGTGAAACAGTCATCTTCTGTCTGGATGCATACAAATTAACTTCAGTCCCCAGTTCCTCTTGCACCTCAACCACAACCCCTTTTGATAAAACAGAGACTTATCACCCTCTCCCCACACTTCTCCTCTGATTGTGGGGCAGTAGAAACTCGACCCAGGACCCTCTCACTCCCATCTCCTCCCCAGGGGCTTCGGTGCCCCCTTCCCTGGGTCAGAGGAGCCCAAATGCCCATCCTGCTGTGCTCAGCCCGGGGCAGATGGCCACCAGGTGAGACCAGGCGGAAGCGACTTTCCTCCCCCCTGCATGGGAGAACAGGGGCTGCTTCTTCATGGGAGACTACTACTGTTTCTAGCAGCCTACAGTTCTTCTTCCAAATGTTTTCATTATTTTGTTCATTTATTTTTCCTACCTGCCCAAACTGGGTGACTCTCTTTCTTCATTTCTGCCGTGCTGGAGAAGCCAGTGTTAAAAACAAACAACAAGCATGTCCTTTCATTCTTTCCCGTGTAGTTTGAACACATCGGCTTTTAACATAGGTGGTGTAGCATGTTAGCAATATGTTTAACAGACTTCTCTCCTCGTCTCCTGTATTCGTTTATGTTTCCATGGTGACAGGTGGCGGGTTGATTGCGGTTTTGTGAAGAGGTGTTTGGGTTTTTCCTCACTCAGCAGTGGAGGGCATGGAAATGGAAATTAGTCTATTTCAGGCAGACTTCCAATCAGCTCTCCCTGTGTTTTTGTTTGCTTTTTCAGACAGTTACAGCAGCAGCAGCAGGCTGATCTGGAGGGAGGCGGGACAAGAGACGGGCTGTATGAGGCCGGGCCGATCACCCTCTCACAGGTTTGGCAATGAACACGTGTGAGCACAAGGATCTACATGTACAGCTTGATTGAAATGTAGATTAAGACATTTTGTCTCGGGGGGGCTTTGTTTTAGAGGCTGACGAGGGCTTTTTATGGAAACACAGGCAGGATGTTGATTGTTTGCTCACCAGAAAAAAAGACCCCAGAGGTCGAGAGTTCTTTTATCAGAACTTCCCTTCAGCTTAATTTGCCTGCAGCTTAATTTTGAATCAGCTGCAACCCTTTATCTTTAACATTTGGTTACTTTAAGATGTTTTTAAATTTCAAGTATTCTGACCAAAATAAAATGAGATGCTTTTATATCCAAATTCATGAATAAAAACAAAGACTTGTGCATTTGTAAATGACAACAGGCACAATAAGACTAACAATAGTTCATATGAATAAGAAAAACTGTAGAAGGGCTATTGTCCCAAATGCTGCCTCCTAAGAGATTTTGCTGCTTTCAGTCATGAGCACCAGTAGTGCACGGGAGAAAGTGCGGACAGTTTGGTCCGGGCTTTTTCCACCGATGCTCTTCACACTTCAAAGAGGGAGACTTGATACTGGAGGAAGGGTGGCGGGTAAGCGTCTGTCAGCGGAGCAGAGGGGGTGAAACGTGATGCGAAAAAATACACTTGTTTACGATCCAACTGGTCAAAAATAGCCATTTTGGCTGCTTGACGACCATTGTTGTGTTGATATCAATACCACATGTGTCTGAGTGAATCCATGATAAGTGACAAGCGAGCGGAAAACGGCAGAAAGGGGAATTGGCAGCGACCTCACTAGCTGTATATGCTCTGTGATGTTTGCTCCTTTGTTTGATGTTTGGAGATTTTACACACACTAAATTCAAGTGTGCTGGGGTTCTTTGAAAAATGTCATATTCAGCATCTAGACTTTAAAGTTTTACTTGATAAATGCTCAGAGTTTGCATCATTTCCTTTTTGTGTTATGGTGTTCAGATGCCGGTTCAGCCGGTGACGGCAGCAGGGCCGGATCACAGCAAAAGCATAGAGAAGCCGGAGCCCTACCCTTCCTTGTTCCAAGGGCCGGATCGGACCAAGGGCATGCCCTCCACCTCGACTCCCGCCACTCAGATCTACGCCAGCAACTTCCCTGCCGGTCGTCCTAGTGACACGTACAGGTAGGAAGTCTCACTGTGTACATGTACAGGACATCTAAGGCCTCAAGGCAAGTGAGTGGTTTCATCCTGTTGCCTTTGTCATTGTGAGGCTGCGGTCTTCTGTCTGAAGTAACAGATCTAACAGATTCCAAGGCGCTCTTTCAATTTAATTTTTAATTCCTCAAACCGTAATTATCAATGCATGTAGCTCTCATCCCCTTATCTGGTGATCTGAGCTGATTAGATTCTTATACCACCACCGTGGGATAAGGATTAGTGGCAGCTAGAAGCGATATAATGTTCTTGAGATCTGACGATACTGGGATTGTCATCACTGTAAACTCTCTGAAGTAAGAATGAATAAACTTGTGTAACCTACCAGCTGGTTTGCATGTCTGTAGATTTGCATGTCGGACCAGAGCCAGCACGACACTGTTTTTGAGTAATATTGCTTAATTAGCAACTATAGCTGCTGGGAAAACTGGCAGTTCTCCAAGTTGGTAGCCTGCCACTGCTTATATATAGTTGTTTAGCAGAGGGTTTATGCAAAATCACTTGAAAGCGAGGATCAACATTCAAGCTTGGCTCAGTAGGAAATCGTGGTGTTGGCATTGAGTGTTGCATCTATTAAAAAGGCAGATTAAAGGGGAAAGTGTTATTTAGTTTTGATTGATGTGTTAAGAGTGGAGGTGTACCTGGAAAAGATTAGTCTTCAAGAGATTTTTGATCGTGGAGGTTTACGCTGAGTGCAGACAAGCAGTCAGACTTTAAGCAAGCATTCGTGTCTAGAATTGGATTCCGGCAGCCATGCAAATGTCCATATTAACTCATTATAACCTGCAGCGACATATGCATCCTTTTACCTTTAAAGTCTGGAGGGACACCCACCTCGCATCAACATTTTCATTATAAAATGATGTTGATAAGCGCGTGGCATTAAGTTAAACCTTTCAAGTTGGTTTTGTTTCATCTTTCCAGCAGAATTAACATCCGAAAGCAATAAGTGTCTTTTTAAGGCTGCCGTTCTAACTCTCCTGCAGACTTTGAATAGTGTTTATTAAGTTATTTGATTTCCATGAATTTTATTATGAATTATTCAGAAAAGTTCCTGCTACTTTAAAGATACATATTTAAGACTTAAGTTTGCCAAGGAGAGGAAAGGTCATGTGGTCTGAGTTCCCCTGTTTCAGAGTGATGGGTGAGCGGTGGATGAAGTGCTGCACCCATCATGACCAGTGTTTACAGTATAAGCCTGGGAGGGGGGGCAGTGTTATGATCTGGGTTGCTTCAGTTCGTAAGTTCAGCACCGCTATGTACCTAAAATGCTAAAGGGGGTCAAACAGAATATCAGCGTGAGACCGAGCAGCATATGTGATGGTCACATACCAGAGCTCTCACTCTTCATCACCTCCTCTGCAGACCAGTCAATATGAATCCCCAAATGGCACAGCCAGCGCACTCAGCTGGGCAGATGCTGGCTCAGATGTCTCGCCAAAATGGAGTCCAACAGTCGGTTACCCCATCAAGCACCAGCAGCCCCCTTCATGGAGGACCAGCAGGAGGATGGGCCGGGGTCGGAGTCGGAGTCCGACCACAATTTAATAACCAGGTAAGGCGACACGGCGAGGTTCCATCAGATGTTGCCTGTTTGGTTTTTTTTCGGGGGGGTTTAAACTCTTTGTTCAGTTACGGAGGAAATAAACTGTTAATCTGATCATGCTCGTTTATGCCAGTCATTCCTCACACAGTGTTGCTTAATAGGTTATAAAGTAGTTTTACTCTTAACCAGCAGGTGGCTCCCCAGGCAGCGAAGACCATGGCGCCACAGTTTCCTCCCATGGGAGGATTTGGAGGTGGCTCCTCCAACACTTTTGTCCAGATGCCCACAGGTGCTGCTCCCTCCGCAACCAACGGCGCAAACTACTCGCAAATTAACAATCGCGTCAGCCTCAACACCAATGGCTATGGTAGGTTGGGTGCATACACGTCTGCCTCTGGGTTATACTGCTACACAGTCTTACCCCTCTGTGCTCTGCCTCAGATGCCTCGCAGTCTGGAGCCCAGTTCCCCTCTCGAGGCGCAGAGGCGGTGTGGCCTCAGTGGCAGGGCCAGCAGCACGCTCAGAATAATGCTGAGCAGCATCCTCACGCTCAGGGCAACCAGCAAGACATGTTTCCTGTGAGTGATACAAGCTCGCCACGTTTCAAGGGCACGTTTTGCTCTCCTGTTGTAGGTCTCATAACTTAAATCTGCTCGTCTTTTATCTGATTTAGGATGTGTTGTCTATGCTGGACCAGCCAACCAACTTCAGCACTGAAGACTTTGAGATTCCCATGTACCCGCCATATAACGAATGACCTGGTCAAGACTCATCTGCTGGTCTTCCCCTTTGTCTTCTTCCCTGATTCTGCTCACATTTTATTATCTGTTCAGATCTTCTGCTCTTCCTGCTCCTGAGAGTAGCGTTCTTCCCTTAAACTGCACAACGACAAGTCAGTTAGAGATGAAGAGATATATATATATATATATATATATATCTATATATATATATATATATATTTATATATAGATATATATTATGGGGAGGAAAATAATCTAAAAAAAAAAGAATTGCTACTGACTAAAAGACTTTTACAATATTCCAGCCATTGTGAGACAATTCTCTTGCTAGCACTGCCCAAAGCTCAACAATCTATGTTGTAGATATGTGATATACGGTATATATGAATATATATATAAATGTTTAAAAAGTAACGCACAGTCACACAAACACACTTGAATAGACTGCACAAAAACACAGATCCACACAAAGGCCTTTTATTCTGATATATCAGTGGTTTTTCTCAGGCATCAATTGAGAGGATATTTGGCTGTTTCGCCCTTTAGCTTGTAGGTCAATCAATCCAGTCAGTGATTCGAGCTCTCAGGAAAAAGCAGGGACGCGCGCGCTGAGAAAGTTTGTAATTCTCAGCTGTCGCACGCAGACCTCACCCTCGAGTTTTAAATCCGCGGCTTGTCCTCACGACTGAACTGCCTTCACGGAGTGCTCCTACATTGCGTAGAGTTGTATGAAATACAAGTTTATATGTACATGGGTGGCTTCACCTATAAATTCTGTTGAGTTTTTTTCTTCGGCCATCGAATAATGTACTTCAAGAACGCACACATCATCACTGCAGATACGTGCTATTTCTCCAGGTGCCGGTTTGTAAAGTCTACAAACTGTTCGTCTTTGCCTTCAGATGCATATTTACAGTCTGCATGTGTTTGTGAAATGGATGCATACAGGTTTAACTGTCAACTAAAGGTTTGTTGGGTTTCTGCCTTGCTTTGTTTATCCTCCACTTCTTTACCCTGTAGGTGCGGGCTTTTTGTACTGCTTTTGTAAAAGAAATGTTGGCGGGGGGGAGAATCAGACGGCAATAATTAACAAGCAGGAATTGTGTACTTTTAAAGCCATTTTTCTTTGTTGAAATGTGTTATTTTAAAATGGACAGACGTGATAGACCTCTTAGATTTGATGGAGATGTTTTGTAAGTATTTTATCAGTTGATCTCTTTGTCTGTCTTTTGCTCTTCTCTGATTGGTATTTTGCGGTTTGATCAGGGTATGAAAGGATTCAAATGGAATGAATGCAGTTGAAAACAAGTGGACCTGCAGGTGAAAATGTCCAGAAATACTTTGGTCAGTGTTTTTGTCCTCGTCGGAGGGACCGAGGACCGACTTTTTTGTTTGTTTTTTGTTAGGTTTTACATCACAGAAGAACATTGTGGGACTAAAGGTCTCCCTCGTGTGATTTCTAAAACGTATGGAATTTAAAGTTACAGGTATCCGATGTCTGTGTGTAGCATTTGTGATGGCGGATGATGTCGGTGTGTGTAACCCGTGTAGACAACTATCTGGTTTTCATCTTCCAGAGGATGGTATGCTGGTGATTGTGTCGTCTTTGTTGTTGCTGAAAACCTCTACGATTGCTCTGTTATCCTCTTTTTTTTTTTTTTCACTTTTAGAAACACATATATATAAATATACTGTATATGTTTATGAAATTTTAAACGAGAGAAAGAAATGTTTGGGGGTGTTTTTTTTTGTATTAAATTGTTATATTGTCAACAGTGAGGGAGTCGGCCTGTGTTTTTGACACGCACACACAATCATTTGTATCCTCTGCTCATGACAGCCGTGCACTCAGCTGATCACACTCATGTAAGATTTAGACTCCTTCCTGTTGTCGGGAGCTTGTGAGGTTTTAGGTGCTTATCCGAGGAAACAAAAGCCAGCTTTGATTGGCCTGTATCTGTCTTCTTTCCTCTCAGCGTGTGTTGGTGTAGATCTGTGTGGCTCGGTTTCCTCTTTCATCCCTCCCTCCTCTCTTTCACAGGCCGGGGGTGGAAACCCATGGTTGTGTAAGGCAGGTTTGCTGCACCTTCTTTGGGTTGCACTTAAGTGGAATTGTGGGTCTTTTAAATCCTGTTTGGTGTTTTTTTTAAAGACAACCCCTAATAGTTTTCTTTTTTGGGTCCAAATTGACCGTTTAGTATCTTTTCACTTCTTGTGTCTGTTAGTGGCATCAGAATACAAGCAATCTGCATTTTCTTCTCTTCAGGATCAGTTTCCAACCCCTTTTAAGTGGATTACCACGAAGGTGTCCTATCCTCTTTCTCCTGAACCCCCTTTTTTTTTTTTTTTTTGGGCCATTTACTCTTAGGCCCAACAATAGCCCAATCAGAGTGTTTCTACATGCGCACCACATAAAAACACACGTGTGCAACTGCATCAGATCCTGTGTCTGCTGAAGTGTCGTCTCCTGTAAAGGTCTTCGTCTCCTGAGGAGATGCGCTGGTTTTCTAATCTCAGGAACAGTCCGATTGTTACCAAACTCCTTTTAAACAATTCATAGAGGACATGGGTGCCAAGTGAGGCTCAGTGTGGCCCCCAGATTATCTTGTTCTTTGTGAGGGCAACACACGTCGTTACTGGGAGGGGGAAACAACAGAAATAGATTAAAGAACGTAAGTTAAAGAGTACATGGAAGGTTTAAAACCATTAGAAGAGTAACTTTTGTTTAGTTGATAGACGCTTGTTGAGTTTTCTTGGCATGGACCCTCCAGTTGTCCCTGCGACCTGGATGGATGTGGATGTGGACCTCGGTTTTGCCCTCTTTTTCTTTTTCCTCCTCTGCTCCTTCTTGTTGGTCACCATCATCCGCTGTGCTCAGCTGGTGCTGGACCCTTACAGCGCCGTCTCTGCGTCCGCATATCAGGAGGAGCAAACGGAGGAATGACGGAGACCAGCGACCACCTCAGGCTCCTCGTGAGGAATAAGAGAAACTGCACCCGCGAAGGGCGTTTTTGTGTCCGGTCCACGTGTTGGAGAAGGTTTAAAACTTTTGGTTTGAGGGAATTTTGGTGCCTTTTCTGCTCCACTGAAACTTTGTCCAAAAGCTGCACCTTCTAGTGATGTTAGGGCACAACATGGAGTTCATAAAGTGTTCCGCTTTGGAGGTGGTGGAGCCGAGGTCAGAAAACTCAACATTTTAGTGAACGCAACAAAATGTGAGTTAAACACAGTTAAAAATAAGTAAAACAACCCCCAAAACGTTTTTTTTTTTTTTTTGTTTACTTTCTGTGTTTTGTTTATATTTCTTTAGGTGTCATATTTTCTATTCTGTTGTTGTGTATGTTTTTAAAATACATTTTTGTGTTTCTTTGGATATGCTGTTGTGTTTTGCACCTCTTGGCCACTGTTTCTTTGCTAAATAGCATGTCTGGAAATACTACTCGCAGCTCCACCGCACAAAGTAGCAAAACAAAGTTGACCTTAATTTGTTCCAGGGAAAATATTCAAGACAGACTTTGCCATCTGCTCATCACAGCAGAATCTGCACGGTGGAAGCTCTCTGATGCAAACAAAAGCCAGTCCCTTCCACAATAACAAAGAGCAGATGTTCAAAAGATCTCAATGTAAAACAGATGCTCAGTTCTTTCCATTTAAATGTTTTCACTTTGTTTTGGAGATTTAGCACAAAATAATCTGTTTAATCAGCTTGAAAGAAGTTTGGAAACTTAGTGGGTTTAGTGCTTTTTTTGTGTGTTTTTTCTCTCCAAATCCATCACTTGAAACAGCCGCTTTTCAAAGATCTTAACGTTTGGGACCTCAGACGAATGTTGAGAGGAATATGTTTGGTTAAAACTCCTTCTCCATAAGAGATGGGACTCTGTAGAATTTCAATTTTAAAGACTAAAATGTTTGCTAAATCATTAATGATTTAGCAAACATTTTAGAACAATATTCAGGAGAGAACGGCGCAAAGACAACAGATGAGTGAGTTGAAATGTGCTTACTTTTAAAGCAGTTAGTCTCCTTTTGAATTTAATACCAGAAACAAGGTTTTAAAAAATTGTTGGGGAGCATGTTGCTGACGTAAAATTACCCGACAACAAACATGGATAACCCCTCCGGTGGGTGGAGTTTTCTTCCTTCACAGTCATCAGAGCGACCCGACACCGCCCACTTCGGATAACCTGGGATGCAAAAGCATGCGAATCCCATTGTAGCTACTAGCCGGTAGCATTAGCAAAAAGCTAATTTTATATCTGCGCCAGACAGGATGGAAAACAGTGAGGGGTGAGTGGTTTTCAGATCAGGTATTAGTTGCACCGTCTGTTTTTTCTTTGTGAGCCACTCCACTCGACACAAAAGTGTTTATTTCCCAGTCACTTGCATCAGTTATTCTTCATGTGAGACATTTTTTTTTGCTTATGCTAAGCTAACGAGCTAGCATGTTCCCTCCTGCATCAAGATGCGGTTTGTCTCCTCGCTGCCCAACTTGCTCGCAATTAAGTGTTTATTAACTCGTGGCGGTTTACTTTAACACTCACTCTGACATATAATAGGTTATTAATCCCTGTTATTATATTAGAAATGTGATTTTTCTACGTGTCCCACTTCGTGCTAACAAGTTCAAGGCAAACGTTTAATTAACTCCTGAAGCATCTTTACAATTATTTTCTTTTGTTTTATAGATTTATATGCAAAGCAGATGTTAGTCATTTACCTTATCAATCCAAATTTATTTGCGTCCATGTTTTTACTCGTGAAGTGCATCTTCTTTCCATGTGTGATTGTCTTGTAAACAAAACCTTTGATACGTAAATTTGTTTCTTCATCTATTTCAATCCGTTAAATGATTAAAGATGTTTTGCATCTTTACTACATTTTTACAACTCGTCTCATTAGTTTGCATGCATTTGTACTGTTTTTACCTCGGAAGATCATAAGCTATATGCAAAAGGAGATATCAGAAACAGCAACTGTCCCTACAAACCTGCCCTGTTCAGACAGGATGATAGAGTAATGTTGATCAGGTAGGTGCACACATGCAAGGAATATGTCTCCGGTTAACTTAGCTCTCAGTACAAACACAAGATATAGTCCATACACATGTACAAAGATTGGAGAAATAATGGAGGTTAGTGCAATGATACTATATGATACGTGACAAACGATTCTGTCAATATGACAGTTGAATTGGGCCTTACAGACTTATCCTGGCACTGCAGATCAGACTTTGAATAAACATTAGCGTGATTTTTAGGTTGGATGACTTTCTCACAACCACATGCACTCAGTTAAAGATACACCATGTAGCGGGAAAAAAACTGCACAGTCCTGCAACAAATCCCACCTGCGTACCCGAAACATTTTATGATGATCGATCAGGACGTGTGGCGCTGCTGAACTGTTATACTAATCGGTATTTTTATGTGGTCCCAAAATACGAAACAAAATGCCACTGAACAAAACCAAAATCACCATAACATCCCAGAAAATAACTGAAGTTTCTGTAGTTTTGTTTTGCTTTCCTTTGCAGAAGCCATGATTTAGTTGCTGTGTTTTGCAGGGCCACCAGACATCTGTTTTTGTTCAGTAATGGTGTAGTTATTTGTGTTTAAGGTTCAGAATTTTATATAATTGAACTGGGTTTGTTCTGTAAACACAAGGCCAGTACCTTGCATTGTGTGCATCTACTGCCGCAGGTGTGTGAACTTGTGCAAATGGATGAACTTGTGTTCCCTCCTCAGAATGGAGGTGGACGGCTGGGACCCGAGTCTGGAGGAGGAGTTGGGTATCTCTCTCGATGAGCTGAAGAAGTGGATTGAAGAAGCTGTGGAGAACAGTGATATTGTGCGGAAGAAAAAGGCTCAGCTGACCGAGCTTAAGGAGTGGGTGGAGCAGAAAGAGGAGGAGGAGACGAAGACAGAGATGCTTCTCAGCGATGCCAATCAGTGAGAAGGAATTTACTTTTCCTCAGCAAGTGGTGTGTTTGTGTTTTCAGACCCGCTCACGTCTTTCCTCTCCACTCTCCTGTAGGTCTGTCTTAGAGTGTGAGAAGCTGGTCAAGGCAGCTTATCGAACGAACGGCCTTGTCTACCGTGAGAGCAGCTCGGAGGACGAGGGAGGCGGAGGAAACACGCTGCCCTCTGAAGTCATTGAGATAGATGATGATGACGACGATGACGTCATTGCTGTGGGCTGTTGTAAGTCGTGGCGTTTTGTAAAGGGATGAGTTACCATTCAGTGCTACAAATCATTGTAAATAATGAGGTCATAATTTATCTTTCTCCTCTCTTCTGCACCATCAGTGGTTCCTCCAAAGAAGACTTTAACTCCTGCCAAAGACCCAGCGGTGAGAGCATAGAAATAAGTCTGTTTTTTTTCCCATACTTCACCTCTTATTGTTTCCGATGACCGTCTGGATTGAATAATTATGTTATTTGATTAACACTCTTTATGTAAAATTCCCTGATATTTAAAAATTTATTGGATGGAGTCTCTCTGCCAGTTAAAACCATCTCTTGAATTACATTTAGCTTTTTGTTGAGACTCAAGATAAACAATCACAGTCACGTGAAAAAGAAAGTACAGCCTCTGTCAGCAAACCTTGGGTTTTTCTATCAAAACAAACCACAAGACTTTTGGAACTATGCTGGACAGATGAGACCAAAGTGGAGATGTTTGGTCATAATACACAGCAGCACATCAGCACCAACACCTCATACCAACTGTCAAGCACGGGAGTGGAGGGCTGATGATTTGGGCTTGTTTAGCAGGTGCAGGACCTGGACTCCTCTGAGGCTGTATTTATCTCATTTTAATAGCTGGTAAGGACCAGATGATACTTTCTGTTGTCCTCCTGTGTAAAACCTTAAAGAGGGTGAACTTTCTTTTTCACATGACTGTCAATGTTTTATCCCTGTCTACCTTTAGACCAAATAAGTTAGCTTTTTAAAAGGTGACAGGCTACACAAGATGAGATCCATTTTAGTAAGATAGAATGCTGTATAATTCGACGGATAACACATTTAAGTTCAGTTTTCTCTGATTCCCATGTGACAAACAGTTAGGTCAGGCTGATCATCAAAGGTAAAACTATGCTGCGCTGTTATTTATTTGATGCCACCATTCTTCTGACCAGTTAATCAGATGCTCAAATGAAACCACGGTTAATTTGCCTGCCAAGTAAATGTTACAAGGTCCAACCTTCTAGAAAGATTTCCATTGCAAAATGTTACATAAAAGGACCGAGGTGGCCATTTTAGCACGGTACCACCACGTTCAACTGGCATCCGATTAGTGGTGCGTAATGCGTGCCTGAAGGTGGCTTATTTGGTGCCCAGAAAGGGGAAAAGGGCAGGGATAAGACATCATTAACGGGAACAGTCATGTTCAGTTGTGGAAGAACAAAACGGTTTCAAAGAGAACTGCTCACACCTTTGCTAGAAAGAGAAGTGAAAGCCTCTGTGTGACTGCAAAAGACTTTCAGAGGCAAGATGGGAAGGTTTTGCCATGGCCTCCACAGACCTCTGGCCTAAACATTCAGTAGTTGAAAGTCTGTGGACAGATCTCTCAAGATGGATCTAGATTCTTACAGAACCCTTTAAGAGTTCTGAAGGAAGAATTAGTAAAATAATGCAAAAGTGTTGATAAGCTGGTACTTGCCAAAATGTGGCCAAACTTTAGTATTCCAGTGTATATTTTCAAACAAATTGACTTAAATCTAAGACATGGATAATCAGTGTTAGTGTATATTATAGGTTCCAAGTGATAAGCAATAAATAATGTTATTTCCACAATATTATTGGGTAAAGCTTTGTACAAAAGCAGCCAGAAGCAGATGAATTCTTGAAATTAAGACAAATCTTTTTGCAAAGTTCTGCAGCATACAAGATTTTCAGCATTTAAGATATTCACCTGGCTGATTAGGTTATGGATCATTCATAAAAGAATAGCTTTTCATGTCTGTTATGAAGTAGACTTTTGCTCATTGCTGTAACCTGTTCTCTATCTATGACACCAGTTAAAAGAGGCCTCCGCAGTTCTACAAAAAACCTCCCAGCAGGTGCAGAAGTTGGTCCAAATTGCCTGCAAGGCTTCACCTGCTGCTTCGTTGCTTCGACCTTCAGCACAGTCTTCAGCTCTGTCAGGTGAGCACACACTAAGGTACACGTGTCACACCTTTTAGGAGGCATAATTGATACCAATGTGTTTGGCTTTTCGACCCTTCAGGCATTCAGAGTTCAGGACCGTCAGTGTTCGTATCCCAGGCTCCATCTCAAGCTCTGACCCAGCCGAACCCTAACGTGAAGGAAGATGAGCTCAAGATCGGAATGAGCATTTTAGGAAAGAAACGCACTAAGACGTGGCACAGAGGCACCCTCGTTGCTATCAACCCTGTTGGTGTGTTTTCCTCCTCTGGTTTCTTTTTTGAGTTACTTTGAAAGTCATTTTAAGCATTCAGCGCTTCAGGCTGCTGAAATATTTTGCACTTGGCCCCTTTTTTCCTCAACTTGCTGTATCTCTGATTTGTCTGTATGCAGGAAATGGCATATTCAAGTATAAAGTGAAGTTTGATAAAGGCAAAAGTCTGCTGTCTGGAAATCATGTGGCGTTTGACTATAACCCAACACTGGAGAGTCTGTTTGTCGGGGCTCGTGTAGTCGCCAAGTACAAGGACGGCAACCTGGTGTGGCTCTATGCAGGAATCGTAGCAGAGATGCCCAACACCAAGAATCGCATGAGGTGGGTGGAAACAAATCTGAAGACGTGTTCAGGTGCCGATTTACTACGTGAGTTCATTAATGTTCCCGTGTGTGTTTCAGATTTCTGATCTTCTTTGACGACGGCTACGCTTCATATGTGATACTGCCTGAACTCTACCCAGTTTGCAGACCATGTAGGAGCATTTCTCAGGTTTTCTTTGATCTAAAGAAAAGCCCTTGTCTGTGGGAAACGGGTAAATAAAATAAGATTATTTCTTTTGATAGTAAAACATACTTGGGAGGACATCGAAGATGCTTCTTGTCGAGACTTCATCGAGGAGTACATCTCAGCCTATCCCAGCAGGCCAATGGTGCTCCTGAAAGTCGGCCAGATAATCAAAACGGAGTGGGAGGGAACCTGGTGGAAGAGCAAAGTGGAGGAAGTGGATGGCAGCTTGGTCAAGATTCTCTTTTTGGTATGCCAGCGCCAGAATTATTTCTTATTTTTGTGACAAAGATTCAGCAAACAGCTTTTATCCTGAGATGAGAACTAAAACTAAGAAAACATCAACATGTAAATGGGGTTTTGTCCTCTTACCGTGTAATAGACAATGACATTTGTAACCACGGTAACAACACTCAAAGGAAATACCTCGTCTCAGATGATTTAGGCAATTTAAAACTCGACTAACACTAAAACCTCACTTAAGCTAACTATAAAACCAAAGGACAAATTTGCACGCAAGTGTCTGTGTTGATCAAATACCCCAAATCGTTCCCTCTCTGTGGGGTGAGATTCGATGCAGACGGTAAACGAGCCCTCGATGGGGTGAAGATGAAACCGTCTTTACTATGACTGCAAGTGAGAAGGTGTTCCGGTTTGAATAAATATCTGAATAACTGTTGTCTGCAGCAGTTGACAGGCTGAATTTGTTGTGTCGCGTGGTGTTGAGCAGGATGACAAGAGGAGTGAGTGGATTTACAGAGGATCCACCAGATTGGAGCCCATGTTCAACCTGAAAATGACAACAGCAAACACCCACGAGAAGAAGCTGGCTGGCCAGCAGAGGACGAGGCCTAACATGGGTAACGCAACACACCCCTTCAGACCAACGTCCACACAGATATAAACACTACTGTGGAGCTAAAGTGTTTGGGACAGAGTCGCGTGTTTCTTTGAGTTCCCCCTCTGTTCGTTAGGCGTAAAATTCTAAATAAAAACAATTCGGACATGATTAAAGTGCTCAGGCCAGACTTTAATTTTAAGTAGTTTTAATATATTTCAGTTCCATTGTGTAGAAATGACAACGCTTTTTATACATAGTCCCTTCATTACAGGCCACCGTGAAAGTTGCCATTATTCAACATGAGGTGAGTAGCTGTGTCAGTGAAAGTCAGAGAAGCTGTTATGAGGCTGAAGAACAAGAGTAACCATTAGAAACATTGGTCAAACTGTAGGATTATCAACATGACCTGTCTGGAACATCATTAAGAGGAAAGAATGAACCGGTGAGACTTCCACAACTGATGAGACTGAGGAGCAGGGGGGCAACTCAAAGAAAAATGTGGCTTTGTCCCAAACATTATGGAGAGCACTGCATATTAAAGCAGTGCTCTCCATAATGTTTGGGTATAATTAAAGTATTAATACATTTTCTGTTATTTAACCATCATTTATACAAGTAAAGCCATTGATACACGGAGGCTCATTCTCAAGAGACCTATTTTGAAAAGAGATGCAATAAAACACATTAATAATTCATGAAAAATTCACTTGGAAAAGGCTTTCTGTTAAGATGATATGTGAGCATCCTTAGTCGTGTGTGTTGTTTATTTAATGTTGACTAATTATTTAGAGGCCTTTTTTTAATCTCTAGGGGCATTAAGAAGTAAAGGTCCAGTAGTTCAGTACACCGGGGTGGAACATGTTGGAGGGTCACCTGTCAAAGCACCGCCGGCCTCACCCAGTCAGCCTTCAACAACGCCACAGCTTCAACAACGCCCGCAGCCCCAGCAGCCCCAGCAGCCCCAGCAGCCCCAACAGCCTCAACAGCCTCAACAGCCTCAACAGCCTCAACAGCCTCAGCAGCCCCAGCACCCCCAACAGCCCCAGCAGCTCCAGCAGCCCCAACAGCCCCAACAGCTCCAGCAGCTCCAGCCGCCCCAGCAGCCCCAGCAAACCCCCCACAGCACACAAACTGTACAGCCACCACGTGTTGAGTAAGTCTGCTTATAAAAAAGCTACAGACACTACTAATGCTATTATAGTTAAAATCGTTATATACTAAAAGCAAGGCTACGATACAGTCGTATTTGTTGACCAGAATAGCATTACAATCCTGCAAATGTTCAGTCAGAGCTTCATCAATCAGATCATTTTCACACTCGTTTTTATTGAAATGTTTTATCAAAGGATCAAACTGATCAATCATAGCAACTTCATACTGATTTGTAGTGATCCTACCCTCCAAGTGGACCCAACCAGTGTCAGAACAGACACGTTCTCTCACTAAAGGGGTCAAAGACTCAGGTTTTTCTGATACTTTGTTGATTACTGGTTGAAGAGAAATTAAGTTCAAAGCATTTCCTTCCTTGATTGTCATGTGTGGTAGCAGCCAGCGAAAAATGTACGAGCTTGGCGGCTTGATGAGGAGCAGCAGGAAAACTGGAATGTCAATTTTATTGTTTTCACCAGTACGAGCTAGCAGGAACAACTAACACTTGCATGGCTTTAAGACTATATGGGCAGACAGAGACTGCAGATAGAGCAGTAAAAGTAAAGGAGCGATCGCAGTTCTTGTGTACATCAGATGGCAAATTATTGGACATGTCACTGATAAAGAGCCTCTCTGCACCCTGGACGTTGAACTGTTTTACCTGCCAAACGGCTAACACAACTTTTAACTTTGAGTTAGTACGGAGCGCGATCGTGAGAGAAAGAGAAAAACTTTTAATATAGGGGCGGGCTATCTATTATATATTCACTTTTCCGCTAAAGCTCCAGAGCTAAGTGTGGACCTGTGTTGGTCAACAAACGAAGGCAGGATTTGGAGAAGTGAGTGTGGTACAGTTGGCTCCAACGTACACTTTGTTATCGCCAGCCAAACTAAAGCTGAGCCGGACTAAGAAAAGAATAAGTAAGAGTAAACTTTCACAGGATGTTTGAAGATGCAGAAATCCAGTGGCAGAACTTGGCTGCCCTTGGTAAGTGCCAGTTATTTTTGTTTTGTTTTTTCCAGAAAACAACAATACTGTTAAGTTACCGTTATAGCCGTTAGCTAACCATCAACTGGTTCTCCCAAAACATTAACAGTAAAAGGATTTTAACTTGACCTTTTTTCCAGCCCTTTTTTATTATATATTTATTTGTTCTTTTACTGTATGTAACAATACAATGTGGTTTCAGGGTTTGGGGTGTTAACTTTTATTACATATTTACATGTGTTGCTCCTAACTGTCTTAAAGGAACAAACACCAGATGGCAAAGAAAAGTACTTCTCCGTTTATCCCCGGGGTGGGGGGCACCCACGCCTCCAAACTCCTGCAGTTTACATCCACCACCCTCTCAAGGTGAGGTCACCTTTTTGTACAACTTTGTGTGTTTACGGTAAATAAAAACTGAATGAAGGGATTTGCGAAACTAATTTAGACCCTTTTATTAAAAATGGCTCAAAGACAAAACATCAGTTTTGTGTGACTGTGACTCCATTGGTAGCCATTTCTTTGTTCATTTATTTTTTTTTTACAAACGAACAGAATGTGTGGACTTAGTCCTGAGAGAGTTATTCACACATGCACCACACAGCAGCAGAGTCTTAACATGCTTACTTTCTCACAACTGGAAATACTCCAGACTAGAGCCTAGCAGGCAGGGCGGGATGTAGTGGAAATCATTTGTTGGCATGGCAGATGAGGCTTTATCTCTCTATCTGTAATGACGACTGATTTTATGTTGACACTTTACTAAATGCACACATATTTGCACTATCAATAACAAGTGGAAAGCAACATATAGGCAGGCAGAAGATAACAAAGCAGCGGTGTTTGTCAGACATCTTGCTTTTCATAGATTCTTCCAGAAAAGCCCTAGTTTCACAACAACAGCACAACTCTGTAAGAGTCCAGTTACTCAACTGGCCAGACTGCAGTACAGACCTGTTGTAAACATTTGGTGCATTGTGATTAAAAAAAATGTTGACAAAGGACGTCCCAAACTGGAATTTGGAACGTAGAATCTGATATCGGTCAGGAGTAGGACATTTGTTTATCAGAGCTGACGCAGCACAGTGGTGAACATGCCCCCACATTTTTTTTTTTTTTATTCATTTTGTTAACACGGTGCTGAAATCAAATTGAGTGAGCATATATTTTTAATGCGCTGTCTCTTCATTATGTCAAGTTGAATACATAATGATTTGCAATTCATTGTATTTTGTTTTTATTTGTCCTAACCGTTTGTGGGACTTAATGATATGCTGCACATAAATGAGCCTCATTTTATGAGCTCAGTAGAAGGTATTGATTTCAATTTGTGTCTTCTTATCTTTTTTCATTCATAGTGGAAGAGTTTTGAGCATTCCAAACACTCCTACGGTCACTTTCCCTCAGTCGTTTCAGAGACTGGTGCCCTCTCTGCCTCCCGCTGCCCATCCTCTTCCTCCTCCTCTTCTTCCTCCTCCTCCTCCTATGGCACACACGATGGCCACCATCCCTCAGCAGCCTTCATACAGAGCCCCGACAGACCGCATCTTCTACCTGGCACACGCGTGTCAGCCTGCTTGTCTGAATCGTGTCCGACCAGTAAAATCGGACATGCACCGAGGAAAGAACCCCCTCCTCACACCTTTGCTGTATGATTTCAGACGTATGACGGGTCGACGTAAAGTCAACCGAAAGGTAAACGCAACAGCAACACTGCTGAGGACAAATTTGTTTGTTGTTTAAGTTCTGTTCGTCTTGTATAACCTCCCCCGTTTACGTGTCCACCCTCCAGATGTCTTTCCATGTGATCTACAAGGCTCCGTGCGGACTTTGCCTGCGTAGCATGGCAGAGATCCAGCACTACCTCTTCCAGACCCGCTGTGACTTTATATTCTTAGAGATGTTCTGTCTAGACC
The DNA here is from genome assembly GCF_027942865.1 of Odontesthes bonariensis. Classification (NCBI taxonomy): domain Eukaryota; kingdom Metazoa; phylum Chordata; class Actinopteri; order Atheriniformes; family Atherinopsidae; genus Odontesthes; species Odontesthes bonariensis. The sequence goes on from NC_134510.1 coordinate 25,156,316, forward strand.
CCTATGTGCTCGTCGACCGGCCCTTCCAGCCACAGAGGCCCTTCTATTACATTCCTGACATCACTAGTGGAAAAGAGGACATCCCACTTTCCTGTGTCAATGAGATTGATACCACCTCGCCTCCTAAAGTAACCTACAGTAAGAATGACTTTGAGATTGTTCCAAAGGAGACATTATTTGGGGTTTGTGCAGAAATGAGACATCACGGTATGTTTAGTCTCTAAAGATGACCACTGACAGAACTGATCAGATCGTGAAGATTTAAGGGAGAGCAAATTTTTTGGGATGTTTACTGGTCTTGGGACATAATTTATATGCATTTTTTTTTTTTTTTTTTTTTTAGTAGAAGGAGGGAAAAAAACTACAGTGACTAAGAATACTCGAATCAATACTCACCTTGTGACTTGTATAACCTCCTTAGGGGATCGATGTCAGACATTGTTCCTTCTAAAAGGACCGACAATTTTACTGTTCCTCGCTCTCCATTCCCTCATGGCCCACGAAGGCTGCCTTACAGAGCACAACAGCCTGGTGATGCGTTACCATCTCGCAGTTTAGTTGAGTACGAGATGTGGACAAACGCATCTGTTACATGTTTTCTTATGAGACGGGGCTGAAAAAAACCTGTCATACCTTCAGTAGTGATTTGGCTTTCTGCTGCAGAGCATGATGGTAATTGTTTTAACACCAGTGTTAAAACAATTATTTTACAATAAGCTTTGTGTCTGCTGAATTGTAAAAGCTTGTGTTTTTGACTGCTGAAATATAGGCCTAATTACCTTATGCCTCATTGTTATTAATTGAATAGGTGCAGAGATTAAAGTGCTAACTTAAATTACATTTGAATGTTCTTTTTAGATTAAAAAATTAGCACAAAGCTAAGTTTTTATATAAAGTATCCGTTGTCCTCCACAGTGATACACTGCAGGGAATAACAGTGTCGTGCTCTGTGCTCATCACGCCGGTCAGGCCAGCTGATGTTTTCAATCTGGTCCCAATTTATTTTTTAATAGACAGATGGATTAAAGCGGTCCATTACCTTAAATTTCAGCTGTTTATTCGAGTTGAAGGCGTGCTGATTCTAAAAAGCCCCCGGCTTTAGACTTCACCCCTGTGTCTTAATACACAGTACCTGCAGCTGAATGCACGTTGCTTTGTACAATCAAGATGGATTCTGTGAGAGGCTGACTGATGTTCTTCTCCTCTCTTTAAGGTAAAGAGCGTATTCCTGAAGACGGAGTATTTATTAACACCAGTGCAGACTTCCTGATTGGGTGCGATTGCACTGATGGCTGTCGAGATAAGTTAGTGAAGCTTTTTATATGTCTGACATTTCTGATTGACTGAATTTGTGTACCGAGGTGATCTTGATATTTTTATGTCTTAATTGCAGGTCCAAATGCTCTTGCCACCAGCTGACCCTTCAGGCTACAGCTTGTACACCGGGGGGACAGGTCAACCAAAGCGCTGGATATCTGTACAAGCGATTGGAGGAGTGCCTTCCCACAGGGTCAGACACTGCACATACTTAAAGCCTCTCCACTTGTTGTGGAGTCTGCAGAAAGACTTAACTCACTCTGACCCTTCATAATCTTATAAGAAGACAGTTACTCTTGAGTATAACGGCTAATTTGGTTCTCATGTTTCTCTTCGCTTTCCCCCCCCCGCCCCCCCCCCCCGCCCCCCCCCCCCCCCCCCGCTGTCCCTTAGGATCTACGAGTGTAATAAAAGGTGCAAATGTTGTGCTCAGATGTGCACTAACCGACTGGTGCAGCACGGCCTACAGGTCCGTCTTCAACTTTTCAAGACTCAGAACAAAGGCTGGGGCATCCGATGTCTGGATGACGTGGCCAAGGGCTCGTTTGTCTGCATTTATGCCGGTGAGCAAACAAACTTGGAATTATAGGTGGTGGAAAACAGGCAGAGGCGGACCTCGTGTTTGAAATTCACATCTTTCGCATTGTTTCCTGACACTTTTACAGGCAAAATCTTGACAGACGACTTTGCCGACAAAGAAGGTTTAGAGATGGGTGACGAGTATTTTGCCAACCTCGACCACATAGAGAGTGTGGAGAACTTTAAGGAGGGCTATGAGAGCGAGGCTCACTGTTCAGACAGCGACGGGAGCGGCGTGGATATGTCCAGGATAAAAATCCAGCCATCTGCTTTGGTATCAGGCAGCGGTGGGGGGCGACCACCCAAGCCAGGTGAGTACAAACGGAGCGGTGGGAGATCATGGCAGTCCCTGTTAGTAAGTCTGCTCCGATTGGTCGGCTGATTTTCAGTGTGGGGCATCTCTGATCGGTTCTCAGGGGATCAGATTTCTTAGTGATATGCGGACGGTGCGTTTTCCAACCCCACATAATAAATAAATAATTAAAACCTCACTGGTCAGATGATGGTTAAAGCTGATTAAAGTGATAACACGTGGTCGACATTTTTTTGACAACCCAAATGTACAAAATACAGCACTTTATTTTAAGTTAAACGTTTGTTTAAAAAACCTTTTCTCTCTTGTGCTTTTATATTTTGAGACCAATTAAAAAAGAAATGAGGCCAAAATAATCTGCCGGGATATGCTGGAATTCCTTTTATGTTGGATTTGGAAGAAATACCTTTAACCAGGAAGCTGGAGTTCTTTATGTTTCCACTGACGGAGAACTTGGAAAGAAATTTAGAACAAGACTGAATCTGAATGTGAACTTAAAGGGAAAAAAAGAAAGTCTAATATCTGTGTATCTCCACCCGCCAGACATGAGAAGATTCTCTGCCATGTTTGTTCTCACCAAACCTTAGCCAATGTATCTCTTTGTGCATCTCCCTTTTTTTTTCTTCTTCTCGCAGCCCAAAACTCGAGCTCGTCAGACGACAGCAACGACGATGAGGACAAAGACTCAAAGAGCGAAGATGAAAGCGACAGTTCCGATGACACGTTTGTGAAGGACAGCTACTTCAGCTCCAGTTCTGTGTGGAGGAGTTACACCACACGTGGTCAGCTCAAAGGCACCAAGGAAGGTCAGCTCGCTGCACATTTGTCACGCAACTCGGAGAAGATGGTCGTGTGTTAAAGGGTGTTTGCTTGGCAGCCGGTTGAGTCATTAACAGTTTCGCAATGTTCTCCTTGCAAATTCAGACTTTCTCCTTCCCGTTTTCTCACGTGGCAGATGAAATCTTGATAAATGACTTTGTTTATGATGCTACGTCAAAAGAACAATCAAAAGAAATTTAATGATTTAAGGAGCTGAGTTTTTAAAGACTACAAAGCATGGATATGTTTACAAGAAATAAACGTGCTGTAGTACCTGTCCATTGAAAGACGAGTTTAAAAAGAAGTTCTGCAAAGATCTTCGAGGAGGAAAAATTAGTGTGTTTTGGTGATTGAAAAGATCATTTATATCATGCGAGATAAAAAATTTCTATTTTTCTCTTAATTGGTTACGACCAAATTAACATTGTTGAACATAATCTAACACACTATGAGCTTCTCGTGACACCTGTTGTTCACTTAATGGTTCAATATGAAACGAATATAAAAATTGTAGGTATTTGCAGACCCAATAAACAATGGTTTTCTCTCATGACGTCATTATACAAACTACTTTAAGTCAGCTGGAGTATTTTCTAAGTCAAAGTGAGTCAAAGTCTGGTTCGGAGAATTTCTTTGTTTTTTTTTTCTTCACGCTTGCTGCTCGCCCTCCTACTTCAGGGAGTCAGGACAGTAAGGACGGATTGAGCCTCTCAGCGAAAGCAACAGATGACGAGAAGCCACCGTCCATGCCAGAGGAGACGGGAAAAAGCAAAGTGGCGTCTTGGCTGACGAGCCAGGGGCTGAAGAAGGTGTGTAGATAAAAGAAAAACAGCAGAAATAATAACGATTAATGGGGCTTTATTTCAGATGGAGGGAATGCAGCTCCTTTATAACATTATTATAAAAATAAGTATCTTAGATGCAACTGAAGACGTCATGTGACGTTTTTAACAGGACAAATGTAAAGAGGACTCTGATTTTAAATGGATTTTGCATCATAACTGCATTGCATAATGATAGATAACCCTTCCTTTACTGTTTGTCCATGACAGGAAACTGGAGACAACAAGAGGTATGTATGAAATGCCAAAATATGCAAAAATGATCCAACAATGACGTAAAGATTGACAGATTTTTTTTAATTATTTTTTTTATTATTATTATTTTAAGCCACATAAAGGCAGAACTGGTGAAGAAGCAGGATGTGATGACTCTCTCAGACAGCGACGATGTTCAGACCATCAGCTCAGGATCTGAGGACAACAAGGAGAGGGAGAAAATCACTACAGGTACACGGAGGGAAACGGGATCTGGGTCTCAGTCTGCGCAGTTTTTCACCGTTTCATCTTTTCATTCTTCTCTTTCTTCCTGCTTCAGGTGTGACCAAAAAGCAGGTGGCAGTGAAATCTACTCGAGGCATCGCCCTGAAAAACAGCCACAGTATGATGGTTAAAACTGGTACGCCTGGAGTCATGGGAGGGTCGGGGGGTCAGGGGGGGAAACCTGGACAGCAGGGGCCGAGTGGAGGAGGTGGAGAAAACGCTCCCAGAAACACCCGCCTCTTCTTCGACGGGGAAGAATCCTGCTACATCATCGATGCCAAGTTGGAGGGGAATCTTGGGCGTAACCTCAATGTAAGATGTTGACATTATCTTATTGTGTGTCACCTAAAAGCAGGTTTTTCCTCTAACATTCTCCCCTCGTCCTTCTCTCCGTGTTACAGCACAGCTGCAGTCCTAATCTTTTCGTCCAGAATGTGTTTGTGGACACACACGACTTACGGTTCCCCTGGGTGGCGTTCTTTGCCAGCAAGTGAGTTTTGTCGCAGTCAGTAAAGGTGCCATGTCATGAAAGATCTTTACACACACACACACACACACACACACACACACAGCATTTGTGAGCTCTAATAAAATCCTAATTTTACTATCGCAGCCTGTGCAGTGAATGCAGCTACGTTCACATGTACGATGATCTCTCACAGAAAGTTAGAAGTGTCAGTATGCCTCGTAGGACGCGCACTTGTTTTAGTCAATAACTTGACTGTCCTCTTGTGCATGTAAGCTCTTACAAGGATGGTGGTCTGGGTAAATGGCATGCAACCGATGAGCCGAGCTTTCTGCTGCTCTGGGGAGCCGTCAGAAGCTTGAACAACTACAACCTCGAATTTCATGGCATTTTGAACGCTGCTTTACGGATCCTTTACATCAGAGAGTTAAGCGGAGCGCGGACCATGTTGAAACACGGATGTTCTGTTTAGAAAATGTAATAACAAAGTAAAAACAGAATATGCCTTTTTATGGATCATCAGATGCGAAGCGGCACCGTTACATATGTCAGCTACTATCACTCATTATGCAACGAGCATCAGCTCAATGGGAGAAAGTTGTTGCTCATAACAAATAAATCTAAGTCAAGTGTTGCATCACACAAGCATGGAGCCGTTGTTGTGTCACTCTTTGTGTTTTATAGAAATGTTTTAGCCTGTTTTTATTGTAAAAAGGTTTGTTTCGATAGTCCCGGCTGTAGAAATGTAATATAAATGCATCTGAAGTGTTTTATGGTTTGCTGCTCATTCCCATATTCACACAGTCAGAATTCTGTGGGCAAACCTGAAAAGCCGGGTTGAACCATCAACTCTTCCATTAGCAACTGCTGTCTCCATGATGGCGTTGGGACGTGCTCCTGTTCTTGCTCTTACTTTCCCTTCTCGTGTCCCCGTGCAGGCGGATCCGGGCGGGCACGGAGCTCACCTGGGACTACAACTACGAGGTGGGCAGCGTGGAGGGTAAAGAGCTGCTGTGCTGCTGCGGATCCACAGAGTGCAGAGGAAGACTGCTGTGATCCATCTGGACTCCTGACGTAGGAAACTTTAAAAACAACAACAAAAAAAACCCCTCCTCAACACTGTAGCTTTGTTTTAGTTTTTTGTGTTCTGTGAATTTTATTACACGTGTTTCGTGATTTTGTTTTATGTTGTCATGTTTCCTGAGTTGTCGCCTGTTTTCTTTATATCTGAATAAAACTTTCTCGAATGAACAAAGCCTCTGCACTTTTATCTGAAAGAAGTGCATGTCAATCAGACCCGTCGTATCCTAAAAAGAATTCATATTTCAGTTCAGCTCTTATGGTTTACACTGCTCAATCCGCCTTATTTCAGATGCTCTAACAGCCCCGCCCCCATTGGGCTGACCAATCGGCTCGGCTTCCTTTAAAATAAACATTTATCTGCATTCACACAGTGGAGGCGACCCACTCGGGACCAGGAGCTGCAACCAACCTTACCGAGTGGTTTGTCTGAAACGTTTCCAAAATGTTTTACTACCCAGCAGTTTTAAAGCGCCATACAGGATGTTTCTCCACGATCTGGTGAGTGAAAATGGGCAGCTGTGGTGGCAGAAATGTGTTTATGGCGGCCCATCAGTGGTGAACAATCTCTGTGGCTCATATTGTAGTTTTTTTTCTTTTTCTGTGCGCGAACCCTGGACTTATTTATTTTGTGAGGCTGAGCTAAAACTACCAAAAATCCCCAAAAGATGCGAGAAGAACTCATTTTTAGGGCAAACCTCTCACTGTTCTTTAAGTTGAGGCTCAATTTTTACTTGATCGCAAGGAAAAGGTCGGATAAGTGATATTTGAATGAAAAAATACAGTTGCTTGACTTAAAAGGCGGAACTCCTGGTACGGGCTATGTTTTCCTCTTGACAATCTGTGTTCCCACTTTTCTACTTTTAAATCAAGCTTTTCCTCCATTTAAACATTTCTGGGTGTACAGTTAAGATGAGAGGAAGAAGAAAAGAGGGTGTCAGAGAGCAGGTGCATCGATGGTAAAGTTTGAAAATACACCCGCTGAAGCCAAAACAACCCAACAGCAGTGTCTGAAGTTCCATCTATCTACGGCTTTGAAGATAAAGAGTCACGTGGGGAAATTTAAAACGAAGAAATGAAGGTTGAATTTCAGTTTTATCTCTTAAAAAGTTTCATGTCGAACAGCATTAGCTGAACGTTTAAAAAAAGATGAATTTGGTACGATTTCGATGTTCAGATGGATGTGTGTGTGTGTGTGTATGTTAGAAGATATTAAACCTCTCGGCTCTTTTTCACATCCGTGGAAGGGTCCGTGTTCTTGCTCGCTGTGAAAATGGTTATGAATAAAAACAAACAGAAAAAAAAGAAATAAACATCAAAGCCATTAGACTAATTTTTATATTGATTTTGGATATTTGCGCATTCTGTCACCAGATGTAAAAGTGTGAGTAACTTGATGTTGGGGGCTGAGTCACATCATGTTCTGTTCTTCACTCCATCGTCATTAAATCTCCGGTTTTAGTCTCAGTAACTGATGGAAAGCATCAAATCTTTGTTTCAGGCTGGTCGCTACAAAAGGCATCAAAGTTCCTCGCCGGGACTTCCTGAAAGTCAATGTGAAGAGCACCTGGTAAGTCATTATTCCTGCAGTCTTCTCTTGTTTTTTTGTTTTTGTTTGTTTTTAATAAAGTTGATGCCTCTTCAGTGATGACATCATGAACTATGTGCTGGAGCGGGTCCCTGCGCCCCGACCGGGTCTGCCGCGGCCTCGGTTCTCCCTCTACCTCTCCTCCCAGCTCCAGTACGGCGTGGTCATGGTCTACCACCGTCAGTGTGCCATTCTCCTGGGTAAGAAAGCGTTGGCAGTAGCAAGGGGGACCGGGGGAGAGATGAAAGTGCTGGTCTCGATGCTAAACTTGTGTCCCTCCAGAGGAACTTCAGTCTGTTGTGGTTCAGCTTTTGAGACAGTGGAGCTCCCAGAAAATCCACATGGATGACCACAGCAGGTGGGAACATTTGCTTGCAGGGTGCAACACAAATTCACTCCTGTGTCCTGCTGCTGAGCATAAGTTCTTTCTTCCAGACAAGCTCTGAACCTGCCAGATGCCCTGTCTCTACTGGAGGAGTCTGAAGGAGCTCTAGATCCTCTCTTTGGAGTGATGCACCTGCAGGATCCCATGCCCAGCCCCAGTGCGCTGATAGAGGTGAGAGCAGGGACAGTAATTAATACCGAGCAGACGTTCGTAAGGGAAGACAAAGCTGGAAGACATCTTATTAGTCGTACTGGTGCAAAGTGAGCTTGTTTGCTCTGTGCTTTTGGTTCTCAGATGAGCCGGGAGTATCTGAGGGAAGCCTCTCCTGAGCTTCCTGAATCAGCCCGTCCAGCTGCTGCTGCTGCTGAGCTGGAAGGTGGTATCATCATCTAATATGCTGCACAACATTAGCACAATTACATACGCTGGGCTTTGAGTCAATCCACAATTAAGACATGAAAATGCACCATAGAGAAAACAGATCGAAACTTACAATGTTACATGCATTCAAAATAAAAGTTACACGCGTGATAAATCAATGCAAATCGAATGAATTGTCTCTAAAAAAGGCAGGTGCGATTATTTAAACATATCAGCATTACATCATTACTGGCGCCTTGAATGTAGAATTGCATTTCTTTGGTCTTAATTTTGGTTGAATATTGTGTATTTGTTGCATCTTTTTAAATAAATACTGTGATCTCGGACCTTAGATTCAGCTCTGATGAATCTGAATCTAAGTTCAAATGTAACTGACAAATGCTGCTTTATGGAAATCTCGAAAATGTATCTAGAACACTATATGTTTTGAATGCAGCTGCCTTCATACTAAAGTCAGGTGAATGACTGATTGGTAACTGAGTGTTTACGGTGCAGACATGAAAAATGGAGGAAGGGTTGAGGAATTACGGCTCTTTAATACATAGAAACCACTCGCTCGGGGCTTAAATGTAAGCCGTTTCGGTGACAGTGTCGGCTATTCCTTCATCGTCTCCGATTATATAAGCAGGTAATAAAAGATGCGGTCAAAGGAGCTCTGAGTACAAATGAAAACAGGTCAAGCGAGGCAACATGGAAGACAGTGGAGGCGGTTGATGGTGGGGTCTTTTCTTCAATAAATGAACTCCCCCCTGCACACCAGCCACTTTCCAGGAGTTAAACACATTAAAATGGAACCATAAAAAGAAAACTTTGCAGAGCAAATACAGACAGTTCACCACAAGGTGGAAATCATTCACAAGGCTGGATAGAAACTGCCAGGCCAGCTCCTGTAACAGCATTCTGCAGACAGATGAAACTAAGAGCGACAAAGCCGATCTAACGCCAACGACGTCAGTGATGTGACTGCAGTGTGCCGTCTGCTCAGACTCGGCCAAATGCAGCCAAACTGATCGGATGGTTCGGTACAGTGCAGATGGACCCGAGGCGTACGGCCGAGTGCGTTTCACCTGCTGAGAAAGTTGAGCTAAATGCTGATACACCGATAAACAGACAGGAAAACAGAGTGGAAAGAAACTTTAGCTTCAACTAGATCCTCCTAACGAACAGAGCTTGATGTAAAAGTGTCGGGGAGAGTCGTGCGACCCATTTCCACTCAGCCAGAGGGTTTCATTGCTGCTGCCTTCATTGGGCCGTGTAGCTGTTGAAAAAGCAGCTTTTTAATGATGTTATCTGTTCTGTTTTTCTCAGGCATAACTGCATCTCCGGACAGCATCACTCTGAGAGAGATGGAGCCTGTTGCCATCCCCACTGCAGAGGTACAGCTGCCAAATGAAGCTCATGTAAAAAATAAATAGAAAACATTTTGAATCTTGCTGGTGATAGTCCACCTCTGTCTTCGCTGCTCTTCAAGTTTGAGGGCGAGGACCTTATTGATCAGCATCCAGACACCATTGATTTCCTGTTGGCACAAGCAGGTCACTTCCCAGAAGGTGTGTGTTTCTGAAAATATGGCCAACAATAAAAGGTCTGTGAGGACAAAGAAGTCGGGGTAAGGAATGTTTCTTTACAGGAGGCTTGGAGTTACCGAGAGAAGACGTGACTCCCGGAGAGCAAGAAAGGGAGCAGGAGAGGGGAGGAAGGGAGCAGGAGAAAGAGAGGACAAAGAGGCGCACGAGATCCACCACCGAGTAACTTCTTCACCCTCATGCACACAGAGACACCTGCGCAGACACACACTGATCAGCTGACTGTCGCTCTGCCCCGTGTCAGACTGCAGCCAACTACTGCCTCCAGTGAGGACGCCATGTTGTCGCCTCAGCAAGAGCCGGCTCCGTCTGTGGAAACACCCGGGCCTCTCAGAGACCAGCTCACCCCCGTCTCTGTGCCCGAGGTCCCCTCGTCGCCATCTGCAGCGGGGGAATGTGAAAGACGTCCAAGAAGTCCCGAGTTAGAGGTGCGAGCTTTTGTAGTATGAAACCGAAGCGTTGCCTGTGAACCATAAGTAGCTTTCGAGAGAGAAAAAAGGTCTCCTTTTGGGTATCAATGGCCTTTTAATGAGGCCCCGCACTGACGAGGTTATCCCAAACATTTAGGCCAACTTAAACAAACAAGTAGCATTTAAGATGCACCAACAGATGAGTATTGATGGCACAGATCCGGTAACGGTTCAGTTGGAGTTTCAGCCTTCTTGGACCACTTGACATCTTCTGGGAACATATAGGTCGAACATAGGCATTTAAATTATTCTAATAATTACATTTTTACACCGTTATCTTTATTGGGGGTGTTTGTTCCGTTTAACTTTGCACAGTTTGGAGCACAAATAGATCTTCACAAGGTTTATGGCAGATTAAGGGAAGCGGTGAAACAAAAGGAGCCAGATTAAAAATCAGCGCTCCTCACACCACCAGGATGTCCCACCGGAGGTGACGAGGAGCAGGAGGAGGAGGAGGAGGAGGCAGCTGACCTTCTTCGACCCGGAGACGCAGCTCTCGAAGGAGGAGCTCGAGGAGCAGATCAACGACCCTCTGATCGGGACCAGACGCCTGCCTCTCCCGCCGCCTTTCTCTGGCAAGATCCTACCTGCCTCCGAGCTCCTCAACAACCCCTGCAGCTGTCAGTAAAACACCCTAGAAGACACAATAATGCACCCTCATATCCCTCCAAAAAAAAAAAAAAAAAAAAAACATCTGGCCACCAACAGGAGAAGCTGTGCATCTGCTCTTTTCTGTAATGTTCTGCGCTTCTATTAAACGCTGGGCTGCGGCCTTCTTTGTGTGCACAGCTGTTTTCATTAATCTCCATTTTTGTGCTGCCTCCTTGAAGTTGTTGCAGTAATTTATTAACTTATATAAAGTGCAAAACCCCCCCCCCCCGCAAAAAACACACACACACACACACACACTCACACTCCTCATGTTCAGCTGCAGCTACCGGTCTATTAAAGGACGTGACTCAAACAACCTTTTCAAAAATAAACCACAAAGCTATTTTCCCCCGCAGTCTTGCCCGACGAGGTGCTGTTTCTATGGAGACGGGCTGCCACCATCACGCCTCTCTCGGGCCCGGACCTTCTGGTCGGGGAGCGAGGGCCCGACTCCACCGACTCTGAGCGGGAGCTGATGGCAGAAAGAGAGGAGCAGAGACTGGAGCTGAGCCCTGAAGAGGTGTGCCGGAGCCTTCATGTGTGACACTGGTTTGTTCAGGTGTGAGGAGGCGGATGTGACGAGAATGTAAACCGATTTTGTGCATCCATGTGTGCGTGCAGGTCCAGAGAGAAATGGTGGAATCAGAGATGTTTGATATTTCAGGTAAAATGGCTTCAGAGGAACAGAGACTCATTTTGCCTTGGGTCAGGTCAAGCATGCATCGCTTCTGGTTAAGGGTTAGGGTCAGTCTGTAGGGAATAACTACAGGGATATGCAAAGTCCTCTAATCTGTGTGTGTGTGTGTGTGTGTGTGTGTGTGTGTGTGTGTGTGTGTGTGTGTGTGTGTGTGTGTGTGTGTGTGTGTGTGTGTGTGTGTGTGTGTGTGTGTGTGTGTTCAGCTCCTGGTATTCTGCCACTGGAGGCCTCTGACCAGCAGGAGGTGTCTCAAGAAATCTCCTCTGTGCACACATCAGAGAGAGAAGGGTGGGTTAAAGAAGACGGATCATTGTGTTTATGTTGGTGCGGTCACACTTACAAGCATGTGTGTGTGTGTGTGTGTGTGTGTGTGTGTTGGCAGGTCCATCATCTCCAGGTCTGTTTCTACGATGCAGGACATCCCAGAGGTGACGGACGAGTTGACTGAAAGATTTGGGGCAGCATCTCCCGGGTATTTTTTTTTTTTTTTTTTGTCTCTGTCCAGTAAAATGCATCCAGTAGAATTGTGCCTTCATTCAGGTTTTGACACTGAAGTGCTGTGATGGGTTGGATGTGTCCAGGTGGTTGCCAGAGTTGGCGGAGCTTGAACTGGAGCCTGTGGTTTTTCATTCCCTTTTACCGCCAGAGGCCGACCGCAGAGCTGTCAGCAACATGTTTCAGAAGCTGCTGGGTAAGGCGGAAGCATCACTCGCTCATGTTGACCCCGAGTGATGACGTCAGACTTTATTTAATTTGCAAAAAGGCTGCGTCAAGGCTTCAAAAGCACCAAACGATGCCATGAGTGGAGCTGTTTGATACTGCTGGTAGTGCAGGACTGAGACCTGGAACACGAGTGGTTAATGTTCTGTGGCTCATGAAGAAATACGGAGTTGGAGTTGAGCTTCTTCTCCGTCTACGCGTTTTTCTTCTCAATGGCAGTTTAGAAAATAGTTGGGTTTTTTTTACATTAAAAGCCAGACAAAGACTAAAATTCCCCTTTACATAAGTACGCTGCCCCTTCACTTCGCACTCGATTGAAGTTTGGCAGCAGTGGCAGCCGCAGGTCTTCCAGATAATCCCAAAACCTTGACACACTTTCTGTTCAAAGGTTCGACTTCAGCCGGTTTGGATGGTGAGTGTCGGGCACAAAAAGAGTCATCCTGAAGCCATCCCAGTGTTTTCTTGTCTGTCCATTTTGGGTTGTTGTCTACAGGAAGATGCTGCTGTCACTGGAGAGAGCCACTGGTCATGAGCTTCCTTTTGACAAATTCACGACGGCCCATTGATGGGCCCTTTCTCAAAGAATTGCTTTTGTCTGATCATTCTAACATTAAGCACTTATTGATGTAATCCTGCCATGATTGTTGTCCTTTCTGATACAGATTTGTGCCTTGACACAAACCCTTCTCATAGCTCTGTGGACAGTTCTTAACAACATCACGGTTTGGTTTTTCCCTCTAACACACACCACCAGCTGTGAGGCGTTTACCGGGCAGGTGGACTTATTCAGGTTGAAGAGGCATCAGCGGGACCTCTGACAGACGCAGGATGCACCCCAGCTCTCTCACTAATGTCTTTAATAAAGGCACTCGGTCTGTTATTTTCCACAAATGGACCAAAAAACTGCACTGAAGGGGTTTTAAGATCAGTCTAAGACAGAGCAAGTCTGTGAGAAACCTTCAGCGTCTCCACCGTGATGCATTTGTGTGTGTGTTTTCATCATAGAGAACCTAAACCTTAAACCTAACCTTTGTCTTTCTGTAGAGGATTTAACAGCCAGGCAGGTGCGTGTGGAGCAGGACGAGCCTTACGGGGACATCTTTATATTTCCAGGATCCAACCACGAAGGTCCGCATCCGGCTTCGTAAAAAGCTCAGCGTCACCACTTTTGTTCTCTTTTTGGCCAAATGAGTCTGGATTCAAGTGATCTACACCCCAAACCCTCACAGGAGTCTTCTTTTGTGGGTTAACATTGTATAATGTTTGTTACTGATGTCTCGTAGACAATGTTTGAAATAAGGTTTTAAAAGATTTCATCAGGTGTTTCCATGTGATTTAAGCGTCATCTGTTGCTGATGGGACCAACGCGTTCTTTTCACTTCATGAGAGTTCAGACCTGTTTTTATTGTTAATTCACTTTTAATGCACTCAGCTCATGTGATTCTGCCCTGAAGGAAGCCTCTGTTCAAATATTGTGTTCAATAAAACAGAAAGCATCGAGAATCTGTCAGTTATTCCCGTAAAGAAAGCGCCCGCTGAGAAGTGAGAGGTATCTGCAGCATGCAGAGCAGGACAGGTGTGCCACAACATGTCGGAGGGTTAAGGAGGAGAGAGGGAAACTGGATCTGTCCTCCCCGTCCTCACACATCTTGATTCTCCTCTGAGGATTTTCTCATGGGGGTTGTGAGCAAAGTTTATTATTAGCGTCCGTCTCAGCTCGCCTTCTCTGTGTCTGTCGTCTCATTTCTGTCCGTCTCATTTCTGTGTTTGTCTCTTGTTGTGTCTTGTTGGCTTTTTCCCCTGCTTGTTCTTTACTTCTGAGTTTTTGTTTTTTTTTTGTTTGTTTTTTGGGGGTTCTTCGTTCGACTTTGCGGCTACTATCTCTCCTTCACTTCTGGCTTCTGCTGACAATACCTTGGGCCATTTTTTTACTTTCTCACAACTCTGTGACCTCCATTCTTTTTTTTTTTTAACAGTCACTGTCCTGTCCTCGGTGCTTTTTCTCCACAGCTCCCTGTTCTCTAGCATTTCTGCTGCTGCTTCATCTGCCTCTCTGCTCCACCTAGAAGCATCACCTCTCCATCCACTTTCCCTCCACTCGAGCTTGACCTTTCTCGGAGTAGATCCACACTTCTGCGTGATGGGGAGGAAAGAGCTGTTTGCTCTGTTTAAGGGTTTTCTGGACTGTATTTGTCTCTGCCTGTCTGTGAGTATCATATACGCCTTTACATTGCTCTTGCATCCATCTGCTTCTGTCTCCTCTGCATCAGCATGATTTACTCTCGGCTTGGTATCGGCTGCAGCTGCTGAATTTATGGTTTGCAAACTCTTTTTTTTTTACAAGCATCCTTTTCCGATTGCGTGTGTTTATCTGGGTCAGTGTCGGTTTTAATGTGTGTTTCGTGGCCCGTGTCCAGCACTAAGTGTCTCCTCACTTACCCCCATGCTGGCCTTCTGATATTAATAACAGTCTCAGAATGTGGATGAAAATAGAGCCTCAGCTCCTCCAAACAGGCCAGAAGTCTGTTATTGACCTCCTTTACAACAAGCTCAGGTCCCTGTGATCAGCGACGCACAAATCGACAGTTTGGGACATTACACCTGTGCCCTTGGAAACTTCTGGCTGTTTCAGCATATCAGCGGAGGCAAACACTGGAAACGGTGCTTACGGATACACTCAAGCAAATAACATACTGAATCGCCACCTTGTAATTCAAAAATTTCATGAGATTAAGAAACAAAAGTCGCCCTTACATTCATCATACCTCCGAATCTCTAGAAATAGAACAAGGGGTTTCCAGATGAAGAGGCAATTTTTACAGCCTTCCTATACGGTGACCGGTGGAACCTGCCTCACTCATCTCCGACATCAAGAACTTTGAAAGCTTGTTGGAAGGAAAAGAAATTGCAGTTTTCACACGAGAGCCAATTTATCCCGGACTGGCAACAACAACAAATGTAGCTCCAGAACACGTAGTTCGATCCAAAAAGAAGTTTCCATGAACCCCAAAATTTCATCACAGGAACTGCAGGTAACCTCTGTTGTGTCTACAGTCAGAAAGAAATGGCACAAATTGGACCTGCACAGGAAAAGTGTCGTTAAAAAGCTGCCAAAATGATAACAAACCTGCAACTTGCCAGTGAACACACAGGCAACGACCAGGCCTTTTGGAGTCGTGTAAACTGCTACATGAAGCTGTTTGGTAACAGTTACGGAGGAGAAGTCTGGACCAAAGACAGCTTTTTGGAAGAAGAAGAAGAAGAAGAAGCACAAGTACGGTGGTGGAAGTGTCATGGTTTGGCACTGTTGCGCTGTCTCGGAGACGTGGGCAGCCTCTCTGTCAAGATTCGACAACGACCTCTCCGTCAGAGCAATGAAGATGCTGAGAGGCATCTGACAGCTGAAGTTTAGCTGGAAGTGAGGGGAGGGATAAGGATCCTCGGACTCGCAAACCCACCGAGAAGTTTTTTAAAAACAGAAGAAAGGCTGGAATGGGTAGAACCCATATTTCAGTTCCGTAGAAACGTTAGAGCATCAACAGTCAAAATCCACTGCATGTAGTTCTCTTTTCTTTCCTCTCGGTTTGAGTGTGTCTGTGTGTGAAGCTGGTGACCTTTGCTCTTTCGGACCCTGAGGTCAGACAAGTCAGTGTTAAGTCTGAGGGGGGTGAAAGGGACAAAGACGGGCTCATTTTGTGGCTGACTGTCTTCACAGCAGGGCAGCAGTGACGCTGCAGGCGACAGCGAGCGGGACACTGACAATGGCCACCTGATCTACGAAAGCGGGGACATCCTGGATGATAGATGTAGGTGTGAGTAAAGCTGGAGGACTGCGTCCACTAAGCTTTTCGGCCTGGTTTGATCCCAACTTTTCTTGCAGATGAGATCGTCGACACTTTGGGCGAGGGGACCTTTGGGAAAGTGGTGCAGTGCTTGGACCACAGCAGGTAAGGTTACATCCAAAAGTTGAGCCCTGCATGCAACCTGTATGGGTGCTTATTTTTAAACGGAGTGTTTGAACGCGCAGAGGGGAGAGACGAGTTGCACTGAAGATCATTAAAAACATGGAGAAATACAGAGAAGCAGCCAAACTGGAGATCAACGTGCTGGAGAGGATCAGTGAGAAAGATCCACACCACAAACAGTGAGTCTTTTTGTGGCTTTGGTCAGTGTTGGGGCGATTCCATCATTTCACTCCTCTGTGTTTCTGTCCCCGTCAGTAACTGCGTGCTGATGCTCGACTGGTTCAACTACTACGGCCACGTGTGCATCTCTTTCGAGCTGCTGTCTCTCAGCACCTTCGACTTTTTGAAGTCAAACAACTTCTCGCCTTATCCAATTAACCAGATCCGACACATGGCGAGCCAGATCTGCCACGCTGTCAGCTGTGAGTGCAACACACATCACGCCACCTGTGCAACACCGCCTTTATGGGTGGGACTTTATTGATCCCGCATTGGGATCATTAAGGGTCTCTACATCTGAAGGTCTGATTACAGGCAGTATTGCAAGTTTGAACGCATCCTTGTGGTGAGCCGTTAAACAAAAAAGATATTCCAGATGCAGAGCAAGTCATTTCACATTATAAGATATGGATCAAAAACAGTGTATTGCACAACAATCATACAGAGGAATATACAGAAAAATAGATGATATGATATCAGAGTTTATCTTTTTTTCACATAAACGTCAAAAGTGTCACAGAATACATCTATAATGCAATGAATTTAAGCTTTAAACTGCGCTCAAATGTAGCAGAAATGCAGACTTTACATGCACCTTTTAAACAACTTGTTATGAGTGGAAATGCTTTTCATTTGCAGCTATGTATTTATTTCCTGATCATGTCAGAGATCTTATAAAATGTTCAATCTCGAGATTTAAATCTTTCTTGCAGCAACTTCAGTTGTTTCAGTTGTGGTTGCTATGGCAACTGAACCATTTTCCTTACCTCACGTTACAAACACTTAAAGGCTTGCTCTGGCTCACGCTACGTGTTGAAACGTCCACCACTTAGACTGAAATGTCTACAAGCACTCATCACTTTTCAGGTAGCGTCCACCATCATGTTTTCCGATTTTTGTGAAACGCCTTAATAACTGTTTGATGGGCAGCCATGAGTGTTTGTGCAGTTCATTAACAGGTCTGGACACACTTCCTGAGTAAAAATGACACTTTTAAACCTTTATTTAACCAGGATCAAGAAAAAAGAAAGAGACTCAACACTGACTGGCCAGATAAACAGCAGCTCAGACTTGATGCCAAGGAGAGGAGCGTCACTGCTTCCTTTCCTACGTCCTTTAGCACAGGAAACACTGCTGCATCCTTTATGAAGGAAAGGAGATATTCGGCTCCTCTTGGAGCTGCAACCTCCAAAACCCTGCTCGATTATTTTCATACAGTCGCACGAACACTAACTGTGATTCATGTTCATGAATAAGGGGATGAAAGAGTGAGCTCAGCTGCGATGTAATTTTGAATAGCACCGACATTAATGTGGAAAAGTTTTATGAAATTGTCCACAGCAGCAGAATTACACTCTGCTACAACCCTCTGAAGGATTTACTGCTCTAAAAAAAAAAACGTTGAGATTCTGATATGTGTATTTTCCACCATTTTGTGTACGAACACCTAATTTCGACCCATGATCACCAGTTTACCAAGAAAATAGATCACCACCAAACAGAAAAACGCCACCAGATGAGGGCGTTGGCTCTTGATAAATCTCCGTGTCCTCTCTCTCCTCTCCCCCTCGCTCGGTCTCCTCTGCAGTTCTCCATGACAACAAGCTGACTCACACCGACCTGAAGCCCGAGAACATCCTCTTTGTCAACTCCGAATACTCCCTCATATACAACGCTCAGAAGGTCAGAAACCACTGCAGGCATGAGACCTCAGAATCCCGGGCTGTTCAATGAGCAGGCATTAAAAACAGCAGAGACTGCTTTGCGGTTTCCCATTAAGATGCAAATTTGTGAGCCGCCCTCATGTGTCTCCCATTTTTTCAAGGGGACAATTTTGTCTGGGGAAGAGATTTTTATTCTGGTATTTATTCAGATGTTATCTAAGAGTTAGCCAAACATAAGGCCCAACAGGGGGAAAACTGGCCCAACTACGTCAGGTAGCAATCCTTAATTTAAGGTGTGATGTGGTGGACTGGTTCTTGTTTTCTCACACCAGTTAGGTTACTTTCTAGTTGCTGAAAGCTAAGACGCAGCCGGCACTTTAGCTTCATATTTCTCAGAATGTCACAGTTATGTGGTGTAATAAACAATTATTACGAAAGCACTGATCTGGGGACACCTTTGGCCCTTCCCTGCCGCAGACAGCGGTGAGAGCGTCTCAGTTTGGAGAATCAGAAACAAATCCTGATTGATAAGCCAACCTTAAAGGTACTCAGGAGGTGGCCATGAGAAGAGCAAATTTCTCGACATGTACAAGTAAAACCTCATAAATGCCACATTGGTTCATGAGAGAGATAGTTGGGATTTCTGCATCTCAACTGCAGAACGCCGGTGAAGCAAAGCGCTCCGCGGTCTGGATTGTAACAACACATCACAACATGGACCACATTATGCTGAACTATCTGATGAAGACGAGACACAACCACAAGTACGATTTTATTTTGATGTTTGAGTTGCTTTTAAAGGTGAAAAAAATGTGCCCACTTTTGAGTATCTGTGAGGTTAGCTCATCCTTCAAGAAACTTTCTGATTCTCCAAACTGAGAGCGCTCCGACTGCTGTCTACTGCAAGTAAGACTTTAAAAAGCAAATACAGAACCTGGGAATGTGTTTTCAGGCTCCCATTATATACTCTTTGGAGCTGGAGAACTATAATGGGCCATAAAATCCAGCAAACAAACACCTGTAGCAGAGGAAACCATGAGCCTGGGCAGAACAGTCGCTTACAACAAGTGTCATTATAACCAGATAGAAATTGCCAGAATGACCAAAATAGGAAGTCAGATATCCTTTGTGAAATGTTCTTTAAATGAAGAGTAAAAGAGACTTTTCAGTGTTTCTGTCTGTCTTCCATGAAGAAGTGCAATGAAAGGAGAGTAAACGACACCACCGTGCGGCTGGTTGACTTTGGCAGCGCCACCTTCGACCACGAGCAACATTCTGTCGTTGTCTCCACGCGTCACTACCGAGCCCCGGAGGTCATTCTGGGTAAGAGATGCTGCTCTAACCTCAGGTGTAACCAGGAAGCTGTCCGTGTCATTTGGCTGCTTACAAATCCCCCCGCCTTTCCTACAGAGTTGGGTTGGAGTCACCCGTGTGATGTCTGGAGTATCGGCTGCATCCTGCTTGAATACTACGAAGGCTTAACTCTGTTCCAGGTAACGCGAACGTGTTCAAAGCGGTATCAGCGTATCAGCGTGATCGTACAGCATCATCTTCACTTGTTCTTCTTTTCACTCACAGACTCACGACAACAAGGAGCATCTTGCTATGATGGAGAAAGTACGGGGGCCGATTCCTCGAAGAATGATCCAAAGGAGCAGGTATCGATCTTCTGCACCTTGTTGTGTAGCAACACTCTGAAACACTTTTAACTGACAGTATCTTATTTTTCCTCAGAAAGCAGACGTACTTCCAACAGGGCCGCCTCAACTGGAGCGAGTGCTCAAAGACCGGACGCTCCATAAAATCCAAGTGCAAACCATTTAGGGTGAGTTACAAAAGGTGCCAACATTCAAAAAGTGACCTTTACCCTTTCAACAACAAGTCTCCCTTTTTTTTTTTATTGGGTTTCCAGAAGTACATGTTATCACAAGGCACAGAGCACCATGAGTTTTTCGACCTGATGGAGAAGATGCTGGAGTACGAGCCCGCGAAGCGCATCTCTCTTGCCTCTGCTCTGAGCCACCCCTTCTTCCTGCCCCTCCATCAGCCAGGAAGGTATCAGGTCTGGAGGAGGAGCTGTGACCTCAGCAGATGAGCCCGAATAACTACTCCACCCTGCGTGGACCGCACCAGTGTGTTTGCAAGTCTTAACTCCATCACAACGATTCATGTGCGCTCTATATTCCAATAGGAAGAGGCAAATTAAGAGGAGGGCTCACAGAGTGAGCAGGGAATTTACTTAGTTCACATGTGCAAATGAAGAGGTAGAGGGGAGATACTGAGGAGTCTTTCAACTGGAACGAGGCAGAGCCTCGTTTTTTTAAAGTTTTTCCCATCCCAGGCCTGATTCATGTCTGTGCTGCCTGAAATGTCAAAGTAAGTCAGGTTGAAGTCTCCTAACATGTAGTCTTAAAAGCTCTGCTTGTTTTCTATAAGCTACATAACCACACGTGGAAATCAGCAGAACTCTCAATATTTTCTTAATATGCACGAATGGGTGTAAATGGGTTCAAATATGCAAAAACACAGGTATTGTCCCATGTGACAGCCCACGTGCCTGTAGATCAAATGTGCTCCCGAATGAAAATATGTAAATAAAAAAAAGGTGGAAAGGTTCGTCACGTATCTCTAAAAATTCATAGGACAGGATTCCAGAAATACGGGAGAGTCTGAGGATATCTTGAAGGGATTTGTGTGCTCGTGGTCACCTCATGATAATAACTGTCATTTTTTTGTAATAAATTTTGTATCATGCTCTCATGTTCTGATTGTGGCCTCAGTTCATCATGCAGTCCAGTGGAGTCTGCGGCACACTGCCGGTGGAAATGACTCGCAGCCCTCCTTTGGCATGTTGATTGAGTGCAGCTCAGCAGAGAGCACGATCACAAGGCTGAACAAGACCGTGCGCTCGCCAGCTTTCCTCTGCAGCCTTGGCAGAGCTGAGGGCCCATGTGTGTCTGACTGAATGAGGCCTTACGATGGAGGTCTGTGTGTTTGTGATGATGATTGCGTGCACCTCTGCATTTGGGTCAATCTGAAGTGTGTATCTATTGTTCTTTGGCATGCCAAACTCAGTTTTAGATGAGGTTTGTTTTGAGACAGACTCAATCATAAGCTGTTACATTGAGAAAATTGTACGGTCCACATTTAAAAGGAAGGAAGGCAAAATACACGTGCATTTACAGCCCCACGTTGTGTCAAATGTAAATGAAACGAATGACTTAAAGATCGGATAAACCGGTGTTTTAGACGCAATAGAACACAGAAAACATAACAGATGTTGAACGTAAAATATTGTAATATTTGATGAAAAATATTAGCTCATCTTGAATTTAAAAAATGTGTCAGCGCCGTGTTCACCACTGAGCAGCGTCCCCTCTTCTTTTAACAACCGCCTGTAAACATCTGGGAGCCGAGGAGACCAGCTGCTGCACCTCTGGGGGAGAAATGCTGCCCCATTGTTGCTTGAAATAGGTTTCAGCTGCTCAACAGTGCAGGATCTTCTTTGCTATATGTTGTGTTTCATTACACTCAAAGCACTTCCAGCAAACACTCTTCTACCGTGAAGCTTCAGCATGTTGCAACATGTTCCTCCAGCTGCTTACTTTTCCAGCCCTTTGTTGTCCCATCCCGACCTTTTTTGCTACCATCAAAATCGAGATGGGCCAATATTTGTAAGGTGACACTTTCAGTCATCGTTTTTTTTACGCTCCGTTGTGAATTGAATATTGGTTTATGAGATTTGCAGATTTGGTTCTGTAATGTACCGGTAGAACTTCAACGATTGGTATAATCGGTTCTCAAACTGTTTAAAAGTGCAATTAAAAGGAAGGTAGACATAACAAAATGGCCCACAAAAGTGTGTTGCTGGCATAAAATTTGAAATGTGTTTATAATTTCTAAATAAAAGTAACTTGGCCAGTGAACAGAATAGCTTGTTTGCTCATATCCTTCAATCTGACCAATAACTGCATCCTGGAAATGTGAGCGTTTTCACATCCAAGCAGATTTGCAAGTCTTTTGTTTAATAAGCCATAAATCTGCTAAAGGACTTGGGTGGATACGGAGAATATTTTGAACACAACATGTTAAAACGTTCCTGTGTTGTGTTTAGCCTATAATTTTACTTGGGTAGGGTTAGAAATCAGAAGCTGCTTGGGCAGGTTTAAAACCCAATCATAGGGCCAAAATCCATCTTGTTTACAGCGCGACCTGCCGTTACTCTCACCAGCACCAGAGGTTTCACGTGCTTTGACCGTCATTATTGGCAGCGTCTGCCGACATGAACGAACAACCTGCGGGCACAATATGAGGAGGAGGAGGAGAGTAAAAAAGAGTTCAAACAGAATAATCATTAAAAAGAAAATTTCACAAATTCATACAGCACAGAACTTTGAGCAGATAGTCTCCTGATGGTCCCTTGGGTTTTAATCCAAGCCAACTCTTTAAAATGTTTTATTTATTTAGGTTATGATGCTTTATGGTTTTATATCGAATAATTCTGTTTGAACTGAATACCTGCAGAATATTAAGTTTCCATCATGTCAGCAAGCTAAAGAGCCACCACAATAAAAAAAATGAAAACTAAATTAATACAATATATTCATATATTGACACAGGTTTACCTGTGAATGTTGTTATATATATATTCAATATAAATTTAAAATGCCTCAATGGTTGCGTTTGTGTAAATGTGTGCGTTGCTCACACAGTAGGGAAGTGTGTGATCGCATGTTCTTGCATGTTGTGGCATGATAATTCCCTTTTAACGTGCCTGATTTCAGCTTTTTGGTCAGAAATCCTCACTGGACTTTGACCTAAACGCCATCTCTGACCGCTGCTGCTGGTCCTCTGCTTGTGAGCGTGTGTTTGTGTGGCTCGTGCTGTGGGGATGTAAATCTCTTCACACAGGTGCAGCCTGGGGACTCACAACCCTTTTTGAAGCAAGCCTCCATGAGGTCAGCAATTATATGTTAATGGTGAGATCTGTTTAAGGGTTAGGATTAATATCAGGCAAGTGGTTTTTATGGTTAGAAAGTCGGAGTAAGCAGATTTGGTGTCCTCTGAAACAGTAGAAACGCAGCTGTATATGTGTGTGTGTGTGTGTGTGTTGCACCAGAGCTTCCATGTCAGCTGAGTGGCCCAAAGCCACTTAAAGGATTCTGGGTGGATCAGCATCCAACATGTGACAGAGCATTCATCCTCCTCACACACCCACTCACATGTTCTCATGCATGATGAGGCATGCAGTCAGCAACCATAAAAAAATACGACACACACATACACCCACAAGAGTGTGGTTTGCTCACCAAACTGAATGTTGAGTGTAATGATATTTTACAGCAGTAAAATGGGATTCTTTCGTTTGATTTTCTTAAATCAGCTTCCTTAGAATAGCCGGGAAAATATTCTCACATTGGTCGGCTCAATGTCCTCCCTCATTTCTTCATTTGTCCTCTCAATGCTTTTCACCTGCTGTGCAGAAGCGCTGCTGTTCAGCAACGGATGGAGAATCTGTTACTGGACATGTGCTAAGGAGGGCGGGGCTCCAATGGTGATCTTGTTAAAGCATTAACCCTCAGCCGGCAGAAATCGGAGGGATTCGGGCAGCAGAGGTAGAAGAATATAAGAGACCTCCTTAAAAGGGCCAGTTGAAGTAAGTGCATGTGCTGTCAGTTCCAACTGGGGCATTAGAGTAAGGCAAGGCCAGTTTATTTGTACAGCACAATTCAACAACAAGGTGAATCAAAGTGCTTAACAGATACATTATAACAGTAGAAATAAAAAGCATGATTTAAATTTTAAACAAAAAAGAAAGAAATAAGAACAATAGATAAAATCAGATAAAGTCAGTAGTTAAAATATGATTAAGTTTTGAAACTCAAGCTTCAGATTTGGAGCTTGATTCAAACGCAGCTGAAAATAAGTGCATCTTCAACCTGGGCTTAAATACACTGAGTGTTTCAGCTGATCTGAGGCTTTCTGGGAGTTTGTTCCAGACATGTGGAGCATAGAAGCTGAATGCAGCTTCTCCATGTCTGGTTCTGACTCTGGGAAATGATAGGTGACCGGATCCAGTAGGCAGAAGAGCGTAAAAAACTCTACGTGGGGAGTCATTCAAAGACATCCAGACACAGAAAAGAGCTGAAAGAAAGCTGGAGCGGCGCTGGAGTAAAATTCATCAGAAAATCAGAAAAAATTGGGACTGTGAAATGGAAATAGAAAAAAATGCAGTGACTTTTATGTTTTCTTGGACTTTTATTTGACTCGACACAATATGAACACAAGATTTGTCATGTTTTGTCTCATTAGCTTGAATTGGTACATTCATATTTGCTTTTTAGACCTGCGACACATTCAGAAAATAGTTGTTGTGGTGAAGCTTTGACCAATTTCTGTTTCCTTTCCCTTTCACAACACTTACAAGACATTCTGACATCGAGGATAAGAAGAGATGAAGCCTTTTTGGTATCATTTTGTTTCGTTCTTTCTTCAAATATGTCCGAAGGGTCCTTGTCACATCTTTTGTTGAATACTTCTTCACACATTTTCTGTTGGGGACACGTCAGGACTGCAGGCAGACCAGCCCACTGTCTGAACCCTCTTCTTCCTCAGACATCCCAGTATAATGTGAGCAGAATGTGGTTCTGCTTTGATTTGTTAAGAAAATACATGGAGTTCCGGGAAAAGATGTGGCCGGATATGCTGGCATATAGGCAGAATATGCTGCTCTAGAGTCTCAGTAATAAAACAGCCATCACAAAAGTGTAAATGAGCTTTGTTCATGCCATCATAGAGCCTGACTTTTGGACTTGTTGCTGATAACAGTGTGGATGGTCATTTTTGTCTTAGGTCCAGAGCATCCGACGTTTATTTGTTCCAGAATAGATCTTGATAACCAAGAGATTCCTTCTTATTTACATCGTCCATCTGTCCCGTGTGTACAACCAAATATCCCCTGCACAAACTTTCTGAGTGATCTCTGATATCATACACCGCAGTTGCAAGGGGACATAAGTGGTAAGAGAGAGGTGGGAGTGATGTGGTTTTGTTTATGACTAATTCTTCACCTGCATCAAAGGGTTGTCTCACTTCTGAAGTCTTCTTTCTAAAGATGATGCATGTAACTGGCTCCAGTTCTAACCACTGCTTTGGTGCTCGGTTCACTTCAGAATCCAATTAAAAGCCTTGCTGATAACTATGGAAGCTCTCAAGGCCCCTTCTTAAATCCCAGGCCTTGTTTAATGGCTCACTGCTCTAACATGTCTACACTTTGGTCTGCTATTGTTGTGTTGAATAAGATATACTGACTAAAACACTGTTTTGAATAGGGAAGCCGGTTTTTGCTCTCTAAAACACATACAGATGTTTTATGACAGATGTTTTTTATTTAATGATCCTAACCAATGACATCTCAACATTGCCTCGTTTAAGATCTGATATAGAACAGTAATACATCTCTTGGCTACTTTAAGCCCAGATTTAGACCGGATTTTATAAACAGACTCAATATTTAGAGTAAAACCACACATTTAATAAACCTTTCCCTTTTTTTTGTTGAATGGCTCGAGCAAGATGACTAAATTGAACATCTTGAGAGACATAAAATCAATTAAATGGTGTTTACATAAAATCGCTCTGTCTGTTATTTGTTTCCTGAGTCTTTGTGCAGAAAACCTTCAAACTTCAGCAACGATTCTCCCTGTCTTGTCCTCTCGGATAGCTTTTCAGCCAAGTTGTCGATACTTTTATCTCTCAGACACTGCTGTCTCAGGCAGAGCTCTCTTTCTTTCATTTCCCGTTTCGTCATCTTTCCTCATCTTGCCATCTACAAAAATGCGGTGAACCAAACATCAACTGCTGTCTTATAAGGACTGAAAGAGCTTTCAGACGTAAGAGCTTTATTTTCCTACCAGTGCTTGCTATTGTTACCTGCTGCCTTCTGATTACCCTGAGGCAATTAAGAGAATGAAGGAGAACTAGAGAAACACAAAGGGGTCTGATGTCAAGCCTGTGATGCCTCCATGTGTCACTCAGCATGACGTCACCTAGTGCCTCTAAATCTTCATCAAAGACACGTGAGTCATTGTGTGGATTCCCTGCCACTGCTAACGAGATTCCCCTCATCAAGTCCTTTAATCTGTATGGAAGAATCGGACGGGCTGAAGAGTAAAGTGAATCTGGAACGAGGGAAGCCGAGGCTGAAACCAGAACATAGTGATCTTATTCTGTGAGGGCCAGGACACACATCTCCACTGGACTTTTCTTTTTTTCTATCTTTTATTCTTCTTTTCTCCAATTTGTTTTGAAGCTTTGGGGATTGTCTGCAGGTGGTGGTGTTGAAGGCCATCTGGCTGGCTGCTTTATCGGGATTTCATGCTGTAAGCAGCTATCCAACCGTGACCACCTGCATGGGTAAGAATACTGTGGACCGGAGGACCATGATAAGTTGGCGTTGTGTGTGAATAAACAATCAACCTTAAAAATAAACTCTGTAATTCATATAGAGTAATATTTTTCACTTTCTGTCCTTGTGTGGGTTCCAGCTTTCCATTTTAGTAACCTCCTTAACCTCCTCTAGATGATAAACACTTCATCTGTGTATGTAAGCGGTGTGCGTGTGAGGCCAAAGTCGGTGTCTGAGCCTTGTCTGACTGCCGTCCTTGTCCTTGGCAGGTCTCAACCTGAATTATTGCTGCGAGATGTGAGACTGCCAGAGCTACACAACATGTGCGAAGGAGAAAACCATTACATTTCCACCCGTCACCTGTCGAGGAAGTAGGGGTGTGGTCGCTCCCACTCTGCCCGAGAGCTGCCGTTCATCATGGAGTCTATAGTGAGAGTGAAAAAGTCGCTGAGGAGACCCATCAGGAAGCTGACCGGCTGTGTTTCAGGGGCAAAGGGGAGGTGGCTGTGCGCCAAACGCAGGAGGAAGAGGAGCAGAGGCACGAGAGGCCGCGGGGGATGCAGCATGTTGGGGAAGACCCCTCCCCTGCGAAGTGCGCCTCCCAAAGACCCGACAGTCATTCGCCCGTACCAAATAGAACTGGAGAAGAAGAGGCAAGTGGACAGTGTGCATCATGCAGAGTGGGGGAGGAAATAGGCAAATGCTTTAAGTAAACTACAGCTGTAAGAATACAAAATTACAAACCTACACTGTTTATTTTAGGTTTTATTTGTCACAATAAGCAAGTCTTTTAGATCAATTGTATAAAAGCAGTTATAAGCATTTATTATCTGATTATTGCACTTTGTTAACATAAATAAGGAAAAAGCATTTGGAGGTGCTGTAAAGTGCCACAAAAACTTGAGCAACAGGCTGAGTACCATAAGAATAAATAACAGAGGAGCCTTAAGTGCACATGCTGTGAGCAGGTGTTGTTCTGTAAATTAAGTTTCACCCGAGGAATAAAAATTTTTGCCAAATGTAATTCACCCCGTGAGAACACTCAATGGCAATTAAACCATCAAAAGGGTTTTCTTTAGTGCGGCGCTTTCCAAAGTCTCACATCCACCACTGCATCATGAAGTCATTAGAGGAGGCAGCTGAAATGAGCTGAGGTAGCACACGTTGCTTTTAGCTGAATGCTGTCTGTAATACTTCAGGGCTGTGTGTGTTCACAGGAAGCTGCGGGAGGCGATGAATGCGCAGAAGAACGCAGAGAGAGCAGCCATGAGAGCTCACTTCAGGAGAAAGCATCGGCTGTTTGAGGTTTGTCAGAGCAACACATCATAAATCATGTTGTTGCTACAGTTTCAGGTCTGAGGCACATGATTTTATCTGATGTGAAGCAGTTGTTACACAAGGCTGTATGCTTTTATACAACACACACACACACACACACAAACACACACACACACACACACACAGGAAATAAGCATGACATGACACTATGTGTTGGTGGCACATAATGTGTTGAAATTACATGTTGGCACCATGGAAACAGCATAATTGTAACACATTAAAAGCCTCCACCATAAAATACACTTCTAAAGAGGACATGCTTATTTCTTGTGTTTCTGTCTGACCAGCCTGGACTTTCTGCTGTTTTGACTTTTCTCTGAAATCTTATTCAAACTTCTTTCAAAATATTCACACGCTTATTTGATCATTCTTTTAAAAATGGATCTTTCCTCATGGGTTCTTGTTCATATTTCTCATTTCCACAAGCACTATTGTCTGACAGATTTCTCACAGGCTTTTCTTTGTGTGCAGTCTGATGGGGAATTTTGCAGATGAGTCTGCGATTCTTTTTATGTCAGCCATACCGAAGTATCGCATGAAAATCCGCTTATCAATCAGTGGTTTCACTCTAGACTCTGGTACTTGCAGGCAGTGCGCCAACCACCTGTTTAAGCAACAGAAAAAGAAGAGTTTAAATGAGTGTTTTCTTGTATTCTTTCAGTAAAGAGGTTATTTTCCAAATGGCTTGATAAAGATATCTGAAATACAAACCACTGGGGGAAAACTCTCCCTTTAATCATTAGACATCAAACATTAGTCATTCATTTGAAAGACCAAAATTCTAAACATGCAGATTTTTACAGACAGTGAAGTTATTGTTCATAGAAGAATTTCTTTTAATTTACAGATGTTTTTAATTTCTTTTCCATCCTTGCTGCACGTTAGTGTCTAATGACCAATGTGGACACAAATGTGGGGTTCATTTTGATTATCCAGTTTTTATTTTTAGCATCTTTCTGAGCCCTCAACCCTCTTCTTCTCCTGTTTTTCCAAAATGATCCAGAGCCCTAAGGACACAAACCACCTGAGGTCTGCTGGCGGCAAAGTGTCTCTCCCCCACGAGCTGTCGAAGATGATTCAGCAGGATACCAAAACCAAGGACGACAGCTTCAGCCTGCTACGCGCCTTTCGAGGCCTCAGCTTCAACACGGCGGCGCTCACAGGCAGGAAAGCCAGCAGGAAGTCCACTTCTATGCTGACAAATAGGGACTCTTGTAAAGTCATGTGATCAACACTCTAAACGAGTACGGCATTAGAGTGGGAACGAGCATGATTGCTGCTTCCACTTGACATTTTATTATGATTTCCCTGAACATGCAGACTCAGTCTGATCATACTTGTTGTCATGATGAGAATATGGATTTCTGACTTTCCTTTTTTTAACTTCATCGTCAAGGTCAAAAACAAAGTTGACTTTTACAGTCAAGTAAAATTTGTAAGTAGAACAACAAAGAAAAATAAGAAATAATCAAATATATGCACATGTTAAATTGGAAAAATGAACAAATGATCTATTTGGATGTCATGCAATGCTCGACACCCAAATAGCTCCATGATTTAATCTGCATCTTTGCACATCTAAGTAGCAGCAAGTTGGATGACCACAGTGCTCTCACAGTGTTGTAATGACGAAGAAAATTTGCTAAACAATAAAAAAAAAACAATAAAAGTAGGCCATAAAATCACAAATCCAAGGTGAAAACAGTCAAGAAACCAGTGGAGTGATGCCAAGACAGATTCATTTAAAGGTGGCGTATGACACAGAAAACATTGATTTAGACTGATATACACGGCGCATTGCAATGATCTATTCAAGAAGAGATGAAATTGGAAATAAATCCTTCCAAATCTGGGGAAGGGGGGTTAAGTCTTCAACTTGGCAATCACCTCTTTTTGTTATCTCTTGTTTAAGAATTGAACTAAATGTAATGGCCAAAAAAGTTTATAATCTATCTTTTCTAAAATCTTTTCTAAAATGCGCTTAAAAAGCATAAAACTGGCGGCAGACTTGATGCATCTTGTTAATTATGTATGACCTTCAACCAAATAACTAATACACATTTGCAGTGCCAACAAGATATCAGATTGCAAAATACACTCATTGGTACACAGAGAAGTATGTAGCAATTTCACAATCAAGGCTCAAACACTTATTTACGTTATCAAACATTATTTACTTTTTTACTGCCCTCCCACCTGCTGATGGCTTCGGTTTGGAGTTAAAAGAGCAGGGTTTGGGTTAGATGTTCAAAAATACATGAAACTAAACATTTGCACACACTACAGTTTAATACTCACTGGTATTAAACATGATGTGACGACATGACTCAGGAGTTTTAAGCCAGGAGTGTGAAACTACAACATGTTGGACAGAAGTTTCTATTTCACAGTTTCTGGCGGGTTGGGGGGGGGACTTTAAATGAAGTGTTTATTTTGAGTAAATTCTGATGCAGCGATGATTCTGACTGATGATTTATGACAAGTTAAAGTATTATCACATTGAATCTAATGTGTCATAGTTTTGTTTAAAATATGTTTGATTTCACTTTTTTTTTAAATCCATATTTCAGTGTGACATAATATTGTTACATAAGCTGAAAGGGAAGGTTTTCTCATGGTGACGCATCAGTATTTTTCTGCTAGTGCTACCGTAGCTAGTGTACCAGGCTGTTGCAACTCTTTAAATGATTTACATCCAACTGGATGATCTATACACAAGTAAGGAACCTCAGGGCCACATGTTCACATTTAAACATTCACCCGAGTGATGAATTGATAAAATGTGCTCATTTTGTATGATAATGTTTTTACTTTGTCTTGATATATTCAGTTTGTATCACATCTACTGTACCAAACAGAGCCAAACACATATTGGTAATGTCTGCGCACCAAATGTTAAGCTGCAAACTTCTTGCTTTGACTGCTTTGTTTTTGTGGAGCTAATTTTGGTGTGTAAATAGTCTCAAGCTGCCTAGTGGAAGGACTTTAAATATGAAGCAGAAGCCAAATAATCGTGTAACCATTTAGATACTGTATTTTTTGCTTATTAGCTTGGACAAAAAAACTTGTAATAAAGACTTTTTTGGTCAAGTGAGACTCTCTGTTTCACCCTTTATCTTGTGTGCTCGTGTGTGTGTGAGAGTGTTGCATTAGCCTGACATTCTGGCTCTGTTGTCTTTCTCTTGAACTCTGACACTTCAGATTCATAAATCATCATCTCCTATCAGTTCATTAGAGAGATAACCCACATCCAAGGCTCTGTAAGAGGCTGGAGTTGGAGGAGAGAAATAATCAGTCAGAGACAACATCTACTCTGGATGAGACCAGCTGACACATCTCGTCTGGACCATGAGCAGCATGTCCATGGGAGTGACTGTGTGTGTCAGAGCACAGGGCGCTGTGTCCAGACTTTTAGGAACCTCACCACAAAAGGGTTTTAGTACGACTGCAGCAGGTACTGTAGTGGATGGAAAGTTAGAGGGGGGGAAAGGAGCAGTGAAGGAGGTCAGAAAGAAGGGTGTGGATGGACGAGTGCGTAGCTTTGAGGAGATCCCTCACACAGGGAAGAATGGCTGGATCAACCTGGTGAAGTTCTGGAGAGAAAATCGTTTCCAGCAGCTCCACAAGCACATGGAGAGGACCTTCAACGTCCTCGGCCCCATCTACAGGTAGAAGCGTACGTTTCAATACGTTTGTAAAGTACATTTGTGTTCACACCAGCCCTTCTGTGTTTGTGTAAAGGGAGAATGTGGGCACCCTGAGCAGCGTGAACATCCTGTTGCCATCTGACATCAGCGAGCTGTTCAAATCGGAAGGGCTGCACCCTCGACGGATGACCCTGCAGCCGTGGGCAACACATCGAGAGATACGCAAGCACAGCAAGGGAGTCTTCCTCAAGTATGTGCCGCATATGTGCTTTAATGACTCACATGATTTACATGCGTGTAAGCAGTTCAGTTCCCTTCTGTGGGCAAAGCCTCCATAATTTTAGTTGTTGCATTTTAGGATTAAGATCAATTCAAAGCCTTCTTCCCATGACACACAAGTCTGTCTGTAGAAAAACAAGCCAAGTTGGATCAAAAGAAACACAGTCTCGGTTGCCTCCTGCCAATTCTACTCACTGATGGATGGCATGCATGGACGTCTCCCACTGTGGAATTATTGTTTCTGGGATAAAAACCAAAGTGGGAAAAAGTCCAGCTATTTAGTGCTGAACCACTAAGTTGGAGGACATTAAAAAATGATCAAAATTAAGGGATGAAAGACTGAGCTATCCTGAGTTTTTATTGCTAAAAAACACTGACTTCTGCGCTTCCCATAGTTCAGTTTAGCTGTGAAATGCTTAATCTCAAAACTCTCTATGTGACCACAAGCTGTCATGATGTTTGATTTTGGATAGCAGCGCTTATATCAAGGGGCACGCAGGTCTATTATCCACTAAATTAGAGGAGACATTACAGGTGAACAGGATAAAGTGTGCGATAACACTACAACACTTTCCTGGTTGATTACGCAGCTGAAGAAAATTTTAACAAATCTTTTATCAGATATGCAACTAAGGAATTATCTCGTTAACATTGTCTCACTTTCATGGGCACCCAGTACACTAAACATGGTCAAACAAACACCTGAATGTGTTTTGGATGTTTTTGCTCCATCAGTTCAATCACTCTGCTTCCATTCAACTTTTAGAAACTCTAGATTCTTTACTTTATTTCAGTAAAGGAGAGGTGCATGTGCTATAAACCCCCACTCTTTGCTTCACAGGGAACTTGTTAAATGGGCCTATTTTAATGCTTCACTGTGACTCCGCAGGAATGGCGAGGAGTGGAGAACTGACCGTCTGCAGCTCAACAAGGAGGTGATGATGAGTGCGGCCATAACGCGCTTTCTCCCCCTACTTGATGAAGTGGCAAAAGACTTCTGTCGAATGCTGCAGACGAGAGTGGAGAAGGAGGGAAGAGGAGAGGAGGGCAAACGCAGTCTCACCATCGATCCCAGTCCTGACCTTTTCCGCTTTGCACTGGAAGGTTGGAGGTCATCCCCATCACCCTGGTTTTTCCACTTGTCACGTGCTGAACTCGACATGATTTTATTTACACTGAGGTCACTAAATTCGGCTCCCCTCCCTCTTGCGTCACGCTCTCACTCAGCCTAAAAGTCTCAAATGCTGACGCAGGCTGCGACAGCTTCTGACATCACAGGGGGTTACACAATCTGCCAGAGCATAACCATTTGAAATACTTCAAAAGAAAAGCTTTCCCCTTGCACATATGTCACCGTGTCCCATCTCCATGCTTTAATTTGAAAACATTCCAGCCCTGTACGGGAACCAAACTTTATTCATTGAAGTGCATCTGCCCTTAACATATTCAACATGCAGGAGGTCAAGGAGAACATGCCGCTCTAAAAATAGAGATGATCAAAGCTGCAGCATTTCTTTTGCAGGTCTGCTCCTTTCATGTGTCTAACTACATTACACCACGTTCACAAGTGTGAATCCTTGTGTGACTCAGCGCAATATACACTTCTGAGTGTACGTGAGTGTGAACCTGATGACATTGAGTCATGTTGCTCTGATCTTGATGGGCCACAGCACACAAAACCAAGAGCTAATCCAGAGTGGGGAGAAACTCTATCCTTGTGGTTGATGTGAGGTTAATGTCACCCAAGCAAGTCTGCCAGGCAAAGGACGTGTGAGGGAGGGGGTTGCAGTTCCTTTGAGACATCATATGCACACAGAAAACAAAATAGATTGTCTATGTTGAGGAGGATTTGATAAATGTCATCTCTCTGTCTGGGAGGAAGATGTTGTTAAAAATGAATAAAATCAAGTGCTCACAGAATGTGTTCAACCCAGATCTTAAATTTACAAACTGAAAACATGAGTCAGAATGCTGCACAAATAATTTAAGAAAACATCTCAAACTGAGTCCATTATTCTCTGAAGTGTTTGTGCTTGTTTAGTTTGTTTGTTCACTCAGCTGTCCCCCCTGCAGCCAGTTGCCATGTGATCTATGGAGAGAGGATCGGCCTCTTCTCTTCATCTCCCTCGCTGGAGTCTCAGAAGTTCATCTGGGCAGTGGAGCGGATGCTCACAACCACCCCTCCACTCCTCTACCTACCACCTCGCCTGCTGCTCCGCGTCGGCGCTCCCCTGTGGACCCAGCATGCCACAGCGTGGGACCACATCTTCAGTCATGGTGGGAAAAGCTACAAGCACTTATTGGAGTCCAGGTTAATCTCTTTTTCCTGTCTCAGTCATCTTGTCTTTTGCTTCTTCCAGCGGAAGAGAGGATCCAGAAGGCATACCAGCGCCTGTCATCCTCCCCGAGTCCAAGGTCTGTGGCTGGGGCAGCTGAGGGGCGGTACACAGGAGTTCTGGGGCAACTTATGGAGAAAGGGACGCTATCTCTGGACGTCATCAAAGCCAACGTCACTGAGCTGATGGCTGGAGGGGTTGACACGGTGTGTGTTTGTATATTTTTGCGATTGTCTTCCTTGGCCTCGGTCTGTGTCACCTCTTATCCCATCCTATCTGCAGACAGCCGTACCCCTGCAGTTTGCTCTGTTTGAGCTGGGACGCAACCCGGAGGTGCAGGACAGGGTCAGGCAGCAGGTGAGGATGTCATGGGCACAATCAGGCGGTAACCCTCAGAAGGCCCTGCAGGGTGCACCACTACTGAAAGGCACAATCAAAGAGGTTCTCAGGTACAGAAATTCCAACACTTTAGCGACAGAGGGTTTCTTGCTCCTATTTCTTTGGATTTTTTTTTTTTTTTTTTTTACCACTTACCTGCACTTACCTTACTTACCTACACACACATTTTGTATGTGGCCACTTGCCTCTCTATACAGTGTAAGACACAGAAAACTATGTGTGCTGCAGAAGGAGTTATAATGCCTTTACAGGATTCTATGGGCCCCATACTAATGTGATCCAGTACAACAGCTCCTTCATAAATTCTACGAAGCATCTACATTTCCAGTTTTTGGCTGATGTTAAAAGGAGATCATTTTACTTTACTATTGAGATCATAGTGGATGATGGTAAGTTTCAGTGAGTTCAAAATATTTTCAATCATGAAATAATTAACAAAAAAAATAAAAAATGAATAAATTTTAAATAAATTTCTTAAGGAAAACACAGGCAAGATACCATAACTGTGTTTCTTTTTTCATAGATCTGAGCCTACTTTGAGACAGCTCAGTTGCATTTTGCTGCAGACTGTGAACTTGATGGGAGTTTGATTAGATATTCAGCTCAATTGTCAAAAAATAGCTTTCAGTTTAATAGGTGTCAAGTTCAAATTTCAAAACAAATCCAGTGATAGTGCTGAAAAACTAGTGACTCCTGAAGAAGAGTGAAACTAAAAACTTTATGAATTACTAAGAGCAAAAGGATTTGGTGAAGAGATTTTTTTCTCGGAGACTCACAAGGCAGACACTCCCAGCTGAGCTGAACCTTGATGGTCTCCAAAGCGATGCCTGTACCTGTAGCAAAAGCAACACCTGTGGTTTGAGAACAGGAATAAACTGAGGTCACAGAGTAAAAATAGCTTGTTCTTTTAGATCAGTGGAGCATGAAAAACAATCATGCTCTGAGCTTGAGAGCAGCTTTCTGGGAGCGTTTGTCTTCATCATTAGAAATGTATCAATCCTGAGTTTGTGTCGAATTTTGAGTGAGAATTCAAAGGTAGCATGCAGAAAACAAGAACCTGAGTGTGTGTGCTGGTTTCTATCAGGTTATACCCAGTGGGAATCACAGTGCAGCGGTATCCAGTCAGAGATATCGTTCTTCAGAATTACCACATACCTGCTGGGGTGAGTGTCCACACTGTGGCTTTCTTTCAACCAAACTGATTCTGGTACATTCAGAACAACATCTGAGCTCCACACGTTTGTCCATCAACTCTCCCCCGCAGACTATGGTCCAGGCCTGTCTTTACCCAATGGGCAGGAGTGCCCAGGTATTTGAGCATCCACTGCGCTTCGACCCCAGCCGCTGGAGCAGCAACAGGGAGGACGGCCGGAAAGGAGAAGTGACAGGGTTTCGCTCGCTGGCGTTCGGGTTTGGGGCGAGGCAGTGCGTTGGAAGGAGGATTGCTGAGAACGAGATGCAGCTTTTGCTCATGCATGTGAGTGACAGCAGACATGAAAGAGGAAGGAGTAAGAAAAAAGACAGGAAGGATAAGAGAGGGATCAGAAAGAAAGAATATGATGAAAGATAAAGCAAAGAGCTGAAAAAGCTAATGTTGACTCACAAAGCTGGAAAGATAAAAGATTTTACAAGTTAAACCTGAGTCTGCCAGGCAGTGCTCAGGTTCTTCAGTAAAAGTACCAGTAACACGAATGAAAAAAAAACTTTTATAGCTCATAAAAGTCAGAGTTGATTTTACCTGAAATATTATGGAGTTGTTGAAATAAACTGACTTCTCTAAGAGCTTTTTACCTGACCGGATTGAGGTGAAACTGGGTTTAGCAAGTTCATGTAAAGCTAGGCAGCATCTGTACATACTGCGAACCAACAGACCGCTGGCCACAAACAGGGAAAAGGCCTCACACTTCTCACTTTAAAGTGTTAGACATACAGCCTGAAAAAGACACAAAACAACCACAAATCATGTCAATATAGTTTGTGGATGTCATGTACCTCCAACTGTGTAGTTTACAGATATTTTGTGCAATCTTGTGCCACTTTGTGGCCTTTTTGCACCCGTTTATGATTGATTTTTTTTCATCCTGCTTTGGTGATTATAGTTTTCATTTTTATAGGTTGGGGGTTCAAAGAGCTACAAGCTTGTAGAGGTGTAAATTAAATATTAATGACGGAGAACAATAAAGATGAACCAAAGTAGAAGTTCAAGAGAGAAACTCGTTGGAATAAATGCTTACGACACCTTTAATAGAAAAGCAGTAACATGGCTTTTCACTTTGATTTGTTGTGGAGTAAAACTATACAGTAGCATAAAGTGTAAATACTCTAGTAAAATACAAGTATCCTTTAAAAATTCTGTCTTGTCTTGACTCCTTCATCATCACCCCCCATCCTCCTCTCTCTTTGTCTAGATCCTGCTGAGCTTCCATCTCAGCGTGCCTTCCTCAGAGGATCTCAAAACCACCGTAACCCTCATCCTCCAGCCAGAGACTCAACCAAGGATCACTTTCAGCAAGCTTTGACACAAAAAAGAAAGATTGTGCCATCATTTAATCACCCAGTTTAGAACGGTTTACTTCTTCATTCCTCGTTCTTCTTAACGATGAGCCTTTTGTGCATCCTTATGCTTTGCATTTACTTATGATGCAGACAAATAAAGTGTTAGTTCCACCTACCCTCTTGTCTTTAACATGTCTGAGCTTGCAAAAGCACCGTCGCCGCTTCTGTCCAATGGATGGCGCTAAAACTCACACTAACACATTGATTTCCTTAAGTCGCGCTTGTTCCTTCTCACCTCATTATTGACCTGCTTCGCGCTGAGTCCAACAGGTTGGTCATTTCCTTTCTTAACTTTACTATTTTTAGACTACAATGTGTGCCTGTGCTGTGAGGGCCAGTATTTGCTGGCTTCTTTTGGTATGATGCTGTTATGTAAGAAGAATGTTGAGTTTTAGCTGCTTTTGTCGCTCCAGCAGATAATGATCTCTAGGTCCGTTTTCCTTTTGTCACTTGTTTGCTTTCTTTTGTTTCTTCTTCCCTCCCCCACAAAAAAATAATAATCTGGGAGAAAAAGGCATAATCAAACTGGAGAAAGTTTTATGGTTATACTGCGGCATTACTCCTGGAGTGTCATTTTTTGTATTTTTAGTGATGCATATTTTATTTGGATATCATAAAGTTGCACTTTGGTCTGCGTGCGTAAAAGTGACCTTTGATGCGTCAAAGTCAAAGTGCAGCGTTTGCAATCTCATGCAAGGTGTGGGCTTCACAGGCAGAGAGCTGCTGGTTAGATTTTCAGCCGTCAGCGAAGGAGCAAAGGTCTGTTTGCTTTTTTAGCTAAAGATTTACGCCTTCTGTCAGCCTTAGTTTGTGCGTGACTGCGCATGGATACAGCGTGCAGTCTTCAAAAGCTCGCTGGAACTTCAGTAAATCCCCTCAATCTGTTGTCTCACACATGTACAGTGTAACACCAGTCTCACAGATTTCTAAATATGATCTTGGGATGAAATAAAAAACCTGCAGGAGAAAGACATAAACTTTATGACATAAAGCACATAATGAAGGAATGTTTTACTCTCTGCTGAGTTTTTATTAACTGTTAAAACATTATGAAACAGTCAGCTGGTTTAAGTTTATCCTCCAGCACAACACATGCTTTTGGCTTTACTCCTACTGACATGATGAACATGGTCAAAGTCTTGCTGGCCAGACTCACCATTTTTTTTAATGAATTATTGATATTTAATGATAACCTATTGCCATTGTGTTGTAACGCAATTTGTGATCAGGTGACAAAGATAAGTGATCGTAATCGGCTCAAATTACATTTGAAAAAAATGTGCAAAAAGAATTAGTTATATTGTTAAGAATTATTTCAAGCTTTGGAATCTTTAGAACTTGGTTCTCACTGGTTTTTCATGAGGATAGAAATATTAAACTCACTTTATTTGTACTTTAAATGGTTTTCGCACATCCAACCTCTCTCTGGTCCTGGCGTGTTGGAGGAAATCACTTAAATCTAAAAAAAAAAAATGAAATAAAATAAGAAATAACAGGTATTTTCATACCATCACAACCTATCGATCTTACAATTGTTGCTTTTAAAAGCAAGCAATTAAAAAAAACCTCACTTTTATTACATTACTTCTTCTTTCAGCCTCTTAGAAAGTGTGATACTAGAGTATCACGAGTGTTTGACCCCTGGAAGAAAGCAAAAAGGAGCAATTTGCAATCTGTCAGAAAGAGGCTTTAATACAAATCGCATCATAGAGATGAAGGCTTTCCTGAAATGATCTGTTGTAACTAATGATATGATATTTCTACTTTCCTGGGAACTTCCTGAAATTACTGGAAGGAATTTCTTTTCACCCAATGTTTGCGTGACTCTGACATAATAAGGGCTGTGTCACTTTTTTGGACAGTTCAGAAGATTGTTAATGTGTCATATCCTGGATTCAGGTACAAATTCGGTTGAAACTAAATATTGTTTTCATGACTTACAAATTATCTAACTAAAGAAATAATTCATGAGCCTAAAGATGACAAAACTGACAGAAATTGGTGAAAAATGTTCATCAGCAGAAGATATTTTTTTCGAGAAGTACTCTTACTATATACATATATATATATATATATATATATATGGATGTAAATAATAAATTATTTTAATGATTGCTACTTGATAGAAAATGGATGGATGGATTGCTACTTGTTCTGCATTCGTAATATTTTTTCTTTAATAGACAAATACTAAGAATACTATATACAAAATAATGAAAAGCAGCTGTTTGCAAATAGTGCAACACCTTGAAGTCAGTGTTAGCATTAAATAACCCCAGCTTTGTAATTTGGGGAAGTGTAGTACAACGTTTTGGGTCATGACTGGTCTATTGAGAAAAAAGTTTTCCATTTTTAGCATCACGTTGACCCAGTGAGGCCGCACCACCTTTTACCAAACTGTGGAAGTGGGAGGAGAGATTAGGGGGCAGCGGAAGGGTCGGAGAGTAAAAAATTAATTAAACAGGCTCTTTCAGGTGATAGGACACGCAGTGAAAGACAAGCGGACAACACTGGGGAAGGATAGAGACAGAGGAGGCAATCTTGACAATTTACATAAGTAGAATCAAATAAACTGAGAGGATTTGGTCTGTTCAGAGAGAACGCTCAATATGGGTAAGTGGGACAATGAGTCTCTTTTGTGCTGCTCTTTTGTGCGGAGCAGTTTGCACCTCTCCATTCAACTTTGATATAGTTTAAAATCTAAAAAAATATCATTATATGATTGTTTATGGTTAATAGCAGGAGTTTTGTATACAGTTGATGGTCAGAGGCTCACAGTCATTATTATTTTTTAAAAGCAGTTTTTTAAAATCAAGCCATTCTGCCAGATTATTCTCCTCAGTTGCCTTGCCCTGCAGTATTGTTTGTCAGATGCTTTTTAACCTCAGTGCAGAGCTATAGTGGGACAAAAATCTGCCCCCCTACCTTGAGTTAACTGATTGACTGTGCACAAACACACAGGCTGACCTGCGTTTGTTTGTGAAGCGTAAACAGGTTATTCCTGATATATTCTGTCCACGCCTGCCACCAGCTTCCCCTCTCTTTTTATCAGTCATGATGTCTCTGCATGGACTGATATTTCACAGCTTCAGGGTCTTTGACCTGAAGTCTTCTTTATTTATAGGCTTCCAGGAACAGGTATCAGCGTGTGTGTTTGTAAGTGTGCACACGGAGGGGATGTTTCAAAAGAGGATCTCAGTGGGACCCGTGATGATGTGTGCAGCAGTGTGGCAGAACTGGGTCACGAGGAGGTGCGAGGAAAGGGAAAAAGACATAAAGTGGAAGATGAAAAGCTGACAGATATTGAATCCACAGGGTGGAGGAGTGTTGCAAGTTTGCATTAATCTGCAAAAAACTCTCAGTCACCAATTGACTCTGGGGAGTTTTGCCAGGCTTTGTCCTTGTACTGTATGTCCATTCAGTGCAGAGGACTTGAGCTGACTCCTTAAACTAAAAAGTGACACAAGACAAGTTTGTTAGGAGGTCATAACAGAACAGCAAATAAAAGGTTTTTCTCCTCCCCCTGCTTCCTAGATCTAACATTCATCATTCCTTCACCTCACCCCTCTTCATCCTCACACTCGCACTGTTTTGCTGTTTGCACTGATCTTGTCTGCCAGGCTGTCCGCTCACCATCACCGTTTTTACTCCCTGCGCTGGCAGACTTGACCGACTGTGACATCCTTCAGATTGAATTCCATTGTTTGGGATCAAAGAACTCATTTAAGCTCTACAATGCTTTGCTTGAAAGATACAGTCCACGTTTCCTGGTTTGACCCCTCAGTTAGTGACTGGTGGTGGTCGAGTCACTGGAATAGGATGCTGAAAATATTATACCAGTTTGAGTTTCTTTTTTTAAGGTAAAAATGTCTTTAAAATGATTTAAAGACTGTTTTCATCTAATATGATTTTTGTGACAAAGGATCAAATATTTGCACATGAAATCACTCCAACCACAAATGATTCTGGCCCAGCTTCTGATAGTTCCTTCACATCTGTTAAACACATTAGCAATGCTGTAATTTTGGCCACAACTTTACTGTTTTGCTTCACTCTCAAAACTCTTTGAAGCTTATTTTTCAGCAGCTGTTGTCTTGGAAATAGCTCTAATCACCTGACTGTCAGACTGCCAGATATTTCTTTTTGGGTTGAGCTAAAATGACAAAAAAAGAAATATTGGGCTTGTGCTTGTCGGGGGAATAGAGATGGGATGAATGCGCATGAATGCTAATGTTGTTCTGTTTCTGCTGTATGTGTAATGACACTTTTGCCATGATGAAGAAAAATCCTTTATCTGTCACCTAAGTATTACAGAACCATGAAATCCTTTCCCCACATATCCAAGCTTATTAAGAAGCTGGGATCACATCAGGACCCCAGAGCAGTGGTGCATCTCCTCCATGACTTTTAACCATGCTGCATTCTCCTCGGTACAGTTATGATGAAAGCTGAAGAACACATCATACAAACAAAGCCTCTGCTGACAAAACTCTGCTCGGCCTTCTTCTTTATTGCAAACATTTTATGTGGCACAGTTTACTTCAATTTATTATAAAATATGCAGTTGTTTGTTTTTTGTTTCATCTCTTTATTTTCTTGAAACGATGCCAGTGACGGATTTATCAGCATTTCAATTCATGCTGCATTCCCATTGGTTATTTCGTAGACTTCATTACATTGTGAGATGATAACTGCAGGATTGTATCACCACCATCTCTCCTTGAAAGACTGTTACAGCTGAAAGACCGCAGGGGCCACAATCAAGGATGTAATTTTTTGCTTAGTACAGCCCAAAGTTGTACACTGTAATTAATATAAATGAAACAATTATCCATGACATTATGACCACTTGCCTAATATGGAGTAGATTCTCCTTGAGGGGCCAAAGCAAGGACAAAATAACATCTTGAGGGTGTCCTGGAGTGTTGTGGAGTGGGGTCGTTGTGCAGTGATTGTGCTTCCCATCAGATCCCATCGAATTGGCATGTTGGGAAGCAGATTTTTTCCCACTGTTTCCCCCACTGTCGCTGGGGGAGGCTTCTATATTTTTTTCTAGCCATGTTGAGGATGTGACTGGTCTGCAGAAATGTTCAAGTAGTTGGCAGTTGTCAGAGTAGGATCCATGTAAATGCCAGAATGTATGTTTTACCAGCATGAAATGTCAGTGTTACTCATATTACTTCTCAGTGGTCATAATGTTATGGCTGATCAGTGTAAGGGGCTTTGCTCATGGGTCCAGTGGGGGCCCTTCAGGGACTTGGACCCAGTCACTGTCACGGTGGCCTAACAGCTTCATAGATTAAAATATACCAGGGTTCTGCTACACTGTGCTCTGCAACAGCCGGTGCT
This sequence comes from Odontesthes bonariensis, assembly GCF_027942865.1. NCBI lineage: Eukaryota > Metazoa > Chordata > Actinopteri > Atheriniformes > Atherinopsidae > Odontesthes > Odontesthes bonariensis. The sequence continues at coordinate 25,198,849 of NC_134510.1, forward strand.
TAAATCAAGGTGTTGTATGAAAGGGCTGCACGGGGGTGTGGTCTGCACTCCCGCCTGGGGCCTTTCTGTGTATGCGTGGGTTCTCTCCGGGTACTCCGGCTTCCTCCCACCATCCAAAAACATGCATGTTAGGTTAAAGGTAGGGTAGGAGATCCTGGATTTTGAGTCCAGCGAAGCTGCATTTTGAAAATACACAGGTAAAAAGTCCCAACCCTTTTCTTCACTTTCCCCCCGAAGGCACGCCTCTAGAGTACATGAACGCGCACGAGCACGAAGGTGCACGAGCGCTGTTCTGACAGCAAGCATCGATCGTTGCCGTATTTAGTATTTAGTATTTAGTTTATGCTAACTATACGTTTAATAATGCTAGATGCTAGCCAAGCTGGCTCTAGTTTAGCTTCCTGCCAAGCTTCGTTCACGGAGCAGGGTACGCGCACAGGGGGAAGGAGGGGGAGGGAGGAGCAGATTGCAGTTTGATAGACGGCATCAGAATCCAATCATTGTGAACGGTCCGTTCACAATGATTGGATACTGTTTTTCCTAGATTGTACGTTCTAGAGGCCACTAAAACTTTTCATATTTGTGTCAAAACTTTTAATTAATTGGTTGCAATGGGGGTGTGAAGAGTATTTCAAGCAATATGTAAAAAAATGTTCCAGAAAAAGATCCCCTACCCTGCCTTTAATTGGTGTCTCTGAAATTGTCCTCAGGAGTGAGTGTGAGCGTGTGTGGTTGTTTGTCTCGTTTGTCTTTGTGTGGCCCTGTGATGGACTGGCGACCTGTCCAGGGTGTACCCCGCCTCTTGCCCGATGACTGCTGGAATAGGCTACAACAACCCCCCCCCCCCCCCGACCGACGGATTCAGAGGGTATAGAAAATGGATGAAAATCCACGCTGTTTTAAGTTTTCACTCTCTCTTTTTTTCCTTTGGCATTTGTTTCTGGAGGATTTGCTTTTATAGTCCTCTTTAGGATGGAGAAAGATAACAACATGCAGCTCCTCAGATGACAACAAGGATGCTGCCATAGTCTCTTACAAGTCTGATTACCTCCTCTGCGAAAGCACGATGTCTCATTTCACCACCTTCTGCTCCGACAGACACGAAGATAACGTTTTTCTAAACACTATGTGACATCCAAAAACAACCTGTCTCGGATGAAACGGCAACCTTTGTGGAGAGCTGCTATCTTTATTTGCTGCAAATGTCAGCTTAAAAATTGGTTGAAATCCCCTCATATTATCTTTTCAAATGAGAATTTGTCAGAATATATATAATGGTGTGTATTTCTTTCATATTATTAACTTGCAAAACGGCTGAATGTCAGCATGTAATTTTGTGTGGCCTCTGCAGAGAGTTTCTGGTTAGTTTTTTTGTTGTTGTTATCATCAGAAATGCTGCTCTGACCTTATATCTGTTTGTGGTGGTGCATCATTAGTTTTTACAGATGAAGCTGGCAGTAAAGTTTCATGACAAACTTGGCCCCACTGACAACATTCTTTTGTCGCCGTAGCTTGCATCAGGCGCTACTCGGATGTGATGAAAATGCCAGACTCTTTCATTCAGCACCAACAGCTGGATGCCAGCATGGCTGACACCTTCTTGGAGCATCTCTGTCTGCTGGACATCGACCAGGAGCCAATCACAGCGAGAAACACCAGCATAATCTGCACTATCGGTGAGTGTGACAGCCGGCTGCAGACGCCAAGTCTCAGTTTCAAGTTTGTTTTCTGGCAGCTGTTGCGTGTCATCACTGTCTCCCTGTCAGACCGCCAGGTCCTGGGTGGCCTTCAGTGTGTTGGCAGGGCTTTGATCGTCATTTGTTGCACATTTAAGCTCTTGCTGCCTCTTTCTGTCTGTCAGATTGTATTCTTCATTTCTCATAAGAGCAAGTGGAGTAGGGTGACAGGTGGACAGACAGACGATTTATTTTAATCCAAGCTTGCAACCAAAAATCATTTAATTGTTTTCTTTGCAAGTAAAATAGCAGCCAAATATGAAGAAATAGGGGGGAGGAAAAGCTATTTCAGAGTTACTGTTTCAAGCAGACGAATAACCCTGCATCCCAAAAAGTTTGGACAAAATCAACTGTTTTTTATTTAAAGTAGCACAAAGACCACATTATCAATTATTTAACTGTTTTTTGGAAATCATTTGGAAGCTTAAGGCAAAATAAAAGACGTGAGCAAGAAAAGACTGGAAAAGTTGTAAAATGCTAAAGATATCCCCCAGTGGAACATCTCTAGTTAATTTGGTTAATTGGCAACATGGCACTCACATAAAGGATAATCAAGAAAAGTATCACAGAGATTTCAGAAGTGAAGATGGGGTTAAGTTCAGCTTCATAAAAACTGTGTGGGTGAAAACTTAAAGGGATATTTTTCTGTCTCCTCAACATTCATTAACAATGGTTTGTTTTCTATAGGTTCTTTAAGTTTCCTTTCTTTTCATTGCGATCGTCTAGGGGCTGCTTTGAGCCCTCGTTCCCAAGTGTGTTGTAAAGGGTCACAGGACCAGTTCGCAGTCAGTTTAGTCATCAGTTAATCTAACATGTATGTCTTTGGGCTGTGGGAGGAAAAAGAAAACCCCCACAGGCACAGGAGAGAGTTGCATACTCCACACACAACGGCCCCAACTGAGGTTAGAAACAGGCTGCGAGGAGAGACTGCGTCACCATGGTGTTGTGTTGTTAAAAGAAGAGGTGATGCAACACATGTGTAAACATGCTCCTGTCCCAACGTTTAGAACCATGGGGCTGGTAGTAAACTCAAAGGGAGAAAAAATGTCTTGTAATTCCTCAATTTTGACACTTGACGTGTGCTTTTTCATAAACTACAGGGTTTAAAGGGGAACTGCGGTATTTTCAACATTAAGCCTCTTTTCTGAGTCGTCTGCAATGTTTTAGAACCCCCCTCATCGCTTTTTTGATGTTTACTGCTGTCTCCGGTATTTGCCTAATTTTGATTCATCTCAACCTGCTTCAGAATGGCAAGTCATGTGCATGTTCTAAAAGGTCCGTAAAAGCACAATAAACGTCTGTTTTCAAAATAATCAACTCACCGGAGTGGTTACTGGTGTGCACTGGTAATCCATATCAAATTTCGTGGCGAAAAGTTGCTTCTGTCGTGTTTTATTTGGCAGCTCGTTCATGCTCGCACTATTTTCTTAGCGGTGGCGGAGTAATATCAACGAACATCCAGTACAAAATGTCAAATAAAACACGACAGAAGCAACTTTTCGCCACGAAATTTGATATGGATTACCAGTGCACACCAGTAACCACTCCGGTGAGTTGATGATTTTGAAAACGGACGTTTATGGTGCTTTTACGGACCTTTTAGGACATTCACATGACTTGCCGTTCTGAAGCAGGTTGAGAAGAATCAAAATTAGGCAAATACCGGAGACAGCAGTAAACATCAAAAAAGCGGTGAGGGGGGTTCTAAAACATTGCAGACGTCTCAGAAAAGAGGCTTAATGTTGAAAATACCGCAGTTCCCCTTTAAATGATTTGCAAGTCATCTTATTTTCACATTTTACACAGTAACCTAACAGAGTTGTCTTTTTTTTTTGTCTCATCACAAGTCCCAAACACAAAGAAATTCATTTTAAAATGACAGAAAACAAAGAAAAACACCAGAAATAATAAATAAAATTTGTTTTGGGTGATATAAATGAACAACTGATTGTTTAGTTTCTTCTGTATTTGCCATTAAATGATTCTTAACTTTAAAGTATCATATTCTGTCTTTTATTATTTTTTACCTCTCAGGTCCTGCATCTCGATCAGTCCCCAAACTCCAGGAGATGCTCAAGGCTGGGATGAATATTGCTCGTTTGAATTTCTCTCATGGCTCCCATGAGGTATGTACAACACACCATGTTTGTTCCCATTCTCACAAACCAGCATTGCTTGGTTTTTCACTGACTCTGTCTTTGTCTTTCAGTACCACGCTGAGACCATTAAAAATGTCAGAGAGGCTGTGGAGACCATAACCTCGGACCCTTTGTATTATCGATCAGTGGCCATCGCTTTGGATACGAAGGGTCCAGAGATCCGCACCGGATTAGTGAAAGGGGTGAATATGTTGAACTATCAAACAGTATAATAACCAGTAAGAGTAAGAGGTGAATAGGATATGTCGACTCTGTGTGAAACACATCATTAGTTACAGGTTGTTACTTCTCTCGGAAACACAACAGCTGTGGCCGTGTGCTGCTTTGCATTTTCATCACCATCTTGTTGTTTGGTTCTCAGTGTTGCTGTCACCCATCATCTGCTTTGTTGAGTAAATACCTCTGAGCTGTTGGCATCCTCTTCATGCCTTGATTAGCTTGCAAAGTGCTCTGCATGACATGCGATCTCCACACTGAGCCTTGCTTCTTGCGTCTCCTCTTAAATGAGTTCAGTTGTTCCTCTGGAAGAAAGATCCGTGACACTAAGTCTCTTCTCTGCTTTATATGATTGTATATTTTTAGTATCTTTGTGTTTACCGTCTGTTTTAGTGTCTTATTGTCTGTTTATTGTCTGTATTATATCACACATTATCTTTACAGCATAATTTAGGACCATACCAAATACATTCTGACTGCAGTCATAAAACAAATACACATCAACGATATTTTTCGAACCCTGAATTTGCTCCTTGAAGCTCAGCAAGCCTTTAAACCCGACAGTCGTGGGTCTAGCCAACAAGTGGAGTTAAATGTTTCAGTTCGGCTAAAATGGGAAGATTTTGAATAAAAGAAAGCTTCTTTCTTCAGTGCTTTCACCACAGTTTCATCCCATCGAGATCATTTTCTTTAAACACATTTCCTTTAAACCATTAGTGGATGTCCATCCATGGGTTGGCAAGGAAAAATGCTATAAGTGCTGCTTGTTCTTGAAAACGTGTTTCCGGTGTGTCTATCGCTGACGATGTGTGACGTTTCTATGTGTGTGAAAGAAAGTGGAAGAAGAAGTGGAGCTGGTAAAAGGCAGCCATGTGCGAGTGGTGACAGCTAAGAGTGACAAAGACAAGACAGATGGAAAGATTATCTGGGTGGACTATCCCAACCTGCCCAAAGTCCTTGAGAAGAATGCAAGGATCTACATTGACGACGGCCTCATTGCACTCAGAGTATTAGAAATAGGTAACACGCTCTGTGACCTGAATAAATCAAATTCTTCTGTATCTTATTCTCCTTTTATGATTTACATTTTATGAATTGTTGAATTGTACTATTGAAATACAAACGCTAAATCTTTCATCAGCAAATTATGGAGAAAATATACATTTGGCTTTGAATATACACACCTTTAATATTTAAAGCAAGATTATCTTTTCTTAAAAGCTTTTCTGGTTTTAGATTAATAAGGAAAATACATTAAAGCATAATCAGTTCATTTGGGCTCACATATGTATGTATAAACCTCAGTTTTCCATTGTTATATTACATTATTATGATAACCTGCCTGTGATGGCTTCCCTGGTGTCTTTTCATCTGTCTTTTGCTGCTCTGATCTCTGCAGGCTCTGACTTTGTGGATGTTGTGGTGGAAGCAGGTGGGCTGCTCTGTAGCCGTAAAGGTGTTAACCTCCCCGGCTGCGACCTGATCGGCCTGCAGGCTGTCAGCGAGCAGGACGAGGTTGACCTGAGGTTTGGGGTGGCTCACGGTGTAGACATGGTGTTTGCCAGCTTCATCCGCTCAGCCCAGGATGTGAAAGATGTGCGTCGAGCTCTGGGGCCACATGGACAAGATATCAAAGTGATCAGCAAGGTGGAAAGCCGGCAGGGAGTTGAGAAGTGAGTCGAGGAAAATACCTCTCAGTTTAAACCGTTTAGGCAGTTTTTTCAATTTCAAGCCATAGGGCAGCTGATGGCAGAGAGTCTTATAATGAGGCTGTGACAGGACTCATAAATCTACCCCTGATGGTGGTCTGCCCCTCCTGTAGACAGCCAGCTGTGAGCTAAGAACCGACATTTGTCAGCTCTGGATTTGAAACACGTTTGATAAGCGACCCCTGTGGCTGTTCGTGTAAGTTATTGCTGCCAATTAAAATATCTGACAGTTCGTATGCCTGCTCTCACACTATGTTTTCTCCTTCTGCTCACCGGCATCTGTTCACACTGTTTAACCATCAAAGAACAGTTTTAAATTGTTGTGTTTTCTTAAATCTGCACCAGCTACCTGATGCGCCTGGATGTCATCCATGATTTGAGATTAAGATTCCAATTAATTTATTTTCCATATTTTTTCAAGCTCCAGATGCAGTTTGCAAAATCCTGTTTTTGTAGCTGAAGACCTACTTTTTGATAACGGAACAGGAACAAACAATCTTGTTGTTGCTTTTGTTCTCTGTGTTTTCTCATTCTTTTGAGCCTTTCTCCGGTTGTCTTTCATATCTCCAAACACTCAATCCTTCACCTCCTGAACACTCCAATCTGTGTGGCAGTTTTGAGGAGATCCTTGCTGAGAGTGATGGCGTGATGGTTGCCAGGGGCGACCTGGGGATTGAGATCCCTGCTGAGAAAGTCTTCATCGCCCAGAAGATGATGATTGGGCGCTGCAACTCCGCTGGGAAGCCGGTCATCTGTGCCACACAGGTCAGAGCACATACACGAGTGCAGCCACATAGAGGGATCCAGACGTGATAAAATATGCAACGGTTGACCCTTAGTTGCGGTTTTATTCAGTCAAATGTCAAACGGGGCCATGTAAACTCACATTAAATCCTAATGGGCGTGCATTAACCTTTCTCTCCTACATAATGTACTTGCACACAATGTCTGTTTCACCCCATGGCGTGGCGTCAGAGACACACTCCTGCAGCCATGCTGAGTCACAGTGCTGTATCTTGTTTATGCTACCACTCTTGACTCGCGGTGACAGCGTTATAGCAGGTTTTCTACTCGAGACCTGAGCTCACGAACAACACCCACACGTACACACTAATCAGCATGATCGGAAGCTTCCTAAAATATGCACTCTTGGAGACTCGGCTGCAAGCTGTCTTATTTTCCAACTGTCTGCACTTCTAATTCATTACTAGACTGCCATTGTCTAATGTCTCATTTCTCTTCCACTACTGTCCATCCATTGACAATGCCATCATCTCCTCTCTTGGTTCTCCCCCTAAATTGACAATTAAAAATCCGAAGTGATTTAGTTACGGCCGATTGATTGATCATGTACATTTATAGTGGAGGCTGGTGTTATTGTTAACATGATTTCATGTGTTTCAAGATGCTGGAGAGCATGGTGGCCCACCCACGGCCAACCAGAGCAGAGAGCAGTGACGTAGCGAATGCTGTGTTGGATGGAGCCGACTGTGTAATGTTATCTGGAGAGACCGCCAAGGGACTGTTCCCTGTGGAGGCAGTTGCAATGATGCACTCGGTGTGTGTTTCTGTGTGCAGACGCCATCCGTTTTGTTCTATCTGAATAAGTGCCCGCTGATAAGACTCCACTCCTCTGAGCCGCTCACCCCTGCTCTCTGTCTCTGTCGCTCTCTGTTTCAGATCTGCAGGGAAGCAGAGGCGGCCATTTTCCACCACCAGCTGTTCGAGGACTTGCGTCGCCTCACTCCTTTGTCCTCTGACCCCACCGAAGTCACCGCTATCGGAGCTGTGGAGTCCTCCTTCAAATGCTGTGCTGGGGCCATCATAGTCCTCACTACCACTGGCAGGTGTGTATACCAACCCTTATTCAGACAAGCGCGCACGTGCACTGGGCAGTTCAGTGAAGATCTGCATTACTTTCAGTTATGTTTACAATATCTTTACATCCTCAGTTTGTGATGTACACATATTTGCCTTCGTACTGCTGTCACATTGGTAGCTACATGAAAATAACTTACACCAGTCAGCCAGAAAATTTAAACCACTGAAGGTCTAGTGGATGAGAACGATTCTCTAGTTGCAGTAGAGTTGCAAGTTGGAGGTTTATTAGCCAGCATATGAGCCATCAGTTCTTGAAATTGATGTGTTGTAGGCAGGTATAACGAGATCTTGGGGAACCCATTAGATACAATTAAGATGCATATTTCTTAAATACAGTAGATATTGACTGAAGTTTGGCTCAAAAAGCTGAGTCATGCCTTTACTGTACACTCAAATGAATGGTAACATAAATTAATTCCTGTGTAAGAACTGAGTAAACTGATTATCTTTTTCTTCACTGCAAACAGATAGTGTACAGGCTGTTTCAAGGTTGCTGCTACAGTTGTTAGTGTTTAATCACAAAGCAAAGCTACAGATTGAATATTGCATACCTCTCCCAGTTCATACATGGAGGTGTGATGGAGGGGGTAGAGTTGCTCAAATGCTTTATTTTGCTCCTGTCACATTTTTGTCTTAATCTCCTGCTGTAAAATTCACTTCCCTGCCTGGTACAGCAAAGATTTCTCCTCTTGCACACATACAGGCACACATGATTTCTTCTTAGGTTTTTAAGTGTTACTGGAAATGGGTTTTGATTGGTATATTCCCAACCTTGAGTAGCCTCCAGACCCTGATTTTCTTGATATTGGATCTTGAACGATGGTCTGTTAATGATGCATGAATGACAATAGTTTCAGTCATAATGACTGTGACATTTTGACATTTGGAAACGCATCAGATTTGGAGGCGTTGGAGTAATAATGTTCATCCTTTACATGAGAGCTGGGAGGATCTGATAATCAATGCCAAATTGCATTGAAGTAAAAATAGTCTTTCCCCCTCATTTAGCCACCCATCCATGGAAATGTTGCTCATCAAAGATAATTTACTTTCCCTCCTCATCAATCATTTTATCCTCCCTCATCGTTCCAGGTCGTCACATCTCCTTTCCAGGTACCGCCCTCGCTGTCCGATCATTGCAGTCACCAGATCCCCTCAGGTACAGTCCACTCCCATCTACTAACAGAACCCTCTGATTGTTGAACTAAATTGTTGATGAGTCATGCTTTCCAAAATTGACCAATGTGTGCAATACAGGCTGTATTTATTTATCTATTCACTACATTTCACTACTACTACATTTAGGTCCTCTGCAGATGGTTTCGGTCTGAAGCAAAATGTGTTACAATACAGTTTACAATATTTATCCATAAATATTATCTAAAAGATCAAATAACTGACATAAGATATGACAGAAGTCTTGTGGAAGGACCTAAAGCGCTTCTTTGTCATTTCTGCAGAAAGTTTTGAACACAATGTAACTTTTGAGTAGTACACAGGTAATTCAAATTAGATCACATCAACATATGCTCCGCATGAAGGTGAAAGGTCAGATTTGGATCCATAGAAGCACATCTTGAAGTTTCACACTCATCTCTACTCATGACAACACTTAAATCGTGTCAGGGCAAAAGTTGTCTTTTATCTCCTCATAGTGCAGTACCTACGCATGCATTTAGTGTCCATAAACTGGACATTTTGGCCTTCAGGGGGAACATGGGGAAAGGGATCCAACAGATATGTTCGTGTAACATCACACATTATCACAGTGATGTTGCAACAGTGGTTTCCAGCCTGTTAAGAAATCTGAAGACAACTTTGAGAGGCACTTCACCCTCTTAAGAAATCTAAAAGATAGTAAGAAAGGGAAAATCTGTGATGAAACTAATCATAATATCATTTGCGACCGGTAAAAAGTCACTCCAAGAGGCTGAAATGTTAACAAGCCAATCCCACAGCAGAACATTTAATAGTTACTATGGTCCACAGTGAAAAAAAATGTTTAAATTTCACAAAAAAATCTCTCAAATTTAACAAAAACAATATTTTCCACACTTATTTCCCATTTATACAGAGAGAACCCTTACATGATGACGTTCACATTCAACGTCCTCCACCTCACGCTATATGATGACACTTTGCCACGTGCTGCTGCGTGATGATGTAGTGTGTGACGTCTTGCTTCGTGATAATGAATATGTGTTACACTCTGTTGATTTTGTACTTTATGAGGAGCAGGAAGAGGGGTAGTAGATGATGTTTCTGTGGTGAGTGTCATGGAATAGGTTGCTATTGTAAAACTACCACCTATGAATGGTGAGGACTAAAAAAGTGCATGGTTAGGGTTACAATTAATGTTCATTGTTAGGTTTAGATGTTAAAAATGCAAAGTTTGGGTTAGAAAAGTATACACTGGTATGGATCTTACACATGAGACTAGAACTGTGTGCCACACTGCCGCCTTGTGATGTGTTACACGCCCACTGATTTTGACCCACTGATTGCGACTCTACTATGTTTTAGAAATACTGTGTTGAACATGATTATATATGATTATCATTGTCTAATGTTTGACTCAAACCAGGATGTGTTCCTAAACATAGCAAAGTTTTTTTTTTTCTTTTGCCTAATCCTAACCAAACACCAACTTTTGGTTAGAAGCCTCATGGTTGATCTGCCTCTATGTCTTCTACCTCCAAATGTAATCGCAAAACATCCTCATCCATTTGCAGAATGAGATAAAGAGGTACGAAGTAGGAGTGAGAATGTTCTTGCACAAGCCAAAAATATCTGGGAGTCACTGCATTAGATGTCTGGTATCCATCATGAATCTCAAAGTTCTGACTGACCAATGTTTGTTTTAGGCCCAACTACAAGAAAGGAAAAGCAAAAATGATCAAAATGAATCAACAAATCTGCAGTAATTTCACTGTAATGGAACAAACCTGTGTTTTCTTCTTCAGGTGGCCCGTCAGTCCCAGCTGTTGAGAGGTGTGTTTCCTGTCCTCTTCCACCCTCTGCCTGCTCCTGTCTGGGCCGATGATGTCGACAACAGGGTTGAATTTGGCATGGACATAGGTTAGCGTGTGTTTGTCTGTTTCTTCGTATCCTATTATAGCCTGAAAATAAAACCGTATTACTCACACCCCCTTCTCTGTCTACCACAGGGAAAGCAAGAGGATTCTTCAAGTCAGGAGACATGGTGATTGTGGTGACAGGTTGGATTCCAGGGTCCGGTCACACCAACATCATGAGGGCAGTGAATGTCTCATAATAACGTCACCTCACTGGACTCTAAATCTGACAGACATGCTGGCCTGACTGTGCTTGAGCCTTCTGGATCTTGTCATAGATGAGTGTGATGAAAGCCTGAGAGCCAGCTCTTAAATTGAAACAATAAACTCTGTCACAGGCAGAAATTTTATTGCAGCAGCATAATTTTTATTTGAATGTGATGTTCAATGAAAAAGCATTTTGCTGGAGCTGATCTCATGAAGGTTGAATTTGTCTTGTAAAATGTGAAGACTCCCTTCAAATAAACCTTGAATCATCCATTTTAGCTGTCCTCCTGTTCTTGTTGGGATTGGAGTTCACTAATTGAGCTGTCCACTCTCTTTCTTCTCATCTCCACAACTGAAAGGGTGGTTGTCTTTATTGCAGTTGGGAGATTAGGCTTTCATTCCCGTTCACAGCTGTGAGCTTATCTCTGTGGTTGCACATTTTTTTGGAGGGCAATTGTGAAAAGCACTGGGGCAATGCAAAGATGACAGAATTGGATTACACTCTCTTTATCCACTGTGATGACCCAAATGCACATTGTTCATATTAAGTAATTATGTATTCCAGCTTTCTCATGCCTGATGATCCTTCCTGTGACATCCTTACCTTTCTTCTAGACGCTTCCTCCTCTTTCTGTTGCGTTTTCTTTCCAGCTCCCACATATTTTGAATCCTCTTTTTCATTTAATTCTCTTTCAGCTTTTAAAAGCCACTCTCTGAGTTTTGTGTTTACAAGGCTAATAACAATCTTTCAAACATAATTAAAGGGTTTTAAGAGCTTTTTCTTTACTTCTCAAAGGGGAGTCTGTGGACCAAATGTAAATCCACTGAGATCAAGTAAAGACTGAACAATATACATAAATATATACTGTATTTATATATATATATTCAAATACGGTGTTGCAATATAGCAGTATTGATGATGAATTTTAACATAACAAAAATCTAAGATAGAAATAACGTTGAAAAGAGAAGTGTGATAATATAATGAGCTGATAAAACTGAAACATTGTACATTATTGATTGCAAATTAGAGTTTTGCAAAAGAAACAGTCTCTCACTGTTCGGACAAATAATTTATATTGTAGATGGCATCAAAGGAAAATATTTTATTATAAATCAGATTTTACTATAAATCATGGGCATCTCTGATCACCTTTGAACTGTGTGCCGATAACAACCCATGTTATGCAGTGCGTCCATGACATCCAAAAATAATTCACCATCTTGATTCATCAGAACTTAAGACAGTTTTCAAATTCATGTCAGTCCATCTTAAAAGAGCTTTGGCCCAAAGAAGGCAAATATTTTTTTGTTTCTATATAGTATGCAAAGCATGAAATGTTTAAGAAGTTGATCACAACTGTATATAACTTGGTTATAACTAAACTAAACTAAACTCCTTCCATTGAATGAGATGATAAATGACTGTTGAATAAAAGGTTTCCAGACCAACTAACTCTGGATTTCAGCAAGAAAATGATCTATTATACGACAAATATTGTTCTAAAATGTACTTGGTTGTTGCTCACTATCGTTTTTTTCTTTCTACATCTCGTAATTATTGATAATGCTCTCTCGTTTTTTCCACGTTTAAAAAAGTTTCATCATTCCTTTCTACATCACGCACCCCTGAGCTGAGAGGGAATGACGTGCGACTAGTAACTGTGAGAGATGCGTGCGTCTTGCTGGGCATGCGGCCTTAGGGGACAGATGATGAGGATGCGGATGCCATGGCAACAGGCCGATTAGATCCAGACCTTTAAATGCACATTTATTTATTTAATATTTCATTTGCATCCGCTGTGCGCCTCTGTGGACGTGCCTGTGCGACCTCTGAGTAAGGGGAAGAACTGAATTCGGAGCTAAAGTGGATTTCATCCGCTCCGGGCAGTGCGCGAAGGATCTTAAACGATCAACAAGTTGTTTTTTCATTTTATTGTTTTTTTGTTTCAAAAGAGACTTTTGAATTCGTCCAAGCGCAGCGTTTTACCCCGGAGCGGCTTTCTTCTTCTAAATGTAGACGATATTTATCTGTTCTCGGTGCCACGAAGCGGGAAAGGACACCGCCTGTAATCCGGACACAATGTCATTGAAAGTCTGCAGAAGTGGGGATGCACACAGTGGCGGCTGATGAGACAAGACGGCATTTCAAACGTCATTCTATGAACACCTGACCAAGTTGATTCCGGCGTCATTTTTGTGAAATACCGCTGTTACAGTCTCTTCTCTGTCTGTCTAAGCACTTCCGTCACCGGCAGACAGGGTTTCGGCGAGCCATCCATCTTCATAAAGGTGGCTTTTCCTCTCGGATATTGAAAATGACAGCGTGCCGTGGACTCTGTGACAGCATGGGCTAGATTCGGGGATAATTTGACTTCTGCCCTTCCACCGCGTTCACCCCTGACGGTCTTTTTTCTTTGTGCGTGTTTCTGGATGCTGTGTCAGAATGAATCAGTGCGCTTTGGAGTGTGAGTGCCCGTCTGTGTGCCCATAACGTTGGCTACGTTCCTTCTGTCCATTGACAACCGTCTCATTCTTGTACAGGATCAAGTGTCCTTGTCATTCATCTTCGGATGATTGTTCCCCCACATAATGTGTGTTGGAAAAAAAATAAAATTGGATGAGCAGTAGGGACATAAAAGCTGTACAGCAGGACAGCAACGGTCAATGAGCGTCAGGCGCTGTTATCTACAATAGACCGGGAAACCGGTGCCAATATGACCGGCGTCGGAGCGTTGAGGGCGGCTGTGGAGAGGAGAGGGCGGGCCTCGGGCAGAGAAAAGCGTTTCAAGGACGAGGAAGGAGGAATGATGCAGAAACATCTGTAGGTCAAACGAGAGTCTTTATGAAAAGAGGAAAAGTGAGACTGCTGGCGTCACATTGGTAGAATGAAGGATTCAATGTCTGCATGGGGCCATTTCCAAGGGCACTGAGGTAAGGATGGCCACACTGCCGGAGAGACGGCGGAGGTGTGAGCTGTCACCCCCAGGAGAATGAATAGAGACACAAGACACTTTTCTTTCGCCTCTTCTATTTAGTATTAAGACTGACAGTGACAATCTCACCTATGTAGGATAATCTACAGGGAGACAACATTAAACAGCAGCTTTGCTGAGGGGGCGGGAGTTAGCCTACAGGTTACAGTCACGCCCTCCTCTCTCTTCTTCCCTGAGTTGGGATGGATGGGGTGGCTGGAGGTGTGGGTACCCCTGGAAGCGGCGGGGGGTCTGGAGGTGACACCCTGCCCAGACGTAATGGAGGAGACTCGAAGCGGCGCAGTAAGGGCAGCCTGCCCTCCCCGGGTTACAGGCTGTCCCTGGCCTCACTGGAGGGAGAGAGGGGCTCCTTCGGGGCAGACAGCGCTTCCTCAGGTGGACGCGGCCGTCGCCTCTCCATCATGAGCGCGTCCACCAGAGATGGCTTTGCCTTTCGCACAACGGGCACCCCAACCACCCCGGTGTCCCTGCCGCCGCCACCCCCATCCTCCAGCTCTGGCACAGCCCATCCTCCGCCGCGCTTGGTGGGCTTCGCCGCGTCTCGCGCCGCCCTGGCCTCCACCTCCTCCACCGGGACCGGAGTCATGGTGGTGGCCACCGGCGCAGAGACAACCACCACGGCCTGCAACACCACTGCAGCGGGGACCCCTGAGATGGGGGGTCACTTTGGGCTGGTTGGGTTTGGTATGGGGCTGGGGCTGGACGGGGAGGACTACAGCAACTCCAACCAGAGCACCTTCATCCAGAGACAGTTCGGAGCCATGCTTCAGCCGGGGGTCAACAAGTTCAGCCTCCGCATGTTCGGATCTCACAAAGCTGTGGCTCTGGAGCAGGAAAGACTCAAATCAGCGGGAGCGTGGATCATACACCCCTACAGTGACTTTAGGTATGGAGGCACACACACGCTAACTCCACTGCATGCAACTTGTTACTTTGATGTTGGTTAATGTCACCTGTTGCATAGGCTATTAAATACAGGTCATGTTCTTCTGGTAGAAAAATGGATGAAACATATGGAAATTGTGCTCGAATTAAAAAGCACACTTGAAGCACACAGAAGAAGGAAGGAAAATATGTAATGCATTCATGCATTCAGCAACCTCCTCTGTGGTTAGCTGAAATGGGAGGACAACTGGGAGAGGGATAAGACATACAAGAGGCTAAATATATAGGTCTTCTGCTTAGGGCACAGTGTGCAGTGGAAGTGATGTGAGGGTTACAGGATGGTGTCTGAAAGTCTTCAGAAAGACAACAGGGGTTTTGGTGGAAGTGCTTTTTGAAAAGACAGAGAAAAGGTGGCAAGGACTGAAAGAAATACAATGCAATAATGGCAAGAAGGCAATGAGAGTAAACATTTTGGATTTGCTTCCACTGTTTACAGAATAAACCAGTTTCACATATAACAGGGCACTGAGACCAGAAAATGCAAATTGCAAGGACAAATTAGGCAAGATGTGTATGAGACCATCCATGTCAATGAGGTTAAATGTTAAGTCTGTTTGCATGTAGCAGTGATAAACCCAGCACAGCACCCCCTGCTGGTGACTTCACACATGGATTTAGATTTTTGCTTTATCTGGGCTGTGCATTTAATGATTCCCAAGGTGAAAAATGCTATTGCACGTTTAATGTGAGGTAGGTTTTTAGGATAAAAACAAATCCCGTTAAGTAACTTCTCTGGTTTCCCATTTTGTCAAAATTGAGGCAAGTCTAAGAGAGAAATGTCATTAATGTCCAATTGAGTCCAATTTAAATACACTCCTTACAAATTCTACAGTAGTTGTGTATTATCAACTTCCTATTGACAGACGTGGTTATTTCTAGATAATTTAGAGACCCCGCTTAATGTACAATCTCCTGAAATGTGCAGGTGGGCAGCAGAGGGAGGGAAAGCATTCATATTCTCCAGACAGACTGGATCCCCAAGACTCCTGGCCCAATTTTGTCTCATCAGACACACACTGGCACACATAGACAGTAATTTTGTATTGTCTTGTCTGTCGATGCGATGATCACTCCCCAGTGATGCTCACAGGTGAAATGATGAATGAGGTCAGCAAGGAATGGAGAGAAGGATAGATGAAGGAGTGTGGATGGATTTATGACTCTTTTAAATCCCAGTCTTTTGTTTGTTTACAGATACTCCTGACAGACACCTAAGGATGTTAATAGTTCAGATTGTTTCTAAATAATAGATGATGTTCTAAATTATGCAAATTGAGTATGCATTATGCATAATCCACTCTTCTAACTTTTCGTTTAAGTACCTGTAGCATGGGGCGACATCTTAAGAGGAACTTTATGTGGCCAAGTAAGAGAGAGGAGAAAACAGATAAGCTCTAAATCAATTTAATGTGTATTTTCCTGACATCAAGCTTGAGCACAAGGACTCTTTAGCATGTGTGTGGTTATACGTATGCTTGTGTGAGTGTGTGTACTGTGAGTCTGTCATTACTGAGCCTGCTGATAAGCTCTCACTTTCAGTACCTCATTACAAAAAGACGTGTTGCTCCTGCAGAATACAAAACAAGAGGGAGACAAGGTGAAGAAAATTCCTAGACTTTCATACGCAGGCTTTACAGATACGCGTAGTGACATCCAACCAGTTGCCGCTGTGCTTGTTTGTCTGCTCGTCGGGCAGCATGATGGGTGGAAGCTCGCAAAGAGCTGCAAACAGGGAGCCAATCACAGACCACTAAGGAGACACTTGGCCTCAATTACAGTAAAATTAGCGTTCGGTTTGACAACAGCTGAGCAGGTAGATGCAGGTCAGTTATCCTCCAGCACCTGTTCATGTTAAAAATGGAATACTGATGAGGCCATAGAGAGCTTTGATTGCATTTGCAATTCCTATGTGTTTGTGTGTGTGTATAAGCTTGCGTGTGTTCAGCTGATGTGTGCACACCACACGCAGGTGCATGCTCATAGCCCACGTATTCAATTCACAGTGGTGTTTCAGATGGGAAATCAGCAACTTGGTCTTGACAAAAATATATTTTCTATTTTGGATCTAGTATTGGTTGTTTCTTTGGTTTCTCTTATTTGCTGGATTCAAAATTGATTCAGATTTTGATTTCAGAGAAAACAGCAACATTTTGTGTCAGAGACAGTGTCATGTATTACTTTACGCAGAAAACTAAAACATCACAGCCGTAAACTGTTGAGGTTGGATTAACCCTGAATGAAATCTTCATAAGTTCTCTGGAAAGAGGATGCATTGTAGCATTATTCCTGAAGACCGAGACAAGAAATTCTATGAAATGTACTTTATTCTGCCTATATCAGCCTACTCTGCCCCCCTCTCCTCACTGTCCTCCACAGTGTGATCATCCCAGGTAACAGAGAGCTCTGAGAAAATATCCATGGCAGCTCACAGGACGACCACCACCACTGGCTCAACACCAAGACAGTGTGGTGGCACTATCTGGGATCCTAAATTGTTAGGAGACCAGAGGAGTTGGTCCTGGGATCTAATGTTGCAATGGTCTTCTTTACTGCCATTTACACTCGACTGATGGTAGCACCTCACCTTTGGTCAGTGATATCCTGTCCTTCACCTGCACAATATTGTAGTGAGGTTTGGTGTTTCTATCCAGCCTTTTAACAAAGCATAGATGTAATACCATCAAAATGAAAAAGGGATGTTAGAGATATCGTTTCATTGTCATAGTGGTGCAGGTGGAGCAACAGTAGTCGTATTATCAAGGGAAAACATTGAAACTTCAAGCCATTATTTAAGATTAAGCCGGTTAGCTGTCATGAGTGTAAATCTGTTTTGTGAAAGTGCTCGTAACTCATAATCTAAAATACGAGAAGAGATCCCAACCACATCTACTTTATATAGTAAATATGGCGTACTGCAGCTTTTCATATGATTTTAGTGTCAAACCTTATTTTGAAAACAAGTATTAACTATATGGATAAAGTAAATGTTGTGGTGTAGCTACATCACATTAATTCATGTTCTTGAGCTGCAAACTGTAATTTTCCACTACCGATCCAGGGCTGAAACAATCAATAATCTTTTCTCAGTAAACTGATTCCTTATTTATTTAGCTTTAAAATGTAAATAAACAAAGAAAAGAACATGTCTAAGCTGAAATGTTTTGTCGAAGGAACCCTCTTAAACCCAAAAATATTGACTATGATATTAGAGTCAATAGATATGAAAAGTACGGAGAGACATAAACAACAAATGTAGCATGATGTGACTGATTAGTTTGTTCCCTATAATAAGAATTAACACGCTGTGTTCTCAAGGTCAGGAATCAATCTCCATCTCTGTAACAGCAAGCTCCGTTTGTGTGTGGGTTGCTGAAAATAATCCCAGTATTTATCGCCATGTATTTATGAAGTGATGCATCTGTCAGTATAAGTGACAAAGTCTGAGAGGAGAGTGTGTGTAAAGCAGAGTGATGACTCATGCATGCTTAATCTCCATCAGTCTGGTGGTGGCATAACACCACGAGGTTGTGTTACTAAATTAGTGCTCGGTGCAATCGACCACAGAGCTTGAGTGTTTCTCAGAGAAAAAGAGACAGTGTACGTACGAATGAGAAGGACGGCTGCAGTGAATAAGCAAGTAAAGGTGATGGATGAAGGGACATGAATCGTCTCCTGATGATTCGATCAGCTCTTCTGTCTTACTTTACCCTAAAACATGCATGTCAAGTAAAAGGGTATCTCTAAATAGATATATAGGTAGGTAGGTAGGTAGGTTGGTCATAAGGAACTCAGCCACAACCAAGTATCTACAAAGAGTAAATCAGGTCCTGATGAGTCAGCAGAATGGGAGGAACAAAGTCCAAGCTATCAACACATATGCCCTGCCAGTTATCAGCTGGTATAATAACTTGGCCAAAGGAGGAGATATGAGTTGGAAGTCCCAAAGTCAAAGTGACAGAAACCTCTGAAGGTGGTGGAGGACAATGGAGTTAAGACCCTGTGGGGCTTCCAGGTCCAAACTGATAAACTGATAAACTGGTGATGGCTAACCAACCGGGCACTGTGGTGGTCGACAAACAACAGAGGAAGGCAGTAGTGATGAATGTAGCAATACGAAGCAACACAACCATTAAGCAAAAAAAAATCACGAGGGACTGAAAAAGAAGATAGAAATGATTTAGGAAATGAAGGCAACAGTGGTGACAGTGGTAATCGGAGCACTGGTGACCTTGATGCACAGACTGGCACAGTGGCTATATCAGACTTTACTGGGAGTGCAGATTTTTTCTATTATCTTATATTGGTATAACTCATGTGTACATTACTGCATTACTGGGTATATTTATTTACAATTGGCATTTGGGTGTGTCATAGTAGGAAAAGCACAGCTGTTACTAATATCAGTGTCCTAATATGATGTTTTAGCAGTTACTATACAAGAATTTATACTTCACCTGTTTACGCACCAAGGACTCTAGACATTTGTCATCTCCAAATGCTACAGCATGTATGGATCTTGAGTAAGTTTTAGCCATGTTTACACTGAATAAATTGTAAACTAGCACATACAGAGTGTCTAATTGGTATTGCACATACGTTTAAAAACATTTGAAAATAGCATAAGTACATGAAAATAAGATCAATTTGATTTCAAATGTATCATGGACTTTAAGTCACACAAGACTTTAAAAAAAGATCTCTGCGTCCTTATCCTTCTAGATTCTACTGGGACCTGTTGATGCTGCTGTTGATGATGGGCAACTTAATCATCCTGCCAGTGGGAATCACATTCTTTCGTGAGGAGAACACACCCTCGTGGATCATCTTCAATGTGGTCTCTGACACTCTCTTTATGGTTGACTTGGTTCTCAACTTCAGAACCGGCATTATCAAAGAAGACAGCACAGAGATATTGCTTGACCCCAGGTCAGGAGGAGTATTTGTGTGTGTATTGATGTGTTGTAGCGTGTTGTCTGAAATATCAGCACAGCTAGCCCACTTCCATAGAAATATAAATGAGCTCCTCAGTGCCATCTGTTGGGTTTCTGTTCAAGCTAATTCACGTGTGAGATGTGGAAAAGTGATGTGGCTCAGCTTTGTTCAAGCTCCAGTGTGTTCCTGATGAATACTGATGAGGCCTGTCTCATTCCAGGCAAATATTTGACTCACATTTACAAAGCAAGACTGCCAAATGAGGTATGTCACCAGTCTTCCATCTTCCTCTAACTCAGGGAGATCCGCCAGAACTACCTGAAGAGCTGGTTTCTTGTGGACTTTGTCTCATCTATCCCAGTGGACTACATCTTCCTGATGATGGACAGTCTCGACTCGGAGGTCTACAGGACGGCCAGAGCACTGCGCATATTCCGCTTCACTAAAATCCTGAGTCTGCTTCGGCTGCTCCGCCTGTCTAGACTCATCCGCTACATCCACCAGTGGGAGGAGGTGAGAGGCACAGAGACAGAAACCAAACAGAGACCAAACAAAGACGTGACTCATCACAAGGCACTTTCTTATGACATAGCTTGTTTTGGTGGTTTAGGAACCTCCTTTTTTTAATGTATAATGACAAGATGAAATGCCTCTAATAAATTATGTTAAATCCACATATTTATTCCACCCCTTCATCCATTCTCTTACTCTTTCTGTCCTCTCAGATCTTCCACATGACCTATGACCTTGCCAGTGCCATGGTGAGGATAGTAAACCTGATTGGTATGATGCTGCTGCTGTGCCACTGGGACGGCTGTCTCCAGTTTCTGGTCCCCATGCTGCAGGACTTCCCTCCTGACTGCTGGGTTTCCAAGAACCTGATGGTGGTGAGTCTCCACGCGGGAGTCTTAATTTGCGTGTGTTATTCTTAGCGCGTCGAAGCAGATGATTTTAGCGTTAGATGGGAAAAAATAGGACATTCAGAATGAATTGAATCAGTCACAGAAAGTGGTGTCTGAGCTTGTTTGAATAGTGTGCAGAAAATTAATTTCAGATAAACGCAGACTCTTGAGAGCTGCTGGTTTTGACTGTGTGCACAGGGTGTAGCTGTTTATCAGATATGACACGCTTTCCTCCTTATCTGTGTTAATTGGCTCATGCAGTCTGGCTGGAATAAGAATGACTACCATCATTACAAAGATGAAGATTCTCTAATTAAAAAAGCTCAGCAGAGATCAGGAGGAAAAACAGTGGAAAGCTTGTGCCATGGATGCAGATGCGCAGTGGTATGAACAGCTGACTCATGTCCCACTGGTTGCCATGAGTGACAGTTGCTAAGCAGACTGATGCTGGGATTTTCCCCTTAGAGAGTTTACTAGACCTACTAGACCATTAGCATCTTGGGATAATTGAACTCACGCACTAAACAGCAGGCGCACACACACACACACACACAGACACAATTCTTTGTGTTTTTCGTGCCTTTTACATTGTCGATGTGCTTTCTATGTTCTGCAGCTTCACAGATTTGCTTTTTTTTTGCTCATCGTGGTATATTTTGACACTTACCTTGCTCTGCTGTATTTTCTGAGGTGATGTGCCACAGTGAGTGGAAAAGCCTCCTGTAACATGACTAAATTAAGAACTATTCAAAATCACAGCGCCTCAGTAATTACCACTTTGAACTTCTTTCTGTCTGTGTCCCACTCACAGAACGACACATGGGGCGTGCAGTACTCCTATGCTCTTTTTAAAGCCATGAGCCACATGTTGTGTATTGGGTACGGTGCCCAGGCTCCGGAGGGCATGACCGATGTGTGGCTCACCATGCTCAGTATGATCGTTGGCGCCACCTGCTACGCCATGTTCATCGGCCACGCCACCGCTCTCATACAGTCATTGGACTCGTCACGTCGACAGTATCAGGAGAAGGTGAAATGTGACTTTTGTCCATCTGTTGCTACATGTATGTTCCACTGTAATAGCTCAGACATGATCTATTTGATATGTTTATGTCTAGTTCCGCTACTAACTATTATTACGAGCTTTAGGTTATTTTTTATTTATCGTTTGGTCAGTTTTTCTAATTTGCCAGAGCTGAAAGTCCTTGAACAGAAATATGCTCCGTTTGCAAAGTTGTGTATCAGAAAGGTGACACATCATCAAATCTGGAAGGCTAAACCAAGTGAAAGGGATTTTTTTGTTTGTTTGTTTGTTTTTTTTAATATTGTGGAATAATTTTCTGTCAACTGACTACTGTAGTATTTCCAGCCAATCTTCCAAGATTATTTACAGGATAATTATTTCTGTAGGAAGTCATTTCATAACTTATATCTTATACTTAGCTGTTTTGTTCCTTTATGCCTCTAAAGATAGTTAAAAGCACAATACGAATTATGTAAAAACAGTCACGTATGAATGGCTTTTTTACTTTCGATGTGTGAATAATAACAAAAGTTGTAGAGCAGGAAACACTTGTCTTCTGTCTGTAAATATGCTGGAAAAAACAAATCTCTCTGGGTTATTTTATCGTTTTGTTTTGTGAAGTTTGGAAAGTAAAAGTTGACCAATTCTAGACATATCGTAATTAGCTAAACAAGAGATGTGAACTATTTTAATTTGTGGCTATCGTCATGGAGAATGTGAAGTTTATGTCATGTGTCAGTTTGTTTGGACGCCGTATTGTTTCCTCGCTTGTTCTCAGACTGTCTTTCATATGCAGACCCTAAATTCTAACTTTAGTTTGGTGTTTCTACGCTCAAACTGTACGATCAAATCAAACCTCAAATTCTAATCCTCATAACCAAATGTTAAACAAATCTATCTACTACAGATTTTCAAAATCAAAACGCATCGTTATTATCCCTGTAGTGACTTATTCCACATGACCCCATGAAATTTACACATAACATCACATATATTTGGAACTATAATGATTTGTTTACTTTCACAAATTAGCCAAAAAAACGGTGGGTCAGATTTTGAAATAATACCGACTTGTTAATCAGCAGATTTTGGATTCAGTGAGTGAATTACTCCCAAAAAAATCCATATTTTTTCTTTCTTCATCACTTTTCTCCTTCAAAAGATCTGACCGTTTTTAGCCAAGCAAAACAAAATCTAACCAGGCAACAATGATCGTAAATGGACGTAATTGGAGAGCACTGCGTGTGCAAATTTATGAGGATCAACGTGAAGCCTTTAAAACTGTTTTTTTTTTCTTTTCTTGGTTTGACCAATAGTGTTCACAGTATGCACACTAATTTCTGCTTACTCTACCAGAGCAGTAAATTACAGTTAAGTTTGTGGAAATTACATTTTTACAGCACACCCTACAGAGATGATGACGGTGTGAAGTCTAACATTTTCTGATTCCCAGTGTAAACTATTGACTTTCTTTTACAAATGGGTCGAAGAGGGAATGACACAAGACACAATCACAAAATATTCAACAGAGTCTCACAGAGAAGTCCCTTTTTTTAAAAGAGGAAAAAGGTTTGGAACTAGGGGACAAACAAATAATGCACCGGCACAATTTCTAACCAAACTAATTGTACAGTCGGGGTTTCAGTGGGCACATAGTGTATGTTGCTTTCCCTCAAAGTGACTGTGTTTTTGTGCTTATATTGCAGTACAAGCAAGTGGAGCAGTACATGTCCTTCCATAAGCTTCCTGCAGATATGCGCCAAAAGATCCACGAGTATTATGAGCATCGCTTCCAGGGGAAGATGTTCGATGAGGAGAACATCCTGGGAGAACTTAGCGAGCCACTAAAAGAGGTAATGAATTCACAAACACCCACTGCGCTCATGCCTCCAGCAAATCTCTCTGACTTTTATACTCTTCTTGCTTAATCGTCTCTTTCTCTTCATTTAGGAGATAGTCAGTTTTAACTGCCGGAGCCTGGTGGCTAACATGCCGCTGTTTGCCAATGCTGATCCCAACTTTGTGACCGCTGTGTTGACCAAGCTCCGCTTTGAGGTGTTTCAGCCATTTGACTTCATCATACGTGAAGGCACTGTTGGACGCAAGATGTATTTCATCCAGCATGGACGAGTCAGTGTGCTGACTCGTGGCAACAAGGAAACCAAGCTGAGCGATGGATCTTATTTTGGAGGTGAGGACATTTCATTGTGAAAGGATTAAATTGGGAGTCGAAACTTTTTTGGGAAGGAGTTACTCTATTCAGAAGCAAACAATAATACCAAATCATTCAGTGATCGCTTTCATGCAAATGTTTAGTCTGAAGTTAATTTATCTCACACATCCACTTGTGTCCTGTCCTTGTTCTCCTCCTGCCATCGTCTCTTCTGTCTTCATCAGAGATCTGTTTGTTGACTCGTGGACGGAGGACAGCCAGCGTCCGTGCGGACACATATTGTCGGCTGTACTCTCTCAGTGTGGACAGCTTTAACGAGGTTCTGGAGGAACACCCGATGATGAGGCGTGCCTTTGAGACTGTCGCTGTAGACCGTTTGGACCGTATTGGTAACGTGTGGGCTTCTGATTGCTGCATTTGCCTTTCACTCTTATCTGTGCAGTGATTCATTCAGCTTCGACAGTTCCAAATAGTTGAGCTTATCCATCCAAGTCTGCTGAATTCCCCAGTCTCCTTGTCTGGATTATCATCAGCTGAAAGGTTCAGGAATCATCTTTGAAAACAAATAATAAAGGATTGGCAATATTTTCTGTGAGGATCAGAAAATATTTGAGGCTAAAGCTCCAGCTGTCTGCCTTGTTTATTACCCAACAGACAGCTTCACATTCTACAAAAGTTTTTATTCTTTCATGTGTCAAATTCTTGTTCAAGTTGTTCAGATTTATTCATATATCCTTCTTTTTCTCCTTTACAGGCAGGAAGAACTCTATGCTTTTGCGGAAGTCTTCCCAAGGTGGATCTCTGGGGGGCAGTATGGGTCGTGGTGGAGGCCGGGGCGGAGGGGGCCCAGGAGCTGGGGGGGGCCTTACAGCAGGGTCTCTGGGTTCCTGTGACAGTATGCTGGTGCAGCAGATTGTTAAACATGACAGCATGCCAGCAATGCAGGACGCCATCGCAGCTGCTGCGGCAGGAAGGAGTGGAGTGATGGGAGGGAGTGGCACGGTGTCCCCTCGGCCACGTCCTGTCATCTGGGCACCGCTGGTCCATGCTCCCTTGCAGGCTGCAGCTGCCACGAGTAATGTAGCTATTGCCCTCATGCACCAGCAGCAGCAGCAGCAGCAGCAGCAGCTCCAGCAGCTCCAGCAGCAACATGCTCTTGGAGGGACTTTTTTTCTGCCTTCCCCTCTGATCTCCCCTTCACCCTCGTCCTCCTTTCCTCTTTCTCCTCCTCGTGCTCCTGTAATACAACCCCTTCGCCCCTCTGTGAGCTCTCTCATCGGGATGATGACAATGGGAGGAATGAGTGGTTTGTCCCCAAGAGGAGGATTTCCTGCCTCCCCTTCAACCATGGGCCCTCCAGGAGGGATGACATCACCTCCGATTGCTAAAACACCACCCACTCCAGCTTCTACTGTCCCAACTTCTATCCAACAAGGAAGGACTCTCCACTACAGCCCCCGCTTTCAGCCTGATCATTCCTCGGTGACTGCAACACCAACAGGGGCAGGTACAGGGCCAACTCCACCACTCTACAAGGTATTAACCACCAATCCAGCAGCCTCTTCCAGTGCTCCATCAGAAGGCAACACCGGTCAGCAGGGTGCAAAAGAGGCTCTGTTACGTCATGGTGGAAATAGCTATCAGGGTCTGCCAGCATTAGGCAGACTGACCCAGGAGGCCAGGCTGCGGTCGGCCTCACAGCCCACTCTGCCTCACCGCTCCTGGGCCGGAGTGCAGCCTCACCCTCCCCTCCATCGTAAGGCCTCTGGTGGGAATTTGTTGGCTGCTCCTTTCTTGGCAGGGCAGTTAGCCAGGGGAGTGAGTGCAGGTTTTCTTACCTCTAACCCTCCAGTTCAGCTGGTGACAAACATACCATTTACGGTCCAAGCACAAGCCACCGTTCCAGTTCAGCTCACAATAACAGCCACACACACACTGTCCACAGCTCAGTCTGCCTCTTTACCCGCAGCTGCACACATGCCCTCTATGGGTTCTTTGCCATCTTCCTCCCCTCCAAAGCAGACCCCACTATCCTCTGCTGCCCCATCACCTGCACCTACTCCTTTGGCTCCTACAGCTGTGCTCTCTCAGACACCTCGTCCAAAGCCAGTCCCAACAACCCCTTCTCGCTCCTCCTCCCCTCCCCCCTGCTCCACCTCGCCTTCAGCAGGAGCAAGCCTACAGTCGACTCCCCGTCCAAAACCCCTTCCTCCACCTTCTTCTCGCTCTTCCTCTCCCTCTCCATCATCCACACCACCCCCATCCTCTGTTTCTATTCCAATTCCTCTCCCTCAACCCCACGGGCCCAAAACATCACTTACATCCTCTTCTCCCCCTTCCTCTTTGCTAACATCTCCCCCGCCACGTCCCCAGAGCCCTAGAGCCAAGGCATCGAACACACCACCTCCGGCTTCTCCGTTGTCTGGCCCCAGTCCTGCCCTGACTCCAGCCCTTTCACCCATACTGACTCCCACTCAGACAACCCGTACCCGACCTTCTACTCCTTCCCAAACTCCTACTCCAACCATCACACCAGTAGCTCCTTCCCAGACGCTTACACCTACATCTCCCCCTTCTCCTGTCCCTGTAACATCTTGCACCACCCTGAGTAAATCCCAAAGTCCAACACCTTGTCTCCAGCCCTCTGTCCCCGTTTCAGTCAGAGGCCTGACTTTAAGCCAGGTCGCAAAACAAGCCTCACCTCTTACCATGACGCAAACTTCTACCCCTGCTCCAACACCTGCTGGCACCAACCCTCCAACTAAAGTCACTTTCTCGGTTCATCCTGTGAGGCAAACCTCTCCTGTTCTTACTCAAAGCCCCACATCAGACTCGAGCCGTATCCCCAAACAAATCCCATCAGCAACCTCATCCTCAACAGCTCTATGTCCAAATCCGAGCTCCACTAACCCTTCCTCCCTTTCTACCACCTCCTCCACCACCACCACTCCTCCCAGTGTTCAGTCTGCCTCTGTTCCCTCCCCAAAACAAACCACCACAGCTACCACTACCCACTCCCAAAAACTGAACACACCCTCGGTTCCTGTCCAGACCTCTCAAGCATCCACTCCCACACCCAACCAGACAGCACATGCAGCCACCGCCACCAACTCCACCTCCCCTAAAGGTGGGAAAAAAGACCTTCAGCTGTCACTTGCCAGAAAAGACTCGGAGGGACTGAGGCACAAACTGCCTGCCAACATGTAAGAAAGAAGAGGGAGAACATTTCAAAGGACTTTGTGTTGCAGCCGGTGCTGATTAGCAGAGCCATGAATATGCAGATGAGTTGGTACCAGGCAGCCGATGGTTTCACATGGACAGATACATCTTCTTTGCATTTATTCTAGGATGTGATTGTCTTAGAACATCTGGTGTTTGTGTGACTTTCAGCCAAGACATCGATCAAGGAGAAAGACTTAATGGGTCTCTTGAGTGGGAGGTACTTGAAATGGTAGAGTAATAAACGTCCAAATGTATACATACATATCTGTTATAGTGATTGTCAGAGGAAGCAGGGGAGCTGAAATGGAAATAGGCTGCACTATAATATACATACACAGAAAAACTAGACAGAAGCTACAGCTTGGAGTGTTAAAAGCTGCTGAAAACAGCAATACTAGTGATGCATTTTATTCATTTGTGACAGGAAATAAGCTTGACAATGATTATAAATGTGATAATATAACAATGTTTTTGCTGTTGGGATGAAAGTCCATTGTGACATCAAAATGCAGGAAATAGAGCAGATACTTCCTGGTTTCCAGCACCAACTCCCTCGTGCTGCCCATTCTTCACCAAAGTGTAATATTTTCTCATCAGATTAACGATGATTAGCATTTAAAAATCACTGTAAAGTTGGTACTAATGAATTTTAATAATTAGGAGCAGTTCACTGGTAGTTCTGTTGTCCCAGGTGTGTGGTGTTTAGTTTTTGAACAATACAAAATTTTCAAACTTACATGTTCACTTTGACAGTTTCTGTCAGTTGTGTTTTTGTGTGTGCATGACACACGGTACGGCTCTTCTGTGCACTGTGCTCACAGGATTTTGTTCCACCCAGCTTCCCATATTGTAAATACGTGCCTCTCTGCGGGTCTGTTGTATGCTTCTTCACCCCTCGGCCTCTTTGTCTTTCATCTCTCGTCTGTCTAGCTGCCTTTCATCTGATTTCATCAGATTTCACAGCTCTGGCTGCTAACTGTTTCTTTGACGCTTGCAGACTCACTTCCTTTCTCTCGGTTTGCCCGACACTCTGCTGCCGTCAGCCTCATGTTCAACTGGCAGTCTCCTCCTTATGTTGCCCTGTTACTCTGTTTTAGCACAGTTTCCAGTAATGTTTAATGTTTTCTGTGGGTAGCAACAAAACATTTTTGTCTTAACCCCTGATACCATGTTGCCTAGCCTATATATTAAGGACCAAATGTTTTATTTTTATTTATCACAGCTTTAGCTTTTGAAAAGAAAAAATGGCTGCAAATTCAGTTTATATGATGATTTTGAGGGTGGTAATGAAGGTAATCCTTGTAATGATGAGGATGTTGAGAAGAAGGTGATGATGATGTACATCTGGGTATAAGAATAAAATGGATTTAGATATCAACTTGTATGTTGTGACACACTCATTTGTCTGCCTGCATGCAGCCAGCAGCACAGTTTATGGCTTTAATTTCAGTGAAGCAGTTTGGTTTAGTATTGAAGTAGCTTCACTTGCACTTGCAACATGCACGTCAGGTTAATCTGTGTCTCTAAATTGACTCAGGAGTGAGTGTGAGGTTTTTTGTCTCTATGTGGCCCAATGACATCTAGGATAGGCTCCAGCAACTTCTGCGTAGCCTCAATTGGGCTAAGCGGGTAAAGAAAACGGGTGGGTGGAGGGATAATTTCCACCAAGGCCCCATGCTCTACTTTGTAGTTTTAGGTAGAACGATCCAGCTCCTGCACCTGTCCACCAGGTTTTAGAAGATCCATTGTGGCGGTTTTCACATATTCAAAGTGTTAAAGGAAAATAAGTAATAGAATTTAGCTCTAAAAAACCTTTTGGAAAGGCATTGCTGACTTATTCTCAGTTCTGTGAGCAGGGATGCCGCCAGGATGTTATGAATAATGTGGTGATGAATACCCTCGACTTACCTTCCCACGCACCTCTGAGAGATCTGGCCAAAAAACAGAAAAACAAAAAGCAGACTGTCTCCTGGATTTTCCATATTCTGTTTTTCTAATCACTCAGTTATAGATTGTTATTTTTGTCCCTAAACCAATTCCTCCTGCTTGGCCTTCCCATTTGACTCTTACCCTCCATTATGCAGAAGTAAGATGCTCCTTTTCTTTTAGGGATCAATGACTTGTAATCATCTAGAGCTCAGGCCAAGTGACAGGGTCAATAGGACAAATTGGGATTGAGCCTTTAAATGAGGTCTTCCTCCATCATAGAAAGGTCTAAATGCTCTGTAAAGCCCTTATCTGCACTGCAAGAAAGAAATGTTACTGAGAACCACGAAAGCCCTCATTTAAAGAAACTAAATGAATACTGGAATTGGCAGAACAAACCATCAATTTTAGATAGTTAACTCTCTGAAGGCAGTGAGAACACTTTGATTCACATAAAAATACTTTCTCAGTGTGAACAGAAGTTGCTTTGGCACCGGTTGTGATGATATCCTTCATACACAAAGGAATAATAATAACTCCACATGCAGCACCAGAACGAGTGCTTTGATCCATTACTGAAGAAACTGTAATAGTACAGCACAAGATGTTTATAATAATGATAAAATTGTGTTCATATATATATATATATATATATATATTTCAACTTAAATTATTTTCTTAAACAATCTGAGAAGATTCCAGAGTAAATGTTAGATGAAAATAAAAGAGATATTACATATTTCATAGTTCATAAATGTGTTGTGTTTTTTATTGTTTCTGTCAGGTGCTTGCTGTGAAGTAAACAACCATAAAATGCTGTGTACAATATGTAGAAATATATATTTCAGTGGTTGAAAATAAAATCCCTTGAGGAATGAACAGCACTTCAGAATTCCAGCTTAAGTACAGATTTGGAATCAACCACCACTGCCATTGTGCATTGTTTCTGTAATTTCACTAAAATTACCCTGTAATTAGCATATTTTCATTTTACTTTGGATGGATTATCTGCATGGATTTTCAGTACGTCAAGTACTACTTTACTCTTGGATGTGAGCCGTGGTGATTCAGACCTCGACTTGTGCATGATATCTGAGGATTAGAGGTTTTGTGACTCAACCCGGCACTGCTGTGCAATAAAACAACTTGCTGCACGAGTTAATCAAAACTGTCTTCCCCAATCCTAATCCTGCACCTCTCAGCAGAGGACAGGCACACTCAGATCCAAGGTTAAGCTTGTAAATGTGGGGACACTTAATTCCCTGCTGCTCTTGAAAAGAACTAAATGAGCATTCACCCTCATAAGGGTGGATTACAGCAGCACTGCTACACCTGCTTCCCCTTCGCTTTCTGTGCCATTCTGTGTCTCATTTGTTCTCCCTTTTTGCTCATTAGTGTCCACGAGGTTTCCAACAGCTCTTCTGCACCACGCAGGCATACAGGAGAGAATTACTTTGCAAGAGTAAAGAGGCATTTGGGTTTACTTTTGTATTTGTACACTGTTTGATCAGCCCCAGCTGAGTCATCCACGGCAGCATAAATCTATCTGTAAAAGGATGATTACCTTGTGGCTGTAAATATTTAACTGGCTTTTTGAGTGAAAAGGAACTGTGAGGTTAGTTGCGGGGGGGGGGGCTACTACACATTTTATACCTCGTTTTACATAGTTCCACAGGGCAGAATTAAAGCAATTTTTTGAGGAGACATCAGATAAACAGACACTTGCACGAGATTTAGGGTTGCAGTTTGTACAGTAACCACTAGATGGCGGTGACGCTCTAATAATCAGGTGAACACAGCAGGAAGGAGACTGGTGCCATAGTAGCAGTTATATTGCTTAAATATGTAACTTTGCAGTAACATGAGAGAACAGGAAAACCATTAAGGTGATTGGAATTTGTAAAGTGAAGAGGAGACGTCACTGTGGAGTCAAGAGACATTGTGGAAGAGATTTATGATGGCAGACCTGCCTGGATTACCAGCCATGAATAGAGGTAGGGGGATAAACAGGACTCGTAATTGCTGCCTGTCACCGTGGCTCTGAAATAGACTCAGAGGGTAGTCTTTATTTGCTGGTAAATAAATAGACTGCAAGACAAAAGCCCAATAATGACTTTGTTATCCCTCATAACGCTGCAGTGCTACATTAGCAACAGTCAGTCCGCAAACAGACTGTGGAATCCTTCCTGCTTTGCTTTAAAACAGCCAGTTTGCTCATGACCTCTGCTGTACAGGTTGCATGTGCTGCTGCAAGTTCAACCACAAACTGATGTTGACTCCTGCAGACTGTATCATCTGAAGGGTTTGAAACGACCACACGGAGAAAAGTGTATACATTTTAACAGTAAAATGTTGAATCTAGGCTACGTGAGGATTGTATCCAAGGAAAAGGTTAAATAAAAGTACTTAAGTATGAAGATTTTAAGATTTTTCGAACTGGAGCAACATTTGAGAGGAAAACATTACATTCGTTCCACTGCAGTGGTGCGCTCCAGGTCTATACCAAGCCAAATTGCTGTAAATATGCAGTAGATACACAACATACCTTATTATACAGTTAATAACTGTTGAACAGAGTTACATACACATCCAGCTTAGGTCAATTAACAGCTGAGGCACTCGGTTAAATCAAAGTTAACAAATATTTCCTGTCAACACACACTCCTGTACTGACATTATGAGTGCAGCACATTGTTATATTGATGACAATTCCCATTGTTACACAGATGGGTATAAGAAAAGTCAGGCTCCGCTCTCATTAAAAAAAAAACTGGGTTGAGAAGCAGAAAATAACCTGCTGAGCAAACTTGAATCAAGTTACCTTCTGCAGCACTGGCTTCAAACCATGGAATGATAAATGAGTGCTGTACATGGGTAAAGCCCAGAATTATTGATAGTGATGCTGGATTTTCGTGGCACTAGATTACCCACAGCCCCAAAATGTAGTGTTTTTAAAGTATTCTTTTATGATTTAGTGTGTTGCTCCTAAACCTGGTTCTGGATTTCAAAAGAATCAAATCCCCAAACAGCAGATTTTTACCAACAATTTTAGATAAACTGTGATGTGCTGATGGATCATGTCATACATCAAACCGAGAGAAACCCTGCCGCCATATAGTAAACTGTAATCCAACAACAGTATGCAGTTAGAATAACTTTTCTGGATAAATGCTGGCAAGTTTTATAAACAAAACATATAATCTGTCAATTGATACTTAATTCCGTTACAACACTGGCATGTAACAATAAAAATAACAGTCATGTATATAGTGTACATGTCAAAGTATTAATGGATTATAGAAGTCTCTGAATAAGTAAGAAGAAGCATCACTTGTGCAGAAGCAGCAGTCTTTTTTCTCCTTTATTTCCAGTCATGATCATACTGTAACCCCTCTGACTATCTAGCTACCTTTCTTTTGTTGTTATTGTTGGAAACTGTTGCTTTCACACAAAAGATAAGGTGCACTTATGATGCGCATGCATACTTTCTTATTTTGGTAGCTCAACCACAGAGCGAGCACAGATTTAAGGTTAAGGGGGGTGGTAATAGGTGGGCTGACTGCCTTCACCGCAAAATTATATACCGACTTCCTGCACCCTCTCTACAAAAACCCACCAACACTCGCATACACACGCACTCAAGGAGCTACTGTAGACGAGGATGAGATTCAAGCTTTGAAAGAGCGAAGTGATTCCCATCCCATAACCACTTCAAACAGGAGACATAGGCCTGTGCTCTTCAAGATGAGTTTCTTCTGTGGGGGGAATGATGCTGCTGTTTAGTGACATGAAACATGCACCTGACTTTTCTCTCTCTGGAAAAAAGAAGTGATGATGTCTTCAGAAGACTAAAATCAGTAGTCTGTATTTTTCTCTTATCTGATTCACAAAAAAATCATTCAAAAAAAGTCCCTTTTTGCTGTTGCCCTTTTGCCGCCACCTCATTGGATGTGACACATCCTCTATGCAACTTTCATTTATCACATTGGTTTCCGTTAAACTTCGATGATCTGCCAGCCTTCGCCCGGACAGAGCTTCCATCCGTGGTCATCGGGGGGGGGGGGGGGGGGGGTTATTATATATATGAGTCATGAGGATGGGGTTGGTGGGGGGGGATTCTACTAAGACAGAAAATGCGTTTGCATCTGACAGGTAAGCAATAGGCAGTTATTCCTCAATCCAGTGTGCTCTACCCACCTCTGTGCAGTGATGCCCAGAGGAGAGCAGAGGGGGAGGAGCGGGGTCTCCAAACCTACCCACCTTCCTCCTCTCTGCGCCGCCGACAGCGCGACAGGCACAGCTGACGGCCTATCGGGCCTCAGTCGGACCCCGTCAGTCATCCCCTCCCTCCTCCTGCGTGTGCCCTGCCCACCCCGGCGGTCTCCTCTCCAGCCCTGCCAGAGCCAATCCGCGACTGGGTGTAAGTAGGGCAAGCCGCTTCCTGGTTCTCAGAAAGGAGGAGCTGGGAGCTGGAGTGGGCGAGCGGAGGCAGTGCACGGGGGGTCAGAGCAGCCCAGAGAGCCGGCGGTCTGCATGGAGCAAAGAGCTCAGGACCAGCAGGAGAAACGCTCGACTCGGTGAAGACTAAACCCCCGGTGTGTCGAGCCGTGGACGACTTGAACGGTGACCCCCCCTCCACACACACACACACACACATTCCGAAGAAGACGACAAGAGCTGGGTGGATAAAAAAAAAAAAGAAATTTAAGAAGTAGAAAAAGTCGCCAGGGTGGGACGGAATAATCCAGGAAGTGCGGAGGCTGGTCAGGTGGGAGGCGACGAGTCGGGACAGGTGACACACCGGCACTCAGGTAACCGCTTCACCTGCCTGCTCTCAAAATGACAGAAACTAGTACATCCCGATAGGTTCAAAGGGTGTTTAAGCAACACTTCTGTTGGCCGCGACAGCACCGACTTGTTTCAACCTCTTGTCTCCCCTCCTCCCTCCTTCCCGGTTCTGATCAGGGTCACGGGAGGACTATCCACGTCATGGGTATTTGGTAACTCCCGTTGACGTTTATTCGGCGCGTTTCGGCGGGTAAAAGCTCTAAATAAAACAAGCTCTGTGTTTAATTTCCACCTTTTTCTCGTCCCTTTTGGGAGCAGGTACTGCAGCCGCTGTTCGGTACGTACGTCTCTGTGTGCACGTTGCGTCCAGGTGAGCGCGCGCGACGGGGAAAGAGCGGGGTTGGCGGGTACATTTCTGGAGACCGGGCTACTAATTATAGCCGAGAACACCGGCTGTCATCCAAAACCTAACCTGCTCTCACGCACATCACCTTGCCTCTGCGCGGCTCGTGCACGCGCAGTCCAGTGGATCTGCTGGATTTAGCCTCTTGCACCTAAATGATCTCCTTTCAGTGGTCTGTTAATCATCATTATCATCATCATCCTCCCCAGGGCGCACCCAGTGTTTTATTTTAATCCTGACCCAATCCTGTGTTACAATGGGATGGCGCTCAGGCTGTAATGTTAGGTTAAGGCTTCTGCCTGCATCATGGGTGGGGAGGGCTGTCAAGCCAGTGGGCTTGTGGGTGTGTGTCATTACAGAGGTAGATGTGTTGCAGACTCGCCCCTCTGACAGACCGGCCTAACAAGCTCAACTGGCTTGGGTTTGGTTTCCCGTCTCGGCTACAGCTTGTTTGGTTAAATCTTTATACCTATGTGTACGTTCAGGTTTTTAAGGTCACCTCTCTGCCTCTAAGGGTACAGCGTGGGAGGCTGGGAAATCATCGATACGACCTCCAGTTGTGCGGAAACTTGTGAGTGGAGGGCGGAAAATTTTCAAGAAGAGAAAACATTTTTTGTTTTGTCTTTGTGTATCGGCAACAGTCATCACGTGGCTGGGCCTTTCCAATCCTCCCTCGGCGTCGGATGGTTCTGCTCAAATACAAGAACCATCAGGGTTTGGAAAAGAGGTCTTAATGCCAGCTCTGTTTGCCCTAACTTTGTGTGTAACATAATTAGACAGCTGTGTTTCATCCCTGGCTCCTGCTGTCCTGACCTGACCTGACCTCCATCATGCGCTGCCTTCTGCAGGCCTGCTTCTTCATTGTGTGTTTATTCTGAATCTGCAGATGCATGAATGTTTTTTTTAGTTTATTTTTTTTTTACCTACGTACATGTTTCTTAGAGAACTCAGAGGAAAAAAAAGTCCACACACCAGATCTCCTGTGTTGTATGTAATAATCAGTCTCTCATGGCAGTGCGTGTGTGTGTGGGCTTTCCTAATGTTACTTTCTGTTGGAGAGCTTCTTTTCTGAAGAAGTTAAAGTAGGAAGCAGTTGCTTTCTGTTGGTGCCTTTTTTTTTCTATTCTTTAACAAGACAGCCCCCCACCAGATAAGGGTGACACATCATATGATAGCGTGCGAGTGTGTGTTTCTCCCCGTGCACGGTTGCTAACTTTAACATTTTGCAAAACAAAAATGAAACGAGTGCCGCAGTTAGTCAGACGTGGGTGATTTCCTGATATCAGTATATTTACTGTGTGGGAATCTCAACTTGGATTCATATGAATTTTGATTGAACTTGCTTCCTTTTCCCCTCAGGTTTGGCACTTCTGACCTCTGATTAACGGACCAAAGAGGGGAGGACGAGGGACGGACTGCAGGCATCCATCATCTCCTGGGTTTATGGACTGGAGGTAGGACTCGTATACTTTTTTTATCATTTCTACTACACCTTCATCGTCAACATCAACATCAGTCACTCTGTCTTTTTGTTGCTCTCTGATAAGCACTCTGTCCTGTCAAATGATGAAAGCCTTTTGATGTTTAGTGGGACAAACACCTTGACACAGCTGATGGGGAAATGTTTTTTAGGGTGTGTGTTTGACAGAAGTTGTGATTTGCTGTAAAAATACATCTATAATGTTTGAAGTAAGTCGTCGGTTGTTTCATGTGATTTTTGCTTTGAATCAAATTTCCGTCTCCCGGTATGTGCTTTGCAACACTGACCATCTTGTGTTTGAATCAGGGTAGAGCATATATATGTTGCCATTCTTATACATCAACTTATAGGCGACACCACACAATTCCCTCGTTTCTGCTTCGAGATGTTTGACTTAACTATACTCAATTACTTATCTTGGAGAAATAATTCTTAATGCTAAATTTTGATGAGTTTGGAGATTTAAACAATGGCGGGAGATAAACTTTAAAGAGCCCACATTTTCTACATTTATTGTTCATAACTCTCTTATTATATATATTATAGAAGGATCTGTTGCTATTTTGCGTCTGAAACGCTGGTTTTAGCTCACGTCTCTTTAAGGCCCACCTCCCGAAAAGCCCAGCCTGGTTTTATTGGTCAGGTTATTGATCTGAAATAAGGAAGTGCGAGGCAGCGAGGGTACCAAGCCAAATGTGCTACATGACGATGTGGATAAGTAACACAAGAAGAAGCCTAGACTACAAATGAGGTGTTTCAGGCAGTAAAGGCACAGTGTCTTCTCTGTGAGAGAAAAAATCACACCGGTGTGGGCTTTCTAACCTTGTGTCACAGACTGAAGCTTTCATCAGCTGTTGCAATTAACAGCAAATATACTCGGAGTTTTCCCATTGGTCAAACCCCAGACTTTTCAACAAAGCACCTCCTGTTAAAGGAGGGAGACTTTTTATCTGTGTATTACTGTAATGATCAGGATATGGGTACACTCGAATTTAGCGGCTGCTGATTTGAAAAAGCAGGTGTGTGAAATGAATGGATGAATAAGTTGACAAAGTAAACGTGGCAGCAGATTTCTCGAGTTCAAGTTCAGCGAGTGGCAGATTGAGCAACGAGCTGCACAACACCTGTCAAGGATGTAAATGTTAGTGAGAGAAGGGAAGTCATACATTCTGTCTCTTCTGACTTAAAAACAATAGGTAAAAATATGGGCAAATGTGCTGACCGCTCCTCCAGTTGACCGACCAATGGTAATGAACATTTTAAATGTAGAAGGTTGTTGAAGAGGGACATTAAAGCTGCAGTCTGCAAGATTTGTTGTTGTCATACGTAAAGTCCTACTTTTTGGCATTTTAAGAGTTTACATGATCTATCAGAACGCTTGAAGTTGAAAACGGTGACCTCCGTAGTCGCAAAATGCAAGAAATGCTTATTTTTTAACCGAAAAATAAAAAGTTATTCAACTTCCTGTCCCGCCCCATCAAAACACATGAGAACTCGTGCACGTCTACATGCACGCCAGATAAGCGTACACGACTCCTCATTCATCAACTCACCTGTCATTTGTGATCATGGAAGACACAGTAAGTAGACTAGCCCGTAATGAAGTTCAATAGTCTGTATAAATAAGCGTGGGGACGAGCCTGCCTTGTATCGCGCGTGCACAAACGGTGATTGACAGGCAGCAGAGCCCAGCTCGTAACCTGATTGGTTACCTTTTACCGGTCCGGTCTGCAATTTTGTAAACAAACCTGTTGGCTTTGGAGGGACCTAGCGGGACATATAGGGGACCTAGAGAACTCATTTTTTTTTGTATTGGGGTATTTAATGTACTACTTTCAGAATCCCCGGACAGTTCCAGGCATTATGCTTGAAAAAGAGTTGCAGACTGCAGCTTTAAGCTTTCAAATGGAGACAATGTTGCATACTTGTGGCACAAGCTATTGAAAGCATGTATGGCGTTAACTCACAAAAGTCCACGTTCAGAGCCATGACTATGAATGTTGGGCGCAGATCTCTTCATGCTGATATCCAAAAGCTGCGTCTGCCACATGAATATGTGAGCTTGATGGCATATTTTGCATCCATGTTAATCTGCTCACCCTGCAGGTGCATAAATTTACCATATATTGACATTTTCTGCACATGAGAAACGCCAACATCACGTTTTTTCCACCTGGTTGGTCTTCTTGGTGAAAACAGTCTTCTTTAGAGTTTAAACACACTCCAGATGAATTGGATAACAATACACTCATTAAAAACTGGATACATTCATTGCTTAAACAACCATAAACCTGTTTCAGTTTCCATTCCTGGGAAAATCAGATCACAACCTTGTTTTTCTCTGTTCAGCATATAAACCCCTTGTCCAGAGACTACCTGTCACAAAAAGGACTGTTAGAAAGTGGTCAGAGGAAGCTGAAGAAGCCTTACAGGGTTGTTTTGATGCAACCGATTGGATTTCTCTTTGTAAGCCACATGGAGAGGACATTAATGCCATGACTGAGTGTGTGACTGACTATATAAACTTCTGTGTGGACAACACCATCCCCACCAGAACAGTGAGATGCTTCCCTAATAACAAACCCTGGATCACCAGTGAGCTAAAGGAACTATTGAACAGGAAAAAAAGAGCCTTTAGGGAGCGAGACAGGGAGTTACTGAGGAGTATACAGAAGCAGCTCAAAGTCAAGATCAGAGAGAGCAAGGAGGTGTATAGAAAGAAGCTTGAGAGTAAACTGCAGAGGAACAATATCAGAGATGTGTGGTCAGGAATGAAGAAGATCACAGGCCTCAAGCAGAGGGAGGATCGGATGGATGGAAGTCTGGACAGAGCAAATGAGCTGAACACATTCTTCAACAGGTTCAGTTCAGGAACAAGCTCACCATCCTCCTCTCCTGTTCCCAGCCAAAGAGACATCCCACCCTCCTCTGACCCACAGCTTTCCTCTAACATCTCCACCTCCACCTCAGTCATGGATTCTTCTGCTTCCACTAGTTTGTCATCAACCCAATCAGGAGATGCTGCTGTCCCCTTTGCCTCCCCCTCCCACTTTTCTGTTTCTAGAAGTCAGGTGAAGAGGCAGTTGGAAAGACTGAACCGGAACAAGGCTGCAGGTCCAGATGGTGTCAGCCCCCGAGTCCTGAAGGCCTGTGCAGAGCAGCTCTGTGGGATTCTGCAACACCTTTTCAACCTTAGCTTGACCCAAGAGAAGGTACCACTGTTGTGGAAGACATCCTGTCTGGTTCCGGTACCAAAGAAAACTCACCCTTCAGATATCAATGACTACAGACCTGTTGCACTGACATCCCACATCATGAAGGTCCTGGAGAGACTCCTGTTGACCCACCTGTGTAAGCAAACCAGCACATATCAGGACCCCCTGCAGTTTGCTTATCGCCATGGAGTTGGAGTTGAAGACGCTATCATACACCTGCTTCAACAAACCCACTGTCATCTGGACAAAGCAGGCAGCACTGTGAGGATCATGTTCTTTGATTTCTCCAGTGCATTTAACACAATCCAGCCTGATCTGCTTAGTCTGAAACTCCAGAAGACTCAGGTGGAGGCCTCAACAATCACCTGGATTAATGACTACCTGACAAACAGACCACAATTTGTCAGACTAACCAGGTGATCAGCAGCACAGGAGCACCACAGGGGACTGTACTCTCACCATTCCTTTTCACTCTGTACACTTCAGACTTCCAGTACAAGTCAGACTCCTGTCATCTACAGAAATATTCAGATGACTCTGCAGTTGTCGGGTGTATCAGAGATGGACAAGAAGCTGAGTACAGAGAGCTGGTGGACCGCTTTGTGGCATGGTGTGGGAACAATCATCTCATCTTGAATGTTAACAAAACAAAGGAGATGATTGTAGATTTCAGGAGAAACAAGGTCAGATCAAACCCTGTTTCCATCATGGGAGAAGAAGTGGAGGTGGTTGAGGAATATAAATACCTTGGTGTTCATGTGGACAACAGACTGGACTGGAGACACAACAGTGAAGCAATCTACAAGAAAGGATAGAGCAGACTGTACTTCTTGAGGAAGCTAAGGTCCTTCAAGGTTTGCAACAAGATGTTGCAGATCTTCTACAAGTCTGTTGTTGAGAGCGTCATTTCCTCTTGCGTCATCTGTTGGGGCAGCAGCATCAGAACCAGGGACCTAAAAAGACTCAACAACCTGATAAAGAAGGCTGGTTCTGTTCTGGGGACGACTGTGGAACCTCTGGAGACAATAATGCAAAGAAGGATTTTGCATAAAATCAAGAGAATTATGGACAACCCTGAACATCCTCTCCATGAGACTGTTATCAGAAAACAGAGTCTCTTCAGTCAAAGGCTTCTTCAGTTTGGATGCAAAACGGACCGCTACAGGAAATCTTTCCTGCCCACAGCCATCAGCATCTATAATAACTCCTTGATTTAATTGAGCTACATCAACATTTAATTTCCCTCTGGGATAAATAAAGTATTTTTGAATTTGAATTGAATTTGAATTCAAGTCGGGCGTCATGCACATATTCTCACAGAAGAACACCTTCAGTAAATATAATAACAATGATAATCTGAGATCAATTTACAGAGTTATTCACATAAATGACTACAGTTTCTTAGAATAGAGCTTGACTAATTTACCAGATATCAGTCATGCAGATCTGCTTTATTAAGGCTGTCACTAATTCTTTGCTCCTCAGTTTAGACTCAGTTTACACCACAAACACTTTGTGGGGGTCAGACCTCAGGAAACACTGGTCTTCACAGAGTGGGAGGAGCCTCTTGAAGACATCCCCATCCTTGGAACAAAATATGAGCTGAATAAAGTGGTCAAGCAGCTGAATATTTTATAGGCAACCTGGAAGTTAACTCCTCTGTGGTTTGTTGGCTGCAGACGCTCCATAACTCCAACCGGCCTTTTTTCAAACTCTTGTGTTTGAAGCAGAATGTTGACATCCAGAGGTTTTTGTTAGATAATAGGCACAAAGATGCTTTTGAGGAGCTTTAAAACCATGTTGACAGTGTTGTAGCAGTAACGGGACATATTGTTAAAGGCTCATTGAGCTTTTGGCTCATATGAAGTTAAGCAAATTCAAATGAAACAGGCTCATTTCTACAAGTATAAAAGCCATGAAAATAATGAACCCAAAGCCTAAGAATTCACCACAAAAGTCTTCCAGAACGTACGGCTTTATGGTCATCGTTGATGCTGATAATGCTTATTAATGTGATGAATTTGGATTTTCTTTCCCAAGTAAAAAGACCCCACAAACCCGATGAAGACCTGAGGAGCATTTTCCAACCACATTTATTTAGCATTTTCCAGCATCTCAACAGAACCCAACATGCGAATACCGTAATAATGTTTTAATCACATTTTTAAAACTTCTTCCTTTTTGGTTGCTTATAGTTACAACAAAGAGCTCAATTTTAAGTGTTTCACGCGATACAAAACCATAAGGACCCAAAATGACATCATACAAATTATTCTGAATCTTATCGTAGTGTACAGTCTTGTCTTCAAATGAGGTTTTAAACGTATTAATATGTCCATATTTGCACTCTGAATTTGTCTGTGACTTCGATGTGTTTGCATGTCTGTGGTGGGCAAACTGCTGGTGTGACAAATCATGTGACCGTGGCTTTGCCGGACCGGTGACTGCCATGTGTCCATGAACTGGTGGGTAGAGGGAAGTGACATTGAGTGGTCTGTCAGGCGAGGAACACACACACACACACACACACACACACACAAATACAAACATGCATACATGCATGCACACTGTTCCAGGAAATGCTTTAATCAGGGCATGTGAGCCCATACAAATTCCCCCTTTTCAGACATGGGTCTTTCAGTTTCATACAAACCGAGTAAGTGGGAGGAAGGTGGGGAGAAAGCGAGAGAATGGGGGAGGCTGAACGGGAGTTGAAAGAAGTAAAGTTGTTTTTTTTTTTACTTGCCCTAATATTTGAAGGTGTGTCACCCTTTTTCTTGTCATCTTCGCTCCCACGAAACATTATTCCAAGAAAATCTGAGTAAGATTTATGCAGAAATGAGGAAGAGTTACACCTCAGTTGTCGGACTGGTGCATCATCTTATGTGTGAGGGTCATCACGGCTCGTATGGTGGTTTAATGAAATGTCAGCCTTGCTTTTAAACCACCAATAACTGAGCACAGTTTTTTTTTTTTTGTTTTGTTTTTTAAAGAAAAGATGAAAATCAAGCTTTGACTTCTGAACAAACTGCACATTTTCCCCATGTATGTCAGTTGTTTCTCCACACTGAAGCAGTAATGGCTCAGTGATGACTACACATAATCCGTAATCTAGTCTGCCACTACAGTTGAGTCTTGCCCCCACTCGTTGTGTCAATAGAGGAAGTTATGTATCTGCCATTTCCTCTTTTCAGTCATGAGTTTCTGTAGCATTTGACAGCCCTTCCTTGCTCTCGACCACCAGCCTCACAGCCCACGCCACCCCGGCGTTAACCAATCAACAGGTGGCCATGACTCCTCTTCTTGTAAAGAGTCGAAAATAGAGGAAGAGGACGAAAAAAAAACAAAGGTTAAAGGGTGACGGAGTGACAGTGATTCAGCTCTTCGAGTAACAGTGCAAATCTTTCTGTACACAGAGAGCAGGCGGTTATCATAAATAGGTACAGTGAGACAACACTTCAGGGAAAGTGAGAATAAACACCCAAACATGAGCAGACGAAGGGAGTCATTGCTGCTGAAAGTGACCCCTTTCATGTGTGTCGTTCAAAGGGGAACTCCAGCAGCAGATGGAGGCTTGTATTCCAAGATGTCATCCCCTCTGGAAAAATAAAATCACCCTCATTAATATAAAATGACACGTATCTCATCAATCTAACCTTGCTTGTAATATATTACTTTTGGACCACATTTTAATGTGAATTCACATTTTTTGCTCAGCATTTTTCTTATCCTGATATTCTAGCGATAGATTGAAAGTGGTCTCTTCTGCTTCTCATGCTGTTCAACGGATTCTTTCCATCACAACTTTCTTTCTGTTTCCACCAACCGAGAAATGTTTGTCTTTCTGGCTAATCTTCCTCAAAGCTGTTTTTTTTTTTGCCTTTGCCTTTGCCTTTAATCTGTTCATCTGTTCTAGTGTTCGACCATCTTTAGTGAGGACAGGAAGAGGAAACTGATCAGGATCAGTTAGTTTTGCGAAATGTCTTCGTGTGTTTTTGTAACATCTTCCTTTTCAAAGCGGGAGGACATTTGTGCGGGAGAAGAACAGATGCTGAGACAATCCCGGTGATTTGGCAACTTTGGATAATGGACAACGTACTTAAACGCATGTAGTAATGATGTGTGGAGGCTGAATAGCTTGGTTGAAAAAATGACTATTTATTTATTTTGTTTCACATCTCGTTTTTCTCGGTTAAAGACATTTCTGCTCCTAAAAGTAACATCAACCCCATTTCCTAAAAAACGTTGGGCGGGGAGGGGAGTGTTTGAAATGAAAATAAACAGAATTAAATTATTTTCTGATCATTTAAACCCCGTGTTTAATCGAAAAAAGTACAAAAACAATATGTTGAATATTTAAGCTTATGCTCATATTGGAATTGACAGCGTCTCACAGTATCTGAGAAAGGGGCAACGAAATAAGTTTTTTTTTCTGTTATTCACTTGCAAATTCACAACAGTCCTCCAAAAGATACCGTATGCACACATAATGCTAAAGTGTTTACATCGTACTGCATATACACATCATTACCTTCACCGTCTCCTCTTCAAAACCACCCCACCTACTCCAACACCCACGCTAACTAACTCTAGCTGCACACACAGTAGTCAAGTCATTCATACACACAAGTACTCGAGGGGAGGAAAAAACACCTAAATAATCTGAAGCTTATCATTTGAAGTGTTTTATTTAGTTCAGCTTTTAAATCGTTTTGCAGCCGCAGTTTGTGGTGTTGCAAGATTTAACTGCAGTGAACCGTGTTTTGCCCCAAAACTGGTAAAAAACGACGAGACGATTTACTATTATTTCAGCTGAAAGAGGGAATCTGCAGATATTCCTAAAATTTCCAGATGTGTTTGTGTGTGGCAGCGATTCTGATGCTTTCCAACAGAATTTGTTAATTGCACCACTGGTTACTGAATTTGATCCAGTTTTATTGTGAGTAGTTCTAATTACCTGCCTCTGCTGTGCACGTGCACGTATCCAAACACAAAAACCCACTGTCATGGGGGGAAAAAACTGTGTGCAAAATGAATCAACAATTTAATTTACATTTAAAAAAAAAAAAAAAAAAGAAAGAAAGAAAACTTTGCTCAAGCTGCTGACCCCACGACCCGATCCCTGGAGCAGCGGAAGATAATGGATGGATGGATGGAAAGAAAACTATGCACCGATTTTTTATTAAAATGAATGTAAATAATAACCAAACTGTTCGTTTTATACGTATTTTGTTGTTGGAAGTATTCTTCATACCTTTTATTTTCCATCATTTTAATTTGAAAATAAACCAAAGCTGATGGAATCGAGACTCACTGGACGATGCTGAAGTTCAAAGATGTTCTTACTGTTCTTCCAGCTACTTAAATAAATCAGTTTGTGACGTGGGCTGAAATCTGCTTCGCAAATGCGTTGGTTCTGATGAACGGCAAATTCAATCTTTGAAGGAAATGTAAGATACCTCACATGAATCTATCAGGAGAAGTTGGGACCAGGGATCGAACCAGTAATGTCACAGCTTGGGGTGAGGTGCACAAAAAAAAACACTGAAAGGAACTGAAGTGTCCTGAGAAGTGACCTGCTAGGATTTCCAAGGCGTCTCCTCTCAGGTTAGGGATGCAGAGAGAAATTCTCTGCTAATTCAGCTCAACCATTCTCATGGTAACCAAGGACAAACTTTATATTGGCAAAAACAAGCAAACTTGGGCTTTGGACACTCTACCCGTCTCATTTAGCAGTTTTGTTTTAGCTGGTGTGTCTGAGAGGATGCCGATCACTCATTTCCTGATCTGCGACAGTAAATCGGGGGGACCAGCGGCCCCAAATTTATCAGAGAGATTGGTCTCGACTGTACTTGGTGTTAAAATATATTCTGTCAAGCAATCTTTAGAAAATTGTGCAATTAAGATGTGAAAACTAATAATT
Organism: Odontesthes bonariensis; assembly: GCF_027942865.1. Classification (NCBI taxonomy): domain Eukaryota; kingdom Metazoa; phylum Chordata; class Actinopteri; order Atheriniformes; family Atherinopsidae; genus Odontesthes; species Odontesthes bonariensis. The sequence goes on from NC_134510.1 coordinate 25,243,760, forward strand.
TAGTTTAATTTCTATGTAAATGTGTTGATAAAGGAAGTTTGGATTTGAGTCGAGTTTCTTGTTGCATTTCTTCACATTTCCACCTACACAGCTCGCTGGTTTACACCACGGATCAGCACGCTAAAACACCCCCGCTGAGTTACAGCAAGTGTACTTTTAGATTACTGCACGTTTGACTGTGAAGAGGCTTAATTGTCATTTCGTTGGTTTTCTTTGTGCGTGTGTGTTCATACGCAGTGTGTGTTGGACTCCATCTTTATAGATTCAGATAATCTCATCAGATGTAAAAACCACATGTAAAATTGAGTGACTCCTCTGCTCGTGCATATTAATTGAAGCGGGGTGCGGTGTGTAGTTCGCCCACACACACCTTGATGCTCCAGTGTTCACACACACAGCTGTGGAGTGCTGGGGGAAGAAACTGCTGACCAGATAAGGAGCTAAGAGAGGGGGAGAGTAAAGTGTGAAACCACTCCGTCAGCATGCCTTCTCTTTCACATCTGTGTGTGTTCTCCATGTTACGGTGAAACTCCCTTTTGGTGATGCTAATGATAGAGATGGCTGCTACCACATCTCTCCGTCAGACATCTGCACACATACACCTGCAAGGACTCTTGCTACTTCCTGTGGCTGCGTGCATGTGTTCACCTCCTGCTCGATTGCTGTTTATCTCCCAGCCGTCATGTCACGGCTCCTCTCCCTCCCCTCTCGCCGTCTCCCCCTTCCCCTCCCCTTGTAACTTAACTCTGTCGACTCTTGTTTCATGTCTCGTCGCTAACACAGATTGTTCGAGGCTGGGACTAGATTTTCCTGTCTTAGCCTCCCCTCTTCTTCGCTTTATCTTTCAGAGTATCTCGACACCCACTCCCTGTTCTCTCACTCACTCTCATGTGTTTCTCCTCCCCCATACTCTCCCTATTTTTGTGTGATTTCTAAGAACATGTGTGTTTTTAGAAAACACACCTCCCCTGTGTTCCTTTTACCGTTGTCTCTTTTCAAATCTCAGACTATTTTCCTCTTTCCAACCTCAGATTGATTTCCTTTCGTGCTACTGCTCCTTCTGTCTTTCAACGTGGCAAACCAAGCAGAAATATGAGACTTTACGCTGATCTCAAGAAAGCGGAAAACCAGTGCGAAAATGTGTTTTGATTTCTATGGGCAAATCATTTTGGTGCTATACTGGATCAGTTTTGGGAGGGTTGCATAAACTCTGTGAAATGGATTTATATTTCTCAAAAAGAGCTTAATGTGTCATTTCAGCATCCCTCCCCACTCCTGTATGTTTGAGTTAAACTTCCTTGTGAGAATATTGCCATGAAACTAACAGGATGTGTTCTATTTATATCCCTCAAAATATGGTTTTGAGGCATGTACAAGTCATAAAAAAAAAACATTTTAGCAATTTTACAGATTTTATCACACATAAAAACAATTAAATTATGACTTTTTTTTATCAAGACTATTATCAAGACTTTTTTTTCTTAAAGTTTTGAAATATTCAAAACATTTTGGGGCAATATATAGCTGGCAAATTAAATTCAACCTCACTGAAGCACAATATGATGTTTAAAAAAAAGACCCTGCAGAGGGAAAATAATCTGTTTTTAATTTTCAAAGTTGAGAAGAAGAATGTACTAACTGGCAGAATTTTGGGCCCTCCCAGACCAGAGTATTTAGCTAGAATATATTGTGTGAGTTGAGGTACAGGCGCATAACAAAATAATAATGATGTTGCAAGGATTTCCTTTTAAACATTTTGTGTATATATATATATATATATATATATATATATATATATATATATATGTGTGTGTCCGAACAATATCATTTGTATTATTATTGTAAGGTATTTACCAGGAATTTTGGATGTTGTCAGTGTCAGAAAAAGATTTTATCTCTAAAAGAAACCATCGCTGACGCTAACTTCTGGATAGAAGATGGTTGGTATTAAGGGCTATAGCATATATGTCTTGTTCACGATCCAAATGTCTTGCCCCATGTGCTGATAAGCTGATAATCCTCCAGCAGATCCACATTGGTGTCCAGGTCTGGCATGCAAACTGCTGCTGCAGCTCACAGAGGAGTGTTGTGGTGTGGGAGGGCGAGGGGATAAGGGCCTCTGCTCTGCCAACCAAATGAATAATGTAATGTGTTTCTGGAACTAAGACCACACTACGCGCATGCGTCACACGTTACACACCATAATGCTTCACTTACAGTAAAGAAAGGAGGGGCTTTCTTGAATTAAAAAAAAAAACACTTGTGCCGGGTCACGTAATGTTGGTGGACTTCTCTTTTTTTTTTTTTTTTTTTTTAAATCTATTCCCAGTACTGTCATTGCAGTCATTTTATTCATCACAATGCTGTCTTGTCATGTCTTGTCTTTGACAAATTCAAATGGCAATTCAAATTCTCCCTGGTTGCGTATCTCCTGGTGGGATGCAAATGTGCAGTCCAGAGGGAGCTGTTGGGACTCGCATCAGGTGGGGTGTGTGTTTTATCACCAAGCAGAGATGAGCTGTTGCATTATTAGACCATCTGCATGTGTCAGTTCAGTTTCTAGATGGTATGTAAGTGCGGTTTCTGACACAATCGCAGCTTCAATGCCAAGGTTTTGCTGGTAGATTGTTTTGTTAGAGAGCTATGCTGGGGTGAGAGGAGCAGTGGCTTTGGTTTAGCAGACTTATGTGCTCTCTCTCATCATCTCTTCTCATCCCCCGTTTCCTCCTCCCCTACTCTTCCTCAGAGAAGGTGTCCCAGCACTCCACTCACTACCCCAAATAAGTGAGGTGTAAAGAGGGTTTGGTTGTTTTTCTTAAGCTTAGAAATCTGTCACACAGAGAAGAAAAAGTGGTGTAAGGAAGACGAGTGTGTGGAGGAGAAACGGTATGAGCTTGAGTCTTACTTTCCATGTGCTTGGTGGATTTGCTGTTTTTTTTTTTTTGTTTTTTTTGGGGGAAGTTTGCTGTTTACTTGTTATGTTGTGGTTAACGATACCATTTTAGTACAGACTTTTATCTGTCTGCAAAGAACGTGTTCATGCGTCTTAGTCAGAGTGTTTAATTCAAAGTACAGAACGGACACCAAATTAACTTAATTTGTCAGTAATCAATGTTTTATGATGTAAAAGAGCTGCTACAGCACATTTAACTTCTGTCAAGTGTTCTTTGATGAAATACCACTACTTAATAATTTGCATTCAGTTTCACTTCTGTTGAGCAAGTGTAACAATATTCTTGTCTGTCAGCCATTTAAGTCATGCTTAAAACGCCTTCACAACGCATGAAACCAACCATACATGCACACATTAATCAGCACAGACGCACCCGTATATTATACATATTATATTATATTTTCATATATATATATATATATATATGTGTGTGTGTGTGTGTGTGTGTGTGTAATGCACACATGAACTGGCACTTTGGAAAACATCTGACATCAGAATTTGTAAGAGCATTTCTCCTTCTTCTCAGCCACAGTTTTGTGTCAATGGTATAAAGTCATATTTTCCCCCTTAGTGCTGGAGACTGATATAATTGAGGTGGACTGGGAAAACTTACAGCCTTTAACGGAAAATAGGAGCCATAAAAGTAAAACTAACAGTTGCAGTTCCAGTTGGGGTGTGTGTGCAGTGAGGTTTCAATATATAGACGATGGATACGACAGCATGCTTTTATTATGCTGCAGAATGAATCTTTGTGTGCATAATCGCTCGATCCTGCAGCGTCATTTTTGTGGCCTTCCACACAAGTTTGCTACTTTTTTCTTTTAGGAGCTGCACTGAGTCACGGTCAGTAATGGTGCTTTTAAGTTTCCATTTCCTCTCGAGTAACGTAAATCCGCGGCAGATTCGCCTCTAAAACGCGTCAGTTTTTCTTTTTTCTTTTTCTTTATGGTTTGGCCCCACAACACGGTGTCAGCTTGAGGCCATCGTGGCTGTCGTAGATGACAACAAAACTATTTGAAATTTTCAAAGCGGTATCAGCGTTTTATCTTTGAAGGTAACAGAAAAAAAAATAAAAATCTTTGTTGTTAAAAGAGAGGAAGAGAGTGCGCATAATGAAAGCAAGGGATGATGAAACCGTAGAGTTGCAGGGGTGATTAATGCCTCCACCGTCGACTAAAGGAGTGGGAGGTGAGAGCAAAAAACAAAGAAAGAGATGAGAGATAATTGTTGGAAAGATAACATCTTAACAATTAATGCAACTTACACTACTGACGGCAATTGTTTTTTTTTTTTTATGTTGTCTGCTCTGACGAGATTAAACTCATCAACAGACAGATAAATACAAACGGTGATGTCAGTTATTGAGCTTCAAGGTACCCAGGCCTGTCAATATGAATGAAATAAGCTGCTTTTGGACATAATTTTGTCTGGGAACAGAATCCGTTTGTGGTGTCTGCCTAAGGGGAGTTACATTAGCTACAATGTGTTGCAAGATTCAGCAACTTATGTAGACATGTCCTTGGTAAGCAAAGAAAAACAAAGTGCCGAGGAAGTAGAAGGGTTGTGCATGTCATGATGTGTCAGTATTAAGTGACTCACAGACATATAGAAAAATTGGTGGGAATCATTGCAGTTTCTCTTCAATCTTATTATTTTCCGAAGACGTCTGTGTTCTAAGGAATATGCCTAAAATAACAAGCTTGAACCACCAACCACCCATGATGCCTTTTTTTTTTTTTTTTTTTTTTTTTCTCTCTCTCTCTCCCCTGGGCCGGAAACTTAATGTGCGTTGTTTCGTGCTCCTGCTGAAAGCCCTTTGTGTCTCACTTTTCTCTACTACTTTAGTATCTGTTTTTTGGATTTTTAGTAACTTTTCACCCGTTTTGGGGCATTTCAGAATGTTCCATCCCGTGTTGTCTAATTATGCGCATGAAATGGGTGTGTTTTAAAAGGAATTACAAGTAATAGTCATCCTCGTTCTGGTCTGTTATCTTGTCTACGTACAACGAGACACAATGTACACTTGCAAGGTCGAGTCGTCCGTTTACACTTTGCCCTACAGATCCACTCGGATTCTATTCCACTTCTTTCCGGCTTCTATTGTGCACTTCTATCATGTGTGGCCGAAGCAAATTGCTGTCATTGTTATTTTAGATTATTGATTACTCAAGAGACTGTTCCCTAAAGTAATCATTTGTTTATAACATGTAAAACTAATGGTGGGGAAACCCATCACAACTTTTTAGGGACATGGTAACCTCCACAAATGAAGCCCAAAGATACTGTTTGCAATGATAAGACGGAGAGAGGCTGCTAATCTTCACATATGAAAACCGAAAGATGTTAGACTACCTAAAATCATTTATCCATTCTGAAAACCGTCGCTCTGCTATAGTGGTGATATAAAAAGGGGAAAACTTAACCTTGTGACTTTTCTGCATCAGCGGTTGCCTCAGTTTGATGAGATAACTCTTGTGTAAACGCTCTGGCTTGAAAAATCGCAGCAAATATTTGTTACAGAGGCTGTGGTGTTGTTTTATGACAAGCACATGTTTAGCATGCTTTCAAAGGAAGAGCGTTCTGCCCCAGTTTGTCTCAGAGGTGTGGTGTAATATGATTTAACTCTCATATTGCACCTACCTCAATGTTTGATTCGAGGTGTAATATGACTCATAAGGCCAATATGATTTTTGTTCTTACATGGTTGTTCGACTTTGACATTCTTTGAGTTGACTAAAACTACGTTATTTCTAATGTGCTTGGGTTTGCGTGCTCTCGATTTTCTTCCTGCTCAGCCCGCTGAACTTGAGCTTGAGGGTTATTTCATCTTCATCACCACCAGCCCTGCTCCAACATCGTCGAGCTGCTATCCAACGTCCTGTTGACCCCGCGTCTGAGGACGACGAGGAGATCGTGTTTATCGGAAAGTGCTCGGAAAATGGGCCGTTAAGTTTTGGAGAGAGGGGGCGCGTAGGCGACCTGGGGGGGGAGGGGTATCTCTGAATCTCTCTCCGTCACCGTGCACCCTCTTTTGATACAACAGGAAGGAGAGTGAGTGGCAGAATGTGCGAGAGAGGTAGACATCCCCAAGGATGAACGCTTAACGCCGACTTCTGACTGAGGAGATCAGACCTTGAACTTGCACATCTAAGGGTAAAGGGAAATAGGAAAAAAGAAGTGGTTTTTGAAAGACGGCGAGAGGGGAAAGTGAAGGAGAAGACTTGCAAAGAGCGAAGAAATGGATGCCATGCGACAGTCGCTGCCTCGTCTCCAGCTGACTGTGCCCATGCCTATAAAGACTGGGAAGGTAGGGTTGACATTTTGGGCTTCTGGGTACTGCATCTCACCTTTTTGGATTAGAAAGAAAAAAATTGACGTGTCTCTGAGGGAGGGAAAGGATTAAAAAGTTGAACCCAAAGTATTCATTGAGAACAATTATTTGATTGTTTTACTTCTTCATCTTATGGGTGGAGTTCATTTGTATCTTAAATAGGCTTTTGTCGTGTTCATCGCGTAACAGGTTAAATCGAACAATGGTGGGTGGGGGGAGCCACGGTTTTGAACGCAGTGTGTGTGTGTGGGTGTGTGTGCATGCGTTTTGTACAAGTGTCTGTGTGTGTATAACAGGGTGTGTTTTGGAGCAGGTTAGTCAGGTGGATGTGCTGTTGTTGTGCAGAGCCCTCTGGGCACTGTGTGAACGCTGTTATTGGATGACCAGGGGGGCTGCCAGTTGCTATGGGAGGGATATGAAGAGCAGGGAGGTGGGGGGGTGTGGAGGGTGAGTTGTTTGTGGAAAATCTGGTCTGCTCAGGTGTGTCAGAGATATTGTCGACCAGGTATAGTGGGGACAGGGTGAGGAAGTTGTTTGGTCTAATTCCTGCCAGGCCTCTCAGAAAGGAAGAAATGGAGTTGATGGACTTGCTTGGCTTTTTATCACTCATGGTGCCTATTGGAAAAACTGGCTTGTAAAGTTCTTTGTTAGATTTTTTTTTTTTTTTTTTTTTTTTTTTTAAAAGAAAGAAAAACTGAGACTTATTGCACTATAAACAACTTTTTGATGTAGATTTATACAAATTCTTCCATTACTGGTACTCCCCCTTTCACCCACTCTTGTCTGTCACTTCCTCCCCGTCCCTGGCTTGCTTTTCTTCCTTCTCTTCCTCCTAGATCTGTCCCTCGGTTCTTCTCCAGGTCTTTTAATCGATCGGCTAATGCTATAAAGGTTTCACAAGAATTAACCTACTGCCCCTTGGCCAAGACACCTACAGAGTGTTGCGTAACGCTTTCTTTTCCACTTCATCATGATCAGGCATTTGCTTTTGTATCTCCCTGCCTCAACCATCATTTCTACATCTTCTTGCTTTTATATGTTGTTCCATCCTCTAAATTAATTTAAAAATACTCCAACCCCCATCTCATTGGCTGATTCCCGTCGCCTGAGTCGCAATCTGGAGGGGAACGTATGGGAGGATCATGAGAGCAAGTTGTTAAGCCTCGTTTAAACTGTTCCTCATGTGAAGTAAAGCACCTCGCGTCAGTCACGCGACTGAAGATTTGCTTTTGAAACAGTTAAGTATGGCTCTCAGAAAGGGGTGCAAGGTAATCTCGTTTCTCGAAGCTGCGAAGACACAATAAAGATTGAAACAAACCTTTCTAATCTTCACTTTCTGTCGTGTAGGTGGCAATGTCTCCAGGAGAGGACGGTCTGATTGGGATCCCCTTCCCGGAGCATAGCAACGAGCTCTTGTCCCACCTCAATGATCAAAGGAGGAAAGGACTCCTGTGTGACCTCACCCTTACCTCCCATGGGGCTCGCTACCCAACACACCGCTCTGTCATGGCTGCCGTCAGTCTCTACTTCCGCCGGTTGTTTGGAGCAGAGGAGGGGGGCGGCGAGGGCGGAGGAGGGTTCAGCGTCTGCCAGCTGGACTGCGTTGCACCCGATGCCTTGGACGCCCTGCTGGATTTCGCCTACACTGCCACGCTGACCATCCCCAGCTCTGGGATGAGGGATGTGCTGCGAGGAGCTCAGCTTCTGGGAATCCAGTGTGTGGCTGATGCCTGCAGAGACATCCTTGGGGAGACGGCGGAGGCAGAGGGGGAGACGGCAGAGGAGCAAAGAGCCCAGCAAGCAGCGAGTGAGAGGTTGGTGGAGAGTGCTGTGGTGAAAGGGTCCAGAAGAAAAACGGACAAAAAGAGGGTGAAAAAAATTGGGCCAGTTCACATCAACTCTTCACCTTTGAACCCACCGCCCGTCTCTCCTACCTCACACGCTTCACCTGCATCCGACAGCTTTCGCTCCCTGCCCTCCACCCAGCCTCCCAGCCCCGAATCAGAGGAGCTACACCTCATACCCAGCCAGAACGGGGGTCCCAGGGCAGTGCGAGAGCCAGGCAGAGGGGCCACACTAAATGGAGGGCTCCTTCACTGGCCCCAAGAGCGTCTCGGTATAGCCCGGCCAGCCCCCATCCAGTCCTTGAATGAAAAGATGTCTGAAGAAGACGAGATGGAGGGTTTAGGCGATGATGTCACGCTGATGGGAAGCAGCTCCATACCTACCTCTGTATCTGATCGAGGTGCGGCCTCTTTAGTAGCAGGAGGGGGAAGAAAGAGGAAGTCTCAGACCCCCCAGCAGTGTCCAGTCTGTCAGAAAATCATCCATGGAGCTGGAAAACTGCCACGGCACATGAGGACTCACACAGGAGAGAAACCTTTCCAGTGCCCTGACTGCGGGGTTCGTTTCACCCGGTACGAAAACATCCACTTGAAACATGCACAAAGAATAATCTGTTTCAGTTTTATTTGATCATATTTTGTCTCATATAACTTCATCTTTTATTCTCTCCTCTCTGTTTTGTTTTTCCTAGTAATGATAAGTTGAAGATCCACATGAGGAAACACACAGGCGAGCGCCCTTACCCCTGCCCCCACTGCGCTGCTCGGTTTCTCCATTCGTATGACCTAAAAAACCACCTGTCCCTCCACAGTGGGGCGCGGCCCTTCGAGTGCCCACTCTGCCACAAGGCCTTTGCCCGAGAGGACCACCTCCAGCGTCATCGCAAGGGTCACAGCTGTCTGGAGCTGCGCACGCGCCGGCCCAGACGTGGGCCCGAGCTGCTGGAGGATGTACAAGGGGATGATGGCCGGAGGGAGCAGTCTTTACAGGCCCACTCGTCCGTCTTCCACCCTCGCACGGTGCTGGAAGGCGGAGTCGGGTCCGGCAGTGGCCCTCCGCTTATATTTTCAGGCGACATGGAGAGAGAGCGTTCTCTGGCCTTTCATGCTCTGGCCCAACTCAGGCCTCAGAGGCTGGCCGGCTACCCTGAGCTTTTCTTGCGAGGGCTGGAGATGCGAGGAGGAAGGGAGACGGAGGGAGAAGATCCCGGGAGAACCCGCTCCCCGGCTCTGCAGCGCGACAGATGGGCAGACGAAGTGGAGGAGGAAATGGGAGAGGAGGAAGCAGAAGAAGGGGAATAGTGAACAGAGACTGTGTGCGTGTGGTAAAATATCCACAGTAAAAAAAAAAAATTATTCACTCAGGTGGCCGGACTAATGACCTGCTGCTCCCACACAGAGAGCACTTAAGAAAAGAAACTTAATCGTATAATTTGAAAATGGAAAAAAAGAAAGAAAGAGGAAAACAGGTCTTCTGAGATATTTAAAATGTCAAATGTTAGTCTTCTGGTTGTTGGCATTTTATTTAATTTGTCTTTGAAAAAAAAAAAAAAAAAAAAAGAATTGTTTCCCGTTTGCAGTTTCATTTAGAGTATTTTAGGTTTGAGCTCTCTCCGATGCTTGGATTTCTTTTGTTGCTGATGTGTATCGAGTATGTGGTCACCGGGATGCTTTTCACTATGCAAACTAAAATCCAGGGCTTCAGTATAGAGGGATGTTTAAAGATGTAGATTTTTGTTCAAACATGAGTTGATTCAGGTGCAATTTAGAGTTCATATCATCTATGTCCGCTGTCCTCTGGTGGTTATCAGTGGAAATGCAGTCTAATTAATCAAACTAGTTCTGTGCGTTGTAAGCAATAATCTTAACCCTTTTTGTTAGTGCTTGAATCTTTGCTTTGATTTGGTGCTTGAACCAAAGATCGTTGTTCTTTTGTTTGTTTGTTTTTTCTTAAACCAGGAGAGGAGAAAGGTGAATTGTAGCCAATGTTGGGTTTGACAAAGATTCCTCCCAACTGTTTTGATAGCCATGAGAAAGACTCTGTTTCCATATCCGAGTGTTTCAGAGCCGTAGAGCTCTGTGTTAAATGCCTGACCAAATGAGACAAAGTCTGGGTCAATAAGTTGATGTTGATTAATGCTGAAGACAAGTCTTCTTTTCATTTTCCAGAAGCTGTGGACTTCAGTCTTCCATTGCACTCATTTGGCTTCTTTGTTTAAAAAAACAATCAAAACAGGGGCAGCGAGGTGAGGTGATGGCCGACACGACGTGCCCCCTTCTTTGTATTTATTTATTTATTGATATTTATTGTGGCTCTTCTGCTTTTGTAAGACCAAATCCAGGGATGAACACAGATCACAATCCACTCCTCATCCAAAAATTGCAAAAAGTTACTTGACGCTGAATATTTTTGCTCGACATCTCCATACACCTCGAACACCTTCGTACAGGCTGATTGTCGTCTTTTGGCCACTCTTCCTCGAATGCATTCTTTGCACTTTTAACTCACCAGGTTCTGCAATAACAGAGGCACATTCCATACTTCTGGGTAGCAAAAAGGGAACAGAGCATGTCGCGTAACACAAAATGACTTTTCAGCATGCTTTTCTGTTGTGAACTCCTCACGAATAGTACTGTATCACATGTTATCGCATGGCAGTTCTTATAGATCGGCCACCGCTGTGACTAAAGGGGCCATTATCTTATGAGTTTTATCCATTGCTGACCAAAAAAAACCACATTCTGATCTTCTGTTGCTTTGCGTGGCCCTGTGGGGGGTCGTAAAGCAACCATTAATGGCTTTAAACGACAGCAGTTGTGTTGGTTGTTTCCAATCCTCTTGAAATCCATGTAGCAGACTTACTGGTCTGGCCTTGTGTGCACTATCCGCTCTCTGTTGTTTCTTTTTTTTCTATTATCATTATTATTATTATTTCCAGTTTATTTGCACTATGAGATTTGAGAGCTTTGGGCTTTTTCTTTTTCTCTTTTTGTTTTGTCTGACCTTCAATATCTTGTCCATTAACTTACTCAGTACGATTTAAATTGTGATCGAAATAGTACTTCTGTAAAACTCTCATACATAACCTTCCTTCTGCATATTAGTACAGAGTTATAGCAAAATACAATATATATCTATATATATAGATACATATATATATATATATATATATATATGGGGATGAAGTTGCCTTAGTCTTTTTTTGTGCTGCAACTATTCTCAGGAAATCTTGAGCAATGCACTAAGTGATTTTACAAAATGGGAAGAAACTGGTGCTGTAGGGCGACTGACACTCTTCATGCAAGTGTAATGCCAGTAGTTTAAAAATATTAGATTTTATAGATTTTGTACTGTAAAAAATAACCGAAGCAAACCTATGTGTAAATAATAGCGATGAAAGTAAACTACTGGCCTTGCTGGAACCTGTCTTACTGGAAAGGCAGTACGACAGTTGGTCCTGCGCATGAAGGGTGTTGTTACTCCCAGTCAGAGCTTTGTGAATGAATGAATGACAGTTAACAGATGCCAGCTGTGAAGTGCGTCTTTCTATGTGAGCTGTTTGTTTTCTCGGCTTCGGTGAAGGGACTTGGGGGCGCGGTCTGAGTAGAGGCCGCGCTATCAGGGATACATTTTTGTCTTTCAGTTTTTAGAAGACCCTCTCAGAGATATGGATTCATTTCCCCATTATTTGTTTCAGTTGATGCAAAGAAAAATAAAGATATATAAGCTTGCCTTTTTTTTTTTGCATTGTTTTACTGTTATTCTTTAAGGGCCTTAGTGGCCATTTTGAAGGTAAAAATCCATTGAAAGCTTCCAATATCTAGTAGTATGTCGGAAAAATCTGTTAAGTTTTTAGAAACGTAATTGGGGTTGTGAGTTACGGAATTTGAATCATTATTGAATAAAAAAACTTCAACAGCTTGAATCAGATAATGAAGCAAATGAATATTTCTAATTAAATATGTATATTCTATGAAAAATATTCCAATAATTACAAATGAAAAGATTTCTGGAATTAATAGTGACATGTAAATGAATCAAATACAGATATATTTGGAAGTGGTACAGTACAATGAATAAATCTTTATATTCAGAAAAAATAAACCCTTTTCTAATGTCGCTTGTATTTTCATATTTAAATGGGGGGTTTTGTGGTTATACGTCTGAGTCATGCGGAGCAGGATTTCCAATCTGAGGTGCTAATCCTGTGATCAACATATTTAATCCCACATTAACACGTGCCTCTTCTTTGATATGTAAAGAGAGTATGTATGAAAAGATAATGTTCATATTGTGAAAAACTAAGAAAACGACCTTATTAATGGCTCTCTCTTGCATTAGATAAATCCAGAATTATTGAATGTCTCCTAAAATCAAAGTTATTTCACCATTTGTTTATTTCATGGACATGTTTGTGTTTTGTTTGAAATGTAATCGACTTATTTGTTTATTTGATACTGATTAAAAGTGCGCTCCACAGTGACACGAGAATTGGGGCACCGTACAGTTGACAAACTTGTGCCCTCTGCTGGACAAACTATGCAACTGTTTCCAACATGCCTCCCTCTGCTCTGCCTGTGTTAACAATTCTAGACGCTCATCAGCTATGCACGTGAGCCATGACAGGTGAATATTGTGAAAGGATGTCAGCCCATTCATTCATTGGTCAACCATTATAAGAAATCTTTTGAGCTGAATCTAAATTAGAGTTGTTTTCCCCCTTAAAAGTAAGTAAGAGTCTCTGGGAAGAAGAATGTTAACTTTTTTAAAGGCTCACTTTTTAGTGTTGTTAGAGAGGAACACTCTGTTTATTATCTCTCAGTTAAAGTGTAAATGAGGTTTTATTTCTGTGGCCCTTGGGTAAATGTTTACATTGATGATCCATTATAACCCTGCATGTTTGATGTGACGTGGCCCTGTCACGGGTCCGTCAACGGTTTCCGTGTGCAGATATGCGAGTGCGCGTAAAATTGGATACCTGTCCGGCGCTGCGTGCACGAGCAAGCTGGAACAGGACGTGACGTAGGCTGGTTCTCTAATCCTCTTAGTTCAATTAAGATAAACCAGCAGGCCTGCACTCCCAACTCCTCCAGCAGCGACTGCTTTCAGAAATCGATTGGATCTTGCGAGGAGTCAAACGGAGGCCTAGAGACGAGCAGCCTCGGAGTGCGAAGCAGTTCAGAGTGAGTTGGTGGGAGGATGTGTTCAGCCCCCGGCAGGATGCTGCTGCCTCCGCGGATGCTGTGGGGCGCTGTGGCGCGACAGGTGGCTCCGCGTCTGACCTACAGCACGGCAGCGCAGCCGCAGGTAGGCCCGCGCTCACGCACACACGAATACACTCTGTGCAACGAAGACGTTTTCATGGTAAAAAAAATAACAAGTTTCCTGAAATGGAAAATTCAACCAAAAGTTAAAGAGTGTTATTGGCTTTTCGTTGCGTGTTCACAAACTTAAAACTTGAGCATCAGCCATGTCTGAAGTGTCTGAACTATATATTCATAAGATTTTTTTTCATAATACAGAAGACTGTCAAGCAGTGTAAATAAAAACAATGTAGTTGGAAGACTTATTCAAATAGTAAAAACTCTAACGTTGAAACTGATGAAAAAAATGGGCTGTTTGAACGATTTAAACGATATTTTTAAATTTATCTGGACTGTTGCTTGTTTTTAAATTCATTTAAATCATTTTATTTGTTTCTCTTTATATTCTTTTATGTATTTTTAATGCTTCTTCCACTCCCTGCTGCAATGCTTTTATTTTATGAAAGCACTTTGAACTGTTTTGTACATGAAATGTGCTATACAAATAAATTTGATTTGATTTTGATTTGTTTTATGAAAAATATATAGGCCCGTCGTTGATTCCAGCAGTTTGTTTCGAGCAGCTGGGCCCGTGGCAACAAAAAATTTTTTGTGAAGTGAAAAGGTGACCGATGATGTGGTTAACTGCCAGCAGGTCAATAACATCTTGAAGTAGAGCATCCCAGAGAGGCTGAGTCTTTAAGAAGAAAATATGTTGGGTTTTTTTGGAATACAGGATTCTCGGGTGATGTTGAAGTTTGTTATAGTTAAACGGCAAGCATCAGGGATGGTATGAAGATACATTAGAGCAAATGGCATGTATAACTTGCACATCTGTGGCTTCGGAGCAGCACGTGCTCCTATGGAGGTGACATACTCGCTTATATCAGTAAGACAAAGACTATTCAGAATCGGTGTGTATCCCAACAGCATTGACTCCCTGCTAAACTCACCTGCCTGCAGTCCAGACCTGTCGCCCACTGATAACCTTTGGTGTATCATCAAATAAAATGTCTGTCTTGAAACTGCAGTAATTAGACTCCTCGCTCTCCAAATGCTTACAGTGTTAAAAGTAGACGTGATGCAACGTAGTCGGAAACATGCCCCCGCGCAATAACTTTTCTGAAACTTGTTGGCGTCAAAAAGAAGCAAATATCTTTCAGAAGCACATACAATTTCTCAGTTGTCACACTGTGCGCTTTCATTCCTCTCTTCTACCAGGTGAAACCTAAAAAGACAAAGTTTGGTCCTCTGAGTGACCAGGACCGAATATTTACCAACTTGTATGGCCGGCACGATTGGAGGTGAATTAAAAAAAAAAAAAAAAAGTCAATCTTATTGAATTTTTATTTTCAAAATACCTGAAATTTAGTGGGAATCCTTTGCTTCTGCTCCTCCTTTCTCCCTGTTTTCTGTCAGGCTCAAGGGAGCGCTCAAAAGAGGAGACTGGTACAAGACCAAGGAGATGGTGTTGAAGGGGCAAGACTGGATCCTGAATGAGGTGAAAATCTCAGGTCTTCGGGGCAGGGGGGGTGCTGGTTTTCCCACTGGCATGAAGTGGAGCTTCATGAACAAACCCAGTGACGGCAGGTAGGAAAAGAAGCTGCATCTGATCCGGCTGGGAGCCTTGCTGGCAGCTTCACTGTCCCCACCAACGCTCAGCGTTTTTCACTCTTTCCTGGATGATAGGCCCAAGTATTTGGTGGTGAATGCGGACGAGGGGGAGCCTGGGACATGTAAGGACCGCGAGATAATGCGTCACGACCCCCATAAGCTGATAGAGGGCTGCCTGTTGGCTGGGAAAGCCATGGGTGCTCGTGCTGCATACATCTACATCAGAGGAGAGTTTTACAACGAGTCATCAAATCTACAGGTAGGGACGGCCCGTAGATGAAGTGTGTCTTCCACAGTGTGTTGTTTGTCATAGTCTGCCTTTCTTTTCTTGAAATAGGTGGCTATTAATGAGGCATACAAGGCTGGGCTGATAGGGAATAATGCCTGCGGCTCGGGGTTTGACTTTGACGTGTTTGTGATGCGAGGAGCTGGGGCGTATATCTGCGGAGAGGAGACGGCTCTCATCGAGTCTCTTGAGGGCAAACAAGGGAAACCTCGCCTCAAGCCGCCTTTCCCTGCAGACATAGGTGAAGTAAACACTCCCCCGACTCATACATCCTGTTTCCATCAGCACTTAATTATGCCCGAAGAAGCTGCAGAATAAGTTTATGTTGTAATTACAGTTATTCACTGCTGTCGCATCCTTCTTTTTCCTCTCTTTTAAGGCGTGTTTGGATGCCCAACGACCGTGTCCAACGTGGAGACAGTTGCTGTGGCGCCTGCAATCTGTCGTCGAGGCGGAGCTTGGTTTGCCACCTTTGGAAGGGAGAGGAACTCTGGGACGAAGCTGTTCAACATCTCGGGTCACGTGAACACCCCGTGCACGGTAGAGGAGGAAATGTCTATTCCTCTGAGAGAGCTAATAGAGAGGCACGCAGGTGTGTGTGTGTGTACAGCCTACCTCTGTGTTGATGTTATTTACTCTGTCAAATGTTGACGTGACTCTGGCTTTCTCCCCTCATGTGTTTTGGTGCAGGAGGAGTGAGGGGCGGCTGGGAGAATCTATTAGGAGTGATCCCAGGTGGGTCCTCCACTCCCATCATCCCTCGACACGTGTGTGATGATGTTTTGATGGATTTCGATGACCTGGTTCGTGCAGAGACCGCCCTGGGAACCGCGGCCCTCATAGTCATGGATAAATCGGTAAACAACAATCACACAGCGCGCAGCACCTTCGGTGACAAACCGAGGAATGAATGTTTGCTTTTTCCCAGGCTGATGTGATCCGAGGTATTGCACGTTTGGTGGAGTTCTATAAGCATGAGAGCTGTGGTCAGTGCACCCCCTGCAGAGAAGGTGAGGGACTGCATTTAACACCTCCACTGTTCTTCCAACCAGTCCGTGCATTGCATTTAGGTGCTTTTCCAGACTCTTCCAGTAGCTATTAGAGGCATCTGCAAAAAGATACATACACTTATCACAAATGTATTAAAGATGCAGAATCAGGCCTCAATCAAGATTATTGATTTTATACACTTATGTGGCGGTGATGCTCTCTTGTACCACAGCCAGGCTGCTGTGTTCATTTGATCATTTTGTCAGTGGCATAAACAGTCATGTGGAAAAGTATCACTCCATTAAAGCAGCCTCAAGACTGATAGATGCAAATTTGCACCCACACATCCTCACTATATTGTATTTAAACAATTTGAATCATTTTCACTTTTTAGTTTTTTTAAATTGCCATTTTTCTTTAATTTCTTCTACTGTTTGCACTTGTATGTTCCCCAGGTCTCTTTTAACTGTTTTTTTCATGTTGTTTTGAGGGTTTAATTGTGTTTCTCGTGTACAACAGGAGGTGACAGGTTGGTGACTCATTCTGCACGGGGGTTGTATACTCTTCTGTGTCCATTGACTCACTATCTTGAATTTTAGGATATGGTTGAACTGTCTTTTTTTTTTTTTTTTTTTGCTTAAAAAGGTTTCTCACTGAATTCAATGACCTGGCAGCTATGATAAGAGCTGTTTGAACTCTCTAAATATTAAGGAAATGAGCTTCAGTGCTTCCTTTATTATCTCCTTCAGCGTAAGAAAAACACTTGATGAAACAGAGGAGATCATTCTGTCCCACAGTTACTTCCGGCCACAACTTTCGCGTCAGTTTTCAATTATTTTCATCCAGTTGTACCAACTGATTTGTGGATAAATATGACGACTGGAGGATGAGAAGAAGCACCCTGTGACAGTGATGTCTTTCATTGTTGTGCCAATTTTGAATTGCAAGCCTTGACAATCAAGTAATCTTTGATACGTTGTCCTTTTTTCTTTATACATATATCTGCGTAACAACGTGATGAGATTGCATCAGATGACGCATCTAATGCACATTTGTAGTTTCAGTGCTGCAGACTCACATCACAGTTTAGTGTAAATGTGGTCGGATTCTCATTGCAGCGCACTCATCTTTTCCTTGGCCCCTTACAAATTTTCCCCCAGCATCTTTCCCTTAACTCCATGTCGTTATCCTGCAAGGACAACAGAGCCTAAGATGAGGCTGCACCCCTGAATTTCTGTAGTTGATGTGCAAGTGGTGGGCAGTGACGGTGACCACTGAAGCTCACTGATAAAAGCCGGTTTTGAACGGAGGGGCTTTCATAACTTGTTTTTATGCGATATATGAAGATGCAAATTGCACTCTACGAGCCGTTTCATGGCAATTTTTAACTCGGCTTCAGTGTTTGGACCAAGTGGCACATTAAGTCAGTTTAGAACGGTACACTTTATTTTTCAACCCATCACACAGTCTACATAGTCTGCAGTGTATTTTGAAGTTTTTTTAAACGCCTCTGTAGATATTTGCCGGGGGGGGGGGGAGAGAAAAATGTACTCAGATTGAACTTTGCAATAGGTTTATGGGTTCTCTCTTTTGCGACGTGCAGTTACTTCTCTGTTGTGTTGACCTCGGCTGTCGCTGGTCTCTTTCAGGAGTAGACTGGATGGATAAAATGATGTGGAGGTTGGTCCGAGGAGACGCCGCAGTCTCAGAGATCGACATGATTTGGGAGCTCAGCAAGCAGATTGAAGGACACACAATCTGCGCCCTGGGGGATGGAGCTGCTTGGCCTGTGCAGGTGACGCTTCTCATACAGCTTTTGTTGAACAATTCAGACAAATGAAGCAAAGCACAAGCTCACGAAAGTGCTCATTTATTCGTTAACCCTCTCTCGTCTTTTTGTTTCCACCAGGGTCTGATTCGTCATTTCCGGCCAGTCATGGAGAGCCGCATTGCTCAGTATAACCAGAAAAATCCTCCAAGAGAGCCGGCGATTGAGATGATCTAAAATGAGCTCATTTCAGGCAAACACATGCGCTACAAGTGTATCAATACATAAGTTTGTTAAAGAGTTATGCACATTATTTTCAGCATAGTTTTAAGTATGAAAACATTTCAGAATTTAAAATAATCCCCACTGCAAACCCTGTAAATGAGGCACGAGTGCCAACTGTGATTGAAACTTTGGAATGCAATAAAAACACATCCTCAAAGACACCAATAAATTAAGTTTATTTCATAAAAGCATGAAATAAATTCATTAGGTTTACTACATATAACTCTATTATGATCTGTACAAAAAGAAAAGATCAGATTAGGAAAGGACAGTGAGACAGACAGAGGAAAAAAGACAGAAAAGGTGGAAACGGTAGGAAAAACTGAACTAAAAAAAAAAAAGAAAACTGATAAGTGATGTACAACATCATTGCCCTTTGATATTTATTCTATTTTTACAAAGACACTGTATTCAAACACTTCATCCTGTGTGGTTTTTCATTGACTTTAAAATCAAACTGCAGGCAGAAGGTCGCTCATCTGACTGTCTATATATCCAAATAATAGGATCAAGTTGCCAGTCCCTCAAATGTGTGCACAGGGAAAAAAAACAAAAAAAAAACTGAGTTGTACAAAACATGAGTTGTTTTTTTTTCCCATTTGGACCCAAGAACTAAATCCTGAAACCAACACACAGCTGTCAAGAATCATCCAAGTGATCAGCGGGTGATAAGTGGTGGAAACGACAGGCTCAGTTTGGGTGAAGACCATTTAAGACTCTGTGGAAAGCACTGAGAAACACTGTTTTTAAGGTGCCATCCAGAAAGGCATAGACTGCTGCTGTGGCTGGGATTTGGCACGAGGGGGCGGTGGAGGCGGGCAGCGGTAGCCCAGTGCCCAGCCTGAAGAAGCCGAGGTGGGGGGGACTGTCCCAGGGTTACCTGGCCCTGAGGCTTTGGAAGAGGGGTGGTCCTCCTCTTCATCAGAAGAGTCGCCGGTGTATGCCACCAAACCCGTTTTCAGTCTTTTCGTCGCAGGGTCTGGAAGAAGAAGAAGGGGAGCAAAAAGAGGAGAGACACGGGCGGCGCATTTGGAGAAGAGAGGAGAAACAAACAAAACAACAGCAGCAACAACATGTTTCACATACAGCAGGTTCGAGTTAATTATTCCAATCACATTTTGGGAGAAACAAATAGTTAATGGATTCAGATAGAAGTTTATGTCAGCAGAGCGGGGGGGTGGGGGGGCAGCCATTTGAAAGCCGCCATTGGATGGTGGGGAGCGACAGTGTTGGGGCCGTTTAATCGAGCGGCAGGACGGCGTCACAGGACGAGTCATGCCCCACCCCCAATCAGTATCCAGCATCACCCCAGAGACACATGGAAGAGAAGAAAAACACAGAGAAAAAAAGAAAACACAAAAACAGGAGAGATTCTTGTTAGTGAGGAGGACGAAACCACACACAGTCCAGACGGAAAGGTGGAATTAACGTATCAGATGACTTATAAATGCACAAAAAGGTGTCAAGTCATAGCTCCGCCTCACTATCTGGAGATTTCAAGTCACACCAGGAGAATCCTGGAAAAGACATAAGAAGCAGCCAGTTCCAGGCTGAGTGGTCGAGTGCTTGAGATGCTGAGTTTATCTCATCTGCCTCAAGAACAGGGGCTTTAAATATTAATCCAGTTTTTTTTAGGCCAAATGTGTTTCTCTGATGGGGTTAATGTGACGCATGCATCGCTTCCAAAATCCCCAGTAACATCACTAAAATTTAGTCAATTTTTCCCTTTGTGTCTCCTCCTCTGCTTCGGAGACTAAATCAAGGCTATTCTTCTAAAAGGGTCACAGCCATGAACTGTGGGATTAGGTCAGGGATTTGACAAGCCACAGGATAACGCCCTTACCCACGGGGCCTTGCGGTGCCCTCCTTTCTTCCATCTTGGGTCTCACTCCATTAACGGACAGGGATGGTGGCGGAGGCATTAGCTGCCGACTGGAAAACACAAAGCCAGAATGTCAGCTAACTATGCCTTTTGATCCATGTTCAGGACTCATTTTCATGATTAAAAAACACAAAAACAACAACTCTGTACCTGTCCCTCTCACTCGCCGGGCCAGAGGAACTCGGCTGCGCGGGTCCTGCAGTCTCTGGGCCGCCCACTGAGAAGCCTGCACCTAAATTAGTCATATGAATGGGTCCATGCTATGAGCAGAAAAACACACAATCGCGATTAGCAGACATCCTCCTCTAAGCCCTGCCCTGTAATATGAAATAATAAACCTATCCCAACATCAGAATGAAAAGATTCCCCCAGAGTCTGATTACACTGAATTTTCTGCCGGTCCATTGTGAGACATAATACCTTTCTCTGAATCTCCACATTACCAGGAGAAAGTCATGGGTAAACTGTAAGTGAGCGTCATCAGAGAGACAAGCAGGACAAACCATCTCAAATCAAGGTATGTGAAACATTAACAGGATGAAATGTTAAGCGCATGCTGAGAAAGACCTTTGACATGATTGGCTGATGGAAGTGACTAGACACTAAAAGCAGTCGGGTGAAAGAATATATTTATATAAAAGGGGGTAAAAAAAAAAAAATTCAGAGGGGGAGCAAAGAAAAGAAGGGTGGGAATGGCTGCCAACAGAGAATAATGAGGGGTTGTAAATGTTGAGGAGTTCTTCATCACCTGGTATCCAAGTAAGCCGCTGTCTCTCTCATCTGGTACTTCTTCTGTGAAGCGTCTTTTCTGTGGTGGGTTGGCTGGAGCCGCAGGAGGTGGAGCTTTGGGTGGTGCTGCAGCAGAGGGAGGAAAATGTACAGGAGGAAGAGTCTGCAAAAAGATAACACCAACCGGTTATTTCTTTGGATCTGTCCACCGTATATAAAGTACAGCGCAACAGTTTTGAGCAACCCTCATTTTTCTTGTAACTTTTTAAAGTCGTGATGAGAAATAGTTCTTCGGACTATCTGAAGGTCTTTACATGTTTTTCTCCTCTTTTCTTCAGTCCAGTCCTTGTACCTAACTGACGTATGACTCATTCAAACCTAAAAAAGGCGCCAAACTAAAGAGAAGAAGCACAGATGTCTCCAGACAGCAAGGAACTAACTTAAATTGTGTCTTTAGGCACTTTGTTACTAGCAGCAAGTCAACACAAAGAACACATCAGTTGTTCAGATTTCTTTAGCTATACCAAAGATAACAGTTTGACAGACAGAAAATAGTAGTTTTGCAACAACAGATCGATTCCCAAACAGCTGATAGTTGAAAACTTGGTATGTCGTTGGCACAGTGGGCACCGTGTCCTTAAAAATGTGAAGAAACCGGACAAGTGTCAGGCCTAAAAGTCTATCTAAAGCAGATGAACCGTATCTGAAAGTGATGTCCTTAAGAAAGAGGAAAAGATCTACCAAAGACCCGACACAGGGCCTGAGAGAAGCATCTGGACCTTCAGTTGATCCATCTATTGTTCACTGAAGCCTCTTTAGAAATGGTTTCCATGGAAGTTTGGCTGTCATGAAGCCGTTTTTAATGAAGGAAAACAGGCAGAAAAGGCTGAGGTAGAAAATCAGTGGTAACAGGTCTTAAGGAGGGATGAATCCTCCCCACACCCCGGGCATTTTAAGCCACTATGACTCATGGACAATGAAGACAAACAGGAAAGCCAGATTTGCATATCGATTACATAATAATCAAGAGCTTAGTGATTCCTACCTGAGGTAGAGTATCTGGAGCAGAAACCGGAGCTGGAGCAGGAGCAGGAGCCACAGTAAGAACAGGGGCAGGAACGGGGACAGGGACAAGGGTAGGAGAAGGGGCAGGAACAGGGGCAGGGGCTGGGCGCAGGGGGTACTGAGACGGCACACCTGCAGGCACCACGGGAGTTATAGGAGGCGGCAGAGCATAATGTGGAGGGACAGGCTGGGGCTGAGCTGGGGGAACAGGCATGGGGTAGCCTGGTTGGTATCCAGCTGGGGGGTAGTAAGGGGGCTGAGGGGGTATCCCATTCACTACCGGAGGCTGTGCGAAGCCTGGGAGACGAAGAAGGGAAGAACACATCAAGACTGGTTGATGCAGTGACAAAGTACAAATGTGAGTAAAAGAGCATGCAAACACTGGCTTTACAAAAGCAACAGGGTATATCAAACAACTCGTCAACATATATGTTACAGTCTCATTTTACACCTTTTACACAAAAATACTGACATGATCTAAAACTTAACATACTGCTCAGACCTTTTTTTTTTAGCAACAAAAATACGAGCTGTGTTGTACCTTGTTGTGTTGGCATCATCGTGCTCATTTGATTAAGATATCGAGAATACTCTGCGTGGACCTAGAAGAAGAGAAACATTGTATCTAAGAGTTATTAGTGATGAAAATAAATGTACTATAGTGTACAGCATGATGTCACTGCAGAGATATCACTGCATTATGATTAAAACAAGCATATAATTCTCAGTTATAAGCTGCTAACAGAAATGATTTAGTGCTCCACATGAGCGCCTCCCAGTAGCTTCGACACTAGCTCCTGTATTTTTGCAGAAAATACATGTTCCTCTAGAGAAAAACAGACACTACTTCTACTACTATCTACAGTTCTCTTGCTGATGTGTCTAAATCATTATCTCAGCACAACATCTGCAGAAGCCACAAGAAAACTGATGCTTTTTTTTTTTTTTAAGTTTGAACTTGGATTGGACCTGTTTGACAAGTCCAGAATGCAAATGCAAACATTTATTAGGAAACATAATGAAACTACTTTCACCTCCCTGTAAAGCACACATTCATCTTACTTTGGCAAGCTAGGATGATGCTCCCCTTGAGTAAACCCTGATTACAGCAACAACCAGGGCAAACGCCCTCCTATCTAATTGTGAATGCTCATTTTTGGGCTGATTTCAATATATATATATATATATATATATATATATATATATATATTCATTTAACTTCAATGAAAATGACTCACCGTCTGAAGCAGATTCTCACACAAGGTTTTAGCTGCTGCTAGTCCCTCTGGTTTAGGATGACTGAGGAGGTAAGCATTTAGTTCGAGTGAGTCCAAACAGCTGGAAAAAAAGCTAGTCTATAGCTTTTTTGGCTAATTTCATATCGCAGCATTTGCAGGTAAACTTTTCCAAACCAGAGGTCAGTACCCACTTAATGTAAATGTACATAGGTTCAAAGGCCTCCCGTCCAGATGCAGGCTCTAAACAGCCCGATCCCTTCCCTCTGAGGAAGACTTTGGCCCCAGTCTCAGCTTGAATGTGCTGCAGGTACGAACAGCCGGGGCCCTCGACTCGCTCTTTGACTACAAACCCTGGGATAGCGTGGTCCAGGCCCACAAACACCTTGTCTTGAACATAATGCATCTGAGAAACGAGGAAAAAAAAGATAAGTGCATGTGATAGTGTTTGCAAACATCCAACAGCATGCTGAGAATGCCGTTCGATTGACACAGCAGGTCACAGCGGCTTTGTTTCTACACATTTAACCGTTTGTGGATGAGCTGCAGAACTCTGCCAAAAGAGCCTTTTCCATCTTCCAACATGACCAACATGGTTTTAAGTGTCTTGCTATGACACGTGGAAGGTGAAATTTACTATAAACACGGGATTTATTGCAGTGGTCCTGACTTTTTTTTGGTTGAAGTCAAAGCAGCTTTGTTCGGTAATGACTTAAATATTTGTCGTTTTCCTGAAGTTTTAGTATGTCTGAGTAAAAGATATAAAACACATGGTTTCATCCACTGATGAACTGTCTTACCCCTGATTGAAAGTGAGGTTTGTGGTTGGTCACAGGGGGCAGGGAGGAAGGAGGTGGGTTCTGTTGATGGTAAACTGTGACTGAGGCCCCACTCGGGGAGAAAGACGAAGAGGACGAGGCAGTTGCAGCCTTTACGACACCATTGGTAATTATTTCCTTAATTCTATTGACCGCTCCTGGAGAAAGAAGCAAAGAAACGATTGGTCAAAATTATAAGCTGTATGAAAACAAACATTCACCATAAATTGACAATAAGTTTAGAAGAGTACTGACTGTCGACAAGCTCTCTCGTCTGTCCTTGGACGTGCAAATACAGAGGTCGATCCCTGCGTGGAAAAATCAGAAACGATGCCATCTTATGTGTAACTAATAGTTTTATGATTGATTACTGAAAATAAAGAGAACCAAGGAGTCACCCTGGAAGTGCTTTGCCCTTCTCCTCTGCTGTCATGTAACGCCCTCTGGTTGAAACCGCAGCTCCGCTCACTTTACTGATCTGAAGACAAGTCGCATGTGAGAAACAAAACATATCATAAAACCACCCACAAACCAGGTGATGGACCTATTTTTGGGTTCGTGTTGGGGCTGACCTCATCCTGTGTTTGCCCGCGGGTCAGGAGATTTCGACAAGTGATTGGGACATCATTGATCTCGACTTCAGCTACCACCAGGTCATCTTTGGCTTTTGCCTGTACTGGAGGCTTTCCAACACCCAAAACCTGTGAGGGAAGAACAGCAACGTAAAGTATAGTGTGACTATTTTGGTATTCAATCCATTTATTCATATCTATTTTAAACATCAAATAATAAGTATTAGTTTTACTGGAAATCTAAAAAAATAAAAAAAATCCATGCAAGTTCTTGTTAAAAAGGAAAAAAGGGTCATCCACTTTGAATATAAAGATTTTTATTTTTATAGATTTTTGTTTGCTCTTGTGTGAATGAGACATGGGGCAGCAATTAAGCTTGACTTCTACTTTAGTGAAGACGCAGTACTGTGGCGAATACAAGTGGCTTACAGCTATGTGAGCATTTTCGTTTGTGCTCTCACTTTCACACCAACCACACCTCTTTACAGCTTATTACCTACAACAATCCTGTTTCCCAGGAGCAATATCTTTGTACAAAGTTCTACGTCGTGTTTACACGGCATGCCAAGCGGACCGGTCGCAGCTGTTGCAGTCTGTTTTATCGTCTTGTAGATGAATCCCTGGAGACTTCCACGTCTGCCACAGCAAGTGGAAAACTTTCTGTTTTAACGAGTCACCAGAAGCTCCATTCAAAGCCGTCTGTATACGTATTCCATTTGCTGTGACAGATTCGCATGAAGAGAACCCGCTTCTAGTGGTCTAAGAGTCCGCCTCAAAACTCCCAAGATGCCACTCTGTTGGGATCTGACAGTGTCTGTGTTAAGCGAGCCCAATCCACAGGGCGCCCAAAGGTTTGCCAATGTCCTGGTAGTAGACACTCGAGGACGCTCACGTGATGTTCTTTATCTACGTCCTGACTGGTCAGAGGTCTTCTGGTGGCAGTAGGACCTCCTCAATAGTCAAAAGTGCTGAACGACTGTTGTTAAAAATATGAATTGTGACAAGTCTCACAGGACTTTCAACAATGAAACGATGAAATACTAGATTTAAAAAGTTTCTTTTTTAACAAAAAAATTAATTAATCCTTATTTTAGACTCCTTTAAGTGTTTAATTTAAAAGCTGTTGAACATAAATAATAGGTCTAGGTTTAGGTGTGTCATTTTGTTATGGGTGTAAATGAGGAGAGAGGCAAGAGAAGTGTTTATGTGTTTAAACCCTTCTCTAAAATCTCTGACACCACCGCATATGTGCTTACATTTTATTAAAACGATCCTTTACAGAGAGACTGAACTTGAAGTTCATTACCTTCTCAAGTGGTCCCGGGATGCCTATTTGTGAGGGTTTGAGTTTGCCTTTGGCCACAAGCATAGCGTTAATCTTGGCAGCCACGGCGGCTGCAGCATCCAGAGCCCCGGTGGGCGCAGCCTCCGCCTCCCCCATCCCACCGGAGCCGGGGCCGGGGCCAGGCTGGTCCCATTTACTGCGGCGCCTGGGAGGACAGCAAGAAAGAGCAGGAGAAATGTGACTTATTATAAGAAACAGGGAATGAATTTCTCACGGCTTTAGCAGGTTTAACTTTATCTTCTGCCATCAGCCGCATCACTGTTATTGTTGACGTTAGAAGCTAATAGTGAGGCTATGATCTTGTTTGTACTCCCAATCATAGTCAGATATTGGCACGGTGTGAACCTTCATGTAGTCCTCATAATAAATACTTTGTGTTTTCATTTTTTTAATGTAACAACAGGATAACTAGCATGAGCCATAACAGCAGCCCAACAGTACACCGCCATGATTGCATAAGACGGCTAACGTTAGCATGCTAGCTGGCTAACTGAGTGCAGTTGGACGACGTGTAAGAAACCCGCCCCCAGAGAACACATAACCAGTCCGTTTTGACACCTACCCGCTATTTTGTGTTCCACAAAATGACATTAATATTCCGTCAAATGAATATTCTCCTCTCAACGCAAAAATAAATGTGAAAAACCTCCCTTCACTTCTGCACAGCTCCTTCAGTAGGCGGTGCTGCTTGCTAACCGCTGCTCCTTTTCCCACTTCCGCCTCCGGTCCGGTTAACCTTGTTTGTTGTCATTATGACCACAAGGTGGTGCCAAACACCATCACATGTTCAGTAAAAAAACAAAAAGTTCCTGCGAGAAGCTGTTGTCTCACCTGTCCTGCCTGTCAGCACCTCCATGCCACCCTTGGAGACTTTCTCCGGAGGAGGTATCAAAGTCTCCAGAGGAGAAGAAAGCCTTGAGCTGCCGGACATGCTTCATGACCGAGGTAAGATTTTTAGTTGCTGTGCTTCCTCTTATAATGTCTTGTAAAATGCCCACAGGTCGAAAGTTTGTGTCTGCATTGATTTTAGGTGAGTTTAATTTGACAAAAGGAAGTTATACCCCTCATTTAGGTGAATTACCCTTCATTTTTATCTGTCATTTTAAGTTTTTTACTGAAAAACACTGTAATCTGCCTGAGTCATTCATTTAAGATGTAAAACCTACATTCCTCTGAGATGTAGTGCCGTTTGAGCTTTAACTCATTAGTTATAGCGGGGGAAAAAAACTAAAAATAGTTTAAAAGGACTGGCTCATAGTATTCTAATGAGGATGGTGGACTTTAACAATCTTCTGACCTACTTTTTATTTATTTATTTTTGCAAAGAAGCTACAAACTCTTTCAACTGAACTTGGCTTGATGGTGTCAGAGCTGCATGTCAGGAGAGTCAGACCCTGACCCAGAGGCTGATGCAGAATGAGGCCGACATCCTGCACAGGTTGTTGGATGTTGGCCTCAGCATCATGCCTGCCAGTTCACGGCCTGTGCTGATGTACTGGGTTACTCTAAGTCACTCTGGCAGGTGATCATTTACTGACCCCCCAGGGGCTCAGAGTCATGGCCAGGGGGTGCAGGTTACTCTGGAAGGTGAGAACGCTGTGTGGGGGGGACATGGATCAACAGACTGAACAACCAGCAGCCATGGCTGAATTTCTTTTGTTCTGCGTTGTAGAGTGTTGAAAGCAGGCTTCAAAACTCTGCTTTCTGGAGCTTGATTAGGATCGAGGTCTGTGGTGTGAACATTAGAGAAAACAGCTTGTTTTCAAAGGTAAGGCATTAGTAGATCAACTTTATCTTTTTTATCACTTTAAAATGGGATGTAATAGCTTGTTGTCGGTGCTTTTCGCAACTGTACTTTCAGAGTTTGCGGATACGCTTTTATATAGATGGATCTGATATCAGTGGAATCACTGTTAATGTATATTTGAATGGTCACTGTCAAAACTCCTGATACAAGGGCTGAGAGGCTTTTAAACGTACCTTTAACCTCGGAAGTAAACCATCTTTCTCCTCAGGATATCTGTTATCTGCCAGGTGAGCAGAGCTTGCTCCACAGTGCTGAGCCATCAGGTGTCCTCCCTGCCAGGGACACGGTTACTGGGATGGGTCAGTTACTGAGCCACCTGAGCTTTAAGTTCAGTCGGAGCAAAGACGGACGAGTGGAAGGACATGTTGCGTAACATGCTGCGGACACAATGCAGCCATTTCAAAGCAGTCCGTTGTGCAAGGCATCGTGTTTGTAGCAGTGTGTTGACCCAAAAGAATTCGAATGGAAATGAGGAATTATTGGTGTGCAGAGCAAGGTCTGAATACATGATTGAAAACATGGCGACATTTTAGACAAGCAGATCACATTAGTTTGCGGTATACACCTGACTATAACCACCAGTGTATTTATCCGTGCTTTGTTATGTTCAGCCTGTGACACAGAGCTTTTAGAATGTCAAATTAGACTCTATAATTTCCCTTCTTATGTTTCTTCCACTGTGCTAGATACCAGTTTGTGGAG
Source organism: Odontesthes bonariensis (assembly GCF_027942865.1). Classification (NCBI taxonomy): domain Eukaryota; kingdom Metazoa; phylum Chordata; class Actinopteri; order Atheriniformes; family Atherinopsidae; genus Odontesthes; species Odontesthes bonariensis. Next base: position 25,272,290 of record NC_134510.1, read on the forward strand.
AGAGAAAAGCTCATATTTAGATCCACCCAAAATAGACAATGGTTAGACATCCAGTCATTATATCCTTAAGACTGAGTTTATGAGTTCATGGTCATAAAAACTGGATACATACATATATTCTGAACATATATATTTCATTCAGCTGTAACTTTGGCAGCTGTAAAGAATAAAAGGAAGAAATGTAATATAATGTGTCGCATTTCATCAACATTTCAACTTTGCACTACTTAAAATGGTTAATAATAACTCTTTTCTTTCATTTCACCTGCAGGTGGCACTCTAATTCTAAATATGACCTTTTTTAGGTCACAATGTTCCCTCTTTAACATCAATGATTTTTTTCTTTCTTTCTACCTGTTGGTTCAAACCAATTTATAGCTAATGCCCTACTTGACAAAATCCCTTGTAGCTGTACCTTTAGGTACTGTTGCATAATCAAGAAGAAAACTTCTTATGGACTTTTTCTTAGCACTTTTACGGGACTCTTTCTTTGGGGGAGTTTGTGAAATAGTTGTTCAAATATATTCTACAAAAGCGCTTTAAGTACTTTGTCTGTTATGTTCTCGTCACGTTCTTTCATGGAGGCTATAATTATACGTGTAATATTGTCATGATAGGGTGCAATATAAATCCTTACTTCCCGATCAAGCCTTATTATTCAGAAAAGTACAGAAAAGAACCCACAGAAGGGAAAGGAGTTCACCTACAGTGCTCACACTTACCCTCCTGTCCTCATATTTATTGACATAAACCCCAGCTAAGGAACCCTTCCTGCTGTGAGGCAACAGCGCTAACCACCACACCGACATGCGGCCTGTCTGAATTTATGTCTTCAAAATATTCTGGTCGCTCAAGACAAAAGAAAGCTGCAACTATTCACATTTTTAAGAGCTGGATCTGCAGGCGCTTGACAAATAAAAGGAACGACTTGATCCCTCATCCCTTCGGTGACCTTTCAGGGAAAGTGTACTCCAAATGGGTAAAAAGGTATTCAGAATGATGACCTTCGCCCTGTAATGAGACATTTACATCTGAAAAGCAACAGTTTATTCTGTGGTGACTGGGTATGAAAACGTGAGTCTGGTGCTGTGGTAACAGTAAGCAGATCTTCTGGGTCCGATGTATGAGACACTTCTCCCCACCACCACTATCACCAAAAGACAAAAATGATGGAATAGCTTTCATCCCTCCAGTAGCATCTCACAGACTCACTGCCGAGCCACAGTGAAGCTCTTGTGGTGGCTCAACACCTTACTGAGAGACTTTATGCGGGTTTTTCCCTTTACCCTTGATGAGTGATTTTGTTTAAAATCCCGACGTGTTCGTTATCCCACGCGGAGACTTTTTGCTCAGAGCTGAGCGGTGTAGGAAAGCTTCACGACGCTCTTCGGCTTTGACCACCCTGTACGAACAAACCGTGGGGTTCACGGGAGTGCGGTGTCAGAGGTCAGCAGATCCTGGACGCCTGCGTTGACAGGGATGAATATTTACGGGAGGTTTGCTAGGGAGAGGAAAAGCACAGAGAAACGCTGCAACTCACGGGGAGGGAGATGGAGCAAGAAGGGCAGACTGTAGTCGGAGCCCAAGTGTGAACCGTAATGTGTATGTTGGTTGATGTAACCTCCGGCCTCCGAGGCACGCAAACCCGGGTCTCGCCTGATCCTGGCGGCTGACACCGAGATGTGAGATCAGGGGATGTGATGGGAGGAGGGCGCCACTCGGTGGGGTTGCCAGGGGTCGAACAAAGAGACACTGTCAGAACCTGGGTTTCAGTGTTTGCTGTCAAACCAGCAATTACAAGCAGCTTTTTTATAATGTGGGTTTTTGTATCGTATGTGCGGCTTCGTAAACTTGGAAAAAGAGTGTTTGATTTCAGCTGCTGTGATGCTGAAAGCTGGATGTTTTTAAAAGTCCGTGATGGCGATGATTGTTCCCAGACCTTTGAGACCTAAATCTCGAGGTGAGAGCATGCAGAGGAATGAAAGTGTAGGCAGAGAGTGCAAAGGGGACAAGAAGTGATTGAGAGAAGGAAAACAGATGGGAAGATTGAATTTTAGAGGAGGGAAGGCAGAGTGCGGGGGGAATCTTTTTTGTGTATGTGTAGAGAGAATGGGAGCCTCTTATACACCTCACAGCGTGAATTTGGCCCGGGCTGTGGCCTCGTCTCGTCTACACAGCGGGGTGCTTTCCTGAGCGGGCTGCCCAGGGGAGGGGCACCTGCAGCAGCCCCAAACACTGGTCAGGAGGACAGCCTGATGGGCGGAGTGAGGGGGGGCCAGGATGGAAAGATGGTTGGTGGTTCCAGGAAACTGACATGTGCTGGAGTTATGAAATCCTCAGGTAGAACACAGCGACGCTCACTAAAGAAAATATTTGCCCTTGCGTTTCCCTGTGGCCTTGAGAGGAAGACACTGCCTTGTAATCTCAGGATGAAATCAAAAGCTTCTGTTCCAGGGGAGGACGAAAGTTATCATTGGAGCAAGTCAGCTGGTGCTGGCAAACACCAACCAAAAACAACACAAAGTTTATAGATCGGCCGGCCTGCCAACTGAGACAATATTTTCCATCCATTTTGTTGGGTTGACCAAACACCATGTATTTGAAGTTTATCAAACACTCAGTCATCCCTGCAGACCTGAGGGAGGACTCAATCATCTGATTTATGGAGTTTTAGAATACATAGACACCCAAAACCTCTCCACTATGCCGACTCAGAAAATCCAACAACACACCCTCGCTGCACTTTAATATCCACGTTGCTGCTAAGTGTGGTTTTTGGATAAGTTTCACCTTTACATAAGATACACCCTCAATCTTCTGTCATTTTGGTATGGCCCAGGGCTCCAAAAAAAATCACTCAGTCTCATATGAAGGCGCTTGATTTCAAAAGTAGCTGGCTCTTTGTCTGCAAGGAATTCCATTTAAATGGACAAATGTGCTGTGTGAGTCTCAGCTGTCTGGGAAAGGTGGATGGATATTGCATTAACTTCACAACAGAAGCGCCCCCTGTGGTGTGCCTGCACATGGATGTGGCTAATAACTGCAGTGGGAACGTTATGCTCAGAGGTAACCGAGCCAAGTAAATGGAAACACATGGCAGGTAGCATGGACTAGAGGGGTTATGATATCGCAGTGCAAAGAAGCGCACGAGCTGTTTTGACGAATGCTTTTAGTACGAGTCTCCTCAACCTGTCACCGCTTCGTGGCTTCTCGTGCAGCCCTGAGGTTTTCTGCTCCTCGTTTAATGTTCTTACAGTCCATGTATGCACCTAATGTGTAAAGTAAATATACTCAAGCCTAAAGTTAACACAATTAAAGGTTTCACTTTACATTTTAAGAGGAAATCACCTAAATGATCCAGTACCTGGGGATTCCATAATCTGGAGGTTATTGAATGTCTAGTCAAAACACAGTTAACCACAGTTATTAGATCTCAATGGTCCCTCTGTGTGATTTGAAGGGAGTAAGAAAAACACCATCAAAATATGGAATCACCGCTCTCGGAGGGTGCTCATTCAGCTGTTTTATTGTGCAGGAAAAGATGTCACAGATATGACACAAAAGCACTGAATTTAACAGACAAACCTTATGACTCTGTAAAGCATGCCTCAGAAATACAATAAAACTCTGTAATTGATTCATGTTTTTTTTTTCTTTAGATCAGGAGGGAAAAAAGCGTTAAGGATGCACTGAAACTGAAAAAAAGGTAAAATAAATCTGAGTGCTTTGTTGCACTTTGTTGTTGGTTTTTTTCTGACTGCTTGAATTCTTTGTGGCAAATGAAAAATGAAATATTCTTCATCAGTCAGGTTCCAACTTTTCTTTTGTAAAGAAGCCGACAGATCAGCTTTGTAGGATGAAGTCATGTCATTGACCTTTTTTTTTCTTTTTTACGGTTTCCTCTATAAAGTTTCAATCAGACTGAAATATTTCAAACCCTCTTTGCTCTGTGGCAAGATGCATCATCGTCCTGAAAAACGATCTCAGCATCATCAAACATTCTTTCGAAGTGACCAAAATTTTAACATCCACGTGTACGTTTGAATTTCCCCCATTGGGGGATGAATAAAGTATTTTTCTATTCTATTTCTATTCTATTCTACATTTACTGTAGAAATAACGACTGCCATCTTCCCTGTTTTTTTTTACCTGACATTAACACCATATCATCAAGGATTGTGGAAATTCCTTTTTTTCACTGTTACTTATCTGTTCCACTGGACCTGCACCAAACAAAGTCCCAGCATCATCTCCCCGTCAGTGCAGATTGGTGATTCATCACTGAACATCGCTTTTATCCAATCAGTCCATGACTGCTCCTCTTTAGCCCATCTTGACCTTGTTTTTTTCTCTTTAGCTTATTAGTGATGGAGTACGTTCCTTCGGCCCCATTTCCCTCAGCTGCTTTTTCACATTTAGGTCACAAACACTGACTTCTGTTTTTTGCCTTTTGTTCTTCATTTCTTTTGTTGATTACTTTATATATTTTCACTTTATTGGTGAGGGTTTTTGTCCTTGGTATGTTTCACTTTTACAACCATCCCATTTTGTTTGTACTTGATTCAAATTTTTAACACAGCTGACTGAGAACAACCAACATCTTTTGCCACACTCTGCATCGAACTACCCTCTTGAAGGAGTTGTATAATCCTTTCCGTTGTTTCCAGTGACTGCTCCCTTATTGTTTGCTGCCAATCAGCTCATCGAGCCCGGCAAGAACTCCCTTTAAATTGCAGACACATTTGCGTATTCTTATGCAGGCATGTGTTTTATAAACGCTAATCACAAAGCGATTTCATCATTTTTTCCTCTATTTGATTTTTTTTTTTTTAATTTATTTATTTATGGGCTTTTTATGCCTTTATTGTATTGGACAGTGGAGAGAGACAGGAAGCAGAGAGAGGGGGAATAACACGCAGCAAAGAGCCGTCCGATGCGGGATTCGAACCGGGGCCAGCTGCAGCGAGGACTATAGCCTCTGTGCATGGGGCGTCTGCTGTACCCACTACGCCACAGACCGTCCCTCCTTGATTTATTTTTATTCATTTTTTCATTTCTTGAGGTTCCCTTCCTGCCACCCTCTTTCTAAAGTGAACAGTACTGCTGCGTTTTATGTCTAGATTTGAATATAATCTTTGTGGTCTTGTGCATTTGTACATTGTGCAGTTTTCTGGCTTTGCATCAGTGCATTTGATTAGTTGTTTTAGATGCTGCCTCAGATTTCCTCCAGGTTTCTTAATTGATTTGTATTTTCATAAGGAGCTGTGTCATCTTTTAGGGAGAGTTCACCTTTAGCCGCACAGATGCAAACACGTCGTCATTTTTGGTGAGTGTAACCAACGTGAAAGGATTTAAATCAAGACAAACGACACCTGCTGTGTCAGCCTGAATCATTGATGTTTACACTTAGATTTCTGCTTAATGTGACTAATTGGTTACACCAAACTCGGTAACACTGTGGTGTATTAATTTGTTACTTTTGTCTGTATTTTGGTCGGCTTTCCACATGTTTCACAGTTTTTCTGAGCCCATTGTGACTCCCTCAATCTTCTTAGGGTAATGCAGTGCAGTGCAAGGCGGAGAGGTTGCGAATAATTCCCCACCAGCCTTCAACCAGGGAATGTGTAATAAATGTCTTAAACCCTTTGGCCTCGACTCCAAGACACCACCCGTCCAAAAAGCACTGTTTCTGCCCATGCTCACGTAACCCCAACCCATTTGTCCCATCATCCCATCCCCATCCTAACTCCTCTCTCTCAAACAACAATATTTGCTCATCTGCGTCAAAGAGCAGCAGGGTTTGCAATACAGTACAGTGCAGCCTTTGAGTCAGACAGACAGACACGGGTCTTTGTAAATGGGGAAGATCCTCCTGAGTCCCTGACATGCTGACACAGACACACAAACAAAGGTATGACTCCATCTCAAAGATTTCTGCTCGGCACCAAAGTCTTTTGGAAAAAGTTTTTTTTTTCCTTCACTTCTGCACTTTTTTTTTCCCCCATGTATGACAGATGCCGTCGTAAGTGTCAGTTAAATGGTGTATTATTTGTTACAGACACATCAGAACAATCAATTCTGTCCTTAAAGATCAGATGACACAATTAATGACAGAGACACTCTTTATTCAAGACTATATTTTATACAATATTATAAACCCCAGTTACACTCATCACCAGTTAAGGCCATGCAAAGCACTGCATGATTCAAACAATAAGTAGATTTTCAAACCCAACATGCAGTTCAAGATTATAGCAAAGTCCTTTTTTTTTTATTTAGATATGTCAAGGTTCAGGAGAAGAAAACAAAAAGCTTGTGGACACACTTAAACATAATTTATCGTATCAACAAACAACGTCTCAGAAAAATGTTCCATCGAGGTCCCGGCCAGACAAAAACCAGTTGTTCAAAAACTAGCATTTTCTTTGAGAGTTTTCTGAAAACAAGCAAAAGTGTGTCAGGGTTTGTCCTGGAAAATGCTTATGCGTGCACAATGTGTGGCATAAAGTCTGTTCTCTTTATGTTACTGCAGTCTGTTTACTAAATAAACCTGCCATCTCTATTCTTAGGTTAAATGACTTCACAGATGTGATTTATATGACGGTGACAATGTATAACTTACCCGTTGTTACAGAAGCGATATTATTAAAATACTTTCAAACCAAAGTATGCAAACTTTATTGCTATTCAATTATTTGGTATAATTAATCATCAAAGTTTGGAATATTTTGCATTGGCCTTCATTAAGAAAGAAATCTTACAGAGATTGTCATTTTAAGCTGGTAAACTCAAATATATTTCAGTATTAATCTCCTTAAAGGAAATATTGTCCTCTTACAAAGCATTTATCCAAAGTGCTACCATTTGTTCAGTATTCTTACACTTCCTCAGGTTGCAGACTGAGGCTAAGTCAGCGGTCTTTGATGCCTTGTTTGGAACTCATAATGCATTCCTGCACCTTATCACACACGCGTGTGTCGTGTGAAAGGCTCTTACATGTGCAAACTCACATTATTGTCTCTACTGTTGGAGAGGAAAAGACACTACTGCAGTGGACTGCTCTTGCGGCAGAGCTGATTTGCTGATGTCAGCGCCTGCCGGTTGCGTTTCCGTTTACCAGTCAATAGTGTGTAGAAGAACGGATTCACGCAAGAGTTTCCATAAGTTAGCCCTGTGAGGATACGATTCACTGTCACCTGTGTGCCCACCGGTACTGTCTGCAGCATGTCGGGTTGGTAGAGGGGTAGCAGCTGCCAGATCCAGAAAGGGAGGAAGCAAGCCCAAAAGGCCAGGACAATACCCAGGATGAGGAGCAGGACCTTGGGCCTGGGTGCACGAGGAGAACAAGCAGAGTTGTTCCCAGTGGCCCAGGCAGGCCGGGTCTGTGACACCCAGTAAAGCCGTCCGAGAGTGGCGTAAAGTGCCCCAATGGCCAGCCCGGGGCCGAGAATGCTGGTGCAGAACAGTACACTAAGATAGGCCTTGGAGCTTTGCTCATCCCATGCCGGGACACACAGCTGGCCCTCATGATTCTCCCCATCCTCGAGGTGCAGGGTAATCATCATAGGCAGGCTGAGAGCCACCGCCAGCCCCCATGCCAGGCCCACCCGCAACAGGCTGGAGGAGTTGGAGGAGGAGGTCTGCAGGGGGTGGGCTACAGCACGGTAACGGTCTAGACTCATGGCGGTGAGAGTGAAGATGGAGGCATGCATGGTGAGGAGGTCCAGGCTCAGAAGGAGTCGGCAACCGAGCTCCCCAAAAGCCCATCCGGATGCCAGGCTGTCGTACACGATGAAGGGAGCAGTGAAAAGGTAGAGCAGGTCAGCGAGAGCAAGACTCAGCACCTGGAGGTGAAGAGAGGAGGAGGAGGGAGAGGAGGTAGGGGAGGAGGTGGGGGAGGTAGAGTTGGCAAGGCAGGATGGTACAGGTATTTTTGTTAGGCAACAGGCTGGTCCTGCTCCACGTCTTCTTCTACCTCTGCTGCGCCTCAGAAGGAGGCCCAAAGTATAAAGGTTCCCTGTGATGCCCAGCAGGGAGAGGAGCGAGAGGAGCGAGCAGAAGAGAGCTGTGGATGCCAGGCTGGGGGATGGAGAGATGGAGGGAGAGGAGGATGGTACTGAGAAATTAGGGATAATAGGGAAGGTGTATGGAGAGGGTGGAGGCAAAGAACCTGAGAAGTCCATGATGAAACGTTAAATGGTTTGTAGATCAGAGGGATGACTGGCAGTAATGTCTGACTATTTAAAATGTTGGAATTAGGATGCAGAGGGGATAAAGATGGGGTAAAGTGAGTCAAAAGGTAGAAAGAGATGGAGAGGAAAACATAATATGTGTTAGTTTTCTGTCACTACTTTCCCTTTTTTTCTGGATTCAGGAGATTTGATTTGACACACACGAAGAACAACATACCTTCAAATCTTATTTGTATATCTGAGGGTGCTGCAAAGTGATTTATGTGCATTTAAATCGTGACAGCATATAAAGTAAATAAAGTCACATAAACATGTTTAAATGAAAATGTCAGCTAAACAAGGATGGTTTATGTTTCAGCAGAAACCTGCTCTTATTGGCACAGCCATCACAGTTTTATAGTTTCACATGAAGCCCAGCGACGCTGTTTTGGTTTCAGTAAAAATAATTGAATTTTCGAAGTGGGGGGGCTAAATGAAGACTGTAAATCTCACCCAAAACCTCCTTCTTCGGGTCAACAGTTGGGCAACAATTAAGTCAAGTAGAAATGAGGGGGAAAATGAAGAACATCAGAGCAGACATGTCTTTGAAGTTGGATCGAGCAAGGCGGTTATAAATTGCCAAGTTTTTTGTTTAAATATCTTGTGCGTGCCATGTGCGCTTTGCGCACTGGTGGTTTGGATGTGGACCGATGCATGGAAATCTGCCGACTCATAACGCGACAGAACTTAAGTTTGGCGCTATGTTCTTGGAAAAAGTAACGTTTCGGCCTTTTACTTGTTTTGCGAGACGAGCTTAATGTGTTTCCCTCAGAATTGATGATTTACTGGACAAGTATAATCTGAAGCGGCATCAAAGGAGAGGCTGGCTGTGACCCAGGCGGCGCCGGGGTTAAGGGCTACTGTTGAACTCTGGAGCAGCCGTTCCCCCGCCGTGCTCCGTGCACACCTAGGCTCCTTTAACCCCCAACAATATTGATCACAGGGCAACATTTAAGCAGTTTTATATTAAATTTCCTTTTAAACTGCATGCATTTAAGCAGTACATGCATTTGTGAAACTTAAACGTTTCACAAATGCATGTAAGAACAAGCTGTCATCTTTTCCGTACAGCCCCTAAACTTTAGAAGTATGCACTCTAATTGCTTCGATAAGTGAGATTTCCCCCTGTTATAAAGTACCCAAATATTAAATCAGCGGCTGAGATCACAACTAGATTCGTCCTGTAAAGAAAAAGCTATTATTGCGTATTAAGGCCCGCGTTCGGCCTGCAGTGCTTAAGTAATTTATATTTATAAGTCTGGTCTCGTGTAAGTATCAGTTAATGATTGGGCATATTTTTTAAAACTTACTTTAAAACAGTTTAATCCCAGATGCTAAAAAAAATATTCCTTGGAGTTGTTGGATGAAAAAAGTCAGTTCCCATTTTGAAGCCTCGCTCTCCTCATGTGTTGTCTCTAAATCTTCCTGACCTCTTCGCCTGCCGCAGGAGGAGGTGATTATCAGAAGTTAGATGGGGAAAGTCTTCATTAGAAGGCTGTGATCTGATCTCTGCCGTCTGTCTTGTTGAGCCCTCAGTGCAGCTCTGTGTCCTCAGCTCAGTCACTGATGGGTGTGAGTCCACCCGAGGAGTGTGAGTGAGATGCAAAAGGGGTGGGATGGGACGCAGAAGGAGGGGGGCTCATCCTGTAGAACGAATAGCGATATGTGCCCGGCCTGATCTAGGACCAGAGAGCCCCCACAGCGTGAATTAAATGTGTTTTTTTGTTTTTTTGTTTTTTTTTTTGTTTTTTTTTATATGTCTTAAAAGCCTAACATCCATAGAATTTATAGCATTGAATTCTCTGATCATAGACTTCCTTCTCCAACAATTAATTGAGGCAAGGACGTTCTTTGCAGCTTATTCAGCCTGTGGTTTAAATCTGTTTGAAAAGTTTTGGCAGGTTTCATCCTAAATATTTCTGGTAATTACAGTTTGCTCATTTCATTTTCTCTGAATCATGACCAAGAAAGCATTCTGAGTAAGCCAGCTCACAGCAGTGCTTGGTAACGGTGTAAGAATTTAAAACACAGAAAATGTTAATATTAGTGTCTGTTTTAAATACTTTATAGCCACATTTAGGAGGATTAACCATATGTTTGATCATAGTTTGATGACTTTATAATGGTTTATGGGCCAAGCATAAATCTCACTTGGAACCCATTGCAAGAATTTTCCATGAAAGCTGACAATCTGACCGTAAATGGTGTCATAATATCATATTTTGGCAAATAATCACATGCTGTATAAGCCAAAGGTATGGCAGCTGCATTAGATTTTGAGAGCTACCAATTTATTGCGGCTGATTTATGGAACCTAGATGGTTTATAAAATAAAAGGGAACACATTTATTCAATATAACACTACTGATTCACTTTATTAGGGTGGCTTATTTAAAAAGCAAAAAAAAAAAAAACACTGAGAGGAAAACTGTAGAATACTAACTGAAAACAACACAATGAATTTCATGTCCACACAATAACCAAAAAGTGAGCATTACATGATAATTCCTCTTGAATCAGTGAGTTTATTTCACAGATGAAGACTATCCATTGCTCTCTTAGACTTTAGATCTGTTCATCTTTCCACATTCGCTAAAATCCTTAAACACAAAGAGAACGCGTTGAACAACGTATTTTGGATTTGTGGCTTGGGGAGTCTGTGAAAGAGCAGAAGAGAGTCAATCAGAAGTGTCAAATGATCTTTGCCATGGGTCTTTTTGACAGTAGATCTGAGTTTTTTCCTTGGCACCAGGAAAATGTCATCGCACTACATACAAAACTGACTCTGCCAGTAAGACTGAAGCTAAAATTGAGTTTTGCCTCTCTGTGGGAAGGGCAGAGAGACGGACCAACTGAGCCAGCGTATCACTTGCTGTCATCTCGTGACGCACTGCAATAACTAATACACTTCAACTCTGACCCAATGTCAATACCGCAACAGCTCGTGTTCAAACACAGGGCATCTCACGGCCCCACGAGGGATTTATATGGTGATCTGGTGTTTAAGCTGTAGAGGAAATTAATTATCCAGTATACTCGCCTGTATCAACATTTTTCCATGTCAGAGCAAAGTTTAACTGGTCGACACTCTGACAACATCACCGAATAAACGGGCCTTTCAGCAGTTATCAAAAGCAACTCACAGTTGCCCGCTATCTGCCGAGTTGTTTTTGGCTCGTCAGTTGTCGAACCCACAGCTGTGGTTTACCAGCTTCAAGAGGCTGAGCAACTTGGAAATGATTTAGTTGTGACTACAGCCTGTAAAATGTGTAGGCTGTGCGCCTTGTGTCGGCGGTGGGGGGAAGTTCACGTGGGCTGCTTCATACATGTGCTGGTGTACATAAGATGGACAGAAACAGGCTGTAAAGACTAAAGAGGGATGGGAGGGTAGGGGGGACATACCTATCCCCACGGGGTGTGAGGAATTTGAACAAATACCTGGCACGGGCATGCCAAAATAGGGGAGAGGGGGGAGAGGGGGGAGAGGGCTGTGGAAGTATGAGAAGCCCAGGCTCACTCATACATGAAGATGAGCAGGTATGAAAGCTCATCGGATGGAAAAGCAGGAGGAGCAGGAGGAGGAGTGCCAACGAGACAAGACACTTATTGTGAAGTGACATTAGATATCAAATTGGAAAGAAGGTGGAAAAAAGAGGGGAGACGAGTAAGAATTTTGAAACCAGACATTTTTTAACTATTATTCTTAAACTTAAACATGCAAACATGGAACAAAAAAAAAAGGAGTGGGGGAAGGACAGGGTCTGAGCTCTGTGCTGTTTATTTGTATTTGTCAGAGCACATCAATCTCAGCCCAGTGGAGACACCCCATATAATTTCTAATTAAATTTACCTGAGCTATGGGTTTTGTTCTATCGCTTTGACCTCAACTGGATGTGTTTCGTCCGGTTAATTAGCCTGCATCCATCTTGTATGCAAATATCGAAGGTCTGAAGATGAGAGACAGAAAAAGAGACTGCTGCACTGCTTCGCTTTCCTGTGCTGTCGTTGGAAATGAGGCGTTCAGACTGACGGATGGGACTGGGATATGTCCTTTGATTATTATTGTCAGCACTGTAAACTATATTTTAATCTTTCAAACAAAACTTGTGATACTTTTCTTCATATTTTAGGTACAAATTATTTTGTTTTTGGGTAATAGCCACTAAAAATTAGTCTTTCTTCTAACATTTTATAAATGAAATAATTTGTTTGTTTAGAGCATTTGTTTTTTAAGGAATTCTTATATTACTGTATACTGTATTTACAAACTTATTATTTCTGTATACTGTATGTCACACACTCCCTAAATTACATCATGATTACATCATTGAATGCAGTACTCTGAAGACTATTCATTGCAGTAAACTGACATATGTCCTTCTTGTAATTGCGTACTTGTCACATAGAAACATATTCGACCATTACAGTCCTCTGTTTCAGGATATCATTAGATCGAATGAGTCCCTGAGTTATCCCTGTGCTGCTTGGAGTTCACGTGAGACTGAGTGTGTAAAAACAAAATGGAGCTTGAGATCCCGCTCCATCTTCATTATTCTATGTCTACATTTATTTCGGCTGCGCACACCAAAATCCAATCAGCAGGCAGTCACAACATGACAAATACCCCACATGTAAACTCTTAACAGCTCCCTAACCTTTTCCTGGCTGTCCTTGCTTTCCTCATTCATTTCATTAATTAGCTTAACTGTTTCTGAGCAGACTGACTGACAAATTGCCTGCTGGTTGGTTGACCGTCCTCAGTATCGTAACCTTGATTAAATGGGCGGACATTTTTTTGTGCGTGACAAATGTTTGTTGGAGCGGGCTGATTCACAACTTGTGATGAGTTATTGATCCCCGCGAGCCCCCACCCTCGCCTGTGTGCGTTTGCAGTTACACATCAAATTTCTCCTGTTGCCTCCATACCGAGCCAAGAGTTTGTCCTGTGTGAGAGCGCCCTCAGCGTGGGTGTGTGCCCAGATCAGCCTGCTTTGTAGCATTTAGCAAAGCTTTTACCTGGCTCAGTCTGCCTTTGGTTTAAAATGTCAGAATCACTTGATTGTTAAAGTTATCTTAAATGACAGAGCCTAACAGAAAATCTGCTTTTGTGATACCTGACACAAATATTCTCAAAATTGAAAGAAAAACGGTTTCCACCTTGTCTACTTTTTTCATAGGATGGTTCATTCAGTTTGAATAATTTAATTCAACAACACTTTATTAATCCCGAAAGGAAACTTTATAAATGCTATAAATAAATACAGTGAATAGAATAGAATTAGTTTTTTTACTGTTAATTGAACAAAACCTAACCTTCTGATACACAACTGTGGGTTCAGGAAACATGTAGCCACTCTTTTAACGAATGATGCGTAATGATTACTTGCAGATTTAGAAAAAATAAACAATTTATCTCATCCTAGGTCTGGCATCCCTCTGTCCTTGAGCTGATTCAGCAGTATCTGTGACAACAAATGATCTATCTGGTTTTTAGTGAGCAGGATATCTGCCCTCAGTGTTGGCCCCTGAAGTGAGTCTGCAGAGGCCAGACAACACACACTGAACCAATACGCGCTTCCCCCTGAAATCACGCAGCATTACATTTGCACTTTGTGTGACCACGATACAATCTGGAACTTGTTACTTGTGAGGCCGAGTTTGCTGCCTCATCTGCAGAAATCAGATCGGCCTTTTCACAGGCCCATGTGGAACGTTAGCACGGCAGCCAGCGTCTGAGCGTCCGGCAGGGAGCTGGACTCCTGCTTACTGAGCAGTTTTAATGCCGTTCACATGATTTGCTGTGAACAGGCACACAAATCTAAGGGTAAAAAAAAAAAGATGAGTACAATAGAAACGTATCACTGATAATCTGCATGTGACTGTACTTTTTTTTTTTTTAAATGAACAAAAACTGTGTTATCTAACCAGTTGAAAACCAGATGTGTAAGCAGGCACTGTCTTGAACTGTTTCTGTTCTCATTGTCTCTGTCAAGTCATAAAACACCTATGGTGTGAAGTATTTATCCTTTTACTGTCTGCACAGCTGCTGATTTGACATCCTGGCTTGTAATTATGCCCCCAGAAACCAGGTGTGCAGCCCCTGGTCAATTTGCAGCCATCCAGTCTCATTAGTTAACCCCCGGTTTAGAATGAAAAACATCCAAGTCCTTTCAGCTGCAGGCTCTCCACTGGGTGCATAAATAGTTTTAATCTGCCCACTGGTGGCTTTGAATCAGTATTGCAACCCCATGTCACGTTTATTTTCATCCAATGATAATATCAGTGGAATAATTCTGCATGTCCTCAGAATAAGAATGATTCTCCTCACTTACAAAGCTCTCATTAACCGGCTGCATCATATCTTAAGGTTGTATTAGTCCCATATAATCCCAACAGCACACCGGGATTGCATGTTGGCGTTCCAAGAGTTTCCAGGAGTCTTCAACGATGAAGCCTCACTGCCACCCTCTCTTCTCTTAGGGGGGACTTAAAACCTGCCTACTTGACCAAGCTCATAATTAGGGCTCCCTGGGATGATCGTGCCCCCCCCCCCCCCCTCCCCAACTACTATATTCTGTGATACATTTGGTTACTGTGTTTTGAGCTTTCTTTCCCTCTCGGACTTGGGTAGTTTTGTCCCAAATTCATATTTTTCATTGTTTATTTTAAGATGGAAAAAATTGCCAGCAGCAAATCAGAGATGCGTTGTTTCTGCTGTTTTTCTGAAGTATCTTCAGGCGTTTTTATGTCTCTCAGATATGGCACCGATATCAACGGCTGATCATTTGAATTTGAGATTGGAAAGAACTTGTAAAAAAGTTGTGCAGCTGCATTAAAATCAGGTTCAAATCAGAAATTCATATTCTTCAGACCTGCACATTTAAACCTATGCGGCCTCACACCAGAGGGCACAACAGATACAGTACCTTGCTCCTCAGCAGGATAGTAACAGGTTCCACAATTACAGGTCTAAAACTTTCTGGACATTAAAGTTATTATATGCTTTCAAAATTGAACGTGCCTGCGTTTTGCATGACATGAAGCTTTCACACACCCTAAGAAAACTGTAAAAATAAATTTTCAAGACTCCGAAAACTCTATGAGCCTACGTTGTTCTTTGAAAATTGTAATGTGCTTATGTTTTTGCATTAAGCAGAGCTGTCACAAATGTGTTCGTGTACAACTATCAAAGGTTGAAAGGAGCTAATTAGAATGTATTGAAGAAAAGGTCTGGTTAGTGTGAGGCACTAAATGATGCATAGTTAGGCTTAGAAAATTAATATTTACATGGCAATGGGTTTTCATCACGTCACCAGAAAACGTCCTTATACAAAATAATTGCCACTGAAAGACATTATCTGCTCATTTATTGTGAAACTACCAGGTTTTGGACATTCTTATGAGACTGAACTACCTACAGAGCAATTAAGCAAAGAAAGAGTCACAAGAAGCACCTGTTTACTGAGTGATCTGTTATCCAATCTGCTGATTCTCAGTACATCATCCCAACCTGACTCCACAGTGGACCGAAGTAAAGCATGATTGTAAACTTGTAATCGTAAACAGCTTAAATAGATGGGATTAAAGGGCTATTGATAAGATATATGGGTTTAGTTTAGTTTTTTTGGTATTTAGTTTTTATAAATGTAATCTTCTTTATCAACATTCAGCTTGTTCTTTCTGAACCTCTTGTCTGTCGGATCTTTGTCTGACATCATCAGGCTCTCCCACGTCACTCTCCGCCCCCTCCACCCAGACAGTTTTCCACAAGTCAATTACAATCACAGCTGTGTTTAGAATGACTGAGCTCGTAACATCCTGGCCTCCTTGAGTGTATTTGTGTTTGTCAAAAAACATTCGGTCTTTGTCTCTTGCTCTCTGTCCATCCCACAAACTCAGACTCATTCAAAATAGCTTTATTGATGTGGCTATAACTGACAGTATTGTCTTGACTTGTATTTGCTTAGTGTGTAGGTAAATGTTCTGTGAAGAACATCAACATCAGTACTGATGAATGCAGGTGACACTAATATGATAATGATCAGACCCAGGACTTACTTAACAGTCATTTACAGACTGATTTAGCCCAACATAGATTTTATTGAATGAACAGTTGAATGAACCGAAACTCATTTTTAAGATATGGTCAAAGAGTGAATGTAAACTTTGCTCCTCTAGAAATAAAAATGGAAACAAAAAATAATGAGGGTTTACTTTTCCATAGACTTATAAACAGCTTCTTTTTTTGTTTGTTTTAATGTCATTGACTCAGAGGCTGGCATTCCGCAGGGGCGCGTGCCAGCCTCTCAGTGAGGACATATAGCACAGCAGCGTGAGCGCGCCTAGCCACGACCTGAGGGCTCGCGGACAGTCCACAGAGTATCTCGCGCAGCGCGTTTCATCTTGACAGCCTAAAAAATTTTGAATGAACAAGAAAAATGAAACAAACTGACGTCGGCCTGATTTATAGGAGAGAACATCTCAACTGAAGGTAAGTAGGCTGCTGCATTTCACCGCACCTCGTTTACTTTTATTATTATTATTACAGTATTACTGTTATTATTGATAATGTCATTAAGTTTCATTGTCTGTAACCAGCTTTTGAACTTGAAGTAAAACTGAATAGCAGCAAAACTATTTAACAAACCCATCTAAAATTCGGGATGAAACACTGCTTGCTCCTGAATTGCTGTTGGCTCCATGTGGGACTTTGGACCAGGATTTGGAAGCAGTTTATTCACGGTTACATTCACTCTCCTTTACTAAAGGCATGTTCAAACTATTGTTTTTAGATGTTTTACAGCCATATCTGCACGATTTTATTCCCTGAAATACAGTGTGGCAAATCTTTCCTTCCTCGTGCAGGACTGGAGGATGAAGACAAAAGTGAATAGATGTCACCGGTGGAGAAACAGTGAGCAATGAAGCGATGTGACAGAGCACTGAACAGATGAGGTGGCCAGAAAGATTGGCGTGCTTAGAATTTAATCCTCTTTTGTTTTTGTGAGTTCTTGTGGCCTATTAGAAAACACAGATGTGTTTTGAGATGGACTTTAGAATGATGCGATGCTTCGCAACAATGAGACGAACGGTATGTTGTGATTTTGAACGTCCTTTAGCAGTTTCATTGGTATGCACGTTCATTTGGGTGCGTTTATTGCTGCTGTCAGCACTGATGGGCAAAGTAACTATAAATCAAGGCATGGCTCAGGATTTTGCAGGAAGACACGTGGAGTAAAAAGGCCGGAAAAGAAGGATCGTAAGATGCCAGCAGTTTTTTTCCCCGTCTGATTTTAGTATAAGTTTGCTTATTGTATTTTTTTTGTAAGGCTTGATTTGAATAACAAGTCGACTCTTAACAGGCTACTTTTTGTTCAATGCTTTTTCATAGCTTCGGCAGGTGAAATTTATTTACAAAGCACATTTAAAACCACTGTTGCTGAGCGTAAAGCTTTACATGAAGAATGGCAAATAAAGCAGCCCACATATATTAAAAAAATAATGCATAAGAAAAAGCAATGAAGCCATAAAAACAGAATTAATAGCTACTACGGAAGCCAAGGAATAAAAATGGGTTTAAATTGAGACTTTAAAACTATTGCTATAACTGTATACTATGAAAACTATTGACCAATTCAAAGACACACAACAATTTCATATCATCACCTTTCGTATTAAAGGTTGGGCGCCTCAGTAACTAAATAAAGCTTAAATTCATGCCCCATTTTTCCTGTAATCTCTAAATTCCATATTTAATCTTTGAAGCCACTGCCTGGTGAAAAGACCTGCTTATTTATTTTGCCATTGAATCCTTTCTTTCATTTAGGATTATCAGAGGTGGTGGAATAAATATGTCATGTTGTAACACAATACTGACGCTCCATCTGCAAAAAAGTTGTGTCTTTTACCTTTACTGCTTTGGTTTTTTTGCAGATATTCAGGTCCTGACAAAGACGTTTCATTCTCCCAAAGCCCATTTGTCTTTATTACAAATCATCAATCATTATTTTATTGATGCTATTTATATTTATGCGTGTGTGATGATCACAAGTTAAGTTGTAGTTGACCAGTTTTTAGTTTTGCTGTATTGTTTTGAATAGATTGGGCGAAAGCAGCTGATTTGGTCATGGTTTGGATGTGAACTTTTGCAGTAGTGTGTTTAGATTTCTATGCACATTTAAATATTTTATATTCTGGTGTGATCCAACACAGCATCTGGGATACTGTCTGAAAATATCTGCTATCTGCTTTAAGCCATATTTTGTTGTAATGGATAGCCAAGCACAAAAAAATACTTTATTTTTGTATAAAATATACTTTTATATCAGGAAATTGTTGAAGAGTGAGCTCCACAGACATAATCTGTATTTGTAAGTAAGAATAAGAATAAGTAAATGTATTTTTAGCAGAGAATATGTAACAAGTCCTCTAACCTAAATGAGAATACTGATTACATCATCCAAGGCGACCTTTGAAAGAGTATTTTTAACCCAAACCGGGATGTTTGTCTCAACTTATCCGAGCTGTTTAGGTTTAGAGAGCTAAAAATGGTAAAGCAAAACTCTAAGACTAACAATTCCATACAGCATTTTCTGCCATACGTTCTGTGATAAAAGTTACTGTCAAGCAAACATGGTTCAGTTTATTTGTGATGAGCCAATATCAGCTGGTAATATTGACCAACCAATGTATAACTCTAGTTTTTCCTTGTTGTTTGCTTAGGTTTAGGCACAGAAACTGAACAGTTTGCCCAGTTTCAACAGGAGGTGACAGTAATGACAGCTTGCCACACAAATACTATAGAAACAAAGTAGTAGCAGCTTGCAGAAACAATCTGTGGTGTAATTCCTTGGGGGAGTACAACCCAGTAGAAGTAATTTGATGCTTAGACTAACACTTTCAGTTCCCACTGTTTGGCTTTTCAGAGCTCTGAGATTTGTCTTAATTAGAAAAGGGTCATGTAGAATGTTAACCAGCGCATTGCAACCTGCACAATCTTAACTCTCCAGATTAACATTCAGTTGTCATCACACCATGACCTCTATCTCTGCACACAGCACAGCGAGGCGCAGCAGCAGAAGCAGTTTTGATTAGACAGAATAAGGCCTGGTGCCAAGATGCTTCCACTCTTACTGTCGTATGTTGTCATAAGAGTCGTTGCTTGTTTGTTTTTCATCAGGAAATAACCAAGTTCCTTGTCTCGAAGGGCTTGTAAAAGGTTTTTATCCATTGACATTCATTTAAAAAATAATATTTAGAAATTGTTGAGATAAGAACTTATAAAAGATAGTGCAGCGCGTTGTTGTGATGTTCAGTGGGATCTCCATTGATCTGTGGTGCTGGATGAAGATGTATCAATTCTGATGAGCTTCTTAAGATGAATATATTAGCTCCAGATTACTGTAGCAAGTGTGAACGTAACACCTCAGGATCTCCACCCAAACTAGTGGCTGCCGAGCTGCATTGCTGGTAATGTACAATACTTGGGTCACCAATCATTTCTGTATATATATATTGCTTAAGCAGTCAGACCTTTTTTGTAATCTTTTAAAGTTCTCCATCATTTTTTATGGTGTTTTAAAGTTTTTATTTGAACAATGGCTGCTTTTTCAACCATTTTTAGTCCAGTTCTTTTATCTGATCATTTTCAAAGGAAACACTGGGCAATGAATCCATCAGGCATGAAAAGGCCCCTAACTCAAGGGGTGAACCAATGTTGGGTCACCACATAACAGACAATTTTAATTTGTATCTCTGGACAGTTTGTTAACCTGTTGCAAAGGCACACACACACACACACCGTTAATTTGGCATCTTTCAGCCTGGTGTGCAGTGTGTCCTTAAAACATCTGAGGAAACTGGACAATTGGAGGGCAAAAGGAAAAGCAGCAGGCCTAAAAAAAACTATCTACAGCAGATGTACAGGATCTGAAAGTGATGTCCTTGAGAACTAGGAAAAAAATCAAAGAAAGGTCTGACAGCCAACATCCAAAGAAGAGCTTTGAAATGTCTTCAAGAAGCCTGGATAACTATTCCTGAAGACTACTTAAAGAAATGAAAAGGAAGCTTGTCTAAGAGGGTTCAGGTTGTGTTGAAGAATAAAGGTACTCAGGCCAAATATTGACTTGCAAGCTTGTTAGAATTGAACAAACTCTGTTTTTCCAGTGTATACCGTATTCATGTCTGCACATTGTTTTGGGCTGCATGGTGGTATGGTTGTTTGAAGCAAGAAGCTTCCCGTTTCAAATCTCAGCTGGGACTTTTCTCTGTGGAGTTTGCATGTTCTCTCCAGGCACCCTGGCTTCCTCTGGCTTCCTCCCACAATCCAAAAACATGCAAGTCAAGTTGACTGGTGATTCTAAACTGGCCCTTGGAGTGGGTGTGAGCATGCATGGCTGATTGTCGCTCCCCGTGACCCTGAATCAGATGAAGCGGGTAAATGGATGGATGTTTCCTGTTTCGCTGGCCATATACAAAGAAAAGAAGGATGGCTCAAGACTTTTTGCACAGTACTGTACTTTGTAGGTTTTGACATGAGGTAACTGTTTGGAATAAAAACAACAACACTGAACAACACTGCAGCATCGATTTTGAGTCTTTGATCAGCCAAGCATTCTGAGTCCAACAATGCTATACTCGATCATTACATCACCTCCTACTCTGTTTGACTGTAGACCAACCACAGCTACTGCGACATATGAACTCTCTTGATAAGATTAAGAAAAGGTTGCTGCAGTGATGTTACGTTTGTGAATTTATTTGATATTTTTGGACTTTGCTTTTGGAGCCTCTGCGAAAGCCCCTTTGTGCACATAAAACATGATTAATATCTGCCCGGTGAAAAGAAGTTGAATAGATTAACCAAGCTTAAAATAAAAGAGATGGAGAGAAATGGCTTTGACTGTGAGCCATGTGACGCTGAGAGGCAGAGACCCAATATGTGCCCTGGTTTCTGACCTCAACCGATCAATATGAGGTATTGATGTACCCGTGTTTGCATTGTGGCTTCAGTGTTCTGTGTCGTGCGTGTTGGTCGTGCACTGTTGGTAAAACTCCTCATTCATCAACCTTTATGAAACACTTCACAGAGCAAACGAGGCTGTGAAATATCTACTTAATTTGTTGTTTGCCAATCAGAAGGTCAGCGATTTTCGACACCTGGCTCCCCGGACCACATGTCTAAGCGTCCAGGGCAAGACACTGAAGTTGCCCATCAACGTGTCCATCTGTGTGTGATAGAGAAAAAAGCACTGTGTAGCCTATAACATGTACAGACTAAGACGTGCTGTACGAATGTGTGTGCGAATGGGCGAATGTGGCTTGTAAAAGCACTTTCTGTGGTTAACTGGACTTGTAAAGTGCTATACAAGTACGGTCCATTTACCATAACAACAAGAAATGTGACAGATCCCTCGTGTGACATAAGGAGCAAGAAGGGTGACAGTGCAGAATGAAGCTTAGCAGTGCTGTTTTCAATTACTCTCAAATCATATTCCCTGCAACTCTAATCTCTCCATATAACACCTTAATATGGTCAGATAATCTGGGTAGAGTGAGTACAAGAGAGGTGCCACAGGGGGAGAGAATACACAGTGAGACACCCGTGAAACGGAGTTGAGAGGGATTCGTGTTGAGGTGGAGAATTATGAATGCAATCAATAAAGCAAAAGTATTGCAATACCAAGTTATTGGGTTTATGTAAGAGAGTGCGAGTTGTTTACAGTTAGAGTGACTTCGACTCTGTGTAGTCGCTTGCAACCGCTTGTTCCTAGTTTAATTCTATGACTATGTTTAAATAATCACCAGCTGAAACCCAGTTTACAAAAAAGTTGCGATGCAGTCTGAAATGAATAATAATTATTATTTTATTTCCATGGCAGCAACACATTTCAAAAGATTTCATCGGTTGCAACAAAGCGGTGGAAAGGTTTGATACTGTTGATTTGGTCGCACGTGCCGATAATGACGTTGAAGACGGCGGACGGGGGGCACTGACAACCGTGCCACACCCAAATTTAAGACCCATCCCGCTCAAAGTTTTCTACTGTCCTTCCCCTTTTGTACTTTGCTCTCACTCAGAAAGGGTGAAGAATATTCTTAAAAAAACACAACCATGGTTCAAAAAGATTTTGGCGACTGAGTAAAATGTTTTTATCTGAAACAGAGTATCAGCATGCGAGTCTGAAAACTGATAAATGATTTTGTATTGGAAAAAAAGAACTTCTCTGTTGTTGAAATAATTGAGCGGGCTCAGGAACACTTCAGCAAATCATTGTCCGTGAACACAATTTCTTGCTGCATCTACAAATACAAGTATAATCTTCATCATGCAAAGACAAAATCAGTCATAACTAAGCTCCAGAGCTTATTGAAGATGGACTGGGGTGAAGAGGATGACTGCAGTCTGATAAATAAGAAATGTGGGAATCTTTGTAAATCACTGACGCTTCATCCTCTGGGATAAAGAGGACAGGGATCATCCAGCTTGTATCAGAAAGAATGTGGACCCATTATTACCATTTCATGAGTGACTTGTACATCTCTTAAGACAACATTAAAGGTGAAATGGTTTTCTTGGAAGGTTGTGCTCATTTCAGCAAAGACGATGCCAAACCACACATGTACATGTATTACATCAGTGATAAAAGCATCAGACTGGCCCTCATCTAGTCCAGATCTGTCACCCACCATATAAACAAAAAGTATAACAGTGGACGCCCCAATGAGATCACACCATCTGATATCAAATAATAATGTGAAACATTTCCTTTCTGTGGCAAACATCCTGCCACAACTTATCTTTATAATGTGCTGTTGGCCTGTAGTATGTTGAAAAAGGTTTTTTTTTATATAACAAAAAAAACAAAGAATATATATATATATATATATATATATATATGATTCTATCACTATTGAGCCACTAAAAGGTTGACACTGATTGAAGAGAAAACACACACTTTATTGGCTTATAGCAAAAACACCAGCAGCTTCCCAAAGATTTAGAATTTACTCTCTTTAAATAACCGGTTATAAAAATGCCCTAATTTCTTCCAATATTTCCATGTCAATTTTTTGCAGTTGCACTCCACATAAGGGGAGTGCTCACATTGTGCTCGAATGTTCCATTATTTGAGAGGCTTGAATGAAGATGGTTTAACTTCTAAATTAGGATGAGCCCCATTCATAAAAAAGCCAGCAGGAAATGTGTAATGGAGTGGTTCGGGGATGCAGCTAATCATTCTTGGCAGGATAAATGAATCAACCAGTTATTTGAACAATGTAATGTAGGTGCATAAAGAAAGCTGAAAAATATCCACTGCAGTTTTCCGTATTCCCAGTGGTATTTGTCAATAATTTTTCTACAAATTTTTTTAATTGACAAAATATTAGTTCTGCTATGAACAACAATGCAACAAAAGTATTATGCATCTAAAACTGATTACACACATGAAGCATAAACTTTAGGGTAACTCTATTTAGCTCTCTGAACCCAACCCGGTTTGATTTCCCTCTATGTAATCCAATATTCAGTCTCTCAGTACCCACTTACAATAATAGCGTCAGCCTATCTCTCTCCCAGCCTTCCTCATATAAGGCAAGACTTAACATGAAGGAGTTTCCCACGTCCGCTTCCATGAATGTTCTTTTATGAAGGGCCATTTGAGATATTTGCCACCTCAACACGATAAGTTGTGGTAACAGAACAAACTCACACACTCTTACGTTGTCTCTACATGCATACACAAACACACATAATCTTCCCTCATCACCTTCTCCAGCTACTCTTGTCACTTGTCCAGCAAGAGGTCAGACGAGTAACAGAAAGCAGACCTGAGAGCTTGTTCAGTCGGTCGTGTGTTGGCAGGCGCCAAGGTCATGCCTGCCTCCTCACACATTTGTTCCTGAACTGACACAAACAACACAAACATCTTATAAACACTCTTTACA
This sequence comes from Odontesthes bonariensis, assembly GCF_027942865.1. NCBI lineage: Eukaryota > Metazoa > Chordata > Actinopteri > Atheriniformes > Atherinopsidae > Odontesthes > Odontesthes bonariensis. The sequence goes on from NC_134510.1 coordinate 25,296,469, forward strand.
GTTTATGTGTTTATCAAGACCTCAAAATAGTTATCTTAATGTTTCATATATTCACCACTTGAATGCAAGGCTAGAGAAGTTTATAAACCTTAAAACTATGCGCTGTTGGTGTATTGACCTTTGTTGTGCACTTTCTCAAGCCTGAAACTGCCCTGGACTGAAATACTGCAGTTCAGAGCTTTGGTTTCCTGCCCCGAACCACACTGTTTTGCTTTGCTTTGACATTTTTCTGGGCTTTTGACTGCGTCTTTGTTGTCTCTTCACCATGGCAAGAAATTTGTGTCTATGGCTGTACATCTCCAGGACTTACACTGAGATTTGTTTTCATGACAGGGGTGTTACATCCCACAGCTGTAGGGGGAGCCAAAGAGCAAATAATGTGCCAAATTCTATTAGAGTTACTTTAACATAGTTAGTAGTTTACACTGTTTATACAAAAGCCTACATGCTTGTTGAATCTATCCGATTGTTGACTGGTTCTTTCAGGATTTTTTGTATTTGCTTAGTTCTGCGATACAGTAGTCATGGAATAAAAGATTATCTGGGGCCAATAGTTTGTAGAAAGTTATTGAGTAGTTTTTAGCATGAAGTCATTCATTTACTTCACCAGTTAGCAACTTTTATGCATGTTTTGAAAGTTTTCTCTTACCTTTAGCCAAGGTAAAGTCCTACTTCTCCCTGAGATTTGAAAAAAGGATGCATGCCTTTATTTAAGCTTGGCTAGATTAATATGACTCCTTGTGTGTGGGTATAGAGCAGCCGTGTCTTCATCGCCTACAGCTGGGACAAAATGCAGATGTTTGTCTGTGTCCTCCATTGGTGGCCCTCTGTCCGCTTCCTGTGTGTTACAGGGTTGATTTTAAGATTTTTTTTGCTTTGGTTTAGGTTTTAAGACTTTAGATGGTCTGGGTTCACCCTTTCTAGAGGAAGTTATACATCAATATACTCAGCAAGGGTGACTTATAACATGCTACTGATTTTGCTCAGATGTTCTAAGGTTGAGACTCAAAAATAGAGGCGATCCTGCACTTAACCTGTGGAAAAACTTGCCCGATCATATAAGAAAAGCTGAAATTTTCAAGAAGGTATTGAAAACCCGCTTCTTTTCAATGACATTCAATTTGAATAAAGTTTGACACCTTATCATTGAGTGTTGTTGTGTTTTTATGGAATTTTACTTTATTCCCCTTAGTGTGTTTTTTTTTCTTCCCATAAGGCACTTCGGTTCAACTCTTGATGTTTTGAATGTACTTAGATCATATTGACATTTGCATTGTCAAAAATGCACTGACCTAAAAGATGCGCTTTTACTAATTTGTTCATCGTTGTTGATCGGTATTGATCAGTGCTAATTTTCTTTGTGGGGGCATTTGGTAGATTCCATAACTTACTATCCTACATTTTTCCCCAAAGATACCCTAAACTGTGCGCCTGCCATAATATACCATAACTGGGTTTGTTTCCTTCTTTAATAGTAGTTACGCAAGTCCTTTAAGGATTAGCAAAGATTACCGGAGTCACGGGTGCAGCTTTAATCCACAGCATTTCACCTCAGTCACAGCAAGACATACTGCTTATTCACCTCTAACCAACCTAGAGTTGCGGTTTATCCCAGTCCTTTGTCTGGGCCACTATCTCAGTCTCAGCACTTGACCAGGAACTCCACCTCCCTTCTCATCCTGTCTATTGTCTTTAATCCTCCATGGATCAAATATTAATCATCATGTACCACTTGGTATCTTGCCCAAAAAGGGCATCCTGCCTTGTAGAACTAGAATTCATCAGCGGTGTCTTCATTGTAGCACGATTTGTTTGGCAACCCTGTCGCTTTCTCTAAACTTTAATGAATGCTTTGTTTATAGACAGCAAAATGTTCAGAAGCTATATCCTATTGGATAGATGAATGTTAGTTGCCCTCCAGATAAAGGCTCAGATCAACGACTGATTTGTGGTTCCATTCTAAATCCACAGAAATGATTTTCTGCAGATTCATCTGTACAGAGTTTACAATATTCCTCTCCGTTTGTCTTCACAGTATCAATGACTGCACCGGTGCATCTGGATGAAATGAGAGTTGTTGATTATTCAGGTGAAGACTGACCACAGGAAAACGATCCAACTACTGCGTGTCACAAACAGGCAGCTCACCACTGGTAGGTTTCTGATAAACATTAACCCCAGAAACATGACAGTGTTTGTAACGCTGCTTTGGTTTGAGTAGTTTTGCAACATCTTTACTGATACTTTCTCACATTTTTCCTCCCTTTTTGTTTGCTTTCAAAATTGGCAGGAGACTTGGTATGAAGATCCTAAAGCAAAGGGACACAAAACAGACACCGACACCTGAGTAAAGGCGACTGGACAAGCAGCAGACTTTCATTTTCCTCTCCAGTGATTCTTCCCTCAATGATTTTACTGAACATGTGTCAAAAAGGAAGGTTAACACACAAGTGAAGATGAACCCTTATGACACTTCTCACTTCCGGAGGGATCTCTTCCCCCATTTTTATTTGTTGTAGATCTTTGTCTCTTCCCTTTATTACTGGTTGAAGTGTCTTTTTCTGCATTTGCAAAGTTAGAGCTGCTGCTGCCGTCCGTTGTTTTGCTGTTCTCTTTGTACTTGCAGTAATGCAGCATTACGGTTGACGGATAGTGTCTGTCCTCCGGTTTCTAAAAGATTTGATGTTGCATACTCTTTATACTTTGTCAGGATTCAGTTGTATGATGATCTGGAAGGGGTTTGGCAAGGTAAATGCTGACAGGACAGGCATACCTTTTGCTTGCTTTATTTTCTTTTTTTTTTTTAAAGAGATTTGTTTGTTAGATAGTACTTTATGCTTCACATGAAAGACTTGTATGTTTGTTGTTATTTCCACATTTCTTATGCATTTTATAATTTTCTATTTTAGGATCATTTATATGCTGCTCAAGTATACGTTTGTGATTTGATCCATACAGGGATGCTGATTAAGAGACTTAAATCCAAAAAGGTAGTCACACCTTGGCTCTTCTGTTGCGTGCTGATTTATAAGCTTTGGCACCTGACCTAAAAATACAGAAACCTTCCTCAGGTGACCTGTGCACTTACCTTTTCCTTCCGTATAAATCCTGTTGCTAAAGTTTAAAGCATTTGTAATAGTAATAGTAATCTTTCCCCTGTCATTGTCTTTTGTCAGGTATGAGTGAACTCTCAGCGGTAACGCTGAGCTGTAATGAAGTACGTCTGCCCTGCTAATCGTTGCGGGTAATTGCTAAAGTAGCGTTGTTCAGGTAAATACTTTCTATAGAGCGGTCAGCACACAAAACAAGTTCACAATGACCACCAAACAGATATGCAGACACTTGGAAAGGAAATGTGAAATTGTTAAAGCAGTGACATGATGAAACAGGAAGCGGCAAACAAAGTATGGTTGTTTCAGTTGGGCCCCTCTTACAGGGTAGAAGTGACCTTTCATTGACTTGGAGAGATAACATCAAATGACACAAACAGTTAAAGTCGGCTGAAACACATACCTTTTGTGCAACCACTCACTGACTTTTATGTAATTGTATTTGATTCTGTAGTAAGACATATTTGCTCTGAATTTTGAATTGTTTATAGAAACAGGCATTTGATTTGACTGTGTTCTTTGTCTCTTTATGCTCATAACCAAGAGGTTGTGAAACTGTGAAGAACTTTGATCGTAAGATTGCGCATGTTTTTTCTTGCCTATTTTGTTTTTTATTTTTTGACCGCATGTTGGAAATTACTTTATCATATTGTCCAATTTGAAGTTAACTTGGCCCTGTCTGTCTTGTACAGTCATTTTGCACCTTATTACATTATTATAAAAGGTATGCTGTAATGAGCTGGATATCCTTGAAATGCTTCCATCTCCATTCTCCTACTCCTGTGCATAATTAGTTTATAGCAGTCATCAAATAATGCCTGCTCGAGCTCAAGACCATAAGACTTTCCCTTTGTTGTTTTGAACTGAACACAACCAGTCCTGCATGTTCCTGTGACGTGTGTTGAGGTCTGTTCGGTCCCACCACTCCTCGAATGAATTCTCCCATGAGAGGAATCGCAAAATCAAATCTTGGGGCTGCTTTTGACTCTTCTTTTCAATTAACTTCATTTTACTTTCTTCAGTAAGTTGGATTTAAGCACATAATTGTTTATCAATGCATCTAAACCTACAAGAAAGCCTACTTTGTTTTCTTGGGATGTATAACTAAACAAAGCACTGTACTGGGGAACAGAAGTACAAGTTGTGGACACTGAATCAAGTGACTGACCAACGGCCTTAAAGGGTTTGTTCTTCTGGTTGGACCCAGAATCATCGTCTTATTAGGACAGATTGGAAGGACTGTGTTGGTAATACTACGCATAACTTCACTAACTGTGTCAAGGTATTTATTTACCATCAAGCCCCACTGAGAAACACAGAGATTTAATCGCTGATGATGGGAGCTGCACGTGTTAAACGCCGCTTCAGTGCTGTGGTGGATGGGCCAGTGGAGGAGGAGGAGGTCATGAGGCTGGCACAGAGTGCTGCAGATACTGCTTGGGTAGGAGGGAGCCCAACGGGGTCAGGGACCCCAGCCAGCCCCTTGCCGACCCATGCTCTCAACGGCAAAGCTCTATCTCTTCAGAGCAACACCAACAATGCACGGAGGCAGAGTGCCATTGGAGAGTTAGCTGGGGAAGATGCAGGAGGAGAAGGTGGAGTGAGAGCAGGAAGAAAATACCAAGGGCCAAGACATTCAAAAGGCAGTAGTGTAGGAGGGAGAGAGGAAAGCCGTTATTCATCAGACCAGGATTCACTCTCTTCCCCCTCCACTACCAGCCGCCCACGCAGCAGGCGCTCAAACCACCGGCCCCGACAACGCTTTGTGGGCAAGGACGGACGCTGCAACGTCACCTTCGTCAACATGAGCGAGAGGGGCCAGCGGTACCTCAGCGACCTCTTCACCACCTGTGTGGACATCCGCTGGCGCTGGATGCTGGTCATCTTCACCCTCTCCTTCCTTCTCTCCTGGCTGCTCTTTGGCTTTGCCTTCTGGCTCATTGCCTGTGCGCATGGGGACTTCTCCATTCGACTTACCCCCAGCTCAGGTTCCTCTCCAGGATCAGGAGAGGCCGGCTCTGGAGGAGAGTCTGATAGAGAGGCAGTGGTTGAGGAGCCGTGCTTCCTCCAGGTGAACAGCTTCATGGCAGCCTTCTTGTTCTCCTTGGAGACACAAACATCCATCGGTTATGGATTCAGAAGCGTGACCGAAGAATGTCCCCTGGCGGTGTTGGCGGTCGTTTTGCAGTGCATTGTGGGCTGCATTATTGACGCCTTCATCATCGGGGCAGTCATGGCAAAGATTGCCAAGCCCAAGAAGCGCAACGAGACACTGGTGTTCTCCGACACAGCTGTGGTGGCGCTGAGAGATGGGAAACTCTGCATGATGTGGAGGGTCGGAAACCTACGCAAGAGCCACCTGGTAGAGGCACATGTCAGAGCACAACTACTCAAGGTAAGTGGAAGAAATTTAATTAATTAGCATCGTGAAAAAATAAAGAGGTCAGAAAGTATGCTGTACCATATGAAAAAAGTTGCCACTGTGAAAAATGGGTAGAGGGAGAAAAATAATTGCAGTAGACAGAGAGAAAGAGAGAGCGCTGAGACCATCTGGCCCCTATTCTGTGGACCGTAGTTAATGAGAGCTTGTTTTATTTTCCCTCAGGGGTTTGGAAGATTTACCATGGATTAACTTGCCTAGAATTCTTTAACTGAGAACAGTTGTCCTTCCTCATCTCATTTCCCCTTGTAGACTGTGTCTATGTGGGTTAAATGATTGTATGATTATATACCTTTCTGTTTGAGCTAAGTTTAGAAATGTTCCTTTTCTATTTATCCATTTATTTTTGTCAGCATTTTGTCATCATCATTGCTTCGCGTGTGTACCCTGTAGGTATCCCAGAGGGACAAAGTCTCTTTAGCATTTTAGCTCTACAGCGTAGATGATGTGATCTCTCTTAATAGCATGACCATATCAAAGTCCAAACAGGGCAGATGGGATTAAGTTTAGAAGGATCAAAGAAATACAATTCTAAAAGCCTGGGCTGGATATTGTTCCATAGCGAAGGGTGGGTGAATGATAAGCCTATCTATTGGCTGTGTGACTAAAGACTTGCATGTCAAATTTAGCTCAACACAAAAACCCAATGCTAAGCTTTTAGGTCAGGATATGAAATTCAATTTACAATTCTTTTCCCCCCAAAAAAGTGACTTTTGTAAACTTTTCTGTACCAAGGTGTTTTATATCCAGTATCACAATGTCCTTTTTAAAATTTGTTTTCTCTGTTGTTTTTTTTTTTTTATCATGTCATGGCTTTTGTACGATGACTTAGGGAATATTTTCTTTTCTTTATTTGCGACAACATACAGAGGGAGTTTTATGACAGCGACTTTATTCTATCTCTCTTCCTAACTTGCTCTCAGCCAAGGGTGACACCAGAAGGAGAGTATCTCCCATTGGATAACGCAGACATCAACGTGGGTTTTGACACTGGCATCGACCGCATCTTTTTGGTCTCTCCTGTGACAATTGTCCATGAAATCAATGAAGAGTCACCTTTCTTCGAGATGGACCAAAAGTCCCTGGAGACTGACTCTGAGTTGGAGGTGGTGGTCATACTCGAGGGTATGGTGGAGGCCACAGCAATGACCACACAGTGCCGTAGCTCCTATCTGGCCTCTGAAATCCTCTGGGGATACCGTTTTGAACCAGTGCTCTTCGAGAGGAAAGAATGCTACCAGGTCAGGCAGGAGGGATTAGTAGTTATTCCTCTGAATATCTGCATGAATCATTCTCATATAAAATGGAATTCATTACAGCCGTAGTGATGAATTTGGTCTGTTTAGCTTTAGGGGTTAGGGCTAGAGATACCACAGTCATTTTGACCATGTAAGCTAAAAAGTTCTCGTTCTGCCCTTTTTCCAGGTGGACTACTCTTTTTTCCATCGAACATATGAAGTCCCAAACACCCCATCATGCAGTGCTAAGGAGCTTGCCGAGCAGACGTACATCGAAGGCTCACACTCGTCATTCTGTTATGAAAACGAAGTGGCCCTGCAACTTGTTTCCCCAGACCAGGGACCAGATCAAGACCCAGAGTGTCCCTCCCCACCGACTCGAAGGCCCTCTCTGGCAGAACATCTTCACTATAACTGAACTCGAAGAGAAGGAGGCTTTAAAGGGAGACAGGGAGATTATGGAGAGCCTTAGAGGGCAAACAGGAGACATAGACGGTTAGACAGGATGTTACACACAGACAACGAGAGTTAAAAGAAGACGGAGATGAGAATTTGCCAGAGTGAAGTAATTGATAGGAAAAGACACTGATTGGAATGATAAGAGAGAAAGAAAAATCCAGTACGGGAGCATACTTAATTTGGCAGATTTAGCCAGGTAGCCAGGGGAGGAAACAGACAGATAGAGAAAAAGTAGGGGAGTGGGGTCACTACTTTGATCCCGTTGTCTGATTGGTCCTGGCAGTCTTTCAGAATCATTGAAAACGTGTCTGCTAAGTCTTACATCTGGCCCATCACTACCACAGCACACTCATCTGGCTCTTCTTCCTGACTGACCAGATGTGCAGCAGCGCCCCAAGGTGGCTACAAACTGTAACTACCACAATACTTTCCATGACATGGGAGACATTTTTGACCTCACTTTGATGTGGCTTCTCAGTTGATTGAACAGAAACGTTGTTACTCAGGCATGAATTTCCACTATGATGCTGACTTATCACTTTAATGTTTAATTTCCGTATGGTAAGTATGAATAGCGCACTCTCTGTGATGCTGGTGGACTGTTGTGAATGTACTTGAATATTAAATAAGGCGACCTGTTCGAGCCAAAGCAGAGCAAACGTAACATGGGGAAACAGCTGAAAACTAGCAGCGGTTTTGAGCAGTTTCTTCTCATGTAACATAATTTAGGTTTGTGTTTTTTTGGCTTGGTTTAAAAAAAAAATGTGTTCATGGATTGTAAAAATTTGCTTTATTTAATGTAACATTTTGTGTTGAGATGACCTCCATGTTTTCAGAGGATGCTTTGTATGGTTTCAAACCTCAGTGGTGACCCAGCAGTGTGCAGATAATCTGTTAATCATTGTGCAACTTTCTTGCACTAATATCTACATTATCCTGTCATGTTTGATGTCACGAAAAGCCACCGTGTTATTCTTTAGCTCTGTAACGTTTGGATCCTTGCACTAACTGAACCATGACATGATAATTATAGAAGAGTCTTGGCACTTGGATGACCCTTGATGGTGCAGACTGAATCTGAGGCTGAAGGAGATCCTCTTGTTGACTCTGTAAAAGCACCAGAAACCTACAGTCATCTCCACCATCACGACTCATTGAATCAGGAGAACTGTGCGGGAGAGACTGTCTGATCTAGTTAATGTTGGGTTGGCTTGCTGTATCTGAATCTGTAAAACTATTGTCTTCCATCTGCACAAGTGGGGGAAAACTGAACTGGAAATGACCCCGCAGTCACAGAAAAATATTCTATATTTTCATGTGAAATAAATCATGTAATTCCTCTCTGATTTGCATAGATTTCAGATTGGTTTCTTTCTGGAAATGTAAAAGCAGTGTAGTAGGTGGTGCCTTCATGATCGACCACAGATTTTGCGACTGGCTCTACGTCAGCAGCATTTCAGTTTATGTTTAAGATGTGCTTAAAGTGTATTTTCATTGTTCATATTTTAGGCAAGACTGCTGCTTTTGATCACTTTAACATTTACAAAATGTTCTTAATACACAAATAATTACTGTGAATCCATTCAGTAACTGAGTAGTCACAGTATGAGCACTCACTAATGACATAGAGAAGCTTTTAGCTGTATTATACTGTACACGATTTATTAGGTGCACTTTGTAGTCATATTAAAAATCACATGGGAATATTTTTGTCTATTTCAATCCTGTAATCATTTACAGAACATCATCACTGAAAGGATACACACTTTTAACCTGAGACAGAGCTGAGGTATTAATTGGTAACATATTGTCTCATGCAATTAATGTTAACACTGTTGTATGTTTGTGTGTCTCCTCGCACTGCTCCTTCAAGGCTACCATGTGCTATTTATAGGTGGGTCTTGTCATTCACTCTGCCTCCACCTCCGTGAAATGTAACTTGAGCCCAAAGCACAATCGCTTTAATTGCGCTTTTTAAAAACCCCTAAAAGAAACGGATTGTTTGGTCATGTTACTGTACGCTTAGGATTCGCTGCTCGCAGTACGCTACAGTACTTTTTCTAGATAATGTAAACTACACAGTGTACTGTGACACTGCACTTCAGCTACTTTTCCTGTTATTTTTCTGGAGATGAAGTGAAAGCTCTCGGTTTCATCGTGTAATTTCAGAGCTGCCTCAGGCACAGGACACTTCCAAATGAAACACAACTGTGTTGTAGAGCAAATAAAACATGGGGATCCAACTACAACTGCTGGTTGTTTCTTTATTCATTTTTCCTTGTAACACTCCTTGCTGTTCACATCAAATCCAACAGGACCATTTCTTTAAATATTTGACAGATTTTTTTACTTCGGTCAAGATACATTTTTGTGTTCACGTTCACAGTTTCATGTTTATTGCTGAAACTTTATATAAGAAATGTATTTGTTAAAGATCATGTGTAGGTTTTTACAAAAGCCCCTGTCGGTCACACAAACAATTATAGTCATAGGAAAGGGGAAACACTTATATAACACATATATAAGACTAGTTAAAGGAATAAACTAAAGGTGAATGTTTCTTATATTTTTCATTATGTTGTCAGAAAGTCTTCTTGTGCAAAATGCCTCCACTGCTAATTCATAAAAAGAACAAACACCCAGTGTGGCCCAAATGGCTTTACAGCTTACATGTTATAAGAAGTAACATAATTCCTACCATTGAAGCGAAATACCCTTATTTCCTTGTTCCTCAAGGGGCACTTCTGGAATTGTTTTTTCTTTCATTTCTAATTATTTTATTACACTGATTAAATACCTATATTAGTAGATTAGATTAATACTTATATTATCTGACATAAATTAAGCTTTTTGCCAATTATAAAAAGGATAAAGGAAACTTACAAGCTTTTTTGAGCTTTTTTTAAGGCTAATTTTGAAATGAGTCCATAGAAAGAAGAAGAAAAAAAGAGAAAACTATCCATTTCCATGGCAACATTCCTAAAAATTTTAGCCAATAAACCTCCCATGAACTTTACAGCCTTTAAGGGTGGGGGGTCTTTCGACCTCAGGGTCTTCTTCGTTATGACGCTTTTCACACCACAATTCCCACAGTTTCTCTGTGTACGTTTTAAATGCAATAGATATATTCTAAATGGATTGTTATATATCATAACATTAACAGTTCATTCATTTCCAGCAATGGCTCCAAACATATCTACATCGTTGTATTACCAGTAGCACCAGAACCCTGGTACCGCAGATATTCGGATTCATTCGGATTTTTCCAGGTTGATCTGAATCACGCGTCTGGGATCAGATAATTCCAACCAAACCTGTACCGTTTGTGAGTGGAATCAAACAAATCAGATCCAGGATCGGTGTCTGCGGACACTCGCCGCTACACAGTGGTAAACAAAGAGCGCGCAAATCTCCCTGCTCTTGCGCGAGAGTGCAGCACGGCACCTGCTGCAGCCCTCCGGTTGGCTGCCTGACACGTCACTCACACTAAGCCCCGCCCCTCAGCCGTTAACATTGGTTAATGGCGGACATGTCTGCTCTGTCCTCAACGCGATTCGTCACCGCAGCCGTTTCGTGCCCGCTTTAGGGCGGAAAGCTGCCGTGGTATTCATGAGGCGGGTCTGCGGCTCGGTTTCAGGGTTTGATTGGAGTCATTTCTCTCTAAGGTTCGACTAAAGCCCGTCTTCTCGCACCTGGTTGGTCCGCTAGCAGGAAGCTGTCTCTGGGCGCTGAAGCCGTCGTCTCGCCCACAGTGCTCCCTACTTTATTCTCACCGAGAAGTGTGTGCGGCTTCACTGAGACAGCAATGCAATGATAAAAGCCGCATATGCGGTAAGGCTACACACCTCTCTGGGCAAGAAAATAACCGAGAAACAGTCTCGTCCTGGTTCTCCTCACAACACAGCCTTATCCACTATACAGAGCGGAGCCTGAAGGTGAGACATTTAATTGCCTTTACCCTAATCCAACTCGTAAATAGCCAGTGTAATATCCTTTAACGTATCATATTTCAGTGGAGCTGGCTAACCTCGCTCGCTTGGTTGGTCTAAATTCGGTTGCTTAACGCCTAAACATTGGGAGGACTAAAACACATTATCTGTAAATGCCCTCGATGGGGGTCTTACACCGAAGGGACCAGTGTCCGTTTTCATTGTGATTTATTTCAACCTTGGTCATGATGATACGCTGCAGCCGCACTGTTGCCTTTTCTGATTTTTAACAACAGTAAAGTGATGATAATGATGGTCTAAAAATGGCCGGTTTGGTGGCTGCCCCATACACGCGGCTCACAGAGTCAATTAAAGGCTGTGGCTCACATATTCCCTTCAAGGTGTGGTTGTCTTCGTCAGGTTGGGAGCTGGAGCTCCACTTTAAATGTGCTGGTTATTTATAGGGGTCACGCCGCATCTGTACGGCTCTGCAGCTGCGCTGTAATTATCACAGCCGGTGGCTTGATAAATGTCACCTTTCCTCACTGTCCGCTTTAAGTGCGCAGATGCCTCAAAATCATCCCCCCCTTCCTATTGCACCGCCACTTCGCATCAAAGCTGAGGAAAAGGCGTTTCCAGCTCGCACCCCACCCTGCAAAATACACGCACAGTCACGCACGCTGGCACCCACACATTAATTCCACGCAGAGAAGGAGCACAGGACCCCCGCAGTGAGTGACCTCGGTTCAGGCTCTGAAGGTATTGCCTGTGGGCCGCTGCTTGGTGTTCAGGGTGTTGCTATGGAGGGGAGCAGTCAGATTTTGGCAACTCCAGCTGCTGCAGGAGGAGTTTGCCGGTTGGTCCACGCTGTACTGCGACAACCTGAGGTCTCTCTGTGTGTGTGTGTGTGTGTGTGTGTGTGTGTGTGTGTGTGTGTGTGTGTGAAAGAGACTGATGCTCCAGGGGGATCGCTGGCATTGATGGGGCTCAGCAGCATCACACACTGCATCTGCACATTAGATAAAGTGGCGATAAAGCTGACAGAGTGTGGAGTGGTACATCTAATTTTTAAAGACTTCAACCAGGGAAGGCAGCACACACAGCTCGAAAGGTGTATAAAAAGATAACAGTCGTATCTGCTGACAACATGTAGCAATAACGATGAAGGCTTATTGCTCCTTATCAAACTGGATTTTGTCCCATTGGGCGCTGGTAGTCTGTAACGGATGTAATTTACCTTTTCACCAATGGAACTGTTATTCTCATGGCATGTATTTCTTCTACAAACAATACGTGTGGCAATTTTAGTATTTATTTTTTTGTCATTTAATCATCAGGTACTCTCAGGTTGAGGTTAGTAGTCGCTGCAACACCAAAGGACTTCGATGAAAATGGCTCCGGACAAATGAGCTCTTTCCTTTTGTGCTGCTTCTTAAAAACCAAAGCTCCTAGAAAAAGCTGGATGTTTGGGATCTACCTTTTATGATCTATAACTTAACAGGACAGGTTATAAATACCTATAAAAATAGATGCACACCTTTTTTAATGCCACTGTAGGATTGCATAGTTTCCATACTGACTGGCTGGGTGTTGGCAGGCCTTTTGTCAACATGTTTTCTCCACACCCAAAGTTGTGTTGGAGTTACAGGTATGCTGACGACAGGTTTGGGAACAATCAGACAGACAGAGCTGATAAGACTGAGACTGAGATGCATAGCAAGAGTCAGACCTGATGACATGCCCTCTGAGATGCCTCATAGAAACCACGCTCATTGCACAATAGGCCGCTTGTCGGATCAAAGTTAAGGTTTGCGTCTCCCTCTGAGATGACTTTCGATAAATTATAATAACGCTTTACCACTCTATACCTCATTCAGACCAGAGATTTAGATGAACCGCTTCTCCGATCTCTTCGAATATTTCAAGATGCTGAAGTTAATTGATATCTAGTATGTGTAAAGACCGTATTAATAATAAGCCCTGGAAGATGACACCTCAGGGCTGCAACTAATGCCTATCGTTATGATCAATATTTGTATTGTACATTCATCATTGTGTTGTTTATTTGAAACATTGTTTGGTCTGTTAGAAGTCAGAAAGTAGAGGTTCCAGTAGAGTGTGATGTCATCTTATAGTGTCCCTTTTTGTCCCACTCAATTAAGCTCAAATTTACTCGGTTTACCATGAAAGAAGACCACCATATACCACCACATGAATCTTTCTCAGAATCACTTCTGAACACTATTCTTAGATGACGGAGCAGATATAGAAACATCCTGTTGTGGTTAGCTGCAGTTAGTCTGACTCTACTTTGCCTTCATGTGTCGGCGCAGTGGCCACTTTTAGCAGCTATCACCAGGCCCTAAGGTGAATCAGCATTTTGGCCCCACTGTGTCCGCTCATCCTCAGTGACCACCTCTCTGGGGATTTGTCTCTGCTGAGTTCGGTGTCCTGCAGGAGAAGCACGCTTCATTTTCGTTCAGCTAACTGTAAACCTTTCAGTTCATTTTGAACCTCTCCTCTTACTGATTTCCCCTGCTCCTCACTGTCCCTCCCCCCTCTCACTGTCATGTCAGTTTTCTGAGTCGATTGATGTGTCTCACTGTGCCTCCACCCCTCCACCTAGAAATCTCTCTGTCTGTCCTCCATTCCTGTCTTCCTCTTGATTTGCTGCGTCTCTCAATTAGGCCATCCCTGGCCCAGCCTCTGCTCGATACGGCCTACACGCTACTCGCGTGCTACTACAGCTCTCCCTAAATGCGTGGGTGGGTGTGCATGAAGTGTGAGATGTCTTGACACAGAATCACATCAGTGCCACCGTCCACCAGTCGTATAGATGATTCACAGAGAAATGGTTCCAGCGCCGGCTCACTTATTGCTTCTGCTCTTATTCTCTCCTCACCCAGTGCCAGTAGGACCATGTCCAGACCAACAGGGGGCGGTGCCAACGATGTCACCCGCTTCCTGTCATCAGGTGCGGGGCCGGGGCCGGGGTCTCCAAACTCCAGCTCCCCTGTGTTCTCCGCCGCAAGCCAGGCCGACTGGGCAGCTAAGAGGCTGGTGTGGGTGCCGTCAGAGAAGCATGGCTTCGAGGTGAGCTGTTAAGAGAAGTGGTTAATTTTTCAGATTGTTTACCACAAGCAGTGAACTTGGTCCATTAGCATCTTTCTAACCACCGCACTTCATCTCTCATACGCCACACCAGGTCTTAATGGGTGGAGACGTATAGAAGGCTGTGAGAATAAACACCTTTCAAGAATTTAAAGGAATTATTTTTTTACAATTTGTCCTTTTACATTCCTGCTTTCACTGTCAGAGAATTAACCCCGTTGTAAATTATTAGCCCCTAGCGTGACACTTCAGCGCCAGGCGTGTCAGGCAGGTGAAATAAAGCAGCATAGGGTGTGCGTACGTCTTTGTGTTTTCACGTTATCTAGTTTTTATCCCTATGACGGTGCACAATTTTCTTTGCTTTACTGGCACATTAAGACCTCGTGGCTAGCCAAAGGCCCTTGTTATAATTTCAATTTGTTCAACCCGGTCTAAGTACTTTGAATAATGCTCAGAAGAAGTTTTCAGTATGCATTTTTTAAGGATGTGACACATGAATTCGATGTCCTGTCTCTGAGTGTTCCTTTCTCTGCTGGACTGGTTTCATAAAGAGCTCTATGAATAGAACAATACGCTCCTTCAGCCTCCCAATGTTAAGGAGGCCGTTGCAGAGACACTGACTTCATTTTAAACTCATGTTCTGAGAATTTCACTGTTGGACAAACACACACACACACACACACACACACACACACACACACACACACACATATATCACCATGCAGTTTCATATTCTGAGCATGTACTTCTTTCTGTGACTAATACACACCCACACACTCGCAAGCACCGACACACACACACACACATTTATATTGCTTGTTGTGCATGTTAAGTAGCAGAGGGAACGAGTTGTAGTAGAGCAGGGTCCTGTGACACGGTCAGATCCGTAGTTCACTACTTCCTGTGCAACAAGACCGACAACAATAAGAGGTCCTCTCCCCTCTTCTCTGTCACCATCTATTCTTGTCTGCTGTCAAAAGCAATGACACTCAAACCCTGAAGCCTGGAGAGATTCTAGCAGACTCATGTACAAAAACATTCACAATGTTTGTCTGCTGGTTTAGTGTAGAGGCCCAAGCTGGATCAGACTGTTACGATTGCTGTGTGTTAAATAATTCTGACATACTTTTCTGAGCTAAAAGTGAGCAAAGAATTTGTAAAATTCTGAGCTATTTTACAAATTCACACAATCTTGGAACTTGCTTGACAACTGGTAGCTCTTTCACATTCTGGTATGTTTTATCTTTAGCTTTTATCAGAAGCCATGGCTTTCTGGAGAGCTCCTCTGTTACGATCTGAGCCTGCCACACAGCATAGTTTTGAATGCAAGAAGTTGTTAATCGCACAGATTGTTGTGATCCCATGCACCGCATTTAGCCACAGGTTGTCGGCTGCAAAAAGGCAGAACACAATGGTTAATGTAGAGAATCTTAAGCAGTTGTTTGGGTATCAGAGATGTAGATAAAACTCCCCGCTTCCGTAGTTTCCAACTTTTTCTCTGTTTAATCTGGATTTCTCAGTCGGCCGGCATTCGGGAGGAGCGTGGCGATGAGGTGGAAGTGGAGCTCACGGACAGCCAGCGGAAGTTGACGCTGTCCAGGGAGGAGGTGCAGCGAATGAACCCCCCGCGCTTCAGCAAAGTTGAGGACATGGCCGACCTCACCTGCCTCAACGAGGCCTCGGTGCTGCACAACCTGAGAGAGAGATACTACTCCGGCCTGATCTATGTGAGTGCATGAAACCACGAGGACACGAGAGGATGAGTGCGTTCGCAGCATAGAACTGGTAACAAGTCCGAAAGGAGCTCACGTGTCTGAGGCTGCGATGTTGTTATCTGTAGCACATGCGTATGGCATCTCCTGTGTAACTAATATGCAGTGGTAAGAGACGGGAGGACTCGGTTTACAAAGGGGTTCGAATGTGTGGGGCAGGGGGGTGGGAACATCTCCAGTTTCTGTTGCAAAAAAAAAGAGTACTAAAGTGTAAAGAATAGACATGAAAGAGATTCAACAAGCAGCAGATGGAAATGGAAGCTATTGATAAGTGACTAACCCAGCAGCACGTGCAGTTACAGTAGAATAATGTAAAGGATATTAAACATTGAACTTCCTACTAATGGGTTGAATAATGAGAGAACGCTGACGGGGGGATGGTTAAGAGATACCACTGAGGAGCAGAGATAGCTTATTGGCATAGTTTAGATAGGCATGATACATTATGAAGTAAGACAGTGTTGTGTGCATGTAATATTATTATCATTCATGACTTTCACTACAGTCAGAAAGCACCATGAGAGCATTAATGGTATTGACGGGCACTAAGTGGAAAGTGTGATCACCAGCTGCATTAACTTTGGGTGTCTTTCAAAATATGAATTATTTTCTTCACTGAAATAATTTCTCCTATTAAAAAAAGCTTTTTCCTTAATATTTTGAAAGGGAGTATAATCGGGCAAAATAATGCTAATTTATGTAACGAGTCATGATCTGTAATGTATTTGTGGAGGAGAGATTAAACTCAAGAGGCCTGCAATAGCGAAGCGAAGGCTTCTAAATGTATCATCCTGGTCTTTTTTTACATTAGAACATGCAAGGACAGATCATTACATTTATTTCTTTGCATAAATGGCCTGCAGACGTGTGATCTCTCAGAAATATTTTTAGCTGCTTTCTATACTGTACTGTTTCTCCTCGGCCGAGCACTCCAGTTAATATTTTTGTCACCATTTTGTCCCCTGAGTATTTCCTAAGTGTCCTGGCTTCACAAGAATTTCCATCACACCACTGAAGCAACAGATAAATGGGATTTATTTTTTATTTTTTATTTATTTATTTATTGCTATTGAAATGAGGCAGAAAGAGAGGACATCCTCACAAACGTGCACTATTGTTGCAAATAAGCATTATTTTAATGATAGAGGCAAACGAGACGGTGGTATTCTGTGGGAAGTGATATCCTACCTAAAAGTCCCGTGTTGAACGCCTCTGTCCTGTGTCGTTTTCCAGACATATTCAGGGCTGTTCTGTGTGGTGGTGAACCCTTACAAGAACTTGCCAATCTACACAGAGTCCATCGTTGAGATGTACCGCGGCAAAAAACGCCACGAGATGCCACCGCACATCTACGCCATATCCGAAGCGGCCTATCGCAGCATGCTACAAGGTAATCAACGCCATCGGTGACCCGTGACTAACTCTGACCCTGTAGCTCAGTCTGGTATTCAGGATCCTCTGTGATCTTTGATCCTCCAGCCCCACCCTGAATGCTTTTTGAAGGTGTAGTCTAGTCAAAAGATGTAAGAGTGAAAACAAACAGGCAAGATAGTATTTTTCACAACTGAGATTTGAAAGTGCAACGAACCTTGGTTACAGTGATGCAGCGGGTCTCATACTTGTAAATGCCTTCTTTTATGCCGTGCCTGTGATGACTTCATGAAATGAGTCAGAGATTTCCCAGCAACAGTTTTAAGAGCTGATTGTGCAACATTTCTGCCTTTCCTTGTCTACCTGAAAGAATAGGACAGGACAGATCAGGCTCTGCGTCTGCAGTAGTCGCTGCCACTCTCGATCCTCCTCGGGGTAGATTGTAGGTGTGTTACCACAGTGAATCAACCTGTAGAACGAGTACAAATTCTTCAATTCTTCTCAACGTGTGGGAATAGGAAAAGCAAATACCAACAGCATTGCAAACAGTGTCCACCCATCAGCCACCAGCGTTGTGTGGTTTGACAGCCTGCAGAGACCAGTTCAGCTGGTGACCAGCCTCTGTCTTACAGTACTAATCAGTTGAAGCCTGACAGTCGTCAGAGATGGTAACACAGGGGTGGTGGACATCTGTGAATCCATCTGTTTACTTGTATATTATGTATTACCCCTCAAAATTTAAGGTGCGGGTCCCTGTGAGGGTTTGCTGGAACCGTCATGCCCACCCAGTAGAGGTGGAGGTTAAGTACAATGTGAGCCAATAAAAGACCCAGCCGTACAGCATCCTACTGTGTGTTATTTCAAGTAATCATACGTCAGCAAAATGCTTAGACATTTAAGTGCGGATCTTTGTTGATCTGTCTGTAACTTTGTGCCAGAGACCTACATAATGTCTTGTTGTCAGTATAATCTCGTGATGTTTTTCTCCTCCACAGACAGAGAAGATCAAGCTATCC
This sequence comes from Odontesthes bonariensis, assembly GCF_027942865.1. Lineage (NCBI taxonomy): Eukaryota > Metazoa > Chordata > Actinopteri > Atheriniformes > Atherinopsidae > Odontesthes > Odontesthes bonariensis. The sequence continues at coordinate 25,314,915 of NC_134510.1, forward strand.
TCTGCACGTGAGTAACGTAAAGGGTCAGTCTTGTGTGTCTGTGTGTGAAGGCCTTGTCACTGCCACGAGGAGCACTTCAGTAGGGTCACACTATCTGTGTCGGAGAGTTAAGTGTGTCATTCACTTTCATCTGTTTTCACTGGTATCCACTCAGGCCCGTGCGCGTTTATTTATTCAGATTCCCAGTTAAATCTGGGCCCGAGTTCAAAATATTTCAGACCCATGTTGCACAGAGCAACTTTTTTTTTTTTTTTTACTGGAAGGATTATTTTTGTTTCTATTTATTTATTTTTTGAGGCATTTTCATATATGTTGCAAAGTCAGTAAAGTCCAAACTCAGCTGTGTAGAATTTATTTGTGCCGAGCGCTGCCATAGTTTTTACTTTTAATAGTTTTTTACATGCTGTATAAGGACGTCTTGTATTATATAACTGTAAATGTGCACATAAAAGCCCAAGACAGTTGTCTTCACACCAGTGTTTGATCAAACATGAAGGAAAAAGTCAGAGGTTGACGTTGAGGCCTGTAATATGACCGTAACCTGCCAACTGTCTGCGCCCATCATTCGTCTGCCTTCACATTTGTCTGTGGGCCCGCCATTCATGTCTCCCTGCCGTAATCTTCCTGTCATTGTCAAGGATCCCACTTCAGATCAGTTTTGCATCAGTCTGGGATTTGTATTTGGAACAAGGATCCTGCTTCTTTTAGATCTTTTACGGCTGCTATTTTTGATCCTTTCTCCCTCATTACTCTCCAAAAACAACAATGGGGACACAGACTGTGTCCTCCACACCTGCTGTCTGTTTAGATCTGTGGCTTTGCATGCACCGCACGGGCTCTGTGTTTATTGTTGTGTCGAATGCGTGTTTGGTCTCTCGTTCCCTTTAAAACTATATACACTATTCATAATTGAGACCATATGTCTTAAGACTGACCATTTAGGCCAACAACGGTTTTATACCGCGTACCTGCGTGTCCCTTACATATTTTTTCTGTGTGTGTTCCAGAGGCGAGTCTGGAGCCGGGAAAACGGAAAACACAAAGAAAGTCATCCAGTATTTGGCCCACGTCGCCTCCTCCCATAAAGGTGGCACTTTGGGTAGAAACAAAGAAGCTGCACAGGTACGTTACTGTTGGAGCATCCCAGAAGTACGAACGAAAGAGCAGCAGCTCGAAAAAACAGCGTACAAGAGGAGGAACGTTTAGGAAGAAGGCGAAATAGAAGAAATCTATGGTAGAACTCCTCTAAACCGTTTCACACTTGACTGAATGCTAAACGGCGTTACGCCACCTCACTCAGTTTACAGTTTGACTCAACCGTGTCACAACTGTTTCAACTTGCAGTTCCTCGTAAAAAAAAACAACAACAAAAGAAAACCTTTCTCTGACTGTGACCCAGTTTCAGTGTTAAAACTGTGTTATCGGCACACAAACGAGTTCCACAAAGAACAGTAATGTTTATATTCAGGGTTTCCCACCAAGCTGCATTGCACACATCCTTTAGGTCTGATAGTCATGTCGGGTCCATTTCCTTCCTCTTGAAATTCTTCCTGAAATGTTTACAAGCTGGACGTCTTCTCCTCTGTCTTTGCTGCTGTTTTCCTGCACGTCTTGGTGCATCACTGCCACCGCATGTGGAGAGGTTAGCTGGACTAAAGTGGAGCAGTCACATTTGAGTGTACATGCACAACACATGCGACCTTACTCATAAGAATACAGCTCTTAAGTGCTACTAAAGATGGAAAACTCCAAAGGTTGTCCTTAATTATTTCATGGTTTTCTAAAATCCATGGTATCTAGTTTCCAGTTTAGTTCATAGTGACCTATGATACACCTCCAGAGTGGGGTTTCTCTGCCACACACTCCTTCTTTTCTACATTTCCTCTGCATTATTTCTTACCGTCCTTACTTCCTGCACTTGTTTCCTTTCATTCTCTTCTTTCCACATGCTCAGATGGATGGCTCTAGGTCCTTAACAAGAGGCAGCTCTCTGGCGAACAGGGTGAGTTAACTCTGTCCTGCTGCCCTGTCCTTCACCTCTGCTTCCTGTGTTATTTTCTGCTGTATGGACCCCGCAGTGATTCGGACTAACTCAGCAGAGTAACCCAAAACATTTCGACTGTCTCTACAGATGTCGTTCCTCGTTAATAGTCGCTCTGTATATTTGATTTTACATGTTTGTATTCTTTTTTTGGTTGTTGTGATTGTTGTCTTATTTGTCCTCTTTTGTTTTTTTCATTCCATCCATATGTTCACCCATCCACCAAATATTCTCCTTCCCTAAAACTTCATTTTTTCCCACAATTCGCCAGAGTATGCAATATGTGAGTATGAAAACATTTAGAAAACTTGGGGTTTGCTCGTGGGGAATTAACACTTTTCCTCCTGTTGAATCTTTACCTGACACGATTCACTTTAAACACATTGACAATCATACCCTCTGTAAATATATCATAATCTTTCTGATTTCTATCTGAAAGCTCCTGGTTTTCTGGGTCTGTAGTTTGTCTCTTTTGAGAGTTACAGATGTATGTTGAACTGGGAGGTTTTGTGCCGAGGAGGAGGCGGTTTTAATAAATGTAAAGTGTGAGTGGGTGTGGATGAAATGCATACACTTCACTATTTGGCTGTGTCAGTGTGGGCTATGCAGACATTGTTTGCTCTGTGTTTTCTTGCTATGAAATTGCTGACATCTCGGCTTTGTGTGTGTGTCCGTCTTCAGTGTTGACTGGCCGGCACATCTTCACAGTTTTTACAGTTTAAGCATCTCCTGTAGCCAGTTCCTTAGATGTCCATCACTGGCTGCCGCTGCTGCATCGACGGCTGCTGCACTGGCAATGCGACAACTGCAGTCATGCATTGCAGCTTGCTAGAATCAGCCAATATGTAGCTTGTGTAGCCAAGCTGTAGCTTAACAGTGGTTCTCAACCAAGTCTTCAAAGCTGCCTTTTGATTTAACAGAAGAATTCAAATTTAATAAAAGATATATGAAGTAAATGATGGAATATGGAACCATGATTTATGTAACATTATCTATGACCGTATATTTGATTCCAATGAGACCTTTAAGGCTTATTTATGTTGAGAATCATTTGTTTCTCCCACTGAGAATGATGTGATTGCTGTGAGTGATAATTTGGGCTTGAAAATGCATCGGATTGTATCGGTGATGAGTCATACAATTCTTGTGTTTTACATAACCGATCAATATCTGTTTCAGCGGTGCATTTTAGCTGATAAGGCCGATGATGGTTTTCTTGTAAACTTCATCTCTGTGGTGCTGTGACGCTGATCAGTTATTTCTTCTGCGTCTCAGGGTGAGCTGGAGAGACAGCTGCTGCAGGCCAACCCCATCCTGGAGGCCTTCGGCAACGCAAAGACAGTCAAGAACGACAACTCCTCTAGATTTGTATGAACTATTATTGGACAAATGAGTCATGTTTGTCTCCTAATGAGTCCATCTGTCATGAGTTTACACTCTAAATGGCCTGAAATTTGAACCTCTTCTCTTTTTTTCTTTTGCCAGGGTAAATTCATCCGCATTAACTTTGATGTGGCGGGATACATTGTTGGTGCCAACATTGAGACCTGTATCCTTTTGTGTTCTGTATTTACCATTTACAGCTTCTATGGTTGTTTGTTGATTGACATTGATTTGATTGTCTAAACCTGAATTTTTATTAAAAACTTGCATGTAGGATGTCACAGCCTTTTCATTGTTGCAGGCCCATTTAAGTGAGTAATTAGTAAATGACTAAAATCTAAATCAAGATTAAAGTATATTAGTCTCCTTTGCAAAAGGATCGTTATTATCAGCTGTTCTTGTCCATGATCGTTAAAAAATCCAGACCTCCTTGAAAAGTCCCGGGCCACTCGTCAGGCCAAGGATGAGCGAACCTTTCATATCTTTTACCAGTTGTTATGTGGAGCTTCAGAAGAAACTCGAGGTGAGAAGTAGTGCATTACTACAGAGTATGTGTAAATGAAATGAATGTCCTTCCTATTTAAATCTCTCTGTTTGATCTTGTACAGCGGACTTGCTCCTTGGAAGTGCTGATGAGTATCGTTTCCTCAGCGGAGGCTCCATCCCTGTTCCCGGTCAGAGCGATTCAGAGAATTTCATCCAGACTATGGACTCCATGGTTATAATGGGCTTCACCCCCGAGGAGTCAGTGTGTAAGCGAGGATGAAAGAGGAGAGAAAGAACAAAGGCAATTTGTGGGTTTGATTCTTGCTTTGATTCACTTCTGCTCATCCTGCCTTTCCTCTCCTCAGCCATGCTGAAGGTGATCTCCTCCGTGCTGCAGTTTGGAAACATATCCTTCATGAAGGAGAAGAACCATGACCAGGCCTCCATGCCCGATAACACAGCTGCTCAGAAAGTCTGTCATCTGCTGGGTATCAACGTGATGGAGTTCACCCGCGCCATCCTCACACCGAGGATCAAAGTGGGTCGAGAGTATGTGCAGAAGGCCCAGACAAAAGAACAAGTAAGATGTTTGTTTTGAAAAAACATTTGTGCCCATACAGATAAACTTGCCTCTGAACCTTTTGCAGTGAAACTCAGCGTGTTAATCTCTTTTCAAATAGGCTGATTTTGCCATCGAAGCCTTGGCGAAGTCAACGTATGAGCGTCTGTTCAGGTGGCTGGTCCACAGAATCAACAGAGCTCTTGACCGCAGACAGAGACAGGGGGCGTCTTTCATAGGCATCCTTGATATTGCTGGATTTGAGATTTTCCAGGTGAGTTGATGTGATGATGGTTTGTCTGTCAAATATATCATAGGTGCTGGTGAAGGACTTTGGCTCGGCCCAGTGTTTTTCCTATTTTTGCAGTTGAGTTTCACTTAATTTTAGGTTCAGAGAAGCATTATCCGCACGTGGTGGTGTGGACAGTAATCTATGGAAATACGAGAGCGTACACATTCTTCCAGAGATGACATCACATGAATTATTGAGTGTTTTCTTTCCTAACCCCCCCCCCCGCAGTTAAACTCCTTTGAGCAGCTGTGCATTAACTACACCAACGAGAAGCTGCAGCAGCTCTTCAACCACACCATGTTCATCCTGGAGCAGGAGGAGTACCAGAGGGAGGGCATTGAGTGGAACTTCATTGACTTTGGCCTGGACCTGCAGCCCTGCATTGATCTCATCGAGAGACCAGTATGTACCATCAGCTTAATAACAATCTTACCTGTCCGTTGTACTGTACTTTTTTAAAAACCTACATTTAAGTTCACGTCGGGGGTTAAACGTTTCAATTCCCTGTCATTTTGACTGGTAAAATCCATGTTTCACAGTCATTTCTTTGCTCTCCTTCTCAGGCTCACCCACCCGGCGTCCTGGCCCTGCTGGATGAAGAGTGCTGGTTCCCTCGGGCTACAGACCGCTCGTTTGTGGAGAAGCTGTCTGCTGAGCAAGGCAGCCATCCAAAATTCTTCAAACCAAAGCAGCCACGCGGGGAAGCTGATTTCTCCATTATTCACTATGCTGGGAAGGTATCTTTGCCGTATTAAAAAAAAAAAAAAAAAAAAAAAAAAAAAAAAGCATGCACACGCAAACATCTTCAGTAAAGTAGCAGCTCACCTTTTGTCTCCACCATGCAACCCCCCCCACCCCCCCCCTCCCCAGGTGGACTATAAGGCCTTTGATTGGTTAGTGAAGAACATGGATCCTCTGAACGACAATGTGGCGTCTCTTCTCCACCAGTCGTCTGATCATTTTGTGTCCGAGCTGTGGAAGGAGGGTGAGACTGATTCTCTCAGACTTTCAATCACTGCTGTCTACGTGAGGCTTTTGAACTTTGGGAAAAGTAGATTTTAAAACACCTTAAACAGAAAAAAAAACTGTGGTGTAAATGTATTAACTCTGCTGCATTTTTCTCCCTTCTCCCTCTCTATTATGCTGTTCTCTTTAACTTTCTGCTGTCTATCACTGTCCTCTGTTCTTCCTCCTTCTACCTTTTCCCATTTCCTCCTCTGCCCTTCTCTTCCTCGGCTCCTGCACTGATTTGGTGCCCTCTTGGTCTCCTTCTTCCCCTCCCTGTGCTCTGCTGCCTTCTGCATCAGATATTCAAACTCTTCCTCGTGTTTACTTCTTTGACTCCTATGCCACACTACAGACTAATGGCTCTGACAGTAGGTTTTTCACCTCATCTCACACGCATTCTTCATTCCTGGCTCAGCTTCCTTTTTTTGTTTGTTTGTTTTCTGGCTGCCCAGTTTGTGATTGTGGTGTGGCTTTTTTTTTTCAGTTTTTCTCCGGTTTTAGTTGACATTTGTCTTGTAGTGTCATCATTTTTGCACTATGTGTCGCTCTTTTGGTCTCTACTTGCTCTTTCAACATGATTTGTCTTTTAGTAACAGTGATGTGACTGGTGTGATGATGCTTCTTTCATTCGTGTAGAAGTGTAACTCGTCTTTCATTCTGTTGAAATAGGATTCTGTCAAGGTAGCAGCATGCTCTCAGTTAGTCACAAAAGCCACATTCAGGATCACATAAGAGCTTTGCATGCAGCAGAGCCACAAATGACCACAACTGGAGGCTTTATTCAAGCTAATTTAACAACTGGCTTGCAGGCACATTTCAGCTAACGTAGCATTATCTCTGGAAAAAATGCCAACAAAACAAACCAAGCAGCCAGAAATGTGATCCTGAATCAGCTCTAGAGACATATCGTGTTGTGTTAAGGTGCATAAATGTGTGTCGCTTTGAATAAACACCTTAGCTTTGGTCTGATAGCTTAATTATACATATTCAGATGCTTGTGAAATTGCAGTCATTTTAAACAGTAAGTGAAAGTAAGAAGGAACTTTCTGAAGCAATTATTATTCTGAAATTGCATCTGATGTTGCAGGGCGTACCGGCAATGTCGTGACACCACTTAAAACCAAGAGAAGAATTGTGATATTTAGCTTTAGGTTTTTCTGTCCTGCTCCTGTAAATTACTGAATAATGTTTAAGTAATGGCCACAATAAACAAATCATTTAGAGTTCTCATTACATGCTTTTCCATATCGTAGCATGTAGTGCACTCAACACAGCCAGGTGAAGAACAAATAAATCACTGTGGCTTTTTCAGGAAAACGTGTTGTTATGCCTGCCTGAGCACGTCCAACGCAAACAGGTTAAGCTTGAAAGGCTTTACTAACAATGAAGCCTATGTCTGTATTTTACTGGCTGCACAAATATATGCTATTAGTAACAGCTTTTAAATGGTTCGAGTTACAAAGTCCATCAGCTACCACTCTTTGTCGATGCTGTCACATCAGCCCTGATGGCTTATATGCCAACCAGTGTGAAGTCATTAGGTCATGGCATTCACTCAGACATTAAATTTCTCATCATGCCTGGCAAACACATCTGGCACCCCCGACTTATTGATAATTGCCGATGAAACTGAGACCAGGTTTCTGCTCTCATCCAGTGGACAGGATCGTGGGTATGGACCAGGTGTCGTCAGGAGAAAACAGCGGGCCGGTCACTTTTGGAGCCGCAGGACTGAAGACAAAGAAGGGAATGTTTCGGACGGTCGGTCAGCTCTACAAAGAGTCTCTCACAAAGCTGATGGCCACACTGAGGAACACCAACCCCAACTTCCTGCGCTGCATTATCCCCAACCACGAAAAGAGGGTGAGTTAAGGTGAACCCAAAAGAAACATTGAGGCAAGCTGACAAAATATCTGACTTAAATTCTTTATCTGTTTTTTTTATCTTTTTACCAGGCTGGTAAGCTTGCACCTCACCTGGTTCTGGACCAGCTAAGGTGTAATGGTGTTTTGGAGGGGATTCGCATCTGCAGACAAGGCTTCCCTAACCGCATCCCGTTCCAGGAGTTCAGACAGAGGTGTGTGTTTGTGATTGTGTCTTTCTCTGCTTCTCCTCACACACCTCATGCACCCTTACAAACATTCTGTTGCTCCATTTAAAGCCTCTTTTTGCACATCCTCAGCATCTTATCCCTCAGTCAGTCACACTTGTATTCTCACATTTGTCTTTCAGATATGAGATCCTCACTCCTAATGCTATTCCTCGCACCTTCATGGATGGCAAACAGGCCTCGGAGCTCATGGTAAGTGACGTTTTAGCAGCTATACACTCACATTATGATGTGAAGTCATGCAGATGTTGGATTGACCGGCTCATATTAACACTCCCTGATCAGATCAGTGCTCTGGAGCTGGATCACAACTTGTTCAGGGTGGGCCAGAGTAAAGTCTTCTTCAGAGCTGGAGTCCTGGCTCACCTGGAGGAGGAGAGAGACCTGAAGATCACAGATACCATCATACGCTTCCAGAGCGCCTCCAGAGGCTTCCTCGCACGCAAGTAAGACTTTGCCAAAGAGTAAACCTTAGCAGAGAGTTACAGTTACAAGAAGAGATGGAATGATCAGAAGCTATGCAAACATGATGATGATAGATTAATGTTCAGTAATTATTTGTCTCAGTTGTCATTAAACTTGTATGTCATTTAAAACCCTAACAACATGATATTGTCACTGAATTTCAGCCATCAACCACTCTACCCCTCTGATAACACAGTGCTATTCTTCATATGTTGTGACACATTGTTGCTTTTCACGGTCTGTTTTATTTATAGTACATTAACTGGGCTTAAGTAGAGTCAACAGCCAGTAAACGGCCACTTTTTTTCAAACTTAGGTGCAGGAACACAAGAGAGCAAACATGCAGCACATGTAGGGTTTCTCTGTAGGAAGCGCTGGCTCGCTGCTGTATAAGTGGGAGTTTTGTATTTCACTCCTCAAGGAGCATTAATATTTCATCTTTTGTCAGCTCCTATTAGAACTGCAGACTCATTGAAAGGTATTTGGCAAGGCTCATGGAAACCACTGAATCACAATCAATTTAAAGAGGTTATTGCAAATAAAAGGAGTTCTCATTGATTGATTATTTGATTAATGTAGTATCAGGCAAAGCAGATTAATTTGTGTAGCTCATTTAATACACAGACATTTCACATAATCCTTTAGAAACATCAAGAGGTAAATTTTCATTCAATTTGCACCAGTAAAGGCACAGTTTCCTGTGCTTTTCTTGCCTAACAACACATGTTAGCGGTACCTGGTGACGGCAAAGTAAATATTTGCAGGAAGTTGTGGTGGAGCACAGGTCAAATATTAATTTAGCAAGTTGTTTGATGATTGATTGTTTTATTTTGTCTCAGAGCCTTTTTGAAGAAGCAGCAGCAGCTGAGTGCTCTGAGGGTGATGCAGAGGAACTGTGCTGCTTACCTCAAACTCAGGAACTGGCAGTGGTGGCGACTGTTTACTAAGGTGCTCACAGCTACATCAAAACACTGACTGACTGCAGGCACATGCTTTGATTTGGAATCTATGAAAGTATAACCTTTTTAAATGGAATTAATTCTACTTGCAAGAAAAAATAACAGTAATAATTTTGTGCTGCGATCAGACAGTAAAAATATTGACAGAATGTAAGTAGCAGTAGGCCTAGTTAAAATCCAAACCATGACTTAAGATAAGGCTTTTGTTGTGTGCTATCCAGGTGAAGCCCTTGCTGCAGGTGACCCGGCAGGATGAGGAGATCCAGGCCAGGGAATCCGACCTCCAGAAGGCCAAGGACAAGCTGACCCGTGCGGAGCAGGACTACACCGAGCTGGACAAGAAGCACGCTCAGGTAAACAAACCTCATCCCCGTTTTGTTGCCTGTCTGCCCCTGTTGCTGCGAATCAGCGCCTCGCTCATCACTCCTCTTCTCTGACTCCCTCTGTCACGTTCTAGCTGATGGAGGAAAAAGCAGTGCTGGCTGACCAGCTGCAGGCGGAGGCAGAGCTGTTTGCGGAGGCGGAGGAGATGAGGGCCAGGTTGGCCAGTCGGAAGCAGGAGCTGGAGGAAGTTCTGGGTGAGCTGGAGAGTCGACTGGAGGAGGAGGAGGAGAGGGGTGTGCAGATAACCAATGAGAAGAAGAAAATGCAGCAGAACATACAGGTTAGGAGGAATTCACCCTTTTATGGTTTGTGACGCTGAGTTAGAATTGGGCCTCCATGTAAATTTTACTGCCTGTAATGTGACTTATCTTGTCTCCTGTGTTTTTGTCAGGACCTGGAGGAGCAGCTAGAGGAGGAGGAAAGTGCCAGACAGCGCCTCCTGCTGGAGAAGGTTACCTTGGAGACCAAAGTGAAGAGCTTTGAAACCGACCTGCTAACTGCAGTGGAGCAGAGAGACAGACTGGGCAAGGTGGATATCGCATTCAAAAATTTTGACGTTGTCTAAATGTGTGTCTGTATTTTCTGTCCCATCAAACGGCTTTAAATAAAACACCCTTTCAGCACTGCCTACACATTTATAGGTAGTCATGGTTTTGTGCTCTATTGTATATGTGCTTTTATGTCTGAGCAGGAGAAGAAACTACTGGAGGAGCATCTGAGTGAGGTGACTGACCAACTCACTGAGGAGGAAGAGAAGACAAAAAGTCTCAACAAACTCAAGAACAAGCAGGAGGCCGTCATTGCTGACCTAGAGGGTGAGTCTAAATTAAATCAAATCAAATTTATTTGTATAGCACATTTCATGTACAAAACAATTCAAAGTGCTTCACATACAATAAAAGCATTGCAGCAGGGAGTGGAAGAAGCATTAAAAATACATAAAAGAATATAAAGAGAAAAAAAATAATAATCTAAATGAATTTAAAAACAAGCAACAGTCCAGATAAATTAAAAGATATCGTGCAGATTTCATGCATAGACACATGAGAAAAGAAATGTTCAGATTGTTCAGTTTTCACTTTTAATTACTTTTAATTAAAGTAATTAATTGCATGAATGTGTGTACATTCATGCATCATTATGAAGTCACTGCAGAAATACCTTTAAACCTTTGAATCCTATGAGTATATAATTCAAATTTAGTATGCCAGTAAATATTTCTCCTGAATGAGTTTATGGTCTTAGCCGCTAGTTTCAAGTCTATACAACACAACATTAATCTTTTTTGGTAAATTGCAGTCCCATTTAGACAAAAATAGTGAATAGATCAGAGTATACAGGCATGGCTACCTTGTGATTGATAAGTGGATATCACCGTTTGCAGAGCGTCTAAAACGTGAGGAGCAGGGCCGCTTGGAACAAGAGAAGTGGAAGAGGAGGATGGAGAATGAGTCGCTGGAGGCTCAGGAGCAGCTCTCAGACCTGGGCATGCTGTCTGCTGAGCTGAGGGGCACTCTGGCTCAAAAGGAGAAGGAAATCACCACCCTGCAGGGCCGGTGAGACTTACCAGAAAGTATGATGCAAACAAGAGACTGTGATGGATTGTTGATGGTTCTTTTTGTCATTCTTCTGTGTTTGTTTTTTTCCATCCGTCAGGTTGGAGGAAGAAGGTGTGCGTCGTGCTGAGGCTCAGAGGGCTCTGAGGGAGGCCTTGTCCCAAGTCTCCGAGCTGAAAGAGGAAGTGGAAAATGAACGAGGGATGAGGGAAAGAGCAGAGAAACAGAGAAGAGACCTGGGGGAGGAGTTGGAAGCTCTGAGAACTGAGCTGGAGGACACTCTGGACAGCACAGCTGCACAGCAGGAGCTAAGGTAAACATGGTTAGAAATTCAGGATTTGAAATGGAAATGTTAAATATTGACTGTTTGGTCAGATCAGGACTAAAAAACTTTATCATTGAGCGTTTCCACCCCACCCACATCTGCCCAGGTCTCGTCGTGAGGCAGAGTTAAGTGATCTCCAGAGATGTGTTGAAGAGGAGACCCGCCGCCACGAGGTTCAGCTATCAGAGCTCCGAGTCAAACACAGCGCTGCCATAGACAGCCTCCAGGAGCAGCTGGACAACAGCAAGAGAGTAAGAGAGATATGCACACACATTCAAACACACAAGCGGATGTGAACATGCAACATCACTCGCTGTCTCTGTTTCAGGCACGTCAGTCCCTTGAGAAGGCCAAAGTTGTGCTGGAAGAGGAGAGACAGAATTTGACTTCTGAGCTCAAGAGCCTCCAAACGAGCCGCACAGAGACGGAAAGAGGTCGTAAGAGGGCAGAGAGTCAGCTGCAGGAGCTCAGCGCCCGCCTGGCTCAGGCCGACAGAGAGAGGGAGGACAGAGAGGAGCGACTGCAGAAGCTGCAGGTGCACACGCACACGTTTGCTGATATTAAACCTTCAATCTATGCTTCGTGTCGGTTTAATTAGATGTTGCTTTTTATGTTTTGAAATGTATAAAAGTAAAGATAGTCTTTGGTCTTTTTCTGGAGATGAATTCTCAATTAACCAACTCTGTTTCTTTCAGTCTGAGATTGAGTCTCTCTCCAGCAATTTGTCCACCTCTGACCACAAATCTCTTCGGCTCACTAAAGAAGTCAGCAGCCTGGAGAGTCAGCTGCATGATGCAAAGGTAACAAACACACAGACACTAGTATTGATTTAAATAGAACATTCAGCTTTTGTTGTTGGATTGCAGGCACTGAAAGCATCTCCTCCTGTCCTGCTTAAAAAAAAACACCCACACATGAACTGTCTGTCACCAGGCCTTTGTCCTTTCTTCTGTTTTAGGAACTGCTGCAGGATGAAACTCGTCAGAAGGTGGCTTTGGCCTCAAGGGCGCGAGGTCTGGAGGATGAGAAGAACGGACTGATGGAAAGACTCGAGGAGGAGGAGGAACGAGCCAAAGAGCTGACCCGGCAGATCCAAACACACACTCAGCAGGTAAATCTGAAGCCCTCTCGGGCTTTGTTTGAGTGCTGCATTTTAGCTGCTCATTCATTTTAACCCAAAATATTGACAGGGGGTCCATAAATCCTTATCTAACAGACTAAAGTCTGAAGATGTAGTTTTGATGGTAATTGCCTTGTGAAGGTTCCAACACATTTAATGGTGATGTTTGTGAATTCCACATCTGCTCGACTTCCGCAGCTTGCAGAGCTTCGGAAGCAGTCCGAGGAGGTGAGCACAGCGGTGGAAGCTGGAGAGGAGACACGCAGGAAGCTCCAGAGAGAGCTGGACGGCGCCATGCAAAGAGAGCGACAGAGGGAGGAGGAGAAGGAAAGAGTGGAGAGGCAGAGGGAGCGACTGAGAGAAGAAATAGAGGACATGACAATAGCCCTGCAGAGAGAGAGGCAAAACTGCACGGCCCTGGAAAAGCGGCAGAAGAAATTTGACCAGGTGTGACACCGTAGTTTCCTCTTTGCAAACACGGCTAATATTCCTGAAACATCGCCCCACGTCTATAACTTTGTCTCCGTCACCCCTTCAGTGTCTGGCAGAGGAGAAGGCTGTGAGCGCTCGCCTGGCAGAGGAGAGAGACAGAGCAGAAGCAGACAACAGAGAGAAGGAAACAAGATATCTGGCGCAGTCCCGATCCCTCCAGGTAACTTTTTTTGAGTGAGGATCCTTATGTTGTTCATGTATCTGGGATTTTGTTGCCTAACCTCTGCGATGCCGTTTGTAGGAGGTTCAAGACCAAAGAGATGAGCTAGAGCGGGCCAACAAGCAGCTCCGTCTGGAAATGGAGCAGCTTGTAAACCAGAAGGACGATGTCGGCAAAAATGTATGCATTTGCTTTTTGTAGTTTTTGTTATTTTTCAGTGTCAGTCCTCTGTGAGTCATGGCGTTGTGTCTTCCTTTGCATTAGGTCCATGAGCTGGAGCGGACCCGGAGGAACTTGGACACAGAAGTTCAGAACTTGCGAGTTCAGACGCAGGAGCTGGAGGAGGAGCTGACGGAGGCGGAGAACTCAAGGCTGAGGCTGGAGGTCAACCTTCAGGCGCTGAAGGCTCAGTTCGAGAGGGAGATCAGCACCAGCGAGGAGAAAGGAGAGGAGAAGAGGAGGGCCCTCAGCAAGCAGGTGGAGAGGAAGAAGACAGAGGAGAGCACTGGCATGGCTTTTACTTTCTGTGCAAGTCACTCATATTTTTCATTTATGTTTCTATTCCAGGCGAAGGAGTTGGAAATCCATTTGGAGGAGGAGAGAACTCAGAGATCTCAGGCTGTACTGGCTAAGAAGCAGCTGGAGGCAGAGCTGCAAGAATCCGAAGCCCAAGTGGAGACAGCCAGCCGTGGCAAAGAGGAGGCTGTGAAGCAGCTACGGAGGCTGCAGGTGAAACGGAAATCCACCTCCACACGCATTCGTTTTCTGTGCACATCAGCGTACACAAGTTTGAAATGTATTTTTAATTTGTCACAGGGTCAAATGAAGGAAGTGCTGCGTGAGCTAGATGAGACCAAAATAGCTCGAGAGGAGGTGATCGTACAGTCGAAAGACAGCGAGAAGAAAATACAAACACTGGAAGCAGAGGTTCTGCACCTCACTGAAGTATGTGGCTTTAATTGTTCTGAAAGCAATCCTCTATAAATATTAAGATACTGTGCTGCCTATTTTTATGCTTGTAGGCGTTTATGTGACTTCAATGTCTGCATCTGTTTCTCTGTTCAGGAGATGGCTGTGTCAGAGCGGCAGAGGAGACAGGCTCAGCAGCAGAGGGATGAGTTGGAAGATGAGATGGTCAACAGCAGCTCTGGAAAGTTTGTACTTCTTGTATTTAACATTGATTAGAGTTTTGTTGCTGGTGCAGTTGTGTTGGTACCACTAAGATGAATGTGTTTGTCCAGGAACGCGCTGTTTGAAGAGAAGAGGAGGCTGGAAGGACGAGTGAGTCAGCTGGAAGAGGAGCTGGAAGAAGAGCAGAGTAACGCCGAACTGCTGGCAGAGAGACAAAGGAAGACAGTTCTGCAGGTGTGATAGACGCACACACACACACATGCACAAGTTTCACACACCTTTATGTATGCACCCACCCTCACCGCTGCTCTGCGTGTGCTGCAGGTGGAGACTCTGACTGTGCAGCTGCAGGGAGAGAAGACTCTGGCCCAGAAGGCGGAGATGAGTCGAGAGCAGCTTGAAAAGCAGAACAAGGATCTGAAGGCTCGGCTCGGGGAGCTGGAGGGAGCAGTGAGGGGCAAACACAGGCAGAGCGTCGCCACCCTGGAGACTAAGATTGATTCGATGGAGGAGCAGCTGGAACAGGAGAGACAGTGAGGGAAACACACAGCCAGTAGTTCAAATGTTCCCTATCTTTTTAGATTGAGAATTGTTTCAATAGAGAAACTGGAAAATGTAAAATGATTCAAACAGATCATTTCTTTATGAGAATTTGAGTTACTCTTCCAGTTGTCCAAGTAGATTTCATTGTTTCATCTCATACTGAATCATCTCTTAATCATCTCAAATATCAGGACATACCTTATCGGGGGTCTCAGTGGGGAACTTTTTAATCACTAAATCATCACTTTAAAGTGAATTGCTGATGATTTAAAAAAAAAAATTCAAATTGAGAAGTTAACCCAAGCTGTCATCAGTCTTCCCATCTGCCATTTTTAATCAATAAATCTGACACAAAAAGAAACTACAGAAGGTCAAAATAAACCTGAATAGCATGTTAGGTTTTTACGTTGGTCGGTACAGATAATCTTACATCGCTCGGTGTGACGGGTAACATAACAACCTGTCCTGTCCCACAGAGAACGAGCCATGGCCAGCAAACTGGTGCGGAAGACAGAGAAGAAACTGAAGGAGGTTATGATACAGGCCGAGGACGAGAGGAGACATGCGGACCAGTACAGAGAGCAGGTAAGAAACTCAACGTCACTATGACCGCACCGGCCTCGTCAGCCACAATAAATGGAGCATTAAATGATTATTTAACGGGGATCGGGTCAGCTAAGCTTGCTGCTCTAGTTGTGCAGACAGCACAAAGAGAATGTTGGCAAATCATCCTAAAATGAAGGAATTATCCGGCTCAGTCCATACTAATCCTAATCCTGTCCTAGCATCTGTGTGTTTAAGGGGAAGTTAGATCAACTCCCCCTCCCACAACAGAGACACTGACTCTCCTCCCAAAACATCATGAGCAATAATCTGCCCGGTTTAATCTGACTCCTGATCCTTATCGGTCCTCCCGTTCCCAGACTAATCTCGCTTTTTAAATATCTGTCCCCTCTCTATTGTCTTCTTCACCTCTTTCTCCCGATCCCGTGTCTCCCCTCTCCCCCCTTTTCCTCCTCTCTGCTACAGCTGGATAAATCAATGGTCCGACTGAGGCAGCTGAAGAAGCAGCTGGAGGAGGTAGAGGAGGAGAACTCTCGCTCCAACGCTCAGAAGAGGAAGCTGCAGAGAGAGCTGGAGGAGCTCAACGACAGCAGTCAGAGCATGATGCGGGATATCGCCTCCCTCCGTAGTCAGCTCAGGTAAGCAGCAGTGCGACTGTTGATGTGCGTGTGGTTCTGCGTGTATTTTCTGTGGCTTGTATTATCATCATTTCTTGTTGATTTGTATGTTTTTAACATCCCACTAACTTGACATGATTTGTTTTGCTTTGCCCCCTTTTTCTTTTTTTTGTTGTTGTACCCATTTCCGTCCATCTAACACTGACACATTACACCTCTGTCTCCGTCAAACCAACACTCAGCATCCCAGACTGGAGGCCAGAGAAGTAGGTTTCTGTGTGTGTGTGATACATTTTCATTTTGTTTGTCATGTTACTGTTTCTGTGTATGGAAAGCTCGAGGCTATAAAGCCGCAGTGTGTAGGATTCAGGCAGCTCCGCTGTCAGAAACGACAGTAGCTCTGTATGACATCCATCTGGGTTTTTAAAAGTGAGACTCATGTGAAGATATTAATCATTGTGTTCCCTTTGGCATGGAACAACTCATGTATACCTACAGATGCTGCTGGTTCCTCTGTCTCAGCCATGTTTCTACAGTAGTCCAGAATGGACCAATTAACCGCTGGCTCTTTCTCCGACATGATTGAGAAAAGAGGGAGAAGTGGGGCACGTTCAGTTGGTTGCAATTTAAAACGTCAACACCAGATGTCACTAAATCCTACACACTGCTCCTTTAAGCTAATTTTTGACACTTATTCAATGTGTATGGATATATTGGATATTTTGCTGACATTTTTACTGCTTGTCATATTGTCCAGCTGTAGCCACATCCAGAAGCCAGTTAGTTTAGCTTAGCGGACAGCTTGGAAATGAGGTGGAAACATAGCCTGGCCTCATTCAGTGATAATCTGAACATATCAAACTAAAAACAAACAAAAAGATGTAAAAGCACCCAGTACTTTTTTTTTTTTTTTTCCAATCTTTTGGACAGAATCTATCTGTTTTCAAGCAGAAAAAAGTCATTTTGAGCTTTTATTTCTCCACTATATTCCATAATTTTAAAGCAACTATTTAAGTAACTAAAGAATACGAAGGAAATGATAATTAGTGGATTATAAGTAACAACTTTATGTAACGTAATGATATAGAAGTGTATAGAAATCCCTGCCCCTCAGTTGCCCCTCACATCAGAACGTGCTGTAACTCTCTTCGCCCATCTTGTCCAGGCGCGCTCCGTTGCCCCTAGCGATGCGGGGACGCAGGGCATTGGTTGATGACCTCTCGCTGGAGAACTCCGACTCTGAGGAGCCCCCCGGCTCCCCCACCCCCTCCTCTGGACTCCCAGGGACCCCGACTCCTTCCTCGGAACAAAATCTGGACCCTCCGCAGCCCTTCAGCGTCAACAACACCGAGTGACGCATGCGCAGCCTCGACCACTCAGGGGTGAAGGAGGGACATTCACGTAACAACACTAGTTTTAAATTAAACAAAGTCATATAGGCGCTATAACTACGAAGCAGCTTCATGATGTGTTGAAGATTTTTGCCTCATTTTTCTCAACAAGTACAGAAAACATCTGAAAACTGATTTTACAAAGACACCTGAATTGATTTTTATTTTGTAATATAAAAACAAAGACTGGAAATTTCTACATTACACCTCTCTAATGCAGTGTGAGACTCTAAACTACGGTTTAAAGTGAATTCTTATTCGTCGATTTCATGATGCTGTACAGTACACGGAGAGCAGGACAAAAATTAAGGCGGTCGTGTCTTTTACATTGGGAGGTATTTCCAAATTAAGCCATGTGTAACCCTTTGGTATTGATTGAATATATGAGACTGATTTCACAAAGGGCTGCTGTGTGGTATGAAAATACCTCTGGAAGGTGTTATGACAATCTGATAAATATTCATGACACATGAATTAGCCAGCAACAGTGGACAAAAAACGTGTGTCTATTAACTTTTTTAATCACACAAGAAACTTGGAATAATCTGGGAAATTGATAAGAAAACTGTAAAGAGATTATACACAGTGCTGCACATTTTCTAAGTTAGCATTACATAAATAGCAGTTAGTGACCAATATTCAGTCGAGCCTGTGATGAAGTTATCCATAAGGAACTGGGATGCGTTGCAATTCTAATTTTCATATCGCCGATCACAGCTGAGAAAGCAGCCGACCTGCAGAACCTCTCAGCATTAAGGCTGCATTAAATGATAAATCCTTTTATAGATTAGAAACAGTATGTTGGTAGACAACGCAGCAGGTAGTCTTAGATAGTTTCTTCAACTTAAGTCTTAACACATTGCTTCAAAAATTTGTATAATTTATATCGAATATGATCTTAAGTTATTGATCGCTGCTTGTTTTTTGTGTGTGACTCAGTCTTGTGGGGGAAGCATGCGAGTCAGGTGATTTCTGCTGGGTTGCATTCACGAACAGCTCAGACTTGTTTCTGTCAAAGCATCAGGTCCTTCAGGGGGATTTTGCATGGAAGCTTTGTTGGGTTAAACGTCATTGCTGGTGTAAAGACAAAAAAAAAAAAAAAAAGATGATGATTAAAGAAGTGAACATTTATGGAAACTCTGTGCGAGCAACACAACAAGAAACTACCCACAGAGAAACGGACCGATTTATCTTTTCATCCAAAGCAAAACAACGAACACGTCACATTTGACTTTGACGAACATCTGGAACACTGTACTTTTGATTTCACTGATTATCCGTGTAAATTATTGATCGATCAAAGCTTTTGTGTTTAACCAAATGGTGGGCGTATGGATGAGAAAAAGGGACTTAAATTTGTAGTAAACGTAGAGTAGCTGTAGAACAAAGGTAGATGACGCGAGTAGAGGCTGGGTGGGTTTTTTCTATTCTCATCCAGAGAATCTGCTGGATGACCCGAGTAGAACAAACGTAGCCTCTGCTCACAGCTTTGTAGAAAACTGTAGAATAACTGAACCAAGCATTTTCATATTCTAGTAGCGTTAGGTAAAAGATGGGGAGAATGACGGCACTGACGAAAGAATTTTTATGATGCTAACGACGAGTAGAACAAACGTTTTTTTTTTTTTTTATCTTCTCTATGAGCTCACGATGACATCATCTGTGTGGCATCAACCAAACACAGGCACTTTGATGACCCTGCTGTGAAACCTGGTTTTAAAGATGTTTCCCTTTTTTATTTTTATGATGAATGTCTTTTTGTTTGTTTGTTTGTTTGTTTGTGACCTTCGACTCCATTCGTATGCCTGTGAAAACTTTCAGCCTGTCCAGGAGACTCCAAAATGAGTTGTTTTAACAAAGTGGCCGATACCACTTTTTGGGATAATTTTATCTTTTGGGAAATATGCTCACTGGCTGTTTTGCTAAGAGTTAGACGTGAAGGTGGATACCAGTCCAATGTCACTACTCTGATTATAAGCAGCTAGTTCGATTAGCTTTCCATGGACAAATGGAAATGGGTAAACAGCTGACGTGGCTCTTTTAAAATTTGGCATTTATATTTTACATTTATATCCATCATTAATCTAAACAAAAAGTCAAAAAGCAAAAAGTGGAGGTTTAAAAAACAGGTTATGTGCCAAACTAGACCTTGGCTTGACACATTTAGCAGAGACTCTGAGAAGTTGTTGCCTACATCTAAGAAAGAATCTTGGACATAACTTATCTTAATTTATTATGTGTTGCTCTTACACTTTTTGTACATATCAAACAAACAGAACTCATTAACTTGTAAACTGGGGGTGAGGTTTTTGTTTTTTGAACATGCATCTGAATGAAAGGGTAGTTGTTTCCTGTCTTCTTGCCAAGCTAAGCTAAGCTAATGTGCTGCTTGCTGTAGTTTAGAATCAAACTCAAAGACTCTTGAGTGGCACTGATCCTCCCATCCAACTCTTGGCAAGTAGCTGATTTCCCAGTTATAAAGAATGTCACTGACACTTTAGCTTTAAATTGGAAAATGGTTAAAACACTAAAGATTGTGTTGCTGAAATCACAAAAGATGTTTCCGGAGTTGTTACGAATGTTTGTTTTTTTTTTACTCTGGATATATATCTGTTACTTATGGAGAAGGATTTATGTTGTCATTGATGACACACATGGCCACGGCAGTAGTTTTTACGGTAATCAGGGTTTTCATCTCTGCTTTCCCTTCTTACTTTGGTTTAAGGTAACAGATGAATGTTGTACTGACGAAACATGTGTGCAGTACACGACAGTCATCCCATATCTGTGCCAGGCCAGGTTCACAATGATGTACAGCGACGGGTGAAGAAAGACTACTGACGACATATATTTACACCCTGAAGGGTTTTGATTTTATTTACTCTGTGTAAGTCTTTATTTTAGCAATATGCAAAGTCTGTTTTAATTGTGTAAACGCTGCACTTTACACACTACCAACTGAGATAAAGGAACAGCCAGGCATTGTCAGCATGTCGCGTCTGCTCCGTCAGGCTGTTATCTCTTAAAAAGGCCGAAAAAGCATTAAGCCAAATGAGCTCGCCTGTAATCCTGATACAGTTTATTTCTTTAAAATATTCCCTCCCATGTTATAATCTCAAAATGTCACATCGGCATCTGAAACGTGACGACTTTGTTGGAACTGACACGAGGAACGAAGAGAGACGAGTTTCTGTTAACCTGTAGCAAAGAAACGAGGCCGGTGCTTCTCTGAGGTGTTCTCATTCTCTGTGTTTGTTCATGGCTTCTGTGGAACTTGAAACATTTTGGAACTGTGTTTTATTGTTTAAGCCTCTTTTTTTTTTCTCTTCTTTTTTTTTCTTCCGTTTTGTTAATGATGCTGTAATTATAAAACATCTGACTGGGGTTAACTTTAATATATGTCGTTGGTTTTGATCTTTGTGTGTTTGTGTGTTTTATTATACAAGTCTGGTGTCCACACACACAAGCTGCATTAAAGGCCCACACAGACCTCACAGAAAACAGGAGTTATTTTCACCGTCACACAGGGTTTTTATGTTTTTCAGTCACCTAGTTGCTGTTTCCCACTGCAGTAACACACTGTCATAAAAACACAGACACACGCCCTCATGTAATCTAACACATTGTGGCTATTTTGTTCAAATGTAGTTTTTTCTCTCCAAATCATCAGTAGTTTTACAGAATTCTCCCCGCATAAATCAACCACTTGCTATGTCCAAAAAGATATTTACATAATTTTTTCATATCACAGATGGTTATTGTAGCAATATTGGTTTGATTTTTATTTTTTTATTTTTATAAAAGTTTATAGTTATCGACATTAAAGGAGACCTTGAAGGGGGAAAAAAAGTGAAATCTTAAATGAAATCAATTCAAATACTAATAAGAAGTTCTAGTATAAGCAGTCTGTGAGTCTTAAATCTGTGTACCTTTGACTCGTTCTGAAGTCAAAGCAAAAAAAAGAAACCCCTGATAATGATAATGAGATCCTTTTTTCTTGAAACATCGGCTCATTCTTGGCTCAACGGCCTGTTGAGTATTTAATACAATAGGTAGAAAACTATTTGCCCTACATAAACATGAGACTTGTTTTCCTAATAATCAGGCGACTTTCTGTCCTTCAGGATATCAGTGAAGAGCCAGTCATCCTCATTGGGTGGTGTTGGTATGGGACGGTAGACGGGATCATAATGAGGGGCGAAGAATGACTGAGCAACTCCTTCAAATGGTGTGAAATTCAGGTGATTTGCACTGTTTACCAGCATACATGGGCTCCCTTCCTGAGGACGCTGGTGTGTCTGAAGCTGCGTGACATTGTAGTTGTAGCTGCTAGAGGTGGGGAGCTGGTTCTGGGCTATGTTTGCACTTTGAGATGGTTTTAAAAGGTGGAATTGCTTCCCTGCTGTGTATTCACTTAGTCTTAGTGTCTGTGAGCTCCTCTGGTTACTCTGTAAGTAATCTGTAGTCAGTACCTGATCCCCGTGACAACCGTATCCATATCCACACCTGTACTCATCTCCCTTAGAGTGCAGATCGTCCACCCCAGTGAAGTTATGTGACAGGTCTGCAAATGTAACATCATCAGCAGCATTGACCTCGAGCCCAGCTTCACCTTGGCACGCACAAATATTTTCAAAGTAGCCCTCTACGTCTTTTTCAACATCCACGCAGCCATCTGAGTCCTTATTGGCAGCAGTGAAGAGGTCCATTATGTCAGTCAGCTGACCCTCAGCGTTGCCTTTCTGAGCCTGTGCACAGGCTGAGAGGTCTGTGAACATCTGAACGGAGAAATCACAAGAGTCAAGAGACAAGGGAGAGAGCTCCGGGGAGAAGGAAGGAGAGATGTCCTCATTCTGGGGAAAATCAGTGAGACTGAAGTCATTTAGAGGTGTTTGAATGTCTTCTGAGGGATTGTTGAATGACTTAAGTTGACTTTCATGATGGCAATACTCAGGATGAAGGAGCTCTGCCTCGTGACAGAAGTCTTTATTCTTTGGGGAGCTCATAAATGAGAGTTCAGACAGTTTGTGACTTCTCTTTTTCTGCCTTCTTTTGATCTGGTTGTTGGCATTGCAGTTGGAGGACTGTGACTTTGTGGGGCATTTCCGAAGATGTCCTGAATCTGGCTGCTTCTTTTCAGTGTCCTCCACCTCATATAGGTCAATAGAGGTGCTGCTTCTCGACTTTGAGGCGCCATCTGTGTCTGTTTGAACGCTGCATTCATCAGGATGCTGTAGAGAGTCACTACCTGATGGGTCAGGTCTCTCTGGCAGGTGTGACAAAAGAGAGGATGTGTCTTTTTCTCCCTCCTTGATACAAAGAGCAGATGCTAGTCGGTGGTTTGCAGCTTCAATGTCTGCAAATTTTCTGTTGATTGAAACAGATTAAAGAAAGGATGACATGCTAAGGAAAAATGCTTTATGACAGAGCTTCCCAACCTTTTTCACTTGACTATTATCTAATGAATACTTTGCAGCCTCTTTTGTGAAAAAATGCTCTATTCACTTACCCTCCATCATGTGTGTGGCAAGCTCTGTCTGAACAAAACATACTACTGACTGTAAAAACATTACACACATACGCACATTGAATAGATTATATGTGAAACTAAAGTTTCAAATGTAGGACTTCGGCAACTTCATAGCACGACAAACTTTATGCTAAGCTAACTGGCTGCTAGCCTGAAACATCAGGCTGCACCTTTGTCCCCAACAGGGATCAGACTTCTTATGTTTACTTCTAAAAGAGAGCGAGATAGCACATCTTTAAAATAAACCAGCTGAAGCGTTCACCTAAGCCCTTATAATTTCAATTCCTCGTCCTCTGATTGTTTGTTTTGTATGATTTTAGAGGCCTAAAAAGCTATCAGTCTTACACACATAAACAAAACCTGAAACTTTAATTACACAGGCTCATGTGATAGCATTGTTTTATCTTTTTTTTTCTTTTTATCCATCTTATTACTTGGAACTTCTTAGATTTTCCTTAGCATTAGACAACAGTTTGGGAGATTTTGACAGTTTGGGAACCAGGGCAAGAAATCAGCCATATGGCATTTTCTTGTGTTGTGTTTTGCTGTTGGCCCAACACACCTCTGGATCATGTTGTGCAGGAAGCGGCGGTGGTTGACCTGCCGTTTGGACGGACGGTTCTTGCGAGGTTTCTGCAGGGTCCTCATCATGTGACCTGCTGCCGAAGTCACAAAGGTGTAGAGGTCACGACCCCATGGCATGCCTCGCTCCAGCCCAGGCTCGAGACTCACAGAAATGGAAGGTCGCATGGCTGTGAAATGGAAGAAGACACGTGTACTCACACACGTTCTGAAAAATGCGGCAGGGAGCTAATTTAAAGCTAATTTCCCAGTGTTTCCTAACAAACCTAACCAGTAAAGCTCATTCAGAAACTATCTGAGCTAAATATAGATGAAAATAGAGTAAAAGTAAGATTCCCTTCCTTTGCCTCACAGTGTTTGGAGACGCAATGCTGTTGGAGTGCCTCTCTGAAAATCTGCCAGCGGACAAGATTAACGTAAACCAAATCATGTTTCTAAAAGTTTCCTCTACATAACATGATATGTTGTTCATTTAAACCCCATTTTGCTTGCTTCAGTATCTTCTAGTTTGTACAAAGCAGCCAAGACTCTATCACATGAGTGTCTGTGTCTACAACTAACCCGAACACATTTTCAAGCAGTTTGGTTCAATTTCAAGTTTATTTCAAGTGTATTTATGTTATGAAATATTGTACAAGTCAGGTTTTCATACTTGTTTTTGATAGATTTACTCATTTTTGTCCTCTTGTGAACTTAAATTGTACATTTATGTATTTTTAGGGGACATTTTGTGTTTGTGAGATGAAACGTAGAAATTTCCTGCTGTTAAAACAATTGATTTCAACAACATTGACAACAAAGAATTTTTGCACATGCTGTAAGTGCAAGTTGTACAGCTTTTTGCATTCTCCTTATCAAAATTTTAAACTTATTTCCAAAATGCTGATAACATGTACTAATATTTCTATTTTACTTTTGGGATGAAATGTTTGTATTTTAAAATCTTGTGTAGAATATAAGGATAAAGTAAGACGAGGATTCTAAAATACCTCTAAATTGCACTTGGAAACAGTGCTCAAGATCATTTGTCATATGAAATTAAAATGTGGGAGATGAACAATCAGTTTAAAGAAAACAGAATAGAAATAGGAATGTGAATGGACATTAACTGGGAGAAAATAAAAATTCAATGCGTATATATTACCTAATGGGATCTGTTTCAAAGTATTTAGAAATGTTCATCTATAAACCTATTTATAAAGGTTAAAACTCGTAAATATATTAAAGAAAAGTTTGTATTAGATGCCGAGCTTGCTGTCAGAGGAGCAACACATGAAATACTGTGAACTACTTATAATTACTGTTACATCTAATGACCGTTAACATGGAAACACAGTTTAACTACACAGATTTTATTCTTAAACACATAAAAATTATTATAAAAAGCGTCTTACCTTTTTGCCTTCAGGCTGCGGCGTGTCTTCGTTATCTCTCCACAAGCTGCACCGTAGACTGAGGAGGCTTGCTGCTTCACCGAGAGGTGTGGCGAGTAAACTGTTGATGTGTGTGCGCACTTATTGTGGTCCTGTGCGCTCAGGTTGAGTGAAGAGACACCAGTGCTCATTGCTAATGCACGAAGTCTCTTTTTTTCCCTCCAGCAGTATGAATGGAATCCTGATCGACAAATTGACGGAGGAAGTGAGACACGATGAGAGGCCCTGAAAAGAAAGCAGCAATTATCTGAGGAGTCAACCGCTTGTGGAAGTGTGGGCACACGTCTCCATTGTGGGCCACGCTTAAAGCAGCTTGTTAAATATTGGGAGACACAAACGCACCAGTTGAGGCAGCTAACGAGCCCCTAATTGGTAAGCTTAAACTGTGGCCCCAATTATCACATTCTCAGAGGGAAGAGCTAAGATGGTTGCTAGTGGCTTTAATTGACCTTTACATTTCAATAGCAGACCTTCCGAGTGCTGAATTTTACATATCTATGGCAGCAGCTGGGTGAATTGGCTGTCTTTTTTTTTACACAGATAAGAAACACTGAGGGGAGAACAACTAAATACAATCATACATGTTTTTATTTTTTTTAATTTTCTTTTCACATTTTAAATCTGACAACTTTCTGAATAAAACTTTCAGATCAGATTGATTATTTTGGGCTGCACAGTGTTGTGGTGGTGAGCACCGTCGCCTCACAGCAAGAGGATTCCAGGTTCAATTCCCAGCTGGGGCCTTACTGTGTGGAGTTTGCATGTTTTCCCTGTGTGTGGGTTCTCTCTAGGTACTCTGGCTTCCTCCCACCGTCTAAAAACATGCATGTCAGGCTAATTGTTGCTCTAAATTGTCCCTAGGAGGGAGTGTGAGCGTGCATGGTTGTGGCCCTGTGATGGACTGGCGACCCGTCCAGGGTGCACCGTGCCTCTTGCCCAATGACAGCTGGGATAGGCTCCAGCTCCCCTGTGACCCTAAAATTTATTAACCGGGTGTAGAAAATGGATAGTTGGATGAATTATTTTCCTCATCACTGTGCGTGTTTGTTTTACTGTAAAGCCTGAAAGCAACAGGTCACAGTGGCACAAACACAACACGATTTAAAATGTAAAAAAAAAAACGAGTTATTGGGCACCTTTTAATTTAGAAAGGCAAGGCAAGGCAATTTTATTTATAGAGCATAATTCATACACAGGGCAATTCAAAGTGCTTCACAGCTACAAAAAATCACAAGAAGGCAATAAAGAGTCCTTTTTCTATCATTTCTGTAATACATCAAGTGTTTTCTTCAGCAGCATATTGCTCCAGGGTGATCAGTGTCCCTGTCTCAGTTCAACGACTTAACTTGTCTCTTTTCTTTACTCTCATGAACTGAAGATTTAGTAAATCTTATGACACTTTGCTCCGAAGAACAAACCACTGCTGCAGGAGTGACGTCTATTTATAGTGACACCACATGTGCTCCTGACCAGAGGGCTGCACAGCTCGCTGGTGTGGTCTCAAGCCTCAACACTTCACCGAATGGTGAGTTTGTCTGCAGTTTGCCACAGGCGTTTAAGAAAGTAATAAGACGTTTCAACAATGTGTTTAATCAAATCAGTCTGCTTGTACATAAATTCATTTGAATGGCTTTTCGATCAGTTTGTTACGGCCTCTCTTGTGAGCTGCAGATTATTGCTCAGTCTGTCACTTCTAAATCCTTCTTCACAGGTGGTGCTCTCCCAGATTCCTCTCAGAGGGCTGATAAAGGGTTTTTTTATCACGCATTCCCTGCAACACTAGCAGAACTTTGACCCACGAGAAGACCTCTGTCACTTGTAGCTTTGCCCCCGCCCCTCCTCCGTGTCCAGCAGAACCAATCAGAAAAAAGACTGTGTTCCTTTGGTTTTAAAAAAATCGAAGAAAAGGGTGAGAAGAGACACACTGAGAGGTAGGTTTGATCGTTATTTGGATAAATTACATAACTTAGAGAGGCCTAAGACAAAGCAGTTAATATTTATAGAATTTAGTTAGAAATTCCATAAGTCACTGGTTTGTGTTGTCATTTATAACACTATTTTTTAACTGAGTTTCTTTGGCATCATTGTATTTTCAACATCTAATCAAAAAGCTCCCCTCACAGCAACATTTCCCTTCTCTGATCAGATTTTACACCATGAACCGGGCTTGGGCTGTGTTCAAGGCACACCCGTACATCGGTAACGTCCTCGGATACACAGCCCTGTTTGCCTCAGCTGACCTCATACAGCAGAAAGTGCTGGGTGGGAAACGTGCAGCGGGGTCTGCATCAGAGGCTCCGGCCGGCATCGACTGGCGTCAGACGGCTCGGGTGGCCACCGTCGGTTTCTGTTTCCATGCCAACTTCAACTATCACTGGCTCAGAGGGCTGGAGAGGATGCTGCCAGGAGGTGGAGTGAGGGCGGTGACAGGGAAAGTTGTGGTTGATCAGCTGATTGCGGCTCCTCTCACTATCAGCGCTTTTTATATTGGTAAGTGTGTCCCAAAGAGTCATTAACTCCTTTGTTGAGATTCTTTTTTTACGGCACGGCTCTGTTTGGGCTTCATATTCTAAATGGGAGATGATGGCTGTTGTGCTTCTTCCACGTGTGGACTCAAAGTTGGATAAAAACATTCTGGTACCACTTTTACTTTGTGGGTCTGTAACATCCTAACACTGATCTGGCAACATCTTTTAAATCTGAGACTGATTAGGGTTCAGATCACACAGATTTGTGATGTGGCAGCGCTTTTATTCTTGATTCATTTAAACAATTCCTTAATTAGGTTTACCTCTTCTTTCTTTCTTTCTTTCTTTCTTTCTTTCTTTCTTTCTTTCCTTTCTTTCTTCAGAGCCACTGGTCAGTAGGTGCCCCTAACTGCAACAATGCACAGCTACAGCTTGGATTTTGGAAATATTCTATCTCCACATATGCCAACCAAACTGTTTTCCATTTGTTTAATTTCACTCTCGAAACTCCAAAAATAAGAAAATGCTTAAACAACCACTTTAAACAAAATGTCACACTTGTACATATAATATGTCAAACTCCCCTTTATGTCATTATCCTTAATAAGATAAAGAGGAGTCTTAAATTATGGTTAAAACGGTTAGGAGTATTATGTCTGTCTCTTTTATTCACTGAACATTGGGCAGTAGGTTTCCTGATCCCACCAGAGCAATGAACTGCAATTAATGGACATTTGCAGACAAGTAAAGTGAAGCTTTGCCACGTTTTTACTCTGTTGATACTCTGAACATACCAACTCTGGGATGTAGGTTAAGATTTGGAGGGTTTGATGGAGGTTTAAATGACCAGCCTTAAAGAGGTTAAACCTGTAAGCAAGTTGATACCCTTCTTTGTCCTTTAGGTTTAAGTTTACTAGAAAACAAAGATGACCCACTTGAAGACTGGCGACAAAAATTCTGGACATCTTACAAGGTACATATACAGTCGATGTTTGTCTTTACTACATGATAACCCTTGATTTATATCATGCACTAAGTCTATCTATCTATCTATCTATCTATCTATCTATCTATCTATCCATCTATCTATCCATCCATCCATCCAGACTGGAGTGGTGTATTGGTCAACGATGCAGGTGAGATACATTTGTTTTTGCTGCACACACAAATGAAGAGAGTTGCAACGATTCATCGTGGCTTTTCCTCGTTTTCTTCTCTTGCTCCGTCTCAGGCTGTGAACTTTGCATTTGTTCCCCCCGTGGCACGGACGGTGTTCCTGGGAGGAATCGCACTGACTTTCACCGTCTTCCTGTGTCACCTGAGACAACAGCGCGACTCCAAGCCTCAATGAGCCCGAGAACCTTCGTGATTCAAGTTCTCGTAAAATAATGACACAGGGCTGAAGCTCATTTAAAGGCCGCTCAGACGTGCCGAGCACATCAGTGAAATCACATCATGGATGACGTGAGCTAGAATGATGAAGCAGAGTCTGACTTTAATTACAACGCCGCTCGTGTTGTTCTTTTTAATTACATTGTTTGTTTTGTGGGAGTATTTGTCTGCCTGCACCATAGAATTACATTAAGTCAATGTCATCTACCTATTTCATTTGTTTCTCTAATTTTACTGTTTTCTTATCTGAATAAAATCAAACCTTATTTTTCACAATTATTCTGAGAGTAAACATCTTTAAATACTACTGACTGAACAAACTGTTACTAGCTCATGCTTTATAGCATTTGATTTAAAAGAAAAAACAATCTTGTAAACAACTGTTAGTACTAAAGTAGTACTATTAAATAAATATTTTTATTGTAGATAATATTAATCACTTTCTCCAAGAATTGTGCAAAGTGAGGAATACAAATTATGTCCCTAACCGTTTTGTTTCCCCTTTAGTTATTGGATAAAAATGTGTTTTATATTTCTTTACTGTGTTGGATTTCACCTAACCTGACTCACGTCATCTGGCTGCGTTCACCAACTACACGCGGGGGGCGTTCCCTTTCCTCACACAAATGCGAATACCAGTGGGCGGGAGTCAGGTAAGATTTCACCTGCCCAAATCCAAAATAAATACACAAAATAGTTTGGAAAATACATAAATGGTGCAACTGCTAAAAGGGAAACACAGTAAAATGCTACAAAAATATGGAAATAAAAATTTACGCAACGGCTAATTCATAAAATGTGACATAAATTACCCACAGTACTGTGACATTGATTTCTTCATTGAGATAAATTAACAGAAGGTAGTAATCTAAGAATTTAATACATCCAAACATTGGCAAAAAAAAATGCACCCACGGAGATAAGAAAGGTATTAAACATTTTCCCCAGATCTAATTCTTTAATCCATCCAAAATTACAGAGGAGGGGAAAGTAAACTTTCAAAATTTACAAGGGAAAAAATGCTGCCAATGTTCTTTACATTAGAGAATACTATTGTCTACATTTACTGTTGAATTAACCTTTCTTAACAATTACAATGAGAACAAAGATAATGATTGAATGAGGTTAATTTATTTTATAAGTCAATGACCCACTTGGCACAAATTAAATCTAAATAGTCCGATAATAATTTAAGAGTGGTAGCTTCTCTCGGTGTTTCTACCACTGGGGGCACCATCCTAAATCACCACAGCTGTTTTTTACTTCCACTGGCAGGACCTCGTGTTCTGTGACCAATCAGAGGCTCAGGATTTCATGGCACTGTGTTATCGCGAGACTTCGGTTCTTCCTTCTCCCTTTTCGCTCTGAGTCCAAGATGGTAGGTACAAGTAGAAATTTTGAAAACACGATTGCTTGAGTATCCAAAGTCATCCAGTTAATTAAATCATCTTATCTCCTCGATGGAAACACGAACACATTCTGAATATAATCCGTATCGCAGTCCTGCTGTGATTTTGTGTTATTTGTCCAAGTAATTCATATTAGCTTACCCTCTTTGGTACAACGTTATGCTGAACGGGCTGCCGCTTCAAATCTTCAGGTTGAATAGAAATCCGCCTTGAAAGCTGTTCAGAACTCGGAGTGTTATTTTAAATCGCAGCTTGACTTTTGGATAAATTGACGTATGTTCTTAATGTCAACTTTAATCAAAATGAGCACCGTCGGACTGTTTTCGTGGCCGCTAGATGATGGTAGCTAGCTGTAACTTCAACGTGTGTACTGGCCTCTGCCGGTTCAGTAGCTCCTGAGTTCAGTTTTAAGATGTTATATTTGACTTCAAGATTAGGTTTGCGTGTCCCGTTCATTGTGGTTTGACAGTTTTGGGCTTTAATGATCACTTTACAACTGTCAGTGAAACGTTAATGTAAAAAAGGTGTCGTGTATGTTTAAAATGAGTACAGCTGCTCTCAGTTGATATTTAATATAAATTATTAATGTTTCCGTTTACTTCTTCAGGGAGTCGACATCAGGCACAACAAGGACCGTAAGGTGCACAGGAAAGAGCCTAAGAGCCAAGATATCTATCTGAGGCTCCTGGTTAAGGTCAGTGATTCTCCCTATTCAGCTCTTTAGTTCAATGTTACCAGTAACTTACCAGTTTGTCGTCATTCATGAATTACATTTTGAGTTGGTGTCTTTCGACTTCTTGCGTGTACGATCGCAGTCATTCCCGGCCGTTCTCTGACCCTTCTGTGGGTTTCTTACAGTTGTACAGGTTCCTGGCTCGTCGCTCCAATGCTCCCTTCAACAAGGTGGTCCTGAGGAGGCTGTTCATGAGCAGGAGCAACAGGCCTCCCATCTCCGTCTCCCGCCTGGTAAGTCCTCCTCCCCTCACATTTAACACCATTGAAAAGATCTCCCTTTTTCTTTTGAATAGAAACTAAAGAAGGGGAAAAAGTAAGTTATTGGATGTCCTCAGATGCTGCTGTTTGACTTGATCCCTGGTTTGTGTAGGTTTAATGTTCAAGACGTTTGGGGTTTGGTTAAATGAGCTTTTAATGCCGATTACGTGAAGAATGTCTTTGTATCTAACTAATTTGATTTGAAATCAGTTCATTTTAACATGTTTATTACAGCCGGTAATACTCAGTACAGTGGAAACCGCTTATAGTGATCACGTTGGTCCAGAGCCAATTTGAACACTATAAGCGGTTGATTGCTAAAACAAAATTTGTATTACAGTACAGGTATTTCACTTATTTTTTTATGCAGAATATCATCTAAATGCCATTTGTATCGTTTTTCAATGAGAAAAATGAAATGAAACGGATAGCTTCAGCATTTACTGAATTTTATTATCATGCAAGTTTAATTACAGTACTGCGCAGACATACTGTAGGCTAACTCAAGTACAGTACGTAACTTATTCTCTGCTGGGCCGCCAGTGCAAGTCTGAAAATAAAGTTTGAATTCAATCCGACTTTCAGCACCCCAGCTCGGATCTATGCCGGTGTTCTGTTGATTTGTGCTACTTGGCGTGAAAACGAAAATCGGCTCGGCGCATGCTAAAAACCACAAAGTAGCAATTGTCGACAAGTAGGAGAAATTGAATGAACACCGGCCTCCCATCTTACAAGAACCAGCCTGGAGCTTCCAGCGGTCACACGCGCATTCAATCCGCTCTCCAGCACCCATCCTCGGACACATGCTCCTCCATGACTTCCTTTTTCCAGCCATGATTCGCGCGCTTGCTGCCCGGTGTCAACTCGTTACGTTAGCTAGCGAGGCAGAAGCAGACGTCCAGAAAGGAATCAAGGGAGTAAAAAATAAAATAGCTACTCGAAGTTTTAAAATAATTTTTGCACGTTTACATTCATAAAATGGCCAAAAATGAACATTATAAGCGGATTTCTTGATTACTATAAACAAATTATTTAAACAGCATTTGTATAGAAATGATTCTGTCCCAAACCTTTCGATCTATATAAGCGGTTGATTACTATATCCGTGACCACTATAAGCGGTTTCCACTGTATTATCTTTCATTTTAGTCTCAAGTCCAGTGAGGGGAAAATATTACTGCTCCTTGTTGTCTGTTTTTAGTCAAAAAAACCTGACTTATCTGTTTTTATCTTTTTCTACAAACTAGATCCGTAAGATGAGGCTGCCCGGCCGCGAAAACAGAACCGCTGTTGTCGTGGGAACAGTCACTGATGATGTCAGGATTCAGGATATCCCCAAGCTCAAGGCAAGTCTTCTAACGTTGAATTTGCTGTCACGGTTTTTACATTAAGATGTCATTTCACTGACCCAATTTCACTGTTTGTTGTGGCACAGATCTGCGCTCTCAAGGTAACCGATGGCGCCCGCCGCAGGATCCTTAAAGCAGGAGGTCAGGTGATGACCTTTGACCAGCTGGCTTTGGCCTCTCCCAAAGGACTTGGCACAGTGCTGCTGTCAGGTAACTCGACTTTTAAATGATCCCACCAGTCAACCCGGGTAGTTGGCGCAATCTTGAATAATGAAGGAAATTGAAATTTATTCATAAAAACTCTTCACGTGGGTCAGAAAGTGGAGGAAATCCACTATACTTTTCTGTATAAGCACCTGGTGTGACGGTACTGCAGGGAGCTTTATATTAATTATAAATACTTTGAGTCTGAGAGCACTGAAGACCAAATATCCAAAGTGTCGTCTTTATCTCTTGTGTGGGAGCTAGTGTTTTGATACCACGTGAAAAATGACTGTTTATGTGTTACTCTTCATTCCTTTTTACACGTGGGCGTAAATAAAGGCGTGTTGGTGAGCTGGGAGCTATCATAATGTGCGTGTTTCAGTTTGTACTGTTTGTACTGATCTTTGCAAACAGAGGGAGGCATGCTGCCGTCAAAGCTTTATCTTTGTGTGTCATCATCTGGAAAAACTTTCTTCCCCAAAGACTCCCAAAAGAATCCCTTTTAGATAATAATCAAGCGTAGATGTTCGAATAATTAGACATCGTGTTAAGGTTTTCTAGATGTCCCATCAGAACTGTAATGGACATTAACTGAAGCATCATCTCATGAGATCTTTGAAGAAGAAGAAAACCTTGAGCAAAAAATAAACGCATACATACGAGGATCTTATGTTGCTAAAGTTTCTGCCACGGTTAAGTCTGGGAGATGAAACTGATAACTGTTTTGAGATGTTGTGTAATATTTGTGTCTGCTTCTGATCCCGATCATTTGTTTGCTCTCCAGGACCCCGTAAAGGCAGAGAGGTGTACAGGCACTTTGGAAAAGCCCCTGGAACTCCTCACAGCCACACCAAGTATGTGCACACAGAACAAGATATTAAACTAAGACACATTGAGCTGAGGGGACTCGCCTCACTTTGTGTGTGTTTCCATACCTTTTTGTCCTCGTGCAGATTTATTTCACTCCCCTTGAGTTAATTTGAACAGAATTGTTTAACGTCTTTTTAAAGAAAAAACTTTATAATTGATTGACGGTACATTAACCCCAAACCTGATCACGGTGTAGCCGTTTTTAGATCGACTTTCTGAACCTTTCAGCCTCTATTTTTACTATTTCTACAGAAAATGTGGCAACCTTTTACACAAACCTTTACTGTCTGTGCAGGACTGTGTTTGTAATGCTGCTCCCATCGCCGCATTACAGATAAAAATACAGATTTAAATGTGGCGGCTGATTGCTCGACCACAGTCTGTTCAGTGAGCGGCAGACGGGCAGCATGATGCTATGTTAAATGATTAAAAAGAGCAAAAATGTGAGGTGGATCATGTATGGTTTCATGAAGTCTGTCTCACCACGCAGAGTATATTTATTTAGAATATGACAATCATGGAAACCAAATGGTTTCTTATACATTTATTAAGCATCTTTGTCAAACCAGTTGCACATTTAAAAGTTACTATATCATCTGCTTACCTCAATATGATCAGTGTTTGATCTTGATGTTTTTATCTTGAAGGTTTTAGGTGTGTAAGTAAGATGGTTTGTTAATTAGGTAGTTATGTATTCAGGTCCGGTTAATTTTCACTGCAATGCCCATTGAATGAGTCGTAATGAAATATTTTGACATTACCTCTGCAAAAAATGTGGCTTATGTTATTTTTATAGAGTTTTTTTTGTAGAATCCAGTTTTGATGCTTTAGTAGAAGAAAGCAGGTGGCTAACTTTGCTTAAGTTTGTCTGTATGTTCAGAGTAGCTGTGCCTTGTTCATGTGTATGTAGGACTGCCTTTAAACTGCAGAGGAGATCTGATTTAAACATGTGTGCCTCCCGTGGTCTCTAAATTTAGAAAATGATCCTTTTGCTAAAATGTACCATTAGAATTCAGCCAGTTGTCAGTTGTTTGCAGGTGATAGAAATATATTTTATGGTAATTGTTTTATTTAAATACTTTGTGACATAGTGTCTGTGGTTTTTCGGGTTTATAGTTCAATCAAACCAAAGAGGTTCAGATAAGAAAGCTACCATATTAGGGCGACGAGGACGATTAAAGCTTTTCATTTATGTAGGCGGGTGTGTTGCTATGGTGGTAAATCTAACTTATTTCTTATTTTTCTCCTCATCAGGCCCTATGTCCGCTCCAAGGGCAGGAAGTTCGAGAGAGCCCGTGGTCGCAGAGCCAGCTGTGGCTTCAAGAACTAGTCTGTTTGTTTTCCATGCATTCTGACACGAATAAAAGATTGGCTGTACAAAACCGATCATCTTCTGTGTTTCATTGAACAGCTCATACATGTGTTGTTAACACAGGACAGCTCGCTCAAAGCAGACAAAAACAAGCCGATTAACAGCAGGAGAGGGGTATCTCCCTCACATACAGTACGCCCTGGGTCTTTATTGTTACTAATCTTTGTAAATATTTTAAAAAAAATGTTGAGCTACTTGACTAATTTGAATTCCCCCCATTGGGTGATTTAATAAAGTATTTTTCTATTCTATATGCTCACAACATACAATTATATACATAGTATATGCAATTCAAATGCCATTATATGAAAAGTTCATTACTAGCCTACTAAGTGTTGTTTGTTCCATTTCTCTTTAAATCAAATTTGAAGCTTCACAAAAGCTTTGAAAGGCCTCATTTTTACTCAGACATTAACTGCAGGAATCGTTGCTGACTTTTACTTCCATGTTTTCTGGCTCTGCCAACACGTCCAATTTCTGTTTGAAGTTTCCAGAGTAAGAAATCTAAGCTCCTGGGCCTCAGCATCACTTCAGGAATCATCACAGCTTTACTTGATAAAATCTCTTGGACACAAACACCACGACTTGTAAAAACTTTTAAATTCAAATGACAAAAACGTGCACGTCCATGCACATAGCAGTCCAATGTATCTGCGCACACATCAGGAGTGTAGGAACATTTAATGTGCGGTTTGTGATCGATAAGTTTTGCAGGCAGCATGACAACAATTTATGATGTGCTGACATATCGAAAACTTCCGCTTTGGAGTTTGTGGAGCAGGTTATCTGAGCTCTGTGGCCTCAGGCATCATCCCATGATTGATCTAGTGTGTGCTGTGAAGCAGCTTCATGGGGAAAATAATGATGAGATTAGCAAGGAGACATGCAACAGGCAGGGAAAAATATGGCAGCATTGGCTGCAAATAGGTGGAGTAAACACAAGAAAGCAGGAGGGTGTATGTGACCGAAGGGAAAGGCTCTGAGCATCTGTTGGTCGGGTTCATAAAAAATCACAGTCCCTTTGAACTGAGAATGTGACTGACAAAAGTCACACCTCAGTTCTTTTTTTACTGTAGAGACTATTTATGTTCTCAGTGCTGTATGTCTGTTTTCTGATCAAACTTTATACCGTGATGACTGATCTCTAAATTCAAGATTGATTGAATGATAGCCTGATATTTTGCTTAAAGAGTCTCTGTTTTCTTCAAAGAAATATACACTTGAAGTCTGGATTGAAGACTTTATTCAAGTTTTTAATCAAATCTTTGGGATCTGAAATATTTTAATATTTCTTTCATTTTCCTGTTGGGATCTGTTTGCATCAGTTCCGTCAGTTCCTCAGTTTTTCCTCTAGATGGCGCCAAGGAGCAGGGTTGGGCCACAGGCTCTCCAGGTGTGTTTTCCTTCGCACCTGCAAATCATCTACCCTCATCAGCAGCGTTACTATGGCGATCAGAGCTGATATGGAAGCACCGTAGACACCAGACTGAACTCCGGCTGAAAGTCAATGGTTTTTTGGCACCAGAAAACATCTGTAAATCCACTCAGTGTTCAGTTTATACATTTTAAATTATACAACATAACTCCAAAATATCAGATGCATTACAGCTGTCTTGGTTTGTTCTGTTAAATGCTTTAGAGCTTTAAAGTTGGAATAGAAAGCAATATATATATAATATAATATAGAATATATAAAATAATCATTTAAAAAAAAATATATATATATATATATATATATATATAACAATATATATTTATCCATCCATCCATCCATTATCTTCCGCTGGTCCGGGGATCGGGTCGCGGGGGCAGCAGCTTAAGCAAAGAGACCCAGACGTCCCTGTCCCCGGCCACTTCCTCCAGCTCTTCTTGGGGGACCCCGAGGCGTTCCCAGGCCAGCCGAGAGACATAGTCTCTCCAACGTGTCCTGGGTCTTCCCCGGGGCCTCCTCCCAGTGGGACGGGCCCGGAACACCTCACCAGGGAGGCGTCCAGGAGGCATTCTCACCAGATGCCCGAGCCACCTCATCTGACTCCTCTCGATGCGGAGGAGCAGCGGTTCTACTCCGAGCCCCTCCCGGATGACCGAGCTTCTCACCCCATCTCTAAGGGAGAGCCCAGACACCCTGCGGAGGAAACTCATTTCGGCCGCTTGTATTCGCGATCTCGTTCTTTCGGTCACTACCCACAGCTCGTGACCATAGGTGAGGGTAGGAACATAGATTTACCGGTAAATCGAGAGCTTCGCCTTCTGGCTCAGCTCCTTCTTCACCACGACAGGCCGGTGCAGAGCCCGCATCACTGCAGACGCCGCACCGATCCGTCTGTCAATCTCCTGCTCCATTCGTCCCTCACTCGTGAACAAGACCCCGAGATACTTGAACTCTTCCACTTGGGGAAGGATCTCATTCCCGACCCGGAGAGAGCATTCCACCAATTTCCGGCCGAAGACCATGGTCTCAGACTTGGAGGTGCTGATGGTCATCCCAGCCGCTTCACACTCGGCTGCGAACCGCTCCAGTGATAGCTGGAGGTCACGGCCTGACGACGCCAACAGAACCGCATCGTCCGCAAAGAGCAGAGACCCGATTCTGAGGTCGCCAAACCGGTATATATTTATATTATATATAAAATTATAATATAAGTCCTAAATAGATAAATGAAGTGCATATCTGTAGATTAAAGATGTGATATTCAGTTGTTGTATTAATGCGGGACGGTTAAAGGATGATTTTTCCTTTGGAATGCGTTCGATTCAAAGCTATTGTTGCTGCTCAGTCATGTGTTCGTGACATTCGAGCTTTATCTTTCAGCTCTGCCCTGTGAGATCCAGACTGTGGCTGATGACAGCATCGCATGCAAGACCGCCGAACATCAGACGAAAGATGGCAACGTGACGGCGTATCCAGGTGAGAACGGCTCGTCTTTTTGTCTGCCGCTGTGATGCAACCCGCCCATGTCCTGACCCTTGTAGCTGCTTTCCTCGGCTCATTGTTTCAGCAGCAACGCGAACACAGAAGGAACTCAAAGAATCTGCGTTTGCACGCATCAACAAAGAGTTTCTTTTGTCTTTCATTCCATCTCTTGTTGCAGTTGAGATGAGCTGTTATCTGACTGTTAGGAAGCACGTTCCTGTCAGCATTTTTCTGACTCATCAACTGAACTGGTTAAGACCTTCAGTGCAGACAGTTCAGTTGATTGAATGAAACAAATCAGCTGTGCTGCTGCAGGGTTGGAACAAAAACCTGCAGCCACACCGACCCTTTACCGGATCACTTTGACACCTGTGCTTTAAACAGACGCCGTTTGCTTGAGTTCATCCCAGTTTGTAATCTGTGAGGAAGAATTCTCATTTAACTCGATTTTTTTTTTTTTTACTGTTCTCATCTGAAATGGCACTTAAAAGTACACTGTTAAAGGAAGTATCAATGCACATGATTAAGTGTATGCGTTTTGAAAATCCACAGGTAACTAGGTAGAGCTGTTCCTGTGAAACAGCAGTGAGAGTGCTTATGAGCTGAATGGGGATAGCTGACCATGCTAAAAAAGCTGACAATAGTTCAATTTTAGCAGTAAAAACTGTTGCTAAGGTATTGGTTGAAGGAATTTTGTGATTTTTGTGTACTACCAAACTTAACATTGGAGTTAGTCAGAGAATTTGAGAGGTTGATCTCGGTTCAAGGCTCATAGCTGAAATTCTGTAAGTGTGAGCACTTTAGTAGTTACTTTGGCTGAAAGAGGACAAATGTTTCTACATTTTAAAGTATAATTTTTTTCTCTAAGTTAAACTGTATGAAAGTTAGAGGAATTTGTTTGAAAAATTTGAAACTTATCAGCACACACTCAACTGTGTGCTCATTCATAAAAAATCAAGAAGGAGCAAAATGTTCATGTTTTTTAAACTGTCATATTTCAAAATTGGCTGAAGATTTGAAAAAGCTGAAACAATTAGTAATAGCTGAATGTCCTGTGACCCGTTTAAAGTTTGAATGGTGTCTCTAGCTGAAAGCATGCAGAAATAGTTTGGTTGGAAAGAGGAAGATGATTTGGAGGAGCTGAAAGCAGTTTCCATTCATTTGAATGACGGGAAAATTTGAATAAAAGTTGAATATCTTAAAAAGCGTAAAAGTTAAAAACACCAAAAATGATAGCAGGCGTTAGTTTTACCATTAGGCCATTTTGTTCTGTTAAACTGGAAGTGCATAACCTATTTAAAGACTACACTGACAGACACAGAGTGAAACCGCGGCAGCCGCGGGACAAATCTGAGGCGCAGACTGTCTTCTAACACGTCCTGTGACAAAAGTTGACCAGCTAGAAAAATAATTTGAACACCGTTAGAAGCAGAAGGCTTAGAGGAACTTAGCAAAGTAGTTTTACATCTGTGGAGTCAACTATATTTAAATCGAAGCAGTTTGAACACACACAACATACGGAGAGATGACACACACACACAGAGGTCCTGCGCCGGGCGAAAGCTGAAACGCAAGACCCCATACTATGACATCCTGTGACAAAAGTTGACCAGCTAGAAAAATAATTTTAACACCGTTATGGTGCGTTCACACCAGACGCGGTCGGGCGACGCGATTACATACAAAGTCAATGCAAAGACGCGATTAGACGCGGATTCGAGCCGGTGGCGCGATGAGGAGCGGTCGGGCGGCGCGGTGAGGAGCGGTGACCGCCGCGCGAGTGAAAATATGCGATTCGCGCGAGTTCAAAAAATCCAACTTTGGCGAAATATTCGCGCCAGACAGCCTATCAGCGTTGAGATTCTGGACAACAGTGACGTGGAGACAGATGGACAGGCGCTGTCTGTGACATGCAGATGGGACTGCAGATGGAAATTAGCTTCTAAGCTACAATCTGGTGCAGGTCATCTATTTACTTTGTTATTAATGTACTTTGCACATGGTCCCTGACTAAATAAAATAAAAAAAATTAAATCACCGCCTTCTCCAGTAGTTCCGTCTGGATGACGGCCGCCTCCGAGCAGGCCACCAAACTGGGTCCCGGCGAGCCCGAAACACCGCTGGAAGCGGCCGCCACGGGAGGATCGGTGCTGTGATCTCTCGGCGGGACGCCGGCTGCAGGCGCTCCGCAGCTGGGCCGCGGCTCCGTTCAGCTGCGGGGCGCCTGTGGCATGGTGTCCTGCCGAGAGATCGCGGCTCCGGTCCTCCCGAGCGGGTCGTCGGGCTGGGTCCTGGTGGGCCTGGTGTGCCGCTGGAGGCGGCCGTCATCCAGAAGCAACTCCTGGCAGACTTGCCGTGCCCATGGCCAAAAAAGAGATTAAAAGGAGATGTATATCTGTTGTTGGGGTTGCACTGTGGAACAATGCCAATATAAAAGTAAGAAATTGTTGTCCTTTTTTGGTTTTCAAAAAAATGGTTTGTAAGGCGATTTTTGAGGGCTACAAGTGTTTATAATTTGTGAAGGATGTTGTACTTATTTATGATTTTGTTGTATTTTGTTTTATAATTTTTCTACTTTGACTCTGTTACGTTATCGTTATTATTATGTGTATTTGTATATCTATGTATATGTGTTTGTATACATATATACGTATATGTGTGTATATGTATGTGTGTATGTATGTATGTATATATATATATACTGTACGTTGATGGGCAGATTAATTTATTAATTTGTTAAATAGGACAGGCTTTAATATAAGCATTATGCTTCAGCCTGTGCCTTTTCAGTCACTTTATGATGTTTGAGGTTATTATGATTGTATTGTTATTATTGTGTGACTGAATAAAATAAAAATATAAAAAAATATAATATATATTATAGCATAGCTATGATACGACAAGTGAAGTAACACATTACAACTCGGCATCTCTTGTTTCGTGTGCGTAACTGTGTGTCATCCTGTTCAGGGATGGTACCATTTCTTGTTCTTTGACCCTAAACTCGAGATTTTACATATAGTGTTAATAATGTAAGAGGATAAAAAGCTTAAAACGTGCAGAAATTAAATAGTGGTATGCTAATTAAATGTCATGTCAAGAGAACGGCTGCATATGTTCTTACTAGTGCTAGGATTTAAAAAATGATTTTGCTGTTGTTAAGATGCAACATCAATGTAGAACTTTAAAGAAATCAAGAAGCTATCAGGAAGAGACATTTATATATATATATTTTAAATTTAATTTGTTTATTAGGACATTATCAGTAAACCCAAAATCAGTGTCACAGGAGAAAGAATTACAATATCCATTTCTTTTTCATACACACACAAAACAAGAACAAAAGAAAAGAAACCCCATCCACCCTCCCCACCCCCATTGGTCTGCACTTATAATTTTACCCAAGCAAACCTAAGCACTGTATAGTCTATATAATGTGCTCTAATCTATGGCTAGTACTTTACAAGTTTAGCTAAAAATTACGGGCAGGGTGTCCGCGGGGTCTTAAAAAGTCTAAAATAGTCTTAAATTACACATTTTCAATTTAAGGCCTAAAAAGGTCTAAAATATAGAGATATTTTGCACTGTAAGTCTAAAATTGAGTTTGAGTAATTTAAGACCTACGTTTCAATGCAAAATATCGACAAAGGATTAATGTTTTTTGTTTTTTTTTTCGTCCTTTTCCACGCTGTTTTTTTTCTGTTATGGTGGCAGTTATGGTCCGTGTAGTTCTACATGACGCGTTGCTGTTAGTGGAACGTACAATAATAAAACTACAGAAAATGTACTGCCATCACAGGATGCAGCAGCAAGCATTTTGATTCTGTGTGCAAGCAAGGCGGGAATCGTTATGAAGTAGGCTCCGAATGGCAGGAGATGGGGAAGTGTAAATTCAACGAGAATTGGCTCTCAAGGGAAGAGTTTGCAGACTGGCTAAAACGTGTCCCCGCTGACAGTAGTGAGGCATATTGCACGTTCTGCAAAAGAACGCTTAAAGTCGGGACCCTGGGCATCAAGGCACTGGAGTCTCACACGAAATCCAGCAAACACCAGGAGTCGGCAAACGCGGCACGAAATTCCCACGGAATTGCCCAGTTCTGTTCAGTAGCAGCTAGCCGCACGTCGTCAAGAAATGATACTGGTGGTGTTACTTCCAATATTGATGGATGGTTTGGACATGCATAGGAGCATGCATTGCTTATCTGAATGTCAGCAGGATTTGTTGCACATTAATGGGCCTGCCTTTCCTCACCTGGTTCTCCCCGCTCACCTTTCTTTGCCTGTTTGTACATGCTTAGCTTCAAACATGTGCTCTCACAGATTAAGCCTGACTATTTTAGCCAGTGGCGATGCTGCTGTACATGACCTCCACCCAAAAACTGTCTCTGAATAAGCATCTCTTGTTTAAGTTGGCATGACAAGTTTGTCAAATAAACAATTCTGTGTCTAATTGTTTATTTGACAACTGAGCAAGAAAATCTGTCATGAACTTACTTAAGACTCCGACACAGCGGCACCAATCAAACACTAAAATTATGCTGTTGTTATCCTCCTGCTCTGTTTTATTGTGAAGGAAATGTGACCTTGCAATATTAAAGTGTGTAAACTCTCACTTGTGCAGGAGCTTCTAATGGAAGTGCACTGTCTGCAGCAGGCTCTGATGTCACACTTCCTGATGGAGCCTCTGGTACTTCTTCTGTCTGAGTTTCTGAAACACTTGGTGCAGGTGCTGGAACTTCTGCATTCTGGATCAGTTCAGCAGCTGATTCCGCTTCTATAGCCAGGGCAGGTGTGACCTCTGCTGGTAGGGTAGTCTCAGCAGGGCCTGTAGGGGCCTCTGTTGCCACCTCAGTGGCAGGATGAGGGTCAGCCTGGGCAGATACTGTAACAGGAGATAACGGAGGTATCTCTGGAACAGATGCTGCAGCCATAGCAGTGTCTATTACAGGCTCTACAGCATCTTCGAGAACTGAGGGTTGAGCTGGTGCTGCAGGTTCAACAGACACTGAAACTACACCAGGTGCTGAGGACTCATTTGGTGCATTTTTTGAAACATCAATCTGTGTTTCTGAGGTGGTCTCTGGTGCAGAATTGTCAGGCAGGGCTTCTGCCTCTACAGCTGCAGACTCTTCAACTGTAGGTTCATGTTTTCATTTAAACACAACACAGTTCTTTAATTAGCAGGTTTTTTGTTTTTTTAATAATTCAATTGAATTTTTTTATTTTATTTTTTTTATAATTAAATTGAAAAATAAAAGTGCCCGAGCCCGGCCCGTGTCCGAGGTAATTATACGGTCGTCGGCCCGAAGCCAGGCCCTCGGGCTGTCGTGCCGTCGGGCCCCTCGGGCCTAGAGCTCCAGTGCAGGACTCTAGCTGATGGTGTGGATAGTGATTTCATCGAGGCAACAAGCCGCGTCACTTTCCCGGATCCTTGTCAGAAAAAAGCACAAGGTCGTCATTAATGGTTCGATACAAACAATTTATGTCACACAAAGCAACTGTGTTAGGACACAGATTCTCAACTGGGTCGTCTGGCTCGGTTAATTGTGTCTTGTTGAGGGGACATTGGGGGCACTGTGGCTCCAACCAGTCTGCAGCATAACACGCAGATCAGGCTAAATGTGAACGCTATCAGGCTGGATTCCCACGTACACGATGCGCCTGATGGTTGGAGCCGTGGCCACAATCATCAGACGCAATTACTCCAGCGATTTGATTAGACGGTGCATCTGCTATCGCATGCAAAAGTTTGACTGTTTGCGGCTTACACCACAAACATTGTTCAGTATTGTAAGGCGTCACCTCAATCAAAGTAACCGAGGATGAACGAGACCCTGGAAGCCTGAAACATGCACGTGTGAAAACAAAACTATCAAGTCACACAAAATTATTTCTGAAAAACCTTCCAGAGGGTCTTAAACAACTTTCCTCAGATGGGATCTGAGGCTTTACCTTGCGGTCTCCACTCCCTGATCGTCCAGTTCCTCTCCTGACAGATGGTGGATGAGTGAGGCTCCAAAGCAGTCTCCCAGGACATTAACCACAGTGTTGCTGCGGTCTCTGAGGAACACAAAACAAACAACGTGTGTAATACCATGAACTGGGACTTTGTCTCGCCCAACTCTTCAGCACCTGTTTTATGCACTGCTAAATTAAAACATCCACAACATGAGGGCTGCCTTGCTAAAATAGGACTCGTTCTTTTTTTTTTTTTTACATCAAATAGTCATGGAAATACGGTCTTCTGGGCCACTTAACTCTGACCTATGACTCGTTCAAGCATACAAAAGGCCCCGAAGGCATGAACCAGTGTTGTGTCCACACACAGACAATTTAGCAAAGAACCAATTTTGAATTGTAACTTTAGGCACTTTGTTACTAGCAGCCTGTCACTCCGTCCCATTTATTTAGTTGTATCTATCAAAAATACCAAAGATAACACAGTTGGACCGAGAAAAGTATTTTGGCACCAGAATTGTGAAATGGTGTCCATGGAAGGGTGGCTGTCAGGAAGCCGTTCTTAAAGAAGGGAAACCGGGAGAAAAGGCTGAGCTGTGCCAAATGACACAAGAAGTGGACTGAAAATCAGTGGCAGCAGGTCTGATGGAGGGATGAATCCTCCCCAGAGAGAAG
Source organism: Odontesthes bonariensis (assembly GCF_027942865.1). Classification (NCBI taxonomy): domain Eukaryota; kingdom Metazoa; phylum Chordata; class Actinopteri; order Atheriniformes; family Atherinopsidae; genus Odontesthes; species Odontesthes bonariensis. The sequence goes on from NC_134510.1 coordinate 25,359,650, forward strand.
AGCTTTGGGATGTCCTTCAAGAAGCCTGGAGAACTATTCCTGAAGACTCCTTAAAGAAGTGACAGAAAGCTTGTCTGAGAGGGTTCAGGCTCAGTTGGAGAATAAAGGAGCTCAGACCAGATATTCACTTTAAAGCTCATTAAAATTGTACAAACTCTGTTTCGGTCTGATATACTGTATTTACATTTTTTTTTTGCCATATCAGGCCATGAATAAAGGGTTAAACTTACAGGATCCACTCCACGACCACCAGAAGAGACGCATCCTTTGCTGGCAGACCGACCGCACTCAACACATCAGAGAATGGTCACAGCTCCAGTTCCCAGGATCCCTGCTGCTCCTATGCTGGAGATGGCTGCGGTCAAGCTGCAAATCACGCACACACACTCTGTCAACTGTCATTTCAGGACCTTATTATGAAACTGTATATTCCATTTCTACTTAATAGCCCCATCACATGACTACATCACAGAAACACTTTGATTTGCTAAAGAAGAGGAAGCGACTCACCAGAGTGTAATCATCTGGCTGACCGAAAGTTCAATGTTGCTTAGTTGTGCTATGAAAACAGCTGCGACCACTTCATAAAGGGCAGTTCCATTCATGTTGATGTTGGTCGCGATGGGCAGCATGAAACGGGTGATTCTCTTGTCGACCTTCAGTCTGTTCTCACAACACTGTAATGTTTGTGGCAGCGTGGCAGAGCTTTGACAGACAAGAAAAAGGTGAATGCCGTTTTTCTCTGACGATAAGCCGTGCTCATGAACACGTGCGAGCGACTCAGCGATGCCATCTTACCTCGACGAGATGAGCAATGCAGTCAGTAACGCAGGACAAACCCCCCCGATGACAGAATAGGGGTTTCGTCTCACACACAGGAAGTACATCAGTGGGAGAACGATAAGTGCATGACATGTTACTCTGAAAAGAACAATCAACAAACAATCAACACTGGCTTTGTAGACGGAGTTCCTCACTGGGTGGCTTAAAGAAAGACCACAAGACTTCAAGATGTCCCCTTTGAAGTGTTCTGCTTTATCCCTGAACAGAAGAAGCATGTTTTTAAAGAAGCCTCCGTAACGATGCATTTAAAGTAGCCCATGGCAGGGTGTTAGTACAGCAATGAAGAAAACAAGTTCAGGGTTTTAATGACTACATTAACTTTTTAAACTTTTTAAAAGAGGAATCATTTAGGCCCATGTGTCTACACGGCCTTGCTTTAAAGGCACCGGTCTCACAGAACACACTTTTTATTGCTCTAAAAGGCTTTTTAAGATTACGTAGTATTTCTGAAAGATGACCAAAGTGCACTAAGTTCAATTCAATTCATTTTTAGCGCCATATACAACAAATGTCATCTCAAGGCACTTAAATAATCAAGTCAAATTCAAGCCAATTGGAATTCAATTCATTGTAATCATAATTATTCATAAAATAATCCAATTCACTAAGTGAATTCTGTTTTCAGGCAAGCAGTGCTTTGTGAAAACACTAATATCATCTGGTTAGACATACTGTAGGTCTGTTTCATGTGTTGTTGCTCCCACAACAGCAGTGAAAAACCTGACATTATCAGTCAGGCTGTGTTCATTCATTTATTATTCATCTAGAAATTGAAAGTCAGAAAAAGAACGTTCTGATTTTTCTCATTTTTAGAGATGTAAAATCAAAGAATCAGTCAGTGACTAACGCCGACATATTTTTTCTGTCAGATTTGTGGCCTCTAATTCGTGAGAATCGCACATTAAGATCCTCTGAACAGGTTGAAACTACTGCTGATGTTGATGAATGCTGCTACAGGAGGACCAGCGGTGTCATTTTGGCAACAGTGCTAAAATAGTAAATGCGAATAGTAACAGTATTATCACAAACATTTCACAAAACGGTTGAAAACACTATTTTAACACTTGAGATCTTCAGATGTGGACAGAAAGTGTCATTTTACCACAGGATCCAGGTCACCACCACTTTTGCGGCCTCGTTGATGGCGATTTGGCTTTTTCACCTATCATTACAAACAGAACGCCTATTATGAATGACCAAACGATCAACCCCAGCACGTTGGTCCCTGGAATGTAAGTGTCCACCAGTCCATCTAGATCGCCCTGTAACAAGACCACAAACAATAAGCGACTGAAAGAAACACTATGTACCCAGATTATAAACTTTACACAGAAATAGTAACAAACTTATTTACCGATGTGAGATTTACTGATGTCAGATTAGTAAATTGGTCATCCTCCTCTCTTGGAAAATACACTCTCTCAGTCTTGTACTATGAGAGAAACAAGTGTTTACTTCACAAACATAGTATGGAAAGTCTGAAAATGACCATTAGACCTGAATCAAAAACATACCTGTTGGTAGCAAGCCACAAAAAGGCTTCTTGGAGCCATGTTCCTATGTGCAGTAAAGGAAAGTCATACTAAAACTCAGCTTGTTAATGTTGACACAAGTCACAAAACATGCCGGACGATGACCTCGTGGTCTAACAAACAAAGTATCTTATTACCACTTAACAAAAGCAAAGACGGTCCGGACTCAAAATGATCAGAAATGATTTTAATCTGCCCCAACACGAACATTTTCTTCTCACCTAGCAAGATCCATCAAGGTATCCGCAGTGAAAAAGGGACTCCTGTCCTTGTTCCTCAGCATTTTCACTATAAGCAGATCCCGGCTTGATTATCAGCGCCAATACCAGTCCTACAACACACAATGCGAGGCCAAATGTAAGAAGCAACAACTGAATTCATGCTGCAGCTGTTTTAATATTGTGTTGAGATGTACTGCTGGTCAGTGACAAGTTTTAAGATGAAACAAAGATAACTGTCTCACCTAAAACCACAGCCATAAGGTTAGATAAGAAGATGTACAGAATTGTACGTGCTGCAACTTCCCTGGAGGCTTTAACACTGAGACGGCTGACACCTGATAAAATAAAACCACAACATGAGCTAAAGTCTGCTAACGTTCACCTGAGTGTCAGGTCCTAAATGTGGTCTGCATTATCAGCATCAAGTATTTTGGAGCAGGGAGCTTACCTGATATCACACTTGTCACAATCAGAGGAAGGCCAACCATCTGAAGCATATGCATGAGTAGCTCTCCTGGAAAGGCGATGTAGATTTGCTCAATATCAGACAAATGCACATAGACCTTGAGAACTAGGCCGATGGCTATACCTGTGACAGAAAACAACAATAACTGGGTTAAAATCAAGAAAGGGGCATGTTATGTACTAAACAAATTCATTTCACAGGCAAAACCACCTATAAAACCCACTGCAACACTTGTCAAACACAGGCTACAGCAATAATTATACTCAGATAAATGGAGTCTCTTTTGGCTACGTGCCCACAACAACGCTCTGAAGCATAAACGCATATGTCCGTTTTTGTCCTCCACAATTTATCTGCGTTCTCACGAGCGTCTTGGGGGTGGATATCTGTCTATCCATGGGAACAGGGAAAACGTATAAAACTCATAAAACTCGCAGTTTGCCGATGTAGTATGCACGCCCCGGACATAGGTGGCATACTAGCAACAATACCTTTGGTATTGTTATATGAGTTATATTGTTATATATTTTTTTTTTTTAACAATATTTTTTATTGAAGTTTCAAGTGCATATCAAACTTTATGTTGAATGTAAACTTTTTCATTTTCATTTATATCCCCTCGAACAGCCACTCATTCACACAGACAAAGAAAATAAATAAAAAATAAAATAAAATCAGGGCAGAATCGTTTCATAACCTGTTATTCAGTCAGTGTTATCTGTTTCATTGGTCAGGAATGACATAAATGATTCCCAAATACAAGCAAACTCCTCCTGTTTACCTTTAACAATGTATGTCAATCTCTCCAGTCCAAGACAAGTCATCAACTCCTTCTTCCACATTGCCAGTGATGGTGGCTCTACATTTTTCCAATATAGTGCAATCGCTCTCCTTGCATGGAGAAGTCCAAAGTCAATCATTTTCGATTGCTTTGTTGTTCTGATGAAATCCTTGGGGTATATTCCAAGTATGCAGATTGTTGACGTCAAAGGAATGTTACACTTAACCATCCGTGATAAACGTTTAACTACATTTCCCCAAAATACCAAAATCTTAGAGCATTCCCATAGGCAGTGAATCAAAGTTCCCTTTTCAGTCAGACATTTAACACAAACATCAGGGATGTTAGGGGAGATATGGTGAAGTTTTGCAGTTATATAAACCCTCATTAACCACTTATACTGAATCAATTTTAATCTTGTGTTAATTGAATTATTTTGTGCTTTTAAACATGCTCTTCCCCAATCTTCTTCACTAATTTTTCTTGTGTATCTGTTCTCCACACATTTAATTTATCCGATGCTGATTCTGTTGAGTAATCCGCTAAAAGGTTATAGAATCTAGATATGTGTTTTTCACCGTTTCCTCAATAATCGATAGCGGGGGTGTGGCCATGAATGTCTCGTATTTTGATGCTATAAAACTTCTTAATTGCAAATATTTGAAAAAGTGTTTTTGAGGAACTCCGTATTTATGACAAAGTTGATCAAATCTGAGAAGGGTACCTTCAAAATAAAGGTCCGAAACGGTCCCAACTCCTTTCTCTGCCCATAATTTGAAACCCCCATCCAATCTACCAGGTTTGAATTGTCTGTTGCCCCAGATAGGAGTAAATTGTGATAAAGTTAATGTTTCATCAACAAAGTTATGTGCTGCATACCACACTGATATTGTATTTTTAACAAAAGGGTTTCTTGTCTGTTTTTCCAGTGTCTTGATGTCTGAGGAATATAAATACTGCTTTATGGGCAGATCTGACACTGATTTTTGTTCAATATTTACCCAAGCAGGTGGTGTGGATGAAGAAAAATAGTACATTGCAGAACTTAATTGGGTAGCCCAATAATACCACTTCAGGTTAGGGACCCGAAGTCCTCCCCTTTCATAGGGTAAAATAATAACTTGAGCCGGATTCTACCCTTTCTATTGTTCCAAATGAACTGGCTAAATATACTATTAGTTTTTTTTATAGAAGTCACTTGGTAATGGAAGCGGGAGTGCTTGGAAAAGATATATAAATTTGGGTATAATAGACATTTTAATAAGATTTATACGACCAATCATTGATATCGGCAATTTAGACCACCGGTCCAACTTTTCTGTCACTTCGTCTACCAGAGGGTTATAGTTTATGGGGACAATGTCGCCAAGTTTCGGGGCAATCTTAATACCCAGATATTTAAATCCATCTTAAGTGGCCGTAAATGGTGTATTTATTTTGGGATTGCGTCTTTCTTCTTCATTTAGGAATAACAATACTGACTTAGAATTGTTTATTCTGTATCCAGAAAACTCGCCAAAGTTTTCGAGTAAAGTAATCAAATTTGGAATACTGTTCCTCAGGTTTGTTAAGAAAAAAATGATGTCATCAGCATATAATGCTATATGATGCTCTACGTCCCAAATCCTGATGCCGGATATATTCCTACGTGTCCTTACTGCTATCGCGAGAGGTTCTATTGCTAAAGTGAAAAGCAAAGGAGACAATGGGCAGCCTTGCCTGGTTGAGCGTTGTAAACTGAAAGGTTTAGAAATTGTGTTATTAGAGGGCGCTAGCGAGCAGGCGATGGAGTAGGCAGCACAAGTGACATGCTCTGCTGAATTTCGTTTTAAATTTCTTTTCTAGGCACAGTATTCAATAGGAACCTGTGACACATCGCCTCAGTCACTATTTTTTTATCATTATACATTATTTTTTGTGTGATACATGGCCTACAATTTGCGGAAATTCGAGTTCACCGGAGGAGCCTCTGCAACTGGGCCAAAAACCTCGAGTGAGCCGCCACCCAAGTGTAGTACACCTCAGCCTGCTGACCAAATGGACTTGGCGGACCTGAAGACCGAAATCCTCGCGGCGTTGAAATCAGAAATAGCCATGCTGCTCAGGTCGGAGCTTAAAGCCGCTCTATCTGAAGATTTTGAAAACATCAAATCCGAGCTACAGGCAGTAAAGTCGGAGCTGGCTAACAACACCGCCGCGATCCGCTCCGAAGTGGAGGTGATGAAAACAACGGTGTTGCACATGGAGCAGGGGCTGTCATCCTGTTCAGACGACGTTACCTCGTTGCTAAAGAAAGTGGGGAAACTTGAGACGGAGGTCGGCAGTTTGCGGGAGAAGTGTCTTGACATGGAAGGAAGAATGAGACGCTCCAACATCCGAATATTAAACGTCCCAGAAACCCCAGGCTCAAGCTCACCAACGGCTGTCTCCAAACTGCTAAGAGAAGCGCTGAAACTGGATAAAGACATCCTGATCGACCGGTCTCACAGAGGTCTGCAGCCGAGAAGCCAAGACGGAAAACTCCGGGGTCATCGTGGCGAAAGTTCATTACTACCAGGATTGCGCGGACATCCTCCGCCGCGCCAGGGAGTCCGGACCGCTCCGATTCAACGGGACAGATGTTTTAATTTTCCCGGACTATCCCCCGAGCATCGTACAGGCCAGATCTGCCTTCAACGAGGTGCGACGACTGCTTCGTGGTCGAGACGGTGTTAAATACGGTCTCCTTTACCCAGCGCGACTCCGGATCACATATAACGGAACTGAGAAACGGTTTCAAAGCCCGGGAGAAGCCATGGCTTACGTGAAAGCCGAAATCTTACCGGACTGACTGATTTAAAACGGGTGATTTGTCTAAATGCTGCGCATGTACAAGGTTGGTACTTTACACTCTATCACCCATACATCACCCTGACTGAAGGGAGTGAAGTTAGTTAAAGTTAAAACTCCTGTTTCTCATGCTATTTTATTTACAGCAGATATAACAATCTGATTTGTCAGATTACTGTAATGTGCTTCTGTTACGTTATTATTCTCTCTAATTTAGACACCAGAAGAAATTATGTTTATCTTAGGCCATATGTGCAGTCTGCGTGGGTGGTTCGGAGCCCGGGCACCCACGGGGATTAATGAGCACCCACGGAAAAATCCGAGCACTTAAGTGACACAATCAACCATTATATAGTATAGCTCGTCAGGTGTCTGGAAGCTGCGCGCCGGCGCAATTGCGTTTTCCAACCGGCGGGGAATTTTTCTTGGTCGGGGCAAAACCGGGCTTTCCAAAGCCATGTCATCTGCTGCTGTAGTGTTTTCCCAAAATTCACCGAATCCTTCCCGAATAGCCTTCAGATCGCCTCTCAGTGTGTCAATCATTTCTCTCGCGCTCTGTGTGTGTAGCTGGCGCTTTTGGAGAGCGGCGTTGACCGCCTCCACGCGAGAGAAGAAAGTGAGCATGAGCTGCAAAGAAAAAAAAGTTCCAAACTTCTGCAAGTGCACGAGCAGGCCACTGGCTTTCCCCCCTGCATCACCTTTTTCTTTTGCACTGAAGTCCTCTAGAAAGTCCATCAAAGCACTGTAGTTTGCAGCAATGGATTGTAAAGAGGCCGCCTTCACAGTCCAGCGAGTGGGGTGGTCTCAGCGATGGTGCGTCCTTGAACCAAGCGAGTCGTTTTGGTGAATTTCTGATCAGTGTGATCAACTCGCGGATGAGGGACATGAAGTTTCTACATGCAGGGATGCTTTGGGCGACGTAATGTACCATTAAATTCAGCAAATGTGCGGTGCAATGCACATACTGCGTCCGGGGCTCCTGCTCCAGCACGCGTGCATTTTAAGAAGACGTACTATGTATGACCAATAAAGAAGTATAAGAATCTGAGTGGATGCGGTCTCCGAGTCGTGAGTATAAGTTTCAGTACTAGTTTCAGTTTGTATAAATATATTTTCAGTTCAATTCAGTGCATGTTGTGATTATGTCATCGGTTTTTAAAGGAACAGTTCACTATTTAAGACCTTGAGTCCCAGTTCCAGTTTGTTTATCAAGAATAAGAAATGAGGAGACCATTTTCACAACAATAGCTCATTTCTATCCATTTTGGCTGTTTTCGCTGGTCCATCCTGCTGCTACAGACAGGGTTCCATTGGGCACTCTGTTCAATGTCCTTAAAACAATACTAATGTTAATTTTAAAGAAAAGGTCAACTCACCGGGTGGTTCGTGGATGTTCCTGTGTGTCCCAAAAAAAAATTGCGTTGCGAAATAAAAGTTATTTCTTGCTTTATTTAGCATTTTGTAATCCAATTGTATTCCGTTTGGAAGACTTTTCACTTTCACTTTCACTGTCAGATCACTGCGCCAGGGTGAAACTCCCATCTGGTGGCCGGGAGTGGGCTAGAGCCTCAGACTCAAATATAGAGCGGATGTTTACGTGCGTCGTGATTTAGCATGAAAAATAGTTCCTGAACAGCAAAGAACACGGATTACACGGATGGAAAACCATAAAATGCACCGACATTTTTTTTTTTAATACCACTAACCACCCGGTGAGTTGACCTTTTCTTTAAAATTAACATTAGTATTGTTTTAAGGACATTGAACAGAGTGCCCAATGGAACCCTGTCTGTAGCAGCAGGATGGACCAGCGAAAACTGCCAAAATGGATAGAAATGAGCTATTGTTGTGAAAATGGTCTCCTCATTTCTTATTCTTGATAAACAAGCTGGAACTGGGACTCAAGGTCTTAAATAGTGAACTGTTCCTTTAAGTCGCTTTGTAGAAAAGCGTTTGCCAACTGTAACATAGGCCTAATTCCATTCAATCAATCAATTTCAATTCAAATATAGGCTATTTTATTGTAAAATATTGATGTGACATCCGCAGGGAAAATAAATAGGATACATTTATTACATATACAAATAAAGTGACCAACTCATGAAACGGTTATATTATTGGAAAACAAGGTTTTATGCAAACGGGTCTTTCTGTGGGTCGCGACCCCCAGTTGGGAACCACGAGCACCCACCGGCATAAACATAAGTCGGCGCCCCTGTCTAACGGTGCGTTCACACCAGACGCGGTCGGGCGACGCGATTACATACAAAGTCAATGCAAAGACGCGATTAGACGCGGATTCGAGCCGGCGGCGCGATGAGGCACGGTGGGGCGGCGCGGTGAGGCGCGGTGGGGCGGCGCGGTGAGGCGTGGTGAGGAGCGGTGAGGCGGTGCGGTGATGCGGTGGCCGCCGCGCGAGTGAAAATATGCGATTCGCGCGAGTTCAAAAAAATCCAACTTTGGCGAAATATTCGCGCCAGACAGCCTATCAGCGTTGAGATTCTGGACGACAGTGACGTGGAGACAGATGGACAGGCGCTGTCTGTGACATGCAGATGGGACTGCACATGGAAATTAGCTTCTAAGCTACAATCTGGTGCAGGTCACAGCGAATTGCACCTGTATGGCGGGGTAAGTAGCCTATTATGCTAGCTGTTGTGGGTTTAAGATAATATAGTGCAGCAGAGCTCTATGATATACGTAGCTATGCAAAGATTAATTATGCTTCTGTGTGATGGTCCACGGGGCAACTTTTTGGCAATGTTGTGTGTATCATCACCTTTGTCCTTTCAAGTTTAACTGAGCCTATTACTCCTTCGTAAAAATCGTATTCCTAGCATCTAACTTTCTCACAACCAGGGTTTGAAACTAACATTTTCATGAACTACACAGAGTGGCAACAGGGTTCAAAATGTCTGCAGCCAATATAATTCAGTTAGGCTACATTCAAAACCTTAGCTTAGGTCGGATGCTCACACGTCTAGTAAGTCAGATGTTTATATACTTAATAGCTAGTGCCGAAATATGGCGAGAGCAAATGTTACTTTCAAGCCTCGGTCATAACATTATGGATCAGCCAGTAAGTTTATTATGTTTTTGTTCAATTTCAGGCTTGGGTCATGCTGCAGCCATACAGCTGCAATATTATTCAAAGTTGAGCTCTATGTTAGGATGGGAAGGACAGAGAAAGCTGCGGTAACTTCAGGAGAGTGCATGTGGAAAGACATCAGCAGGAAAGAAGTCAAACCAGCTCCATCAGCTTCCACAAACCAAAGAGGCTAGGCAGGCAGCTTCCAGCAGCTTCAACATCTACTAGGAAGAATAGTATCACACACACAGAGGCATGTAATAGTTGACAGAGCCTAGAAAAGTTTTCTATTGCCATAGTGCATTCAAGTAATAATCAGCCACACATACTTGCATGATATAATGCAGTACAAAACACAGTTAAATGTCCCATCTGTGCTCTGGGGTAAAAACATGGAGGAAACGGCAAAACAACACTACACTGCATTTATGTCCCAAAGCCATCCAGATTTCAACGTCAACTCATGTGGCTTAGTAGTGCATCCTTCTGAGCCACACCTTGGATCATCGCCAGATGGGATAGTGAGATGTACCTGCTGTGGCAAAGGGGTGGTAGAAATAAAGTGTCCCTACAAATACCGCAATAGCCTTGAAGGATGTGCAAAGGACAAGCAGTTTTGTCTGGACAAGTCATTCTCATTGAAACATTCACACACATACTGGTATCAAACTCAGCTAAACATATTTGTGTGTGATGTTAACATAATTAGTGATAAAAGTAGCACTATAAACTTTAATAACTACAGAAAATAAAATGGTTGTATTTATTTATTTTGGGACAAAGACATAATTTTTTTAAATTTTCTTGGAGTCCCTGTTAATGTATTAAGTTTTGGCTAAGTACTCCTGTCCTTGTAGCAACAGCTACAAACAATTGTCATTGTGATAACAATTGTGGCAAACTAAAAAATAAGAAAATTTAGGGTGAACAATATTAGATTTCTCACCACTGCTAAGGAGAAGTCTCACAGCAATGTCCAACCTGAGGCTGTTGACCGCCTCTGTGGAAACAGGGAAGTCCACAGCCTCTTTTGCAAGGAGTCTTTCTGCAAACTGACATGTAAAGCTTCATTTAATGGTTATAAATTTAAGAAAGTAAAAAAGTTCATATGTTTCAAAATATATGTCATAATAATAAAATCGCTACATTTTGTGAAAATATGTATGCACCTTCAATGCAAATACTCCACAGGATGTACTGTCATGTTGTTTGGGATGTTTGACAGTATCACATGTCCACCTTGACACATTGCACCCCTTCTTGCTCATAAAGGCCCTGTAAATATATGTATATTTATAAGAAGAACATCACTTGAATTTAATGTTTAATATTTACCCATACCTTGTGATTTGCAAACATTGCTGAATGTCTTGCTTTGATTCCCCCAGTGGATCCAAGAGCAAAGACCTTTTGTCTTGTGGGTAGATCACCTAAAAAATGTGCAATCAACAGTTTTCATGTGGTTTTTGCCATGACATAGCTATGATATAAGACATTTTTAAAATATAAAAGAAATTTCTTACCACTAATGTCCAGTGGTGGTGACTGTTATTGATTCCCAGAATGATATCATTAAGCATTGGGTTCATCTGTGTTTAAAAAAATAAATAAAATCTGTAAATATTTTGATGTTAAGAACCAAAAATGTATGTTTAGTAATACTAACAATGAACTAAGATTAGAATTTGGTCTAAGTGATGCAGAAACATCTGCTAATATATATATTGAACAATAATAGCATAACCACAATCATTATAATGCTATAATATCATAACCATCAACAAACTATCTTATCATTGATAGTAGAAAAGTTACCTTTAATCTAGGACTTTTTCCCTGCCACATTGCTGTCATTGCAAATGAATCAATAAAAGCCGCCTGTCCTGTATTCTGGATGTTGTAATCTTTCACGATGACAGCCAGAAATGCATTAATAGACTGCAAATGTATTAAAAAAAAAAAAAAAAAAAAATCAAAGATTAGCAAAATGTAACAGCTTTGAAATTTGAAAACAATGTAGTCATTGTACCTCACTCTCCAGCTCCATATCGGGACCGATTTTATTTATGTCAGAGTAAAATAACTTGTAAGCATTCACTCTTGACAGAAGGACATGGACGTCTTTTCCCATAAAAGTATCTTGGACATCTGATGATGAGGATAAGGTAGTGGAAGACAAAACGAAAATTAATGATGAGTTTCATTATTATAACACCCATTTCCTGTAATTTTAAAAAGTAATATATATGTTATCCACCATTAGGCAAATAAGATGATTGGAGTATGATAAAGTAGTACGTTCACTGATGAAGACAGCTATTCTTCATCAGTGAAGAATCAGTGATAGCTGTCTTTTAATAATAAAGTCTTTTAAATAATAAAGTTTGCAGTATTAATTGTATTGTTTGACTGTCATTTTTCTTTAGATTAAAACAGGGTCTTTATGAGATGCTAAAGAAAAGTTACATATTTAAGCTATGTAGATTGATATACATTCATAAAAATAAAAATATAAAACTTACTTTTCTCCGCTGCAGTTTTTCTTTGTTGAATATCAGACTGAAGAGTAGTTGTAGGTGGAGCAGAGTGAGGTGATGCTGGAGCAGAGTGAGGTGATGCTGGAGCTGGAGCAGAGTGAGGTGATGCTGGAGCTGGAGCAGAGTGAGGTGATGCAGGAGCTGGAGCAGAGTGAGGTGATGCAGGAGCTGGAGCAGAGTGAGGTGATGCAGGAGCTGGAGCAGAGTGAGGTGATGCTGGAGCAGAGTGAGGTGATGCTGGAGCTGGAGCAGAGTGAGGTGATGCAGGAGCTGGAGCAGAGTGAGGTGATGCTGGAGCTGGAGCAGAGTGAGGTGATGCAGGAGCTGGAGCAGAGTGAGGTGATGCAGGAGCTGGAGCAGAGTGAGGTGATGCTGGAGCTGGAGCAGAGTGAGGTGATGCTGGAGCTGGAGCAGAGTGAGGTGATGCTGGAGCTGGAGCAGAGTGAGGTGATGCTGGAGCAGAGTGAGGTGATGCTGGAGCAGAGTGAGGTGATGCTGGAGCTGGAGCAGAGTGAGGTGATGCTGGAGCAGAGTGAGGTGATGCTGGAGCTGGAGCAGAGTGAGGTGATGCTGGAGCAGAGTGAGGTGATGCTGGAGCAGAGTGAGGTGATGCTGGAGCTGGAGCAGAGTGAGGTGATGCTGGAGCAGAGTGAGGTGATGCTGGAGCAGAGTGAGGTGATGCTGGAGCAGAGTGAGGTGATGCTGGAGCTGGAGCAGAGTGAGGTGATGCTGGAGCTGGAGCAGAGTGAGGTGATGCTGGAGCTGGAGCAGAGTGAGGTGATGCTGGAGCTGGAGCAGAGTGAGGTGATGCTGGAGCTGGAGCAGAGTGAGGTGATGCTGGAGCAGAGTGAGGTGATGCAGGAGCTGGAGCAAAGTGAAGTGATGCTGGAGCAGAGTGAGGTGATGCAGGAGCTGGAGCAAAGTGAAGTGATGCTGGAGCAGAGTGAGGTGATGCTGGAGCAGAGTGAGGTGATGCTGGAGCAGAGTGAGGTGATGCTGGAGCAGAGTGAGGTGATGCTGGAGCAGAGTGAGGTGATGCTGGAGCAGAGTGAGGTGATGCTGGAGCTGGAGCAGAGTGAGGTGATGCTGGAGCAGAGTGAGGTGATGCTGGAGCAGAGTGAGGTGATGCTGGAGCAGAGTGAGGTGATGCAGGAGCTGGAGCAGAGTGAGGTGATGCTGGAGCTGGAGCAGAGTGAGGTGATGCTGGAGCAGAGTGAGGTGATGCAGGAGCTGGAGCAGAGTGAGGTGATGCTGGAGCTGGAGCAGAGTGAGGTGATGCTGGAGCAGAGTGAGGTGATGCTGGAGCAGAGTGAGGTGATGCTGGAGCAGAGTGAGGTGATGCAGGAGCTGGAGCAGAGTGAGGTGATGCTGGAGCTGGAGCAGAGTGAGGTGATGCTGGAGCAGCCACAGGTTGAGCAGAAAATGTTTGGTTTTCTTGTTTTTTTAGACGATGTGGCACTCGGGGACTTTCGCTTATACAGAGTTTAAGATGATCTGTGCTTATTTTGCGAAACATTACTCCATTATCATCTTTAAGATCTGCACTTTTCCCTTGGATAGCGATGATCGTGAAAGGCCCAAGAAAACCTGCATCTAGCTTTCCACCTTTTCGCTGCTGACTCCGGATGTTTTGTCTCCACACTTTGTCACCGACTTTAAGCACAATGTTAGTTTGCTTTGTTCTGCCCTTCATTTTATCCTGTTTTTTTTTAACATTGTCTCTAACAATGTTCCTAAGGCTTTCTTGAATTTTGATGTCCTCTGACAACTCTTCCACTGCAACAATGTCCTCCACGGCATTGTCAATCTTTCAAGACAAAATTAATATTTCAAGTGTCAGTACAAATTTGTCAATTAGAGAGTATACCATATATCATATACCATAATCATATTAATGCCATACCATAGACAGATATCAAAACATATTTTGTGAATGAGAACTGACAATGTCTCTTTAAAGGGTTCATCTAATTTTCAAACTTAAGAAATATTCTGAAACCCCTCTCAAAATAAAGTCAATGTCACATTTGTGAAGGATACACTGAAAGTAGATTCTTTACATGACCTTTATGATCACAGTTAAAGCAAATACCAAATATTCCTCACAAGGCAAGAGAACAAAACAAAACAAAAAAAATTTAGATAAACACTAACGGTACCTATGTAAAGAAGTGGTAATGGAAACTTTGAATTCTTGACATAAATACAATAACATGAAATGTAAAGATTGACCATAACCATACCAAGTAGTCTTCAGGAACTTCGGAAGGATACCGTGCCTCTCTTCCAAACATCAAATAATAGGGAGAATAGTGCTTAGTTATTTGCTTCTTAGTGCGAAGCCCAAACATGACAGCATCCAGGTACTCATCCCAGGTATTTGGATGGCCATCCACAACTTTACTCAGAGCTCTGAAATACAAGAAAGGTATAATATGTCACAGATGGACATAATTTCAATTCACAAATTCTCTGCCTTCGTCAGTCAAAATCATTTTTGGGGCTTCAAACTGATGCACAAACTTTAGTATGCACTCAGTAACTTCTGAGGCGGAGTTTGTCTTCAGTGGGTAAGCCTGTGGCCACTTTGTAAAGCAATCAATCATGACACAGATGTACTGGTGTCCAGATTTTGTTTCAGCCAGTTTTCCAATGAGGTCCATTCCAACCAGTTCAAAAGGATGGGAAACCTTAAACAAAAGAATTAATACATTGATTAATTAATAAATAAAAAATAAAATAGGAACACGTACTGTTATCAAAATTGATAGCTTTTCGACACAGTGAATTTTTTGAATATGTAAAAATCCATTCATCCATTTTCTACATCAACTCGTTCTAGATCCATACCCCTAATGAGAACACACAGAGAAAACTGGACAACCAACAACTGATACTCGTTGAGAGGGGCAATTTAGGGCGTATTCACACCTACCTCGTTAGTTCCGGACCAAACGACCAAACGGACCAGATTTTCGTTAGTTCGGACCTTTTGGGATGGTCTGAATACAAACCACCGAACTCTGGTCCGGACCAAACAAGCGGACCGAGACCGAGCTGAAAGGTCGGACTCGGTCCGGATCAGACGAACCCTGGTGCGGATCTTTTGGAGGTGTGAAAGCAGACCGGACCTAATCCCAGACTTTTTGCTTTTTTGTACCTCGGGAGCATCCGTCGTTTGTCTGCTGCTAGGTAACAGAACAGAGCGGCGTTCTTCTAATTACTAGACCGGCTGTGGTAAAGCTAACGAAAGACCGAAAATAATATTTCTAGACCGAAAATGAGTAGGGGACAAACGTGGGCCGAAGAGGAGACCCGTGCTCTTGTGGACGTTTGGGCAGATGCCCACATATCATATACGTTGGAGCGCACTCATAAACATATAGTTTTGATTATATTAAAAGCAATAACGGCACGGAAAGCGTCCATGACTACATTCACTTTTGAACTTAGCACTTTGTGTTGCGCGTGTCGATTCTGACCAATAGCCGAACGACTTCAGGGCGCGTGGCTTTGATGACATATTTTGGTCCGTTTACTGAAATGTACAGTCTGAAAGCGAACCGCACCAAAATGAAAAAAAAAAAGGTTCGGACCAAAGCAAGTGAACTATCGGACTTTCCTGGTCTGAATACGCCCTTAGAGTCAAGACTTAACCAAACCTATCATGAGTAGACCCATAGGTAGGACATGCAAACCCCACACAGAAAATACCTTAATACCAAACATCCTTGTATGTTGAGGCTACTGTGCTTACCAACACACTACCATGTAGTCTCACTAAAAGTGCTTCTTTTTACTTTCAATTAGTTTACCTTTATGGGAGTGTACTCTGATGGTTGTTTCAGGACTTGGGCACTGGCCTGACAGGATGAGCAATCAGAGACCTGAAGAGTTATTTGAAGACAAAAATCAAATAGATTTTAACACGTGTAAAGTAGATATTATTGGACAACTATATTTTCATATTGGCAATACAAATAAGGCTTACTCATTTATTTTCCTAAAATTTTAAACTTTTAGTAGGTAGCAGTCAAGAAAATTGTTTATTTTGTTCATGGCTTATTTAACATACCCATTTCTTGATGTCAACAGACATTCCAGGCCAATAAAACCTCCTTGAGATGGTATCTATTGTTTTGATCTGGCCACAATGTGCCCCAGTCGGGCTGGCATGGAAGTCCACAAATATTTTTTCTGCTGCCTCAGCACCTTTCACAACTTTGACCTTTACTGATGTAACACTGCCTCTGTGTCTTACATAGAAGAGGTCATTTCCTTGGAAAAGGTAAAGGACAACATTTAAAATTTGATTGAAACATACAAATCTATGTTTAAAATTCATTTACATTTTCCAAAAATATACAAATGTGTACTGTATGACGACTTGAGTAGTACACCAGTTGAAATAATAAGCATGCAAAAAAAATAAACATACTGAAAGACATAATTGCATATTCATTTCAAAACTTTACTTTTGGAGAACCAAATAGTGCTTATTTGAAGGAGTAAAGCCTTTTAACTGGTTTTAGGTAAGAATTTTGCTTCAAAATTGTGCACTCTTCTGGATGTTGTTTCTGATATAGATTAATGTAGCTGTACAGAAATTTTCTTCAACACAATCAAACACAATTTAAAAGAAAAAATTAAATATAACTCTATTTCCCATGAAGAACTAGAAATGCACTCACAGAGTGCAGACCTCCGTCAACCGCCAACCTACCTGTGGATAGCGAGCCATGTATGGGCATACGTTCCTGATGTGGGCTACTTGTTCTTTGGCGCTGTCAGCAGAAGAGGCATTCCCTTCTCCCTATTCATTATTGAACAGCAGTGTTCGCCGTTATTAATTATAATTAATATTATTATATTGTTTTGTCGGGAAGCAGTGTTCGCCGTTATTATTACGCTATATGCAGTTATGCACACTGGCTTGCCGTTGCAATCTTTTGTTGTGCTAATTACAGCAAATCCGCGCAATATGCATTCTGTCTGGCTTTGGCTCTGTTTGGCTTTGGCACCTTGAGGTCGCGCCACCTTGTGGAGGTCGCGCCACCTTGTGGCAGGTCGCAAGATTGCAGCACGAACAGACGAACATCCAGACAAAGCAACAGACAAACTCGGGCGATCACATAACCTCCTTGGCGGAGGTAAAAATGGAGGTAGAGAACATTGTGCGTCACTTCAGCATTATAACTATAATGATGAATTTCCTTTCATCGTAGTAGGCATGTCATTGAAAAAACCCGCTACTCCACCTACTGTCCTGGTGGTGAATCGCCACGCAGCACACGCAACCGCCAAAAAAATGAAGCATTAAGGCTGATTCATACTCGGCGCAACCTCGCTCTTACTAGCTGGTCGCAAATGGCGCAAACGGTCACGCGACCCAAAATTCCGCCACGCCCCCCCGTCGCAAGCTAGAAAATCCTCGCGCGGCGCATGGGCGCGCACACAACTTTTTTTCTGACTTCGCGCGCGCTCAACCGGAAACAGCTGACCAAGAAAAAGAAAACATGAACACTGCAGAGACCGCGGTGACCGAGAGGGTGCGCCTCTACAAACATCTGTACGACACGTCTATGAAGTTACACTGGGACAACGTTTGACAAAGTTCGTCTTGTTGCAAAGGACGAACATTCCACCTTCTCTTCTGTTTTTGCCGCAGCCGCTTAGCTCTGAGATACATATACAGTTCTACACCCAGAGTAAATTCATTCCGCATCAGATGTGCCAGCCTCTGCTGACGTGACACCACAGGTGGCATTGTGTATGCTTTCTTCGTATGCTTTTCAGCTTGTTTCCTCAACAGTGACGTTCGCTGGTCTGGAGAGAACTGCAAATGTGACGCATTCTCGGCGCAAACTGCGCTAATGAGCTGAAGGAACTGTTAAGGGGCTGGCGCTTTCGATGACGTCATTAATGGTTCTCGAGCCAGAACAGTTGCGCATTTGCGCCGAGTATGAATCAGCCTTTAGGGTAGCCGTCCACTATTCCGGCACGTCAACTTAACTCGCCGGATTGGATGCCTAGTCTCGCCGTGTTGCTACTGCAGTGGGCGTGTACAGAGGGGCTTGTATACGAAGTTGTAGATGGAACATACGGGCTCCGGGGGAAAGTAAATAACTTGTGATTTTAACCAACCGAAGTTTCTCCCTCTAAAAATTTGAGTTTTGGAGGGAAATGAATGTGTATAAATCGTCAGCAATGGAACATTATTTCGTATTTCACCATGGCTGTGGATCTGCGAGCGAGGAGAGCTGGTGTGCTGCTGCTGCGACACAGGAGATCACATGATCTACTTTCATTGGATAACGCACTCTGTCTGCCGTGGCAAATTTGCATAAAGTCCGGCCGAGCCCAACTTTTTGACGTGCCGCAGGTCCGCCGCTCGCCGTGCCGGAATCCCAGCATGCTTTGCGAGCATCTCCTGCCTTAGCAAAATCCGACAACTTCCCACTGACTAAATTGGCGAAAGGAACTTACTGGAACAAAACAGAATGACTACAACCTGCAGCAGATGAAATTCATTGCCTCCTGATCAATATAGTGAAGTCATGTGATCAACTGAAAGTAAAACGTAACTCGGAGACGAAAGCAGCACAAACGCCAGTTTTAACGGCACAAACCAGCACAAATGGAGCACTAAAAAAGTAGACCACTCTGGTTTGTTTTGGAGCAAGATAGGGGGATGATGACGTCATCGGCCGAAATTATAATTCATAATATCTCAGAGACGAAAGCAGCACAAACGCCAGTTTTAACGGCACAAACCTGCACAAACGGAGCACTAAAAAAGTAGACCACTCTGGTTTGTTTTGGAGCAAGATGGGGGGATGGTGACCTTTGGATGACCTAAAAAATAATCTTTAATATCTCAGAAACCAAAGCAGCACAAATGAAAATTTTAACGGCACAAACCAGCACAAACGGAGCACTAACCGATCAATCTATTTGCTTGAATTTTTCACGTGGGTGGGGTGTCAGCTTCACTCAGCTGCCGGATTTAGTGGACGCCTACCCTAAAGGCTGATTCTTACTCGGCGCGACCTCGCTCATACTAGCTGGTCGCAAATGGCGCAAACGGTCACGTGTCCCAAAATTCCGCCACGCCCCCCGTCGCAAGCTAGAAAATCCTCGCGGCGCAAGGGCGCGCACACAACTTTTTTTCTGACTTCACGCGCGCTCAACTGGAAACAGCTGACCAAGAAAAAGAAAAAATTAACACTGCAGAGACCGCGGTGACCGAGACGGTGCGCCTCTACAAACATCTGTACGACACGTCTATGAAGTTACACTGGGACAACGTTTGACAAAGTTCGTCTTGTTGCAAAGGACAAACATTCCACCTTCTCTTCTGTTTTTGCCGCAGCCGCTTAGCTCTGAGATACACAGTTCTACACCCAGAGTAAATTCATTCCTCATCAGATGTGCCAGCCTCTGCTGACGTGACACCACAGGTGGCATTGTGTATGCTTTCTTCGTATGCTTTTCAGCTTGTTTCCTCAACAGTGACGCTCGCTGGTCTGGAGAGAACTGCAAATGTGACGCATTCTCGGCGCAAACTGCGCTTATGAGCTGAAGGAACTGTGAAGGGGCTGGCGCTTTCGATGACGTCATTAATGGTTCTCGAGCCAGAACAGTTGCGCGTTTGCGCCGAGTATGAATCAGCCTTAAACGTCTCGAGCCATTAACAGAAGCGCACGACACAAGTGCAAGGGCAGTTAAAAGAAGTATAACTCAGCCTTAACGTTCGTGTGAGCAAGCATATTAATCGAAATTTAATACAGTAATACTATAATGACTACATTTTACCTAACTGTGTTTACACAATTTATGCATTTCACTATGTATAGGGCTCGGGCACGTGACGTCACTACGTGAGCGGCGGCCATACTGGAGGCTCAGAACTGTTTTGTTTACATTGTTTTCCACTGCGCGCAGACGTACTCCCGCCTGGTCTCGGAACTTTCTTCGTTGGTTTATCTATTTTACTTATTGTCTTTGCCACTATGGTCGCACGTTGCTGTGTCGTGGGGTGCAATTGCGTAAGCTGTGACAGGAATGGGGGGGAAATCGTAAATGGTTTATCTTTTTACCGGTTTCCTGCTTGGAGGCGCACCCACGGAGACCAAGTGTCCGAGATAACAAAGCGTCGTCGACTAGCATGGATCGCTGCTGTAAGACGACCAAGCATAACTTTCCACTCAATCCCGGTGTCGATGAGAGTGTGTTCTCTGCATTTTCATTCTGGTAAGTTACAGACTTTTGTGTGCTGAGGTAAAGATCCCCGCCTTCACAAGAGGACACTGTCAGTTGGAAGCAAGGGATGTCTCAATGGGTTAAAAGCGGAGGACAAATTTCGTGTGTATGTATGTCTACATGACAATAAATCTGATCTTAATCTTAATTTAATGTGGAAAATACAAGGAAAATTGCCCATCTCCAAATTCACATGGAAAGGGCGATTGGAACTGTCAGAAACAATACACCTTTTTGTCAGCAAAAGTACCTATCAACATAGTTCTGCCATGCGAAGGTGAAGAGAAAACATTCTTTGACAAGATTGCGTCTGTATGTTGTACTCTGACCACCATGAGCAGGAGTGTTGTGCAAAGTTGAAGTTGTCTGAAATAAATATGCTTTGAGATACAGCCAAGTGTGTGTGTTTCATTATTTATTTACAAGTAGAGTAACATGACAAAAGTGTAAAGTGTCATTAGAATTGAAACTGTTGCAAAGTATAAGCACTGACACCACATACTATAATACGCAATTATGTCCGAAAGGGTGAACTTAGGCAGTAAATCTTCGTCGACAATCCATTCCTTGCTCGGTATTTCATAAGGGTCCAGTCCGTTTATAACGCCAATCTTCTGTATGTACCGATCTCTGGCTTCCTTCTGTAATGTATCCCGGTATATCCCACATCCTTTCTTCGATTTTAACATGCTTTTCTCTCACTTTTCTCTCACTGTTTGGTCCTTGATCTCCGTCTTGCCTCAGGGTTTGTTTACGAGATTGAGCCTCCAATATGGCGACCATATCCCAGAATGCAACGCGTGTGCCCGAGCCCTATTAGGTATATCTTAAACTAATGGGTATCTGAAAGCTAAAGATGCTTACCTTCAATGTCGTATGAAGACGCTTTTCTTCGAATGACATATTTTTGTTGTTTTGTTGAATGCTGTGGATATTCGCCTTTGAATTTATAGTTAAGGAGCGTGTCATATTCCACACTGTCCATATTTCTGAAAGGTGTCGACTTGATAAAAGACTATCCGTGGGACACAACAGCAAGTTATGACCTAAACTTAGCGGACTTACTTATTTGCATAATTGATTGAAGGAATAACGTCACGTGGTTTTTTGACTTTCCGGACAACAGTATATATGTCGTAGGGGATCTTTTTCTGGAACATTTTTTTTACATATTGCTTGAAATACTCTTCACACCCCCATTGCAACCAATTAATTAAAAGTTTTGACACAAATATGAAAAGTTTTAGTGGCCTCTAGAACGTACAATCTAGGAAAAACGCCGTCTATCAAACTGCAATCTGCTCCTCCCTCCCCCCCCTCCCCCTCCCCCTCACCCTCCTTCCCCCTGTGCGCGTACCCTGCTCCGTGAGCGCGTCCAGATGCTTGGCAGGAAGCTAACTAGAGCCAGCTTGGCTAGCATCTAGCATTATTAAAGCTGCAGTCTGCAAGATTTGTTGTTGTCATATGTAAAGTCCTACTTTTTGGCATTTTAAGAGTTTACATGATCTATCAGAACGCTTGAAGTTGAAAACGGTGACCTCCGTAGTCGCAAAATGCAAGAAATGCTTATTTTTTAACCGAAAAATAAAAAGTTATTCAACTTCCTGTCCCGCCCCTTCAAAACACATGAGAACTCGTGCACGTAGACGTGCACGCCAGATGCGCCTACACGACTCCTCATTCATCAACTCACCTGTCATTTGCGATCATGGAAGACACAGTAAGTAGACTAGCCCGAAATGAAATTCAATAGTCCAGATAAATAAGCGTGGGTACGAGCCTACCTTGTATCGCGCGTGCACAATCGGTGATTGACAGGCAGCAGAGCCCAGCTCGTAACCTGATTGGTTACCTTTTACCGGTCCGGTCTGCAATTTTGTAAACAAACCTGCTGGCTTTGGAGGGACCTAGCGGGACATATAGGGGACCTAGAGAACTCGTTTTTTTTTTTGTATTGGGGTATTTAATGTACTACTTTCAGAATCCCCGGACAGTTCCAGGCATTATGCTTGAAAAAGAGTTGCAGACTGCAGCTTTAAACGTAAAGTATAGTTAGCATATGCTAAATACTAAATACTAAATACGGCAACGATCGATGCTTGCTGCACCTTCGTGCTCGTGCACGTTCATGTACTCTAGAGGCGTGCCTTCGGGGGGAAAGTGAAGAAAAGGGTTGGGACTTTTTACCTGTGTATTTTCAAAATGCAGCTTCGCTGGACTCAAAATCCAGGATCTCCTACCCTACTATGTTACATTTAATTTCTGTGAAAATATTTGTAAATTAACATGTCAACATTTAAACAGGAGATTTATTTCAGAAAAATCAACAAACGCAAAAGTCTTTTTATTTATTTATTTTTTTTTTACAATTTTTGGTTTGACAATATTATTATTTTCTCCGAGGTAAAATTGGCAAATAAAGAGCAAATGTTTTCAAATTCACAGGATTTGTTGTCCATGATGAGAAGAACAAACACAGTTAAGGACTTCCTGGTAAATTAATTTGTTACCATATTATGTAGGGGAACAGGTTATTTCAGGGACCTGAAATATTTGGTTCCCCCTGGTAACTTTGGCAAATAAAGAGCAAATGTTTTAAAATTCACAGGATTTGTTGTCCATGATGAGAGGAACAAACACAGACTTCCTGGTAAATTAATTTGTTACCGTGTTATGTAGGGGGAACAGATTATTTCAGGGACCTGAAATATTTGGTTCCCCCCTGGTAACTTTGGCAAATAAAGTGCCAATGTTTTCAAATTCTCAAGGATAGTTGTGTATGATGGTATAATTGAACGACCTAAATCTCCAGATGATTAATTAATCCCTGCCCATGAGGTAACAAAACATTACAAGGTATGAGCTTCAGGCTGAAACATTGTATTTGATGTTTCTAAAAGCATACATTACAGAATAATTGAGAAATATTTTAATATTATGCTAGAGCTTATTATCTAATTTTTCGTGTCCTGCTAACAGCTAGCTTCCATCCTTTTATATCATCAATAAAAATGATAAATACCACAATGTGTTGGAAGACAGCGTTTGCTGGCTAACTGATATTTGTCAGGCTAAAGTGAACATGACAAAAGATGGAAAGACTGATTCTCTTTGCGATTAAAAAAACGTGTCAGAAGAACTCACACACAAGTAGGTTTATTTGTAGTTTATTTTACAGGTTTGTTTTTCTTTTTTACAGAAACTGTCGATTAAACTGAAAGTTACAACATGATACGAGAGTCGTTTAACTGAGAAATCGATGAGAAGCGCCGCAAACATGTTCGGATCCGCCTCTCTGGCTGCAAAGCGCGCTCCCGACACAGGGGGAACAGATTCTCACGGGGGAACAGAATTTCGTACAAGACCGGAAGTGGTGGCCAGTCAATGATTGGAGAATGTCGGTGGGTGTTGCGATGTTTCCTTATCGTCATTGGATTTCCTCTCCGCCGCTCAGAGGTGCTGCTGCTGCTGCTTCGTCTCCAGACACTTCCTGCACCGAGCCACAGTTTCCACAGCCCGCGACTAACTCGTCGTGAAGGGGTAGACAAAATGAGGTAATCTTCGGCTTTGTTATCTTTGTGTTTGGTCCAGCTGGACTCGTTTTCTATCCCGGGCTTCCATAATATTGAGCTAAAAAAAAAAAGGACGATTTATCGTGTATTATTGATACACAAAACGCCCCGTTAGCCAACGCTCTGACGTGTCTGCCCTCTTAAATGGAAATAAGATAAGAAACTTGAAACTTCAATTAGTGCGTTTTGGTATGCCTGATGTACGACCTGTCTAATTACGAGGAAATAGTTTGTAATAGCTGTAAACTGGCTTAAACCAAAGCTGCGCGTGAATGGCTAACTGCTAGCCAGTGCTAACTGACAACGCTGTGACAGGCAGCAGTTTACAGCAGTTAAGCTCGAGCCCATCACATTTGCTAGCACCGTTATTAGATACTTCGTGGTTCCTTACAACTTTAAACTCCTCTTAATTTCCTCAATCCTTAAACGTTAGTGAAAATGGTTCTTCGGCTTGACTGTACAGCAATTGTTGAAATGCAGTTTGTAAGTTAGCTGGCCGGTCAGGCAGCTAGCTGGCGCAGGCTGACAACATCGAGCAAAGTTTACCGGCGCATTGGCATTTACTAAATATCATCAGACTGCTAAACAAGCTTTTAACGCGACTACTGAGTGTGAACATTATCCTGGGTGGATGAATGCTCCCGTGCCCAAGGCGTAACCCCACCGCAGCTTGACCAACATATTCAACAGCAGCCTCATTGTGTGGGTGACAAATTTAGCCTGCTTGTGTTATTATTTCTGGGTGTACCCGCCCTGCGCTTCAAGGACGTAAGGTGCAACAATAGGCATCAGTGAGGTGCTTTTCTGCGTGTTTTGTCAGGACAGGACATCCGCCATGTATTGATTTTGTCTCCATTACAGCTTGCTCAATGTTTCCTGACTGTTACAGAACTTGGAAGATGTGACCAGGTTATTAATTTATGGTATACTGAAGTCCCACAGCAGTAATCATTATATTCAGACGCATGGTTAGGACCCAGCTTACTTGGAGCTTCAACAATAAACCTCTTGTAGAAGATCAATTCACTGCTGTCAGAATTAATGCGGCCACTAATGTATAAGGTTAAATTTACGAGTTTGTTCTGCCATTTCCCCCCACTTGTAGTCACTGTTAATTCTTAATCTGACTCCTAATTAATTAATTTCTTTGTTCTATGATGAAATTTCTAATGCGCATTGCTAACGCTCTAAAATCCTGTACCATTTAGGTCAGCGTTCCAAGATTCAGTTTGTGAAAGAGGCACTTTGTCCCCAAATCCCGTTAGCCAAGAGCTCTGAGTAGAAGAAAAATACCAGCAAAGTGTGGTCATTTCATCCTCCAGACAAAACTAATGTGATGTCTCAGCAAAGGCCATTGAGGATGTGTGACTGTGAGTCAGTAGATGCACCTAAGGTCAAGGAGCACGATGGATCTTGTATTGCTTCACCCTGTTAGCACAATCTCTGCCTCTTATCACAGCTCTCTTCTGTACTCGCCGCACTCCAAATGTTAAGAAAACGTGATAAGGAATCATTTTCCTTTGCTCAGCAACATTCAGGGTACAAATTAATTTGGTCTACCTGCTTTAGAGATACTTCCAGAATGATCACACTGCAGTTTTGTTTGTTCTCCACTTCTTACATTTACAGTTGTCCCCTCCTGCTCCCCCATACAGGAACAGAGGTCTTTGGGAGGGAACGTGAGGCTTTGTTAAAGGACATTAAGATGACATAAACTAAGGACTTGCCTGGAACTGTCTTCTTGTTTGTCTTTTGTTTTTTTGTTTCTCTTTTCTGTTTTGTCTTTTGTTGTTTTTTTTTTCTTTTTGTTGTTGTTTGTGGAGGAGAATTTTCTCGGATAAAACTTTAACGTATCACACTACTGTCTGGGAGACTGGCCTTGTCACTCCTCTTGTCTGCCTCCTGTATATCACTGAGTTTTAAGATAGCAATAGAGGTATCAAAGGTCGAACAACCTGCACTTATCATATCTTTGTGGCATTAATTACACTTCAGTTTGCACTTACCATGCAACATAATTTACATAAATCTTGTGCATTCACTTAATTGAATTGTTTTAGCCTCCTTGTGTGAGCAAGGTGTGTTCGCTTTGTCTTAAGACTTCATTTGATCGATTTGTTAATGAATTTTAGAGGTTCAGTTTTGTCCATTTGTGTAATTATTTAAAGATTTCTTGTTGATGTAAAGTTGCTGCTCCGCTGCCTTGCATTGCTATCAAAAGAGGTGGCTTTAAGTTGTTATGTGAAACTGTTTTTATACATATGCAAATTTTACGTGAAGAACACTTGTTTAAAAAAGTCTGATTTTACATTGTTAAGTCCTGTTGTATTGAAGTATTGCCCGTCTAAGTTTTCAACTGACAGGGATCGGTGTAAGCTGACAGATCAAACTGTGACATAAATACTTGTTTTAGCAGTTCCCATCTTCACTGGATGATCACTCTAAACAAACGACACCTTTAACTGGACAAAGTTTTTTTTTTTTAAATGAAGCCCTAATCTGACACGGACACACAGGAACCGAAGGGACGTTGCTCGAAGAATGATTTTGAAGTGGTTTCAGGGATAAAGTTCTCAGATTTTCCCATTAGACCTTGAGGAGCTGCCACTCTTCAGGCTTCTAACCACATAAAGATCCACTGTTTTAAGACTGGTGAACTTTGTCCACTCGAACAGCGAGGATGCGATCCCCGGAACCTTCTTCACCTTCTCCAGCAGAAGCCCTCCTTCATGGCCAGTTTGCCAGCTGGGGATCTGGCAGTAACGGCAACAATAACAGCTGCCCCAACAGCCCTGGAAGTCCAGGAGGGCTCTCCCCCGCTGCCTCCCCAACTCTGGCGTCCAATTATGCCTTGACCCTCACCCACACCCACCTACACATTCAGCGGCTGTCACCACGTTCAGGAAAGGAGGCCCGTCTCCTGCTCCCTTTATCAGAGCTGGTGGGGTGCAGCTGCCCTCGTGCCCCTGCACCGCCCCTGCTGGTGCTGTACTGGTACCCTCCGGGGAAACGACGGAAGGGGGTGTCGCGACGCAGGCAGGTGAGGGCCTACCTAGCAGAAAGCAGGCCCGAAGCTGAGAGGTGGTCGGCCGCTGTGCAGTGTCTACTCAGAGGTGTGACCGTCACTGCTGACACAGGTGAGTGGGCGTTTCACCTCGTTGGCTCCATGTGATGCTCGAGGTTTCAGGCAGTTTTGACATCAGCATGTCAGGATAATGTACTTGCAGGGTCGTAAGATTTTTCTTAAAGACGCATCACAAATTATTACCCTCAGGTGAATAAGCTGTAGTTTTTACTGCCGTCGCCATTAAGCAAACACGTTTCTGTATGAAGGTTGATATGAAATTCTTTGAAATATGCAAATTGGGTATCGTCTATTTAAAGGATAAGACCGGTTTTTTGACATTGGGCCCTTGATTTCACATTATAACATGATGTTCTACTCACCCCTGCTTGTTGTTGAACATTTGGAGCTGTTCCGAAGATATTCGAGAGGCGTCTGGCTGCTCTCTTGAGATATTCGGCCATGAAACGGTTTCCTATGGGCAAGCTTATACAGGCACAAAATATGCTGTTTATAATTTATTAATTACTGTACATTAGCACTGATAACGTGGAGGTGCGTCGCTTACTTAAAAAAATCCGGGTTATTGTAATTTTGATTTTTTTGTCTTAAAGTGGGTGTTACTGACGTCCTCGTCGTGCTACTGCCACAGACAGCCCACAGACCTGCTGCCTATTTATTCATTCGGCTAAAATTCAAAATTAGTAACCCGGATTTTTTTAAGTAAGCGACGCACCTCCACGTTATCAGTGCTAGTGTACAGTAATTAATAAATTATAAACAGCATAGTTTGTGCCTGTATAAGCTTGCCCATAGGAAACCGTTTCATGGCCGAATATCTCAAGAGAGCAGCCAGACGCCTCGCGAATATCTTCGGAACAGCTCCAAATGTTCAACAACAAGCAGGGGTGAGTAGAACATCATGTTATAATGTGAAATCAAGGGCCCGATGTCAAAAAACCGGTCTTATCCTTTAAACCTACAAGGATTTTCCTAAAGGTCGCCAGGGAAACGGTGGTAAACACCTGTATGGATGTTTTAGTTGCGTCCTGTCCGCTGGTCTGCGAGAAGATGCGTTACGAAAGCAGAATTTCAAAAGCAAGGTTGTCTTTGTTCTTTTCTTGGGTTGTTTTCATCTGTAATACCCTTTTCTAAATAGTAAAAAAATAACCACGGTGATCTCCTGAGACACAGCATGATGAAATGTCTTTTGAGTCATAAATCCAAAGAAACTCGGCTTCATCAACATAAAACCAAAATTAATTTGATTGTTTAGGTGGAAAATGACAGGATTTCTAATTTTGTGTCCAAAGTTCCAGCAACTCAAACCACAGAGGTTACTCTGTTTCTGTTTAAGGATGTTGATCGTTGATACTTTGTTGAGTTAAATGGCTTCATTTGTTTTCAATAGTGACAGCTTACTGGTCACACATTTTTGTGGGACTTGCTTGCTCTGACCTTCATGATTGTCTCCATGACTAAGTCTTGAACTCCACACAATGCTGCCTCATTCTGCTTTGATTTACACCTCCTTTGTAATTGCTTGCTAAGTTTAGCTTAATGTCACAGTGTTCCAAGACTTTCCTGTATGTACAGCGCACACACTGAGAGAACAAATTGGCCAAAAATTTGTTAGCCATGCAGGGAAAAAAAAGAAAAGAACAGAAAACAAAAACAATGGTTTTTAACTTAGATTAAGACGAATACACCCAGATAGGCATTCATATCCGGGCAGCTGTTTATTTAGTTTGTTTCAAGTGACAACCCCCTGAGCTTATTTATCTATAACTATACTCCATTATTCCCTCCCTTATCTGTACTGCACACACGGCCTGTATCATACCGTGTCAAATGTAAAGATGCAGAGGGTGGGGTCGCTGAAGCTTGCCAGCCCTTCTTCTTGCCATATTCACCAGGATCAGTTATCAACCAGATAACTGCTTTTTGTTTACTTTCCCTGGCTGGTTTTTATGTCTTTTTTTTTTTTTCAAAACTTTTGTCTGTGCATCGCTTCACTTTCCCAGCTTCTCCATCTTTTCTTCGTCCTTTCGTCCCTTCTCGTCTTCATCTTCGGCTGTCCTTAGTCACAACCTGTCTCTCACCCTCCTTCCCACAACTTTGAAAAAAGGGAAATGAAGCCATGATTTGATTTTGACTCTCGCTCGTCCTCTTCGTGCCTTCTCTTGTCACGCTTCAGTCATAATCTGTCAAAAATTCACGTCGCTCAGCACTATTATAGAATCACTGTCTCCATTCTAACGCCGATTGGCGTGACAGCCGTGGTTCGTTGGTTTCTGCTTTGCTTTGGTCTAATTTGTTGCGTAATCCAGCTTTAGCACAGCCATTTCAACTCCTTCCCTTCATCCGTTGGCATCATTACCACACTTTATCTTAGCACGATTTGTAGGTTTAACTATTGCTTTTCCTCCCGGAAAAAAAAAGGAGGGAGGTACCTTTGCTCTACTGCTTCAGCAGACTGTTTTGATCCCAAAACTAAATCGGGGACCGACACAACAAGTTTAGAAGTGTTTTCTTACCATGTTTCTGAACTTAAATGATTAACAGAAGTGAATCAAATGGCAGTGCTGTGCAGGGTGAAGTAGATTGTGTGACGTGAAATAAAAGAGGCTCAATTAGTTAAATGCACTCAAAGTCCAGGGTTGGGCAACGCTGTAATAAGAGCTTAGCTCATGTCCCAGTTGTGTTTTTTTTTCTTTTTTGTCACGCAGAATTTTCAAGAAGTCTCCTACCTCGTCCCAGGCGACTACTGTTATTGGTCAATCCGTTCAGTGGAAGGGGCCAGGCAGTGCAGTGGTGTCAGACCTACATCCTGCCGATGATCAGAGAGGCCAACATCAGCTTCAACCTCATACAGACAGGTAACGCAAAGCCAAAAACAGCCCCGTGTTACAGGTGGTAGACATGTACGTGAGACATGTGCGTATAACGGGCAATATTTGATCTCATCTCAGAACGTCAGAACCACGCAAGAGAGCTCATCAGAGAGATACCGCTCTCAGAGTGGGACGGCATCATCATAGTTTCTGGGGATGGCTTGCTGCACGAGGTGAGGGCTGAGACAGTCTCTACAGATATGTTATAGTTTTTTTTGGACACGTGTATTTATGTGTCCGTCGATGTGATTGTCTCAACATTCCTGTGTTATATTTCTGCAGGTAATTAATGGGCTGATGGAGCGCCCAGACTGGGAACAAGCAATAAAAACACCCGTCGGCATTCTGCCCTGCGGCTCTGGGAATGCACTGGCTGGTTCCATCAACCACCACGCAGGGTGAGCATGTCTCTCATTTATATCAGTAAATCATGTGCCATCTGTGATTGGGAAATGCCTTACAGCTCCGCTTTAGGTGTGCGACGGGGCCAAAGAACACATCTCTGTCTGCACTGTCAACACAAGAGCATATAGAGCTATCTTTCAAAGCAGTCTTTTGTACCTAACTAAATCGCTGCAGAAGGAACACAGATTTTGTAAAAATCGTGGACACGTTGATTTACTCGAGAGTGAGAAGTTGGCCTCCCGCCACACTGAATTACAGGCTGGATCTGCTCGCACTGCGGCCGTTATTTGATATGGAGGGACCCTGATTACTGACCTGTAGGATCAAGTCTTTATGCAAATACCACAACAATAGCAGAAATGTTTCAGTGCATTTCTAGTCCACATTAAACAGTAAGAAACATACATGTCCTCTGCATTTTTAAAAAAAGCATTGATTAACACATTCCAAGATAATAGCAAATTCTTTTTAACAAACAGCAGCTTATTACACCCACTGATTACAACTCCATAAAATTAACACTTCGCTGGATCTATGTAGAGTGCTATAACTGCCTTAGTTTAATAAATTGGACAAAAAGTTGGTCAGGTATTGCAAGAAATATCATTTTTATTAGCAAATGCTACGTAGATTTGCTGCAAAACTTTTTGCAAGCTTGAATCACTAACTTTTAAATTCACATAAAGTGCATCCACTCACTCCTACAATGTAGTTTTCCTTATGCACAGAACTGAGTGGAGGTGCTTTAGTGCACAAGGGCCAGTAATATATGTACAGCGTGTGGATCTATGTAGTTTAATTTGCATCTTGGCAATGTAATTAGGTTTTACCTTTTAAGGTCAGTTTTTGTCCCTTTTTCGTCTCCATCTTTCTTCTTCTCCATCAAATTTGACCCTTTTGAGCGCCGTTTTAGCCAAACTAAATCAAAGCTAACCTCGCAACTGCAGCAGGCACAGTAACAGGAGAGTGTACCCCACAAAAAGGCGCTCTCGTCCCAACACGTAACCCAGGCGGGTCGTACCTTCACATTCCCTGTTAGGTTTGGTTAAATCTAGTGCTGAAAAATTTATTTTTTTGTTTCCTTTTCTTTTTTTCCCTGCACACCTCTCCAAGGTATGACATGTGCCTTCGAGAGCCCCTTCTGTTGAACTGCTGCTTTTTGCTCTGTCGAGGCGGTGTCCGACCCATGGACCTGGTCTCCGTGACGACAAGCCCTGCTCCATCCAACAACAGCCGTGCTGCTGCTCCCAGGAGGCTGTTTTCCTTCCTTTCCGTTGCCTGGGGCTTTGTGTCCGATGTGGACATTGAGAGTGAGAGGTGGGTGTCACTACTTATGCGGCATCACTTTGTTCAAAAACGCAGTAAACGTGACTTAACTTTAAATGTTAATTTTACAGGTATCGTGGCTTGGGCTCAGCGCGCTTCACCCTCGGCACCTTAGTGCGCATTGCCTCGCTTCGATCCTACAAGGGTCGTCTGTCTTTCCTGCCTCCCTCTGTCGTCACCACTTACTCAGATGGCACACCTCCGCCAAGAAGACCACTCTCCCGCAGTATCACAGAAGGCCTGGATGGCTTCTGTCGGACGCCTATACATCGCACCTGCTCTGATATAGGCATCAGCGAGCAGAGGAGCCTGCGGAAGGGTGAAGGAGAGAGGGAAAAGGAGGAGAGGCAGAGAGAGAGGGAGAGAAGAAGGGAGAGGGCCAGAGGAGGAGGAACCGGTGTTGTGAGGGCAAGCAGTCTGGCAGAAGACAGAGAGAGGGAGGGGCAGATGGAGATGGAAATGGAAGCAGAAGAGGAGAAGTCTGGGACATGTTCGGAGAGGTCCGGGACGAGTTCTGAATCAAATGACAATATGGGAAGGGAAGAAAGGTTGACGAGGATCGATGATGAAAGGGAAGATGAAGGAACGGAGGATCAATACTCTGGCGAGATGGAGGAGGATAGGGGGAAGGATGGGGAAAGCAGTGGTGGATCAGTAGAGGTGGAGGGAGTGCTGCATGCAAGAGAGCTGGG
This sequence comes from Odontesthes bonariensis, assembly GCF_027942865.1. NCBI lineage: Eukaryota > Metazoa > Chordata > Actinopteri > Atheriniformes > Atherinopsidae > Odontesthes > Odontesthes bonariensis. The sequence continues at coordinate 25,392,162 of NC_134510.1, forward strand.
CGAGAGCTACGGGGTAGACATGGGGCGAGAGGCAGATGAAGAGGCCGAGCGTTGCATCAATCACCAGGACGACCTTCAGGAAGCCAGAAAGATGGTAAGAAAGAATTCAGCTCCGTCCAGTCAGATAGCCGACGCTCTGTTCAGCCAGCCTCTCGGTCAGGAGGCCAGCACAGATTCTGGCTCCTCATATGGGGTGGAAGACATGGACCTGAATGGAACCTACTTCCAGAAAGAGTCTTACCCACTGGATGTGGCTCGTGAGCGATCCCTCACCATCTCCTCTCCTTTTCGTCACTCTCCCTTCTCTTACAAGAAGAAGGCGCTGGACCAAAACCAAAACGCCTCCCGTCCGAGGCCCCTCTCACTCCTTCAGCACTCCCACTCAAACACCCTCCCCCCTAAGTTCCCTTCCCTCTCTCTGTCCCCTACACCGCCCTCTTCCCCTTCTTGCGCCTCCCCGCACTCGTCATCCTACCTCGTCCCCCGTCCAAACACCCCAAATTCCACCTCGCCGTCTCCTTCCTTACGCACACCGTCCTCATCCTTTAACTTTGACATTGCTGAACCAGCAGGACCCTTCAAGAACCGTCCATTTGTCTCGCTGCCTTTCGATCTACCAAGAGATGACTTGTTACCCCCTCTTGACCAACCCATTCCCACTAGAGACTGGGTCACCATTGAAGGGGACTTTGTTTTGGTCTTGGCCCTTTATCAGACCCACCTCGGGGCTGACCTCCATGCTGCACCCCAGGCCAAGTTTGACGATGGGCTGATCCACTTGACCTTTGTGCGGGCAGGGATCTCCAGAGCCACGCTACTCAGACTGTTCTTTGCCATGGAGAGGGGAAACCACCACTCCGTCAGCTCACCGTACGTGAGCCACATTACCTGCAGGGCCTTCAGGCTGCAGCCTCTGTCTACACGAGGAACGCTCACTGTGGACGGAGAACTCGTGCCCTACGGGCCGCTCCAAGCGCAGGTCAGAGGGAACAAAAATCGTGCTTTGTACTCAATATAATTGTCATGGAATGCTGAAAATCTGTGTAGTAACTATGTGATCACATAGGATGTGCTTTGCACCAAGTATTAATGCTGTGGTATTGTGTTCATTAGATATTAATGACGTTTTTTCTTGATCTCTCACTGTTTCACAGGTCCATCCTTCCATCGCTCGTCTCATTGTTGGAGATACTGGAGTGCAGATTACTAGATTTTAATCAGGGATTCTTTGAGTAGAATGACATATCGGCACTCTACTGATTTATTTCATCTCTGTTGCCATCACTACTCTGAGAGAAGGGGTAGTATCCGAGACACCTAAATTAGCCTGGATTGCAGGAACTGCTTTTGTAGGGATTAACGAAAGGGAAAACTCCCCGAGCCACGCATCATTGGAGAACGACTGCAGGGATTAATATTAAATTTGAGAATGGATGAAAAATGTGCTTCGTTGCACAGATGTTGGATCGCGCTCAGCGTACCCCGAGAAGCATGAAAACTGCACAGCTCTGGATAATAAGAGGGAAGAACAATCGAATGTTTTGGGTGTTTCTGTGCTGATGGTGCATGTGTTGGATGTGTACATGTTAGTATGCATGCAAAGAAGCACTACCTGATTTTTGCCTTACACTGAGACAGTGATAAATCAGATTATTTTCCCCCAAAAAAGTTGTTTTTCAAATGTGGAAAGTTATTTAAAAAAAAAAAAAAGAAGATATATATATATATATATACACACTGAGATTCACATGGGCCAGCCCAACATGATAAACAATCCTTCTCCCTTATCTTCAGCCTCACCTCCATCAGTGTCCAAATGTCCAAAAGTATAAACACTTCAGTCCCTTAAAGGAATGCCTTATCTGACACAGTTCAGCTGTACCTTTGCCTGTTCTTTCTTATACGAGGAACCTAAATCTTATCGATCTGACGTCGACCTGTGAGATTAAATCAGCTACATAAAAAGCAAAGCTATTATTGTATATTTAGAATGATTCTTTGTACCAACTACAAACTGTTATCTTTGAGCGTGCCACCCAACCGCTGTTGAACAGGGGAAAAATGTGGCTCCGAGTCTGCGCCGCCGAGCAGCAAGAACAAACTTTTTAGAATCATTAAATGAGTCGGAGAAGTGGAACCGTTGAACCAGTTTTAACATACCTGGATTCTGCCTGTTTCCCTTCACCAGTGGATGCTGGACGTGTCGGTGATATTAGTCTTAAAAAAAAAAAAAATGAACAAAGCAAGCTTCTTTGTCGATGCTTTTCCCCAGTGACAAAAAACAAAACAAAAAAAGGAATCATATTCAGCATTATTCCCTGTCTGAAACATCAGTTATCATGTTTGATAGTGTGATCAGAGGACACCACGTGCCTCAGTTAAATAGGAAGCAGTGCATTTATTTTGCACAAACTTGAGCTGTTTTCGGCAGTTGCACAGTTACATTTCCATACTAACCTCAGAGTAACATAGTCCGATGTCGTTTGTTTCAGAAAAATGGATCGGTTGGCATTAGCAGCCCCGTCCAGGTAATAAGAATGGATCACATTAATTTCACTGACTGCTATTTGAACACTCAGAGCGGAGGAAAAGTTGGACTGAAAGGACAGAAAAAGACTGACAAGGAAGCCACACTAAGTAAAGCAGTGCTGCATCGTCAGATCAGATGGAAGAAAAACCTTTTTTTGCACTGTTAAAAATTGTTGTTGTTGTTTTTTTTTTTAAATAAAACGTGCTGAAAACAAACTTCCAAATGATAAGTAAAGCCTTACAGCACAGCGTGGAGCCTGAGTCCTTTTTAGAAATGAATTTGACTCGCAGAGAAAAACCGTCATCAGTGTCAGATCACGTGCCAACTCCTCGCATCATCGTCATCAACATACTGTATGACTCGGTCACGCTGAGACAAATCAATGCCTTTGTATAATAAGCCTGTAAATTCTGGCTGCTGGTCATGAACTTTTGAACCCAACTGCAGAAAATGGAGTAAAATGTTGTACCTACCAGGATGTATTTTTTTTTTTCTGCTTTGCCTTGTTTTTCCCCCTTTGAGAGCCCCGTGCAGCTAGTTTACCACAATTACACTGTTCTCGCACAGCTACAGAATGTGAGTACAGCATTTTGAGTCCTGGCTCGTAATATTACCAAACAGGATATACACATTTTGCCAAATTGTTTAGTCTTGATGTTTCGGAGCCTAGTCATGCCAGTTTACTTTCCTGAACCTGCTGTTGTCTACGGCCGTAGCTGGGACCATGGTGTCATAGACTATTTTGATATGACAGTGTCGGGGTGTAACTCCTGAGTTGATAATGCCATTAAGATGTCTATAGAGGACTGCCTGTAATGACATTGTAATTATTACTAAATCAATGAAAATACACGTAATGTACAGTTAATAGCTATATGTGGTTTCAAATAAATGTAACTTCAGCAGTTTGGAGCAAATGGATGCTTTTTTATCTGATGTGTCTCAGCATTTTTATAACAGGTGTGAGCTCTTGCTTTAATCAGCATTTTATGTAAGAGGTCATTCATCTGCGTCACTCTTAATCACACTAACGATAAGATAGGTAACTGACAGACCGTATCAGGAGAGTAATTTTCTCTTAAATATATTTGTGCTATTTGGACATAGCTATTTTTTTTTTTTTTTTTTTACATGTTCCTGAGTGTGAATATATCTTTGAGGTTCTGTTGTCCCAGAGAGTTTCAGATCTCTGACCCCAGCGCTGTAAGGCACTGAAGATGACCTTAAAAAAGACCACCAACCAGCCCCTAAAAATAAACACAAAAGTTTTAAGGGTACAATAAATGCAGACAAGCACTAGTCCACTGTATGGCCAGTGATTTTAGTCCAGTATGGAAAAACAATTAGCAGCATTATAGGATCCTGCAACCCAGAACAGGATGAAGCTGTTATAGAAAATGAAAGTGAATATATTAGGATACATGTATTATTAATATTTGGCTTTACATATTAACTCTGATCTGATGATGAGCGCCTAATAAAAATCAAAAGTGCCAGCAGCAGAGACTGCTGATGTAGTTAGATGCTTCATAAGAAAGATGGATTTTATTTTAAACACTTTTATCCTCAGTGTTGGTCTGCCTCTAACTTTCCTTTTGTGGTGTTTGAATATCAGTGATTCATTTGTTCTCTTTATACAAACACTACAAAATATGTTGGTTTTTTTTTCATTTTTACTTTTAAATAAAGCATAAATTCCCTGTTTTTATTCACATACCTTCACTGGCCACCATCGCTCTGTGGACCATTGCACTAACCAGTAGGGTAACATTTAGGCCATTTTGTGTTTTGAGCTTCAATTATCTGTGCTTTCATGTAGAAATCAATAACTACAGGCCTTACTTAAATCTTGCTTTCCTTGTTTACTGAACCGTGGAAAAAAAATCAGTTGATAAATCATCTTCAAACTAGTTGGCTTTTGGGCCCTGGAGTCTGGTATCATGACACTAAACTTAACCCATTGTAACATTAAAGCAGAACTCTGTAACCATAAGGAGAAAGTTGTCTTTGCTTGAAAATTTGAGCAAATACAACTTGTAGGTTCTTACTGCTCCCTTTCCACTGTGCTTCAGCTCTGATTCCCTAGACTCTCCCTGCAGAGGCCACCACATTCCCCCACTGCTCTGCTTTGATCAGTCAAAGCTGCATATCACACATGAATGTAATAAAATACATGTTAGATCTGTTACTGTGCTTCCAGAGAAGGAGGGAGATATTCTTTTTATTGGGTTATATGATGGCTTTCATCATTTTGCTGCCATTGGAAAGCTTTAGGCTCTTTTCTCTTAATGCCTTATGTCAAGCACTTCAAATGGCCTGCAGGTTTGAAACATGGTGTATCAGCAAAGTTGGCAACTTGAGTTGCATATACAACCATTTTTTTCTGCTGGAGATGTATCTGGATAATATCCAAGAGGCAAGCTGGTGTATAAAAGAAAATGAAACCTCTTACAAGATCAGTCACTGTGACATTCTTTTTGTTGGATAACGTCCAGTGATTTTAACCTTCTGTAATTCGGTCTATTGTATAAATTTGTGAAACAAATGATGGCGAGAAATTTGACTTTCAAGCAGTTCAGAGGCCTTTAGGCTATAATAGAGTCAAGTTCAACAGCCAAACCGGGAGTGGTGTTGTTCAGCATTTATGTGGTGAAAGAGCCAAACTGAGGCCAGAGAAGAGAAAAAATATATATTTGAATTTAAGATCAACTAGAGTTGCTTTTATTTGACAAGCATCAATATTTCATGACTTGTTTTATTGTATTTGCAAATGAAAATTGGAAATATGACAATGTAACAGGAAATTTGCACCAAACTAGCAACAGATGTAAAGAGTAATTAAGCTTTTGACCATGTGTAGGCAGATGGTCTGCCCTGTTTCAGCATGTTACTCAGACTTACAGAAAAACATGGAGATTTATACACATAAAACTGGTTTTATGAAGCAGGAGTTTGTGGACTGTCTGTTCATTTAGTTGTTGAAACAGCTGAAAACAGATCATTAAGGTCAAATTAACAGCTTGGTGCCACACTAGAGCAAAGAATCTTCATCCAGAACAAAAAGATGTTAATGTCTGCTATTGATGATGCAATAACACATCTATCGGTTAAAAAGTAATTAATACTCTGAGTAGTTTTTGAGAAGAGTACTTTGTACTTTTACTTAAATATTTTTGTAACACTAGTACCTTTACTTGTAATTGATTACAATTTAAGCAATGTAACAGTACTTGTACTTAAGTACAAATTTTCAGTACTCTTTCCACCTCTGCTTCTTAGTGTCCCTTAAGAGTGTAGCTTTGGTACCAGGTATTTTATTAAAATCCCATTATCATAGCTAAGAAGGTGGGGGAGTGAATAGCATAGCACTTAAATTATCTGACTGAAGTTATATACAATTGGTTTCTCCCTCTCTGTCCTTTGTACTGTTTGAAATCAAGCCTTAACATCTTGAGCCCTTCAAACGTCACCCAAAAGGGATTGTATTTTGAAAAACCACTGACCGGAAGTAGACGGCTTCGCCAAAGTCAGAGACCGCTTCCGGTGTCGCCACCTTCTTTGTCTCCGGCCCAACATTTCGACACCAGGGGTTGTCTTTTTTTTCCCTTTAGTTTTGAGGATATATTTACATATATATCCCTAATTTTCTAACCTTTAATGACAGTCGACTCTGACCTATTTATGCCTAAAAGTAAAGCTCCAAAAATGGATGAACTGGACTACAGTAAGTGGCCGCACTAAGTCGCTGTTTGTATTGGCTATTGTAGCTAGCCGTGGCTAGTAGTGTAGCTTGTGCCCCAGTTTATTAGCCCAGGTTGGACACAATGTGAGTCCCACTGAACTTATGAATGAAAATGATTTTGCATAGACCATTTTCTCTATTTTCCTAGAAGTGTATTTACGACAAAGCATATCTGGGTGAAAATAAAGCACAGGATCGTGTTAGCTTAGCCAACTAGATATTGATTGTGTCGCTGTGTGCTCGAAGCTAACTTTACAGAAAACGTCGGCGGACATTTACCATCCCAACGTGTCGTCAAGTTATACAATGTCTTTTATTTAAAAAAACAAAACAAAAACGTATTTCCACCAAGCCTTTCACTTGCCGGCTGTAATTAATGTGCAGGCTGCAGTTTAGTGAACGAAACACCACAGTCGATCCAGACTGTGGGCGTGGTTGGTGGTGGTGTAAAGCAGCTGTTTGTATTGCAGAGTCAACTCGGTATTCTGGGAGGTTTTGCCAACCACTGCTGATCACAAGTTGCTGCTTTGAGCATCAGACCTGCGTGTTTTGGACAAAAATTAGACCCTTAATTTTTTTTTTTTTTTTTTTAGATAAATGAACATATTAATGTTTGCAGCACAATCTCTATCAAACACGCAATGTTCAGTTGTTTGTTGCTGTTCAGAGATGTGTCGATCCAGCTGGTGGTGCTGTTGAATTTTGTTGCCTTGCACTGGCAATTGTCATTTTTAAACATTTACTACATCACGTGTGTCATTGAAGATAGACAAGACACTTACATCTCTCAGAAATTTAATAAATAGCCGTAGCAGCACAGACTTTAACCCCCTAAAATGAATGAACCCCGCTCACTTTACCGTAACTATGTGTATTATGAGTTCAACAGCTCTGCTTTTAATGCTACCCCGATGAAGGTTATGTTTTTTAGTTTCACTTGACTCTGTTTTAACAGAGATGACATGATAATCTGATGGTTATTTGTGTGTTTGTGTTATTCGTTATCATTTGGATTGTGAAGGATATCTGACATTGCCTCCTAAAGCGGTCAAACATCAAACATTTGAATTTTTTTGGCTGGTGTGACTGTTAATCTGGCAATTAAAGGTTGCTTTAAATAATTGCCGATGCATTTATACAACATGTATGGTAGGCGCTCATATTTTTGTTTTGTTAAGTCATTTGATAGGTCGCCCAAGCGGGTAGGCTCGAAGTTTTGAAAATGGCTTCAGAGAGATTTGTTGGCTGTACCAGGTTTGGTTTCGCCACAGCAGAAAATCCAGAGCAGCTGCCAGGCTAATAGATTGTAAATGAATAAATAGGAAAGGGAATTTTAATACCTTCTCAAGCTGTGTCCCTTAAATTTATTTTATTCTTTAAAGACGGAGCATAGATGGAGACTGGTACTGGTTCACCACAAGTGGCACAGATTAATTGATTCTGTAGTTGCTGATTGAATCTCAGGAGAGAGAAAATTACTTGGTACTTGGGTTGATCGGGAAATATAATTTTGTGGTTGAACAAACCATTTGTCCCTTTGACACATTTCCCAGTGATGAACTGAAACTGTGGAGGTTGCATGTTCTCCCCGTGCACGTGTGGGTTCTTCTCCGTGTACTCCAGCCGTCTTCCAAAGCCCAAAAGCTTGCATGATTTTAAACCAAAGTGAGCGTGCACGGTTGCTTGTGCCTTTGTTGGCTCTGTTATGGACTGGCGACCTTCACCCTGCTTTTCTCCTGATGGCAGCTTGGATAGACTCCAACCCCGCGGCCCTAAACGGGATGAAGTGGGTATGGGGGAAATTAATGAACTGAAACTGGCATTTAGAGCAAAACCTCAGCAGTTTCTGAGCCACATTATCATTTATTGTGGTAAGATTGTTGTAGAGTCATCTAAAAGGTGAATGTGGGAATGTGACTTTACAAAAGTGGGTTTTAACCGTCATTATTTCTGAATAAGGAAAGGGTGGACAAGAGTAGATTAACGCAAAACATTCAGATGTGTAGAATAATGTGGTTTTAAATTCAATAGTCTCTGTATTTACAGTCCATCACTGCCCAGCTCTTTTTCTTATTCCTTGTTCAATTTGTTTTACCACTACTCTCTCCCTTTATTTTTTACCACTTTCCATTGTAAGATAGGAGTTTTAATAACAATGATCTTTTTTTACCCCCCCACATTTTTATGCCACCAATAGAGAATAGCTTTTAACCTAGATTGTGTGGACACTGTTACCACTTGTTAGATCTACAGCTGCAGCAGTAGTGCACTCATTCTTCTTGTCTTCCCCTGCAGTCCCAGTAGACCTGAGCCCAGAGGAGCGCTCTGAGCTGGAGGACATCCGCAGGAGGAAGGGCGTCCTGCTGCAGGAGATCCAGAGGCTCAGGGAGGAGTTAAGAGAGGCGATTTTAGAAGTCGAAGGACTGGAGACCAGTACAGAGGGCAGGTAAAAAAAAAGAAGAAAAAAGCTGTTTGCATTTTTACATCTCTTCTCTTGAAGCACCTTTTTCCTCTCACCACAGCTTCATTACTCCTCTGGTGGCGTGGTGTTGCCAGCATTTGGTCATGCCACAAGCTGTCCTTTTTATTGAGCCAGCGCTCAAAACTATTCGGTTCAATCCAGAAAACTGGTTTCATCATTGTCCTCTTTTCTCCTTTTTAAATGTTTGAATAAAATAATGAGAGTTGTTGCTGAGTTAGAGCAACATGTGAAAGCAGCAATGCCTTGTTTTGTTGTACACATATGTAACACTTTCAGACCCTTTCTGAAAGCACAGCATTGTTATAATTCAGCTACTTAAACCGGGTTTTCTGGGGGCGGGATATTGACCGAATTGGGACTTTCCACGAAAATATTTATTTCTCAGCTTCATAATAAGTCATTCAAAATATCTGAGAAGTTTAAACTTCAGTTTTTTTATTGTAATTTACTGACTTTGTCCTTCATGGTAATCGATATGTTTCAATAAATCGTTAAATAAAAATGTTATTTGTCTGTTTTGAAAATGATGGATGAAAAATAAGATCATGTAGACTTTGCTACAAGATCCCAAAGTCATGCTTATGTTGCAGTGGGAGTTAATATTGTTTTATAAGTGTTATTATCTTTATATCGCCCATCAAATGATCAACATAAGACTTTTTTTGTTTTTTTCTACCTGAGGTGTCGAAAAAAGCTTGGATTATTATTTAGCTATGTTGTGAAATTGCTCTTGTTGATGTGATACAGAATGTAACATCGGAGTTGATAAGTGAAACATTTTCTAATATCGTGCTGATATTTGGCCCTTCGTCCGATCTGCAGTAAAACTCTACAGAAAAGTCGGCATGTGGCAATGGGGAGGAAAAAATTCAACATGGACCCAAAAAAGGTACCGCAGACTCATAGTTGTGTGGATGCTGTTAGTTTCGCTTGTTATTTTGGGCTTCATTCCGACTCTGTGCTCTCCGCAGGGCATCGTGTTCCTGGTGGAGAACGAGCTGCTCAGACACACATCAGAGGACATCGCTCAGTTCTTGTACAAAGGAGAAGGCCTCAACAAGACCGCCATAGGAGATTACCTGGGCGAGAGGTGCAAGATGCTGAAATGTCTCTGCTCCTGTTGTGGTTTTGTGTCAGCCATTTGTAACTGTGAGGCTTCTGTTCCGCAGGGATGACTTCAACATAAAAGTCCTCCAGGCTTTTGTTGACCTCCATGAGTTCACTGATCTCAACCTCGTCCAGGCTCTCAGGTAAACTCCACTTTTGTGTCATTTCTGTCTCAATCGAAATACAAAAAAAAATCTATTGAACGGCGTCCAGGCATTCCTCAGCGAGCTAACATTTCCCAACAACGGAAAGTCCCGTTGGCTCCTCAAGTTGTTGAGGGAAGGCTTTCTGTTAGAGGGCAACAGTGACTGTGCAACTCTGCCTCAATTGCAGAGCGTGCTCACTCAGATTTGCCCTAAACCTTGACTTGTTCTCTGCAGACAGTTCCTGTGGAGTTTCCGTTTGCCTGGTGAAGCGCAGAAGATTGACAGAATGATGGAGGCCTTTGCTCAGAGATACTGCCACTGCAACCCCGGAGTCTTCCAGAGCACCGGTAAACTAAACAGAAACGCACATAATCATGATACATTTCAATCAAGACTTGTTTTCCCTGCAGTTCTCATGCTTTGAGTAGTTTTAATGTGAGGTGCATTCATTCAGTTTTCTTTAGTTTAAGCACTAGTATCTTTTCAAGTGTGGCACACAGTGTGTGATGCACACTTTTTGTTTTGAGATTGAACGATAGCAGCAGGATGGGATAGTTTTTCTCCTATCAGTCCAGTTGTTAACCAGTAATGATGCACCGATACCAGTATCAGGTGTAATCTGTGCTTTTTGTGTTTGTACCTGTTGTGGTAAAACCTGTTAGTAACAGTGCGCCGCATCACGGTAACAGTATGTTCGCTTCTGGTTGGTTGTGCAAGTAGTAAGATAAGGAGGCACGCTATTAGTTTTGTGATACCGTGAGATAAGCTTTCTGAAACTGAAGTGAGAAAATTAAGTTGCTTTCTCTTTTGTTGTCTTCACGACACCAGAATGTCTGCTCAGTGTGGCAGATGTGAGCTGTAGATGAATTGAATATTGAATATGAATATTGAGTGTAGACGCTGTACCTGGTTAATGGGAAACAACTGTACATCAACAGGCCAGCTGTTCACCTAAAAGTTAAAGTTTGTTTTCTCCTCTTCTGCTTGATAGAAATCACAATTTATCCACGATGCACAGGGTTCACAGTATTTTCATTCATTTGGAGAAGAACTAGTCGCAACGTTTGCCCCTTTCCAAGAAAGTCCTTAGTTCAGAGAGAAAAAAGTGGAGGATTTCTGTCTCCTACGGTCCAGTGTAGCATTGTGCTCAGTCATTCTGTGTGTTCTTGTTTGTCTCTCCTGCTCAGACACGTGTTATGTGCTGTCATTTGCCATAATTATGCTGAACACAAGCCTACATAATCCCAACGTGAGGGACAAACCCGGACTGGACCGTTTCATCTCCATGAACAGAGGCATCAACGAGGGGGGCGACCTGCCAGAGGAGCTGCTCAGAGTACGATCCAACCCACGCCGTTTCCCTTTGTAGATGTGGAGAGATTTCTGGTGAATTAATGATGTCTGTTTTGTTTTTTTTTCCAGAACCTCTATGAAAGCATTAAAAATGAACCCTTCAAGATACCAGAGGACGACGGCAACGACCTGACGCACACCTTCTTCAACCCCGACAGGGAGGGTTGGCTTCTTAAACTCGGTGAGATGATGCTAGCGAGGCCTTTTGTGCTGCGCTTTGCTGCATTTTGTGTGTCGCCTTTAACACTGATCGCGTTCAATCTTTTACTGACAAAATGCAGTATGTGTTACAGATGTCGGGAGTGTTCATTGCCACTGCGATAAGAAAGTGATTCCTTCTGTCTTCTGCTGTGTTCTGCTCACCTTCGAGGCTTCGTGCTATGATGAAACTGTCCTTCTGTCTGTGAGGTTTTCAACCTCTTTGCCTCCACCTGAGTTATCGGCTCACGTCGTTGTGGCACTGAAACACTGGCACTGACAGACAGACTCACTTCCTTGTGTTATGGCAGCCTTCAGATCCGATTGTTTTCTTTTGCATGGCGGGACCTGTGATTAGTGTGTCACTAATACGATCTTCTCTTCCTCCTCCTTGTCTCTGTTTGTCATCTGCCTCCCTTTAAATCCTCTGGTTCTCTTTGTCTCTGCTTCTTCCCTGCGATTTCAACCTCTACTGCCGCTGCTTGTTTTCTCAGGAGGTATGTACTGAGTGTTTAAAAAGTTGTAGAAAACAATTGGGTATTTAGTTTGCTGATAGAATAAAGACTATAGAGTAGTATTCAGTGAATGTACAACCCTACTTCCTTTGCTCTGCTGTAACTCATAATGTGTCTTTTATTTTTATTTCCAGGGGGAAGGGTGAAAACCTGGAAACGTCGATGGTTTATTCTCACAGACAACTGCCTTTATTACTTTGAATACACCACAGTAAGTCTTCACTAAAAGTCTTTTGTTCTACCCAGAACATTTTCTGATGATTTTTAGTTTTATAAGAAGGGGATTCACACATTCTCCAAATTCATGGTTTGCTTTACACCTCATTGTTTACTTGTACTTTTTTTGTAAAATGAATGAAAATGACATGATGTGGAACTCCATTAAAGGTGCATTCTATCTAATTACCAGCAGGGGGAGACTCCTCTGGCTGCACAAAAACTCCATTCGTATAGAAGTCTGTGGAAAGATGACCACTTGATTTGTCACCTCAGTAAACATTTTCTTTGTGAGATTATGGCCTTAATGATATAAATTGTGGTTCTGTTTAAAATATAAAAGGCAATAAAACAGGTTACAGATAAAGAATTGGCCCTGCTGGGATGCATAGATTGTCTGCATTGCTCAGTACATTTCTTTGCTCAGTTTAAAAAGAAAACAAAATGGTGATGGTCGAATCTCTGCAGTCCAGACATGAAGTCTAAAACACAAGTCCAGAATCCAGTGAGTGAAAACAAGACTGATGCATCCACCTATTTTATGCGATCTTTGGAAAAATCCCAGCTCAAGGCCATGGATCATTGTGTTTCTGAACTTTTAATCCACTTTTTGTACCCTTTTAAAACCTTTTTCATGTATTTATTGGAGCTGGAAATGCAGGTTTGACTGTGTCAGTTAAAGACATTTAACCAGATTTTTTTCAGTTAATAGTTTGCTAAAGCAGTGTGTTTATAAAGAATAAGCGTACTGGTTGAGTTACTTTAATGCTGTTTGCTGCATTCATTCTTTTTTTGTGTGTTAAAAATGATCTTTCAGCTTTAATTTGGTATCATATTTTTTGTAGAAAATGGTTGAAGTTGTGCCTCCAAACTCGTGTCTAAATGAAAGCTCTGCTGGGTTTCGAGCTTTATTTCCATCCACTTCTCAAAAACGACAACAAAAGTTGTGTGTGCGCTGAAGAATGAGAAGTCTTTGGTCAGACAGCATCGTGGGTGGGATTAACAAGCTGTCGAGGATATGTGGAATATTCTGGCTCTGCCAACAACTCCATCAAGTGTGTTTAGTCTAGTTTTGTGTTGATGTTAAATACAGGTAGATAAATCCTGTTTTTCACCAACAGGATAAGGAGCCACGAGGTATCATTCCCTTGGAAAACCTCAGCATCCGTGAAGTCGAGGACCCACGGAAGCCTGTAAGTTTGCTGAACGGTGTGATGAGCTGTTATTGTTATATTTTCATATTCCATGATTGAATGTATGCTCTGAGAGTTTACTCAGAGTTCAAAGTTGTTTACCTTTGTCAAACAGAACTGCTTTGAGCTGTACATCCCCAACAACCGAGGCCAGCTGATCAAAGCATGTAAGACAGAGGCTGATGGGAGGGTGGTGGAAGGAAACCACAATGTGTACCGTATCTCTGCGCCCACACCAGAGGAGAAGGATGAGTGGATCCACAGCATCAAGTATGTAAATTGTACCTGCCAAACTCGGTTCACAGATGTGCTGTAGTTGGTGTGGATGCTCTCATCTTCCTCACACACCACACTCCCAGTTTGGACTCGTTCTTAGTTTCCTCTTGCTAATTATTGTCTCAAGCCCCTTTCATACTTCATGTGTGAGTTACCAGCACAGCCCAGCTGTGTGAACTGCTGCGTCCACATTAACGGACAGATGTGCACCGCAGCATGGTTTGATTTGACATGTGATCAGCTTTTAGAGGAAACCGACAAGTCAAAACGTTCAAACTTCTCTTTGCTATGATTTTATGTACATTAATATAGCTGCAATACAGGGTCATTTTCTTCACTCAGCATCTGAAATAAATGACATTAGAGGCGGCGTCCTCAGTACAATAAAGATCACGTTAATCTTGAGTTCACGATGCGATTACAGTCGTGCAGTCGAACCCTCACGGTGTAACACTGACTGTTCAGCAGGTTTAAATATGTAGAGAAGTGATATTTTCAGCTTCTTCCATTCACCACCATTTGGTACGCTACTATGAATTGTTGAAGCAACAGGACATGTTCTCAGAAAACTGAGGGACTATTACATTATAGCACAACCACAAACAACACGGGTCTTTACTTTCACTGGCATGTCTGAATGAAGGTCTGTGAATGAGTCGGTGCCAGCGCTGTAACAGAGCGATAATGCCATTACTGTTCTATATCTTGTGTTTGGAAGGGCTTCAGTCTTTCTCCTAATCGAGTATTTTTTAACCCAGTAAACTCCGTTTTTTTCTCTGTCATCATTTCAGATCTGCTGTTAGCGTGGACCCCTTCTATGAAATGCTCGCTGCCAGGAAGAAACGCATATCACTGAAGAAGAAAGAAGAGCAGCCGTAGATGGCTTCCTTCAGTCCCTCCTCTCTTTTCCTTCATCCCTGCTCCCTGTTACCTGTTCTTAACTTTTGTTAACCCACCCTCCTCTTCCCCAAATGCCTTCTCTTCCTGTTCCGAGGACTTCTTGCTATCTTGTCCGCCAGACTTTTGTAAAGCCACAATCGGAGTGCAGAGCTCACCCTCCGTGGCGCCCACTTACACTGCTGCTAATGCACTCAACCCGACACACTACACCCAGAGCACAAAATCTGTCCCGTCTTCTCACCTTCACTCTCATGTTCGTAGACAGTGAAGCGTGTTTTAGGCCGTATTCACACGGGTGCTGATAACTTTCAAAGCACTTCTGTTGCCGTTTCATCCACACTTACTGACCCAAAACGATGTAAAAAAAAAAAAAAAAAAAAGCTATTTCAGGCGGCTGTGTCCCGATTTATTTTTGAGAATCTCAACTTGCTGGTGAACTTCCTGCTTCAAAACCTAAAAAAAAAAAAAACACCAGGAAGCAGAAATGTATGTTATAGTGTCTTGTGCATGTCCAGTTAGAGACATATAATGTTCTATTGGCTGTTTAGCTTGTATCGTGTACTTTTACGAGACTTTCTGAAAAATTGGCGTGGATCAAAAAAACATGAGACAAAACGGCCCTCTGAGATTTATCTGCATTCGTGTGAACATGGGCTCATTCAGGGTAGCAAGCAGCTTCCGCTTCACGAAGTCCTCCGTTACATTTATGAATGCCGCCTTTTTGAGAAATGGCCTTTGATTGATTGTGCATACCCGAGACAAAATGTGAATTCAAACACTAATAATAATTTTGTATTCAGCTGTTGTTGAGGAAATGCAAACAGATTTGGGACTGAGATGTGCTCAAGGCTTCCTATAGTACCCTTGATGGCTTTAAATCCACATCCACACCTAAGTACTGAAGCATTATCAGGCCGTATTGTATATTTACACTATTTACAGTGGAGTCTCGAGGTTAAGAGCGTCTTTTAGTGCAATTAGCTGCGTGTTTGAGCTCTCTGAGACGCTGCATATTTTCCTTTAGCGTGTTATTCAACATGTTTGAGCAATAGCAGAGCAGAACATTGTAGTCCGGAGGCTTGTGAACAAATCCTTTTATCTCTACTGAGCAGTTACCACCATGTCCTCTCAGATGTACCATCACAGCATGCCACGCATCACGTCCTCCTTGATCAGCGCTACAAGACAAACGCCAACATCTCTCACCAGTAATAACTGACCGAGTCGGAAATGACAGCGCGAGTTTCACGACATCACAAGGCAGCTCATTACAATGTACACTTTTTGTAAATAGATGTTAGCATATTTGTTTACAAAACACATAGAAATGATTTAATTTATTCTTTATCTTTTGTTAAGAGCCAATTTTTGTACGAGCTACTGTATTACTGCATGTTGATAGACGGGGGCTTCGGTCGCAAGCTCTGATGCCTCGCTGCCCATGCTAGTGCACTGATTTGAGAAGTGTTAGTGTTCCCTGTTGACCTGGAAAGATTGCGTTTAATATCGAAGTTGTTTTATGAATAAGTGAATGATCCCGGCACAGACTTTTGAAAATGCGGCGTGTTTAGCGGTCTGATTTAACTGATTTAACTCTTAACTTGGCCACTCTTGTCTTCTTTGTTTGTGTTGTTTCTGTCGGGAAAATCGGACTCATTAAAGCACAAGCTGAGATCGGTCCTCACACTCGGCTGCCCGCTGTCCAGCCGCAGTGTGAGCCGCGACTTTCCTCTATAGCACAGTGATACGATTAAAGAGATGGCTAAACGAGGAACACTAATAAATCTTTGATTCAATATAAAATTGTAAAAAGTAATGAATCGGTAATGCGTTTAGATTTCTGTCCAGTGATAGATTTGCTTGACTTCCAGTTCATTAGCTGTTGGTTTAATGAATTGGCATTTTAGATTGTAGGGAAAATAGTTGTCTACTGCACTTTATCTAGCATTTTGGAGAAAATGCTGTTACTCTGACTCCATGGCACCCTCTGCTGGTATTCACACAAGTCTCTGTTAACTGAAGGATGAATTTGTGTAAGAATACTCAGCAACATCATCTGGTCCCTTACAGTTATAGAAGTAACAGGTACTAATCAGCATGTACTGGATTTATCGTTCATTGATTATTCACCAGGTAATGATCATGTCTCATTAAGCTTAGCAGAGTCTTCTCTGACCTAAACACTAAAGCCACAGAAAAGTGACGGACAGACAACCTGCCCTTTGCCTCCAGGAGACTGTCAGAGGCCTAACTGTAAGCCTCTGTTTGTTTCTGTACACGGGGACTGTCTATATGCCGTCACTTTCTATGAATTTTCGAAGTGCAAAGTTGCCAAAACATGACTAAATAATTATTTCCACGTAAAAGCAAGAATGAATGCTGAAATGAAAGCGGTTCACGGTTTCATCTTCGCTTCACTGCAGAGTCGCCTCTTTTCAGAACATGTTTATTTTGTATTTATTTTTGTTTACTGTTAGGTGAAGATGGACACATCAATTATGTACATGTAGCAAGAGGAAAACTACCATACGTTGGTGCCAGTAAACTACTGTGTAACAATAAAAAGGTAAACGGAGACAAAGGCCTCTTCAATGTGTGCATTTTTTCCTCTTGTTTTTATTTTTTATTTTTTGTAAAGTTGCTGCTGCAGCAACTCTTTCAGTAATGGACTCGATAGTCTGATAGTTATTAAATTCATGTATTTGTATAGTAAGGTAACTTGTGGACTGAAGTGATTAACGCCATAACTTATTATTGACGGGAAAATAAATTCCACACTAATTAGAAATTAACATGAAAAGACTGGCTAGCCACCAGAAAGTTACGGTTTTCCAGTGCCATAATATTTCAGAGCTGCAGCCTTCCTATAGGGTCCATAGGTAGGAGTGCTTAGAGACATGACCATGGTAAAAAACATGACTTTCACATAAGTATAAGTTACGGGTCCCTCTCTGCTGTGCTCAACTTCCTCAGTTCCACCTCAGCAGAGAAGGCTGTAATGGATGAGCATTTAAGTAACAACGGCAACTGTTGAAGAGATCTTTAAGAGAGTCCATATGGCTCTTAATAGTTCTTTTGAGCCATTTATGGTGGATTCTTAAGAAGGGTGTAGTGTTGTGGTGATTAACACCACTCCCTCACAGCAAGAAGGTTCCTGGTTCAAATCCTACAGTCTGTATGTACCTGCTCGGTTTCCCCCAGGTTATTCATCTTCTTTCTACATTCCAAAAACACAAATGTTAGGTTAACCTTAGAAGGGAGTTGCTTGTGTGGCCCTATAACAGATTGGTAGCCTTTCTGTGTGCTAGCTTTTTTTTCCAATCTCTGGAAGACGCTCCAGCAGCCCTACGTGATGGACGAAAGAAAAAACGAGCCGCTTATATTTTCACGCTTTTATTTACACACGTTCAAAGACACACACGATGATCAAGTTTGAACCTTGCTAAAATGTTATTCTATGACATACTGTGCAATAAGAAATATACAATCAAGGCCAGATTCACAAAAATCACAATGTCACTCAGAATTCACAAGCTAATTCAATGAAAAATTGAGAAACATCAGAGCTCTGTTCAATGAACAAATTATCCACATTGAGAGTATATAAAAGTTTGGGGGAAAAAAACAATTAAGTAACATTTTCTAAATGTTTAAAGGAACCCCTTTAAGTACAAAACTGAGGTATGAGTCCATATAGTACATAAAACCATCAGAAACTCTATTTTATGTCTGATAGGATCTTCAGCATTCCTCGTATAACATCTAACTGATATGTAGATTCATAAAATTACAAAAAAGCATCACAAATATAACTTAATCCTACAGTTTCTTTGGTAAGTTAGCTGTATGTTTCATGGAAACCTTTAGAAAGAGAATCCAGAGTAGAAAACAATGTTCATTCAAACTAACAACATACTGTTTGTTACTTCACCACAACTGAACCCATGTAAGGTCTGATAATATAAGCTCAGACCTGACAGTCTTATTAACAATATGACAATATGTCACACTCAGCACTTCTCTGTTTAAAATAAAACACAAACTTATGGTTACAGTAGATGATGTGGCTCGTGACCACTAAGACCCAACACATGATCTGTAAGCACAGATTCGACACACTATCAGTTTTTTCTTCTTTTATATCATTTAGAAAAGTCACTTTTTTAAGGAAGGCATACACTGATTTCTTTTCAAGTTCAAGGAATTTTTGTTCTATTTTGCTGCGTCTTCAGTCTCTGGATATCTTCAAGTTCTTCTTCTTTAATGTGACAACCTTCAGTGACAGGGATCAAATGGGTATCTGGCAACGCCACCGTGAAGCTCCACCTCTGTGTCGGACCAGGTGATGAGGTCTCCTTGGAGGTGGTTGCCACAGGAGGCCAGACCGTAGATGTCACTGGGACTCAGGACATGTGACCACATGTGCAGGTCTGACATCTCGCCCACATATGACTGAGTGGCATCAAAACGGCCTCCCAAAGTGTCCTGAAAAAGAGATGGAACAATGGTAAATATACATCACTTTTGGACCTCAGTGGGTGCTTTTCTCACATGGATCAAGACAGAAAATGGACACACTAAAAGGGAGAGAATTTTAGACATAAAATCCACAGTAAATAACAACAATCAGAGCTCACAGAAGTCAAACACTGAATCTGATTGTGGGGTTTTTTTTTTCAGCATATTCTCCAGCATGACTGTTCTGAGACTGAAAACAATTTCTCTGCTTTTTCTTTACCTGCTCCTGTCCCAGGATGAAAACCCCTCCGGGTCTGATGGCATGCCAGGGTGAGAGATTTATCCCAGATCCCCTCTGCACGCCATCCTGGTAGGCCTCCCACTGTCCTTCCCTTGTTGACCACGTCACACACACGTGGTGCCACTTCCCATCAGTCAGAGACAGGGGCAGCGTCACGGCCTGAAGATCAGAGGGTGAAAACTTCCATGATTATTGCCTGGGATTAAATCTTTCTCCATTCACATGTTGTTCTTAACAGACACCTCTGTCGGTCTTTTCAAAAGTAAAATGTAGATGCAAACCTTTCAGAAATAAGTCCAAGTTAAAAAGTCGAGCTTCTCTGTCCTCTTTTCAATTTAAAGTAGTCAGAGGCGTGATTTGCTGCAGAGGTCGGCGTAATGTCTTCAGTACACCGTCACATTAATTCAGCAAAATGAGGTCAGACCACTGCGAGGTCAGCGAGAGCAAGTTTTAACAAGAACAAGAATGAATGTGTGGTGCCGACTGCGTCCAAGACTGTGTTGAACTTTTTATGAACTTCGGGAACACTGTGACGGGGATTACCGATTTAAGGTGTGGGAAATGTGTGTGATGTTCTGTAAATAGTCAAACTGGAAAGAAGCAAATGTGGCTGTTCCTGACATTCATGCCATTAATTTGAGGGGAAAATGCAAAGAAAGACGTCATCAATTTCAGCTAAAACTGAAGTTTTATAGATCACGGGTGCATAAGTAACACATGGGATTCTAAGAAGTTATAAACCTGAACAACCCAAAGCAACCTCTTTTTTTAGGTTCATCTTCAAGTTTGTGGTTTTTGATTGAGTGTTGCACATTTATGCTCCTCTTAAAGTATTTATCTAAATCCTTGAATATAAATGACTAAATAAGAAACACTCACAGTTGAAATGTGTCGCTGTTATTTTCTTATTGTGAGTATAAAATTAAGTTTAACACCAAAGTTATTAGATTTGATTTGTGCACTGATTTGATTAGATGTGATTGAAAGTGTTCAAATCATTGTCCAAATCCTAAAGTATATGAATTTCAAATTGATCAAAAATCAGCTAAGATGTGTTGAACTGTACAAAAAGATTGTGATGTTGGTGAATTTATTGTCAGTATTATCATTTCACGTATTAATTTTAGCTACTTGGACTCATTTCAGACATAAATATCAGATAAACAGATGCCGATTGGTTCATCTAACAATGTGACATCACATGTTGACAACAGTGGGGTTTGTGTCAGTTTTGTCTCACCTTGTCGTCGATCAGCAGCTCTACGGGGTTGTTCCCCCACTCGATAAGCACCAGTTCATTGGCCTGTCCAGGGGCAGAGTAAGAAAAAGGCGTTCCCAGTCCAGGCCCCATGCCCGCCTTCATCCAAAGACACAAAGTCAGAGCGAAGATCTCCTGCAGCAGAGTCCTCTTCATCCGCCCGTACATATAGTTGGTCCTCATGGGGAAGCTGATCTGGAAGGCATCAAGGCCCTTGATTTTCTTCCTGCCAGATCCTGTTAAAAAAGACATGATTAGAGTCTGACTTCAAGGCCTTTTTGGTTGCTGTTCTGGTCTGAAAATGATCCCTGTATCATATAAATTCTCCAAAAGTGTCACACGGTTGTGATGTGCATGCTCAGGTTTTACATTTTTGGAGCAGATTTAAAGGAGTTCTTGTTCATTCGTAACATTTTGGCAGCTTATGTTTGGAAAAAAAAGGAGGGTTGCCGTCCCTTGGTTTAGTTTCCCCTCGCTGCATACATGTATTCGTGTATGAAGGTTATAAAGTTGTGTACCTGCGAGATGCAGCTGATTGAGCATTGTTTCCAGTTTATTGGAGTTGAAACCAGTCCGAGGCCCCGGCGCCCTGTATCCTGTCTGTGGAAGGTAACTGTGACTGTCTGCTTCATTACTGTGGTGATCACCATCATCATCGTGATGGCTGTTGTCGTGGTCACCATCTGCATCATGATGGTCATCACTGTGGTTGTCATCGTGATGGTCTGTGTGGTTGTCATTGCCGCCATGATCGTCGTGATGCTCGTCGTTGTGGTCGTCTCTGTGGTTGTCGTGGTGGTTGTCATTGTGGTGGTTGTCATTGTGGTGGTTGTCATTGTGGTGGTTGTCGTCGTGATGAGCGCCGTCGTCTCTGTGACTGGAGTCGTCGTCGTGATGGTCGGGGCTGCCGAGGGCGACGGTGTGATGGTGCAGCTGCTCCTCCAGGGTGCTGATCTTCCTCTGCAGCAGCTCCTTCAGAGAGCTGGAGTATGTGGAGGATGTGTTCCTCTTCTGTTGGGGGGGGGGTGGAAACACAGAGGTGAAGTCTTAAACAATATCATTGACAGTTAAAGCTGCTGTGACACACAGATAGAGGCACAAACTGGTCTAAGGTGGCATGTGCTGGTCTGCTTTGTTTCCTGAAATGTAGCAGCTGTTTGAGCTTCAGCTCTCATTTTCATTGTCTCTTCCCGTGTCCGTCTCTGCTTCTCTTCCTCTCAGGTAATCCAGGCTTTGCCCTGGTGCGCGCCCTGATTACAAGTCTGTCAAGGGAGATCACGATAATTACTGCTGATTTTAGACACCCCCTCCTTACTCCTCCTCACATATACTCCGTAGCTCCTGACATATGTCTGGGATCCCAATTCAGGGAAGACAAACAGCATAAAAGGGTGGATAAAATAAACCTGAAAACAGACTTTAAAGCATCCAAATGTCCAGCAGCACCTGCAGTCAATGTAAAACATCACAGAAGCACCTTAAGTCTGTGACATTCACCTTTGAGCCTGTTGCCGCTCTCAGGTGCCCACAGAGAGACACCAGAGTGGCTCTCTTGGCAAAGGAGAGAATGGCTTTATGAGCTTAAGTAATTCATTGTCCTCTTGTCTTAAGTGCTCAGTAGACATACCACTCTGGGACTTCGACAAACAGCCTCGTGACAAAAGCATTAATGTGTCAAAATAAGAAGAAGACACACATGGGAGCGTCACACAACTCCCTCTTCCTAAATCCAAATCTCTCTCATTCATCCGCTGACTAGTACTAACGGTTTACTTTAACACACTTCTTTAGAAATACACCCCGTCTGTCTTTCTGTAGTTTGGTCTGAAGTTGATAAAGTTGTCCCCAGCTCTTGCTGCTCACCTGAAGGTTGTCCAGTCTCTCCTTCAGCGCCTGCAGCATCCTCTCCATCTGCTCCATTGACGACGTGCTGTCCCCCGGAGTCACATGTTTATCCTTCCCCTGGTTGCTGCTGCCGTACCCTCCATCAGATCGTTGCCCCCCCACAGAGGAGGGATAGTGCGGTGAGTCCGGTATGAGGTTGCGGTTTCCATGGTGACCATGGAGGTTGCCATAGTGCCCATTGTCAGTGTACGTGTGAAGATTGGCCGTGCCTGCATGATGCGAGCGCGAGGCCGGGCCGTGGCGCTCGTCATGAGGCGACACGCCTCGTCCAAAGCCTTCACACAGGGTGAGCTTTGCTGTCAGCTCTCTAATGGTCTCCCTCTGGTCCAGGATGATCTCTTTCTGTTGAACGAGGCTCTCCCTGAGGTGCAGGACGGTGGCTTTGGCCTCTTCGCTTGCCCCCCACCAGCTGTTAGGAGGCACATTTTGATGGCTCGGTCCGCCAGGCCCCGCCGACCCGACACCTGGACCTGAACCTGGACCTGCAGGGAAGCAGGAAGGGTCTGTGTCCACAGGAATCGGGGTGCACATAAAGCGTGGGTGGGCTCCAAAGTCAGACCCTGAAGTTGCGTAAACGGGGTTACCTAAAGAAAACAGTGTCAGGAGAAGGTGCAGCCGGAGAGGCAAAGAGTTCGTCATGATCTCCATCAACAGTTATTAACTTTAACTTTATTATTAACTTAAAGTTATTAACTTTACTTTAGTATGTCTGATGTCAGTTGAAGCAAAGGTTATGCAGAATTATTTGTTGGTGTAAAGGAGGCATCAGGGATCAACTCTTCCATCTTCCAAAATATCCACTCATCAGTGAAAAACTCATCCAAAAAAATAAATGTTCTCTTTTCTGTGAGAGAATTTCTTGAACAAAGATTTTCCAGTTGCCTTTCTCCTCCTCACTGAAGAATGAAAGAAACCTGTGAAAGAAAAATATTGGATATTAGACAAAGCCTCCAGTAAAGCTTGGACACAGTATTGATTGAACACTGACGTGCCTGCAGTATGATGCAGAGTTTCATGTTGCAACCGTAAAAGAAAGCTCTGAAACTGAATTTAATGTTGTTTTCCTTCCGTTAGGTTGTAAAATATCGTCAGGTCTTTCTGAGAGTCATTAGACCAAAGCGCCACATTTATTCTCTTTGCTTTTCTGGTGTCAGTTTTAGAAAATAAGCGAGGAAAGCTGTTTAAAGATCTTCAGCAGGATGTGATGAATGTCGGAAGCCTCGGCATGACGTCTCTGTCCAGAGTCAGCGCCAGTGCGTCTGACCTGTCTCCTTGAAGATTGGAAAACAACCAGAGTCCTTCCAGACCAGGATTAGTCATTTAGAGGTGAGACATCCTGACTGTATCAGCCAATGGGATTTTTTGCTGTGAGTTACCTGGATTGAAGGCCTGAACGCCAGAGATCCTGATGCCAATAACAATTCTGAGCCATTGTTTTTCTGAAGCACGGCTGCATCTCTAAAAGCAAAGGATAACTAATCACTGAGTCCATGTTATGTTTCCATGTTTCTGTATGAAGCAGGGGAGCTGACCTCTCTGTCATGTCCTTCATTATACAGGGTCGGCATTTTGAAATGGCACACACGTGACGTGGCAGCTAAACCTCACTGACCACCTGTTGCTCTGAGTGACCAGCCTCTCCGATAAGCGTGTGTGTTGCAGTGTGTGTTTTTGTTGACAGTTCATACATGATTCAAAGCGTTTTTATCAATAATGAATCAGAAAGGAAGACATGCAAATAGTCTGTGACGTGACAAACCGCAAGTCCATCTTCATTTAAACTTCCACAAACGCTGATTAGTGTTTTGGCTCAAAGTACTTTTGAGCCGCTGAAAGTGGACACGAATCATTTCAGATTTTAATTTGAGAAACGCCTTTGCAGCATGCCTCCTCACAGTCTCGAGGGGACTTGACCTTTGTATGAGACATGTTCTGTCTCTGCTGTTTCCGTTGTGATTTGCGGGGCTTAGAGGAGGGACAGATGGCCGAGGCACAGAATCGTGTCTCACCCAATCTCCATCGTTTAGCCCGAAGTTTATTACCAACCACGAGTCTCCCAATTAACCTAATTACGAACAGTTGTTGCGCCATCTTAGTCAGAGATAAGTGGGCTTGCACACACTCCTCTGTATGCGAGTGTTAATCCACAGCGAGCAGCGGGGTCCCGCTTCATCCCAGCAACATATGGCCGAGGTGGATATTTAAGCAGTGTGATTAGTCTCAAGTTAAAAACTGACAAGTGCAGTTAGTGATGTGATTAAAAGTCAGTCGATGTTGGCAATGTTTCACATTGACAGGTTCATTGTAGACAGACAACAGGTGGCGTTAAAATCAGTGTCAGTATAATTTTGCCTGGTGTGGACTTCTCACTCCGGTTGAGAAGTTTTAGAAGAAGAATGTGGTAGTTAAACAGAAGAGATTACGGTATTCTCATGTAAGAGCCACATAGTTTGAGTAACTTTGATATTTATAAGTAACCAGCATAAGATAAGTAATAAGATTAGTACACAACATTTGCTGTAAAAGTAAAGCGAGACATAGTTTTTAATGCATTTAAATGCCACCATATTCACTTGTAAGGGAAAGATTTGATGCCAAGTTTCAAATTCGATTAGCTTAGTTTTTTTCCTTGACAAACCGAGAATGTCACTCAGGTATTCTTTGATCACGCCCCCCTAAGGACAATAAGTAAGCAGATGCATTTTTCTGAATAATCCCTATTCCTTCAAATGGGGCTCTAATCTAACCTGCAGCAAATCCTCAAGCAAAGTTCTTCAGTGAACGCATTTCTACAAATTTCTTAATCACTCACAGAAAACATTGCTTGTTTGACTGTTGTTCTGTGGACATGTGGCTGTCAGTGATGGAGGAAAAATGCATTTCCATGAGCCTCATGTTGCCCTGAACTATACATCTTTTCAATTGTAAAAGTTTTCAGGAAAGCCTAATACAGTTGGAGTGAGCAGAAAATATCCAACATACACAGGCCGAAGAAAAAACATGGAACAGTTTGTACAAAGTTTATTTAATAAAATATTTAAAATGATCACTGAACTTTTTTTTTTTTTTAAATCAGGATGATTAAAAGCCTGAATTTACCTCTGTGTCTGTAGTCAAAGGTATCAACGGAGTAACCATATTTCCACCATAGTAGGTTCTCCTCTCTCTAACCCCAGAGCTACAACATTATTCAAACTTTGTCACACCTCTCTGTTATTATTCCTACAATATGATACATATAAGCAGATATACAGTTTATGAAGACTGGAGTGCTTACCTCGGAGCTTGAGTTTCCACACTGCGAGTTAGGTTGTAAGTCCACCTCCTCACCCGCTGATCAGATTGAGAGATTTACTCCAGAGTAGTGCTCAACTTGTTCTCTCCCTCCTTTATTGTCTCTCCACCTCTCCTCCCTTCTTCTTTGGTTGATTTATTTTTCTTGGAAGGCCACACCCCATTTCCGCTCAGACTTTTTGGCATCCGCACTTCTTCACCATCACTGCTACAAATCTCAGACACGAGCACTAAATCAAACTCACCGCTCTGATAAGCTATTCAAACAAAGTTTTTTAATTTGATTTGCAGATTAGAAATCCTATCAAACGGCACATAAACATTGGCCCCGGCTCCTCCGGCGCACGTCACACAGCTCACCTACATCTCAGCGCGATAGTAATTGGCCTGATTAATTCCTCGTGTGACTGATGGTCAGCCAGGCAGCGGTAGGACAGCAGATGGCTGCTTCAGGGTCAAAGACTAACAATAAAGACATCATGTTGATTACAGGAAAGACACAAATACTCTATAGATAACAGGTTCAGACAGAACAGCAGGTGTAAGGTTGTGTCTCTGAGATTCTCTTTTCAGCAGAGTTCACAAGCGTGGACAGACATTGCTTTAAAACCATGGTTGAAATAAAAAACACTTGTCTATGTTGATTCGTCTTATCAACTTAAAATGCTAAATAATTTGTTATTTTTCGCTTGCTTTTGATTTCCAGTTCTTCATAAATTCAAAAACGGCTGCATTTCATGCAAGCGTCAAACAAGACAGACAATGAAGATGGAGTTTGTATTCCATTCGTCCACAGATCACGGCAGACAGGTGAAGCATAAAGATAAAACTACCATTAATGTAACAGCTGTTCGTGGATTAAATAGGTGATTTTCTGCAGTAAATAAGACATGCCATGACTCTGTCACACCTGCTCTGTCTGCCTCGTCACGTCTTAATTAGGCGGACTGGGATTTCAGTGTCTGAACAGGTTATCGAAAGATACCTACAGTTTATTCTACAAGTGAACAAGGCTTTGTAAACATCCATCCATCCATTTTCTATACCCACTTAATCCAGCTCAGGGTCACGGGGGGGGGGGGGGATTTAATTCACAGACATTTAAGTATTAAATGTCTGTGAACCTCAAAGAATTTTCTGCATAAGATTGTCAGAGGTTCATTGTCAGGAGCTAGTTAAATAAAAGAGGTAAAAGTATCATCCTTGGGCTATTAATCCATGTAGGTAGGAATACTTTATTTGTGTGTATGTGAACCTCTAGGATCAGTGGTTTGATGGTGAAATTCGAATCAAGAGTTTTTACTCAATGAGATGACAAACAGGTGTGAGTGGAACAAAACGAGAGATTTCCCAAAGTCTGGTCTTCGCAACACATTTCCAAGTACCTCAGAAAATAAATGTCAACGCTCATCAGAAAGGAAAAGGTTGGAAGAGGTTACGAAACCATCTCTAAAGATCACTCCAAGAGATGTCCAACAGTCTACAGCGTCCTACAGAAAAGCAGAGTAGCTTTGAAGCAACTGAAGGCCTCTCTGACTGATATCAGAGTTCAAGAGTCCGACAGGAGAACACTGAACAACATGGTGCGAGGGGCAAGGAGAGAGCCGCAGATCTCCAAAAAGGAGCGTTGCTCCCTGTCTGCAGTTTGATAAAGATCATATGGAGAAGACAGAGAACTGCTGGGAAACTGTTTTGTCAATAGATGAAACAAGTGCTTTGTCTGGACAAAGGACATCACTAATTTTCCAGCATAAGAACCTCGTCCCGTCTATAAAATACGGTGGTGGTAGTATCAGGGTTTGGGTCATTTTTTGCTGAATCTAGGTTGGGACAGCAAGCCGTCATTAATGGAACAATGAATTCTGAATTGTACCAGGACAGGTCATTCAGCCAAAGAGTGGTTAAATGAAATAATATTTTGGACACATGTCAAAGTGACACTTTGATATCTGAACTGAATGACATAAACATAAACAAATGACAAAATATTTTTGTTTAATCATTTTAATTGTTTCTCAATGTTCTACAGAGTCTTATGTTTTCAGTACCATTTAAGCAGGAACATGACTCCAAAAGGTTCAAGCATCTCTGCATGTCACTGATGGCTTTTAAATCCATCAACGAGTAACCTTGCACGTGCAACACATTTGGACGTCGTCCAACTTGCATTAAAGATCGGCTGCTGAACAATAACCATTTAGATCACCTAAAACCCCTCACTGGTCTCGGAGAGTTCACAGAAGCACTTTATGATGACATGAATGGGCTACTAAGAGCTGAGGGTGACTCATGTTTTTATTATTGTTTAATAGGTCAGTGCGTGGCGGGTTCTCTGCCTCTCAATCTCCTTAGCGTGTGTAGATAAGGCCCTGTGGAAGTGAGCACACACAAACAGCTTTACAGCTCAGATCCAAGGATACGAGACCACAGATGTTGTCGTGTTCCCCAGGACACTCGACCAAGTGACCTGGAACTCCACAGAGCACGTCGGTCTGCCGGGGCAGGAGGTCACGCTTTTAGACAGAGCCGTCTTTTCCGGACAGCTCACTCCTGAGGGGGAAAAAAAAGACACGTTAAACTAGCTTTTTATTTTGTTCTTCAAAATAATGTTTTAAAATAGAGTTTTAGATTGTGCAGAGAGGCAGAAAGCTGCAGTGCTGAACTTCTTAGTGTACCGGCTTGTTTTAGTGTACCCCTCCCACACAGGTGTAAAGTCTCTGTGAAACATTACAGTCTGCATTGTTACACCCAGAGCTACAGAGTAATACAGAGTTACGACACTGTTGCAACTCTGTGTTACTCTATAGCTCTGGTTACACCCCATGTGCCGCTGGTTCAGGTTTGTGAAGGGATTCAGGAGGTGATGTCACAGCATCGCCACCTCCTGGGAGAAACCTTTAACTGCGCGAGTGGGGCCCTCAGTTCTACTGTGGTTCATAAATGAATGTACTGTTATCAGAATGTAAACATATTTTCATGTATTTAAACATGGTGAAAAACAAGCTGGGTTTTTTTACATGGTAAAATGCAACTTATATGATTAATTCATACAATGTACCAACTGTAATTATAATTTTGATGTATATTTGCTTTGTACTAACATACTGTGTTATTCCTCTTTCTTTTTTTTACTCCACTATGTTATGTAAATGTTGCACTTTGCACTATCCTACATTGTTTTAGTTTCTGGTTTTAACAAGTAACTAGGTTTAGTTACTGGGAAGCATCAGTAGCTATTTCTACTTTTAGCCCTTTTGTGTATTTGGTCGTAAATACTCGCTGTGTTGTTGCTTAAAGAGGATCATAAAGGCAGGACTTTTGCTTGTATGACTTCTGTACTTTATTATTTTGCTATTTGGAGTAAACTAAAAGTTTCTTTCACCACTGATCGTTTACCATGTTGCATATCCTCTATTTAGATATCCCTCTGTGTGAATATGTAGAGCAACAACTGTTACAAAATGAAAAAGTAGTTGTTATACAATGTTTTTTCTGACATTGTATGAAATGCAAATAGTAGCGTCAGGCCTTTCTGTTCATTGATGTGTTTAGTTATTCATTAAATTGGGGTTTCAGCTATAAAAACTGAAGCTCATATCCTTTATTGCATATTTTCTGGCCCGGATCCAGTCTCCCTCTGTGTTCACCTAACATGTTTAAAAGGCCTATTTTTAGTCAAACAGAAATGATGAATAAGCAAATGTTTCGGCATTGCACCTCAGTTAGACTTTAATGTTTGATAATGAAATGTAAATTTACGAATAAATGTTATACTACAACAAAATGACCAGATCTTAGCAATGAAGGCCACTTTCAAGTCTTCTCTGACCGGCGGGTTAACTGTAGACTTGTGACTCCCGAGTAGAATACTTTTTAAAAACTCCTGCATATGCAGCACATCTGTAAACCCTCTCAGTTTCATGTCGCCCTAAACTCTCTGCAAACTTTTAGCAGCACTTTAAACTGCCCCCTGCATTTCCTACGTTAGTCTTTAATCTCTCGCTCCGGTTTATTGCAGCAAATGAAAGGCCTGGCTGTGTCTGTGCAGGGCCTCCTCACCGCCTCCTCCTCCTGTGAGAATGGGGAGCAGGAATGTGCGACGGGCCGGGTGTATGTAGGCCAGTGATGGGCCTGCCTGTGCCGCTTGGTCTTTGGCTTAAAAAGTTCAAGTCATTATTCTCCTCCTGCTGCTATTCAGACCAAGTCCTGTTGGCTCATTGTTATTCTGCCCGAGTGAGAAAGGGACTCAGAGAATGGGAGGCTGACTGTGGTTTCCAACGGCAGGGAGCTGGGTGCACTGGTGGAGGTGGTGGTGGCGTTTTTTTTTTCTTTTTTCTGGCCGGTGTTTGCGGGCATGAAGGCACGTCGGTAATCGGCTCAGTAATGAGGAAAGGTACTGAACGGCACCGAATATCTGACCCCGATTCCTGGGAGTGAAGAGAGGCAGAGGGAGGGAGGGAGGGGGAGAAAAAGAGAGGGCCATGTGAAAAAGGGGGTGGAGGGGAGGTGAGATTTAGTGCTCTGTTGGATGAAACAACCCCCCACTACCTAACGGAGAGGGAAAGTTGCCTTATAGGAAGTAAAGAGGGGGTGTTATACCGTTCATTAACGCTGAAAGACGCGCAGGAAGCCTGCATCGTTTTCCGACAATGAGCCCAGAACAAGGTATGTAACTTCTTCTTTTTTTTTATGTAGCTTAACTACCAGTTAACGTTACACAAGTTGGGCTGAGAGTTGGAGATCAACAGGTAGTTGATACTCTGAAGTACTCTGAAGCCAAATGACAGTGTGCAGCTTTTATCACTCAGGAGAAAGCTCCACTGTGCAAATAACTGATTTTGTGAATAGTTCTACTTAAAAACAGGTTTCTCTGCACCATTTCTATCACACTTTAATTGTGTTTCACTCATGCAGCCTTTGATGAAAATGTTAAATTGAGAGATAATGGGGAAGAAACGATATTAACTGATGTTTAAAGAGATTCAAGAGTTAAATGAATGCATTTCACACGTACCTCCAAAATGCACAATTACTTACTAATCTTGAATGAATTCTATACATCATATTTAGTTTTTGGTGTGTTTTTTTTAAAGATGCATATGTGAAAACAATTTCTTTTTTCTTTTTTTTGCTTTTGGGAAGAAATTTAAGAGGCAAAACCACATGAATGCATCTTCTGTATCAGTTCCAAACCACCTGCAGACCTTTCCTGTTGCATCCTGAGACAAACAGCACTTTATTTCTCAGAATTAACCCTAACTATGCTTGAATATTCAGGCTTCATCTATCTATCCGTCTTCACCATTTCACTGCACCAGAGGAGCGCACACGTCGATGAAGCCGTGGAAACTACATAAGAGGGACAAAGTTAGAACAAAGCTCCCACTTGGCTGTCTTCCTTTCTCCTCCTGACAAATTACAGACTTCACCAGGGTGGCCTTAATGAGCAAGAGTCTGGAAATGTTTTCTTTGTGTCAGATAGCATTAGTTGATCTGGGTCAACGTTTTCTCTGTAATCTCGCTGTGATAACAAAGGAGGGCTGCGCAGGGAAAACCCGAGTCTTTTGCCATTAAATCCAGTTTGGAAATCCTCTAACCCCTTTGCCGAGGAAACAGTGATGTCGCGTGTTTATTCAGTGCTCTGACACCTGTGACTTAGGCTGGAGGAGTCCATTGTGCTTATCTGAAATGGTGCAACTCGTCTGGCACACGAATCTTGGAGAAATATTTGGGTTGCTGTAATGTTGTGAAGCGATAGTGCAGAAACTAGTGATTGGACCCATGTGAAAATAACACTGCGGCTGCCCTCAGACAAAACCCAAGATGGTCCTCGTCACATGTTGTGATGATTTAGACAGTGGCCTTAAAAGCCCTCCCAGTTAAATCGCTTCCTTTCAAACCTTTGTGGAAAAACATCACGGCGAAGACAAGTGCAGAATGATGATTTGGAAACTACGTGCTTGCACGTGCAAGGGAGACTCTTCTGATTAGTTGGGATTGTCGATATCCTCAGTTTAGGGTCATTTATGACAAAGAAAGTGACATCAATCCTCCCCTTTGATCTGTGTATTTTTCTTAAAGTCCGTCTTCACCTGTTCTTTTTAGGCGATCTCTGACCTCTGCAAAGTTTAGAGAGGTGAGCAGCCGAAGGAGAGGACGACACAAGCGTACGCAGTGGCGGTAGATTTGTGAGGAAAGAGAAATGTCTCGAACCGAAGAGGTCAACAAGATGACGGAAAATGTCTACAAGGTAAATCTGCAGTGCCTCTTATCTCTCTGCGTGCAGGTAGTAGAGACGTGGAAACACTCATTTGTGTGTATCACTTCCAACAGGGGATTCTGGACCAGTTTAACCCCAGCCTGAAGAATTTTGTGACCATGGGGAAACACTATGAGAAAGCCCTGACAGGTCAGTGAGGCTGACTGAGATGTGAGCGGACTAAATTTATTTTCAGTTCTCGCTAAACTTCACTCTCTTCTGCAGGAGTGACGGTGGCTGCTAAAGGCTACTTTGATGCCCTGGTGAAACTTGGAGAGCTGGCGAGCGACAGCCAAGGCTCCAAGGAGCTGGGTGAGTGGGCGGCTGCTGGAGAAGGGACAGAGCCCAGTTGGAAATAAACGCAAATTGCCTTTTAGACCTTCTGAAGTTTATAGAGTGAACGTGACAGCTGGTGTGAAGTGGAAAATAGTCTGTGAGGGTGCTGCATGTGTTTGTGAGCGAGGAGATGAAGACAAGAGGGGATGAGGAAATGTAGAGGCAGAGAACAGAGGGAAACGGAGAGAGTAGGGCCATTGTTGGGAGATTAACAACACCACATGATCTCATTGTAATGCTGAAAACGGCGGGGGAGGCAGGCAGGAGTGTCGGAGGGCGAGATGCCAGCCACCACATACTACAGCGCTGTGTGACCGAGGGAGGGACCACCACTTTGTAAATCAAAAACTGTGTCAAAGCAACAAGTTCTATAACAGTTCATTGGTTTGTTGTGTGTGTTTGGTGCAGATTCACTCACGCCGATACTGAGAAGCCTTTATTACTGCACACATTTTATCTTGATAGCAGCTTGTAGGTCCCACACTTCGGACTTCACAGGTTAACGTTGCAATTTAACGAAAAAAGAGTGGAAAAAAGCAGCCAATTAATTCTGGGTCCAAATCACGTGACGCTGATGACCTCCCTGCTGCTCCTTACAGGGGACACACTGTTTCAGATGGCCGAGGTGCACAGGCAGATTCAGGTGCAGCTGGAAGACGTGGTAAGAACGGGCACGTGCATGCTCATTTCTGTGGCCATTGTCATGCACTGTACACAGCGATTGGCAAATATTCAGTGGTATTATATGATGTTTAAATGGTGAAAATGAGGATTTACTGGTTTAGACTCAGGAAATGGTATGTTTGGGAGTATGATTTTGGCCAGGCTTCAATATAGAGGTTAACCCGTTATCAGGCTTTATTTTTTAATGGTTTATGTGACTCATTTCGTCAACAGTTGAAGTTGTTTCACTCTGAGATGCTCGCTCAGTTGGAACAGAAGCTGGAGCTGGACATCAAATACCTCACAGTGAGTTCACATGTTGACATTAATATTATGAAAGTAGAAAAATTCCCCAATGAATGATGACTTTACTGCAAAGGAAGTTTTTATTTACAACTTTTTTTCAATCGGTGGCACCAAACAATGGAGCTGTCTGACTGCACCGGAAATTATTTTATCTGAAAAAAGGGGGGAAAGAAAAGGGAGTTTCAAAGGAGAAAAGACGACCACCAAAGATTTGAGTTTACAACAGTTTGCAACGTTAACAAGAAGATTCTCGGACATAAAGATGCTAAAACACTTCCAGGCTGTAGCCAGAAGAAGGAACCTTCCTGAGTTAAATGACCCGGAA
The DNA here is from genome assembly GCF_027942865.1 of Odontesthes bonariensis. NCBI lineage: Eukaryota > Metazoa > Chordata > Actinopteri > Atheriniformes > Atherinopsidae > Odontesthes > Odontesthes bonariensis. Next base: position 25,425,925 of record NC_134510.1, read on the forward strand.
GTATCTTAAGTAGAAGCCAAGATAAGAGCTGCCTGAATTCTCTAGGTGCTTAGGAAAGGATCTCCAATGCTTCCGAAATGATCTCCTTTAGCATAGAAAACACCGGCCCATCATTTATTAGAGAACGGAGATAATTCCTTTCCGCTAGTTTTATAGCGACACTCGATTATTTTCATTCAGTCGTACAAACTGTGATTGGTGTGGATAAATATGAAGACAGGAGGATGAGTGTGAAAACACTATATTTTACTTTATCAAATGTTTCTGTTCTTTTTCAGTTATTAGTGTTTTTGATCAACAACTTTTGGATATTTTATACGATTATATGATTCTACAACTTTGATTAGTTTGCATTGATTTTCTGACTGACGTACATCAGACTCAGGCACACCCGCAAACCTAACCATGAATGCAAATGTAACTCTTAAATATCAATTTCATCCAATCTTGTATTTTACTTTCACATCTGCTTTCCTCTCAGGCCACCCTGAAGAAGTATCAGAGCGAGCGAAGGTCTCAGTCTGAGTCAATCGAGCGCTGTCAGTCCCAGCTTAAGAAGCTCCGCAGGAAGAGCCAGGGCAGCCGTCACCCACACAAATATGGCGACAGAGAGATGCAGGTGACTTAAGCTTAGAGCCCTACCTGAGTCAGATGAGATGCATGTGATTCAAAAGCTGCAAAACGATGACGTTTCGTTTGACAAATCCTTCAAATACGTGGATCCGAAACATCTCACTGGGCATTACGGCAGATTAAAGAGCAGCGTTGTGTGAGCGTTTTATGTGAGAAATAGGCCAGTGTGAATAAGATTAAAAAAACAATCTGCTTCAGCTGATTTGTCAAGAAACAAGAAACTTACTGCAAAACCTTACACCGGAAGAAAAATGAATGATATAAGAGGATGAGAGGATTTGCCCTCTTGACGTATGAAGAGAAAGGGATACATTTGGCCATCAGGCCAAAGCACAGCATTTATGATTCTGATTTTGTTATCACAGGGCAACAGGCAGGAAATGATGTCACATATCCCTTCCTGCCTCCATATTAATAACGTTAAAGGTCGTGTTATCTTGGAGTACTGTGCAAGTGATTTTAAATGCCTCTTTTGAAGTAAAGTTCATGGCTTTTCCTTCAGTTTGTGGAGCTGATGAGTCGTCGCCAAGGCGAACTGGACGCACTGGTGGCCACAGGTTACAAGTCTGCGCTGACTGAGGAGAGGAGGCGGTACTGCTTCCTGGTGGACAGACAGTGCTGTGTCACCAAACTGCTCATAAACTACCACTCCAAGGTGATGTACTTGCAATTTTTAAAAAATGTTCTGTGTTCCCCTTTCTGTCAGCAAATTAGTGGAAACTTCAAAACTAACTACTCATCTACTTCTAACAAGCACAAACAGTCAGAGGTGTTACATATCAGGACGTATTCAAAAAAATCATCTGCTACCTACTAGATCTTAAAATGAGATTAATTGATTAATTAAAATACCCCAAGAGCTACATCTTAGACTCTAACATCAGTGAGCATGTTAAATGTTAAAGATCATAACAATTCTGGCTTGTTGTGAAGGGTTGCAGGAGAAAGCCTCTTCTCTCTAAGAAGAACACGGCAGCACAGCTTAGGTTTGCAAAGTTACATCTGAACAAAACACAAGACTTTTGGAATAAAGTTCTTTGGACAGACGAGACCAAAGTGGAGATGTTTGGTCATAATGCACAGCAACACGTTTGGAGAAAAAACAAACGCAGCACATCAGCCCAAACACCTCATGCCAACCTTCAAGAACTGTGGTGGAGGGCTGATGATGTGGGTTTGTTCTGCAGACACTGGACCTACACACCTTGCAGTCACCATGCAGTCCTCTGTATACTAAAGCATTGTAGAGTTAAATCTGAGGCCATCTGTCTGACAGCTGAAGAACAGCTGAAACTAGGCTTAATGATCCCCAAACACAGCAGAATGACTGAAGAAGAAAAGAATCAAGCTGCAATGTTTCAGTCAAAGTCCAGAAAACATCTCCACTGAAATGCTTTGGTGGGACCTTCAGAGAGCTGTGCATAAACCAGTGCTGCAAACATAAATGAACTGAAAAGTTGAGAGGAAAGAAAAGTGGTCCAAAGTCCTCCATAACAATGTGAGAGACTGATTTAGACAATTATTACTTCACGTTGTTGCTGCTAAAGGTGTTTCGACCAGCTGTTGAACCATTCGTTTATCACACACTGATTCTGCATTTTGGCTTAACTTTGAATAATGACAGTAGCGTATATTATGTCATGTGTTGTTCATCTAAGGTTGCATTTACCAAATTTGAAGGACCAGATGATTTTTTTCACCATGTCCCGATTTAACATTAGAATTGAGGATATGTAATTGAATTCTGATAGAGCTGATTCTCCTGTGCCGAAACAAGATTAATTAGCTGAATCATGCTGTAATTATGGTGCTGCAAATATAGAACTATATATCTGAAATGATTTCAAACGTATCTAAGATTATGTGTCGGTCACCAGCTGAAAATAGTCTCCAGCCAACGATATTGTTATCCCTCACATGCAACGTTTACTTAAAATGAAAGAAAATATTCTTATTATTAAACTACTCTGCTGACAAACAAATACAGCAAGAAAATACGAGGTCACATCGATTTTTGCCTTTAACGGCGTTTTGCTTAATTATCATTGTTTCTCTGCTTTTGAATATAATCCAGGTGAGAGAACTTCTGTCACAGAAACTGTCATCTTGGCAGCAGTCGTGTTCCCAGCCAACGAAGCTCCCGGAGCGCGCTCTCAATCTGCTGCGTCACACTGCTCCACCCGGCCCAGGGGCTGCTGGGATAGCCGAGGTCCTCCGTCACACCAAGCTCGGCTCAGCGCCGCCAGAGCAGGTCAGGTTCTGTTGTGTTCACGGTGGCCCCGATGGCTGCTGTGTGCTGCATTTTTAACACCCCATAGTTTTATCCATAATGTGGATGATTTCACTGAAGGTTTGCACCTTTCAGGTTGATAAACCCGAAATCCTATTGAAATAAAAAAAAGAGTTATTATCTGTCCCAAGTCAAGACCGACAGCTAACAAATCGCGTCACAGGCTGAAACCTTTAGATTTCTTTAGAGTCACTATAGTTATGGCTCAATTTGGGCTCAAGCCTTGTGTCATGTGACTCTTTTGCTTCTGGACATTCAGCAACTTTAAAAAAAATCCCTCCAATACTAGAGTTTTCTTGGCTGCTAGTTATCGCGCTTCATTCTTGTTTTTCAGAGGCTCTCTGTTCAAGAAGTCCCTCCTCTGTTGAACGGAGACTCCAGCCGCTCGCAGCAGCAGCGCTCGCTTCCATCCTCTTCCTCCCAGAGCGACACTGGTCTTCCTCAGGGCTCTCCTCAGACTTTTCGCTCTGCGTCCTCCGCCGGAGGAGCTGCTGGAGGTTCTTCCAGTGGAGCATCTCCTCAGCACACCTGCTCACCCCTGAGTGCGTCAGACAGCCCCCTCCCTGACGGCAGCGGCAGCGACAGCGCCAGCCCGGCTGCGTCCACACCCACCACCTCCAGCTGCTCTGCCCAGCAGGGCTCTCTCGGCCTGGCGTCTAACACCTCCAACCTTTCCCCGTGCCTCATTCCCTCCACAGTGATGTCGCTCAGCCAGATCTCGCCGGCCAGCAGCTCCTTGCAGGGCATGACCCTCCCCATCCCTCACAGCGCTCCTCACAGTCCTCCGCTGTCCCACAGCGCTCCCCTCTCCAGGGCCATGACTCCTGTGCAGCTGCTGCACCAGCAGGTGGGACCAGGAGGGAGCAACACTTTGTCTCCGTCACATAACCCCTGGCTGCTGAAGGCTGCAGACATGTGCTCCACTGCAACTCTTCCTCTGCCGAGGAGGCCTGTCAGCGAAATGAGGCTGGGCGGCTTTCAGGGTATGACGTGCTCCAGCGCACTCGTTTGTTTGATGCTTGTCCTTATTGCCAACCGTCTCCTCGCATTTTCTCATTTTCTTGTCTCGATGTAGAGTTTTAACCCGGACTAAGAGATCTGAACACATCACACCAGTTTTAAAATCTTTACACTGGCTTCCAGTCAGTCACAGAATAGATTTTAAAAGCCTGCTGATGGTTTACAAATCCCAGAACGGTTTAGGCCCAAAATACATCCGTGATATGTTCAGAGAATATAAGTGATATAATATACAAGTGGAACAAACTGCCAGTGGAGATTAAACTTTCACCAAATGGAGACATTTTTAAATCCAGGTTAAAAACATCTCTTTTCTCATGTGTTTGTGCATGAAATCTGCACGGTATCTTTTAATTTATCTGGACTGTTGCTTGTTTTTAAATTCATTTAAATTATTTGATTTGTTTCTCTTTATATTCTTTTATGTATTTTTTAATCCTTCTTCCACTCCCTGCTGCAATGCTTTTATTTTATGTGAAGCACTTTGAATTGTTTTGTACATGAAATGTGCTGTACAAATAAATTTGATTTGATTTGATATAGGCTCCAGTCTCCCCAGGGTGTTGCCTTTATCTGGACTTACGCGTGTGGAGGCCATGTTCGCTCACACACCTGGAGCTTTGGAAGGCGGTGGCAGTCACATGGGGCGCGGGGCTTGCTTACTACACTTCCAGCCTGGTGACAACATCACCTTGCTCATCTCTGAGCCCAGAGACGGGTGGCATTATGGTCAAAATGAGCGTACTGGAAGGTATGATTTACAGATTGGAAAAATGCTGAATAGTCTCCATTGCACTCTCTTTGGCTCGATTTGCTGCTTGAACGTTTGAAGTTGTTTTCACATGTAGTGAAATTTCCCCTCGCAGGAAAGGCTGGTTCCCTTTCTCCTACACTCAGCCACAACATAGCAAGAAGGATCTCCGTGAGGGGTAAGCAAACAAAGACCAAACGTTTTTTATAACGTTGTTAAACAGCACTAATTAATAAGGATAGCAAGCTTCCCACATTTGCCTTTAGTTGTTTTTAAAACTTTTTTTATCGGCAAAGATGAATTCACATAAAACTTAAGTGGGGGTCCTCTTCACAGTAAATCTTTTCCTTTTTCCATCTCCTTGGCCATAAATCAACACAACTTTCAAGCCAAAAGTGCAGACAATCATACTGTTGGCCATGAAGTTTTCCACAACCCTTTCCCAACTTCACTTTCCAACAGCAACAGTGTTGTTGAGTCCAGGAAAACAGTCAAAGTCACTCGTGATCAACACTTCTCTGCTCTCATCGTGCTTCCTCAAACTTTTTTTCCCCCTGTTTATTCTTTCCTCTCGGTCTGTGACCTTCCTTGTAGCTCTCTCTTCTTATCTAAGGCTAACAGCACCAGTACCGGACAACTCGACAAACTAGTGTCTCCGGGTCTCCCAGCCCTCACCCCCGAGTCAGAGGAGGAGCGATCCCTTCCTCCCCAGAGGGTCAGCACCTTCCGCCCGCGCCCCTACAGCATGGCCGACAGCAACAAGGTCAGAAGCTCAAAACCTGTGGGACGAGGTCAAGGGTCAGGGCCAGTGTGTCCTCACAGCTCGCCGTTGTGGAAGAGATTCAGGTGCTTTGCAATAATGATTTTAATATAGATTGTGACTCCCACCCCCCTCTCTTCTGTTTTTCAGATCACATCAGATTTGGCCTCTCCACCACTTTCACCGACAAGGTAATTTTCTAGCAAGTCACGGGGGTTCTACTTAAAGGGCCAATCCACCAATTTTATATCCCACAGTCTATTCAGGGCTTGCACAGGCCCTAGAAATCCTTGGTTCCGAGGTTAGAAAAGTGTTTAAAACTGCTTCAAACTGTAATTGCATTGCCTTCATAATGAGTATATATAATAGTTCACTTTTTCGATACAAAGAATAGAAAAGAACTTGTTTGTTTTGCCTTTAATGAAGATGACTCCCCAACTTTTCAGTGTCCCTCTTAGTCTGAGCGTGCAGATATATTGTGGAGTTGTGTAAATTTCATTCAAAAAGGCTCTCATATTTTCCAGTTTTAATACAAAAATCAAAGCTTTGAGTCATTTGTCGACTGACACCTTAGCCCAGACAGTATGTATGTGTACATGTAGTGTATCACCACAACGAAGAAGTTAAAAAGCTTGAAAATTCACCCTGGAAAGTGCTTGAATTTGACTTCAGAAAAGGCGTGAGACCACATAAACCACTGCGAATGAACTGTGGAGCCAACACAAGCCTCTACCTGGCAAAAAAAGGGTCATGAAATGAAAATGTGCTTTTCTAGAGTTTGGCCTTTGATCCACAGGGGTGTGCAAAAGCTTAAACACCCACAGTCAAAATAATTTTGTTTCTCTAAATTTCTAAAAGGGCTCAAGCTTGTTTGCTTATTTGATTTTCTATTTAAAAGTTTATTCAATAGCTACAGATCCCAAATACGTAGATAAGACGCTAATTTGCATCACTTGACCCAAGAAGGTCCTTTATAACAAATAAAAAGAAAAATATAAAAAATAATTCATTTAACAAACTGAGATTGCATATTTGCTCCTTCCTCCTCACAGGTCTAATCCGTTTGCCCACATTCGACTCAGAAAAACAGTCACCAACGATCGGTCGGCTCCCATCATGGAGTGAGCAGCAGCAGCAGCAGCAGCAGCAGCAGCAGCCGCCGCCGCCGCCGCAGCAGCAGCCCTGCTCTCTGTGGGCCGTCAGTCCATCAAGCCTCAGGTTGAGTCTTGGAGAAACACTGACATGTGTTTTTGAGTAGTGATTTTACTTTGGATGTTCTATTTTTCCATCTAATCACATAGAGTATGTGTTTCGTGTGCAGAGGCAGAGTATTTTTATGTAAGAATTATTAATGATATGAATATGATTTATGCCTATTTAATTTTGAGGTCGTTAGAAATAAAGAAAGAAACCACTAACACCTGAGGATTCACCATAAAGGTGGGCATTAAGATAGAATAAAGGTGAGGGTTTTTTTTCTTCTTTTGTTTGAGACCATCATACTGTGTCTTACTTAACTAACATTTCCTAATTAATCTTGACCTGTTCCTCTTTATTCTTTTACTTTGTTTCTTTTTTGTGCCATATCCACAGAATTGTTCCTTTTTTTCCAGTTGATTCTGGGACTGGATCCTATAATAACAGGTTGTTAACTTTGACAGTTATGCCATTTTATGGGAAGAGGACGGGCTCCTTCTCTACAGCAGTATTATATTTTTCAAAAGAAGCTGCCGGACTGGTTCGTTTTCACGGTTTCAGTGAAGGAAAACCTTTAAAATGTCTTAAAAGTGTCTCTTCTTATTTTAAATTTGATTGTTTAGATGAGATACTTGACGTGTTTTAACTGAGCTGACACACTTAGTTGATTTTGTGTCACTTGTATTTTATTTACTGTACGTGGAAAGTGTTTGAGTGCACAAGTCCCTGTCAGATAAATCTCATTCTGCTGCTGCAAAGTTGAATATTTGTAGGTATAGATTATTGTATAGTTTTAACCTTTTTTTCCTGGACTCAACATGTAAAGCAAAACTCATCTTTCTATCGTTCAAATGACATTTTCTCAGTGGAATCATGGGGGGAGGGGAGGATAGACTCCAACAGAAGTTCAGAAACTTACCACACTGTGAAAGTTAATAGCTGAATGTTTGGATAGTGGTTTTATGGAAAGAATTATATTTTTTAGAGAGTAGCATGCTGTTGAAGGTTCAAATGAGAGTCTTATAAATGAGAGGTTTCTATGCTTAGTCTTTGGATTTGATGTCTTTGTGATTCCCTTTCAGTCCCAAATCTAAAGCTGTTCACCATCTTGGCTAGTTGATTGTAGTTGTGTGAATCTTAGAGCGATGCGAAAGCCAAGACGGGTGATACGATTACGTCTTCTGGGGGAAATGTATCCGTGAAAGTGATGAAGAAAGCAAACGGGAAGTTGGCCAATGTCTGAGCAAGTGTTTGTGGTAAACTAGAGACATCTGAAGTAATATTTTGTAGCAAAAAGTGAAGTATAAAAATGAAATATTGTCTCTGTGCAAACTGAAATGCTTTATGTTTCTGTTCTAACTACCTTCAACTGCTGTGATCTTTCAGCACCTTGAAGATCTGAGATATCACCGATAAAGGTTTTAGAGAATCGTTTCTAACTGCAAATCCTATATATTCATTTGTGTAGTATGATTAATAAAGGCAACCTAATGCTTGTAAATAGTACTGAAAACGTGACTGCTGCTAAAATGATATTTCACTTTGGTGGAACATTTTGACTTTGTGATGATGCAGAGGAAACATTCGATACAGAGATGTCGTTTCCAACTCTCAGGTGATACAGCTGACACAGTAAACAGAAGATCAAACTGTTATTACATGAATTAATGATGGAAATAAGCTGTGAGCTGTAATTAATGAGCACTGAAATCAGATGATGAACCTCATATTGACTTATTAATGTGGTAACACGAGTGAGATAAGAAAAAATGGAGTGGCGTGGCGTTTCTGAGGAGTGCATGTTGCATAATAATATATTGACAGATGTTTCTGAAAATTTGCAGAATTTATTCTACAATTTTAATCACTGCTGATTAGCTGTTCGCCGTCCACGACTTCCGACTCTTCCACTGAAGTGAAATATTGTTTAAACAGTAGACACCACTTCATGCATAAGTCCTGTGCATGAACAAAACGGAGCGACGTGAACAAACTGAGGCTCTTGTATTATTAATATGAAGATCCAATAATATGATGATGAGCACTGCTGAGCAACACTGGAGTACTGAATATTCACTTGTTGTGGAATAAAGGTTCGATGAAGGAATCGTCACGAGTTTGTTTGATTCAAGAAGGCGACGTTTCTGCACGTTTTAAATACACATCTACAGAATAATCGTATGTCCAGAAAGTATTCATGGGGGTGAAGCACACAGTGCAGGCAAAGTCTCTAACATATAAATACATGTAGGTGGTGCAGCTTTTAAGCAGCCTATTCAGAAAGTCCATGTTCTTTTAGCTGTGATAACTTTGTGCAGCGTCATGTCGTCGTTCTGCTACCTTTCTCACTTAGCCAAGTAGAAATATGTTGGGTGTACAAAAAGGAATTTGTTTCCAACAGCCTTAATCTGATTACAGCCTTTCCAAACTAAGCCTCCAGTGAAGGATCAGAACTGTGGAGAAGCTTAGTTTTAAAACTGATTATGTTTTTCTTAAAGAAATATTAGGTGGATATACTGCTAAGAGGCTACGTATTCCAGTAGGTGGATTCTTCACGCACATCTTGAACCCATCGGCCCAAAAGATCTGCACATTTCCCACATTATCAAAGGAAATTTGACACCCATTCAATATCTGACCAAATCATAAACACGGCCACCTTCTCTCTCTCTGTTATCGAGTTACAGAGTCGAATAATGGCCGGAAAGCTGTTTTTCCAGAACACTTTTTCCCTGTGAAGCTGATCTATATAAAATGTCATGAATTTATCCCACAAAACACTTGCGTTAAATGTTGTCATAATTAGGATGTTAATTTTTTAACTATGGACAAAAACCTGTTGCATGAATCCACAGTTAAATGCTTCATTCTTATCAGTTCTCTCTTGATATCGAGTTAACACGTTTGCCAAAATCCAAATCTCATGCGTATGATGTCCCCTTCATGACAACGAAAAACTGAAAGACGGACTATTTCTTTGGCTGTGACTGTCGCTGAGGTATGAAAATGTAAGTTAATTAATTCAATAATCAAAAAAATACAGTGAGACGACATCTTGTCATGCTGAGCCTTGTTCAGCAAGGCAGTTACACACGTTCTGACGTATGTCTGCAACTGTGTAACGTGGTCTTTATAAATAAATCCATGCGGCACAAATGTAGAATTAAATAGAATCTTTACTGGGAGACAATGACAAATTGGGCAATTATGCAGGCAGATATGAACAAGAGGAGGAACACGAGCACTGATTGTGAGAAGAGAAAGTTATAGTTTTTTAAGCCATTCTAAGTTGTTTCCCTTTGGATCACGTGGATGGGTTGGAACGTCGGGCATGTTTCCGTCATCTCGCACGGGAACTATAACGGGAAAATAAAGAGGAGAAGCTTTAATGGCAGATGTTGAGGTATCCACGGGTTGTTTAACACATGCAAGCAATGACAGTTTAACCACAGCCTGCTTTGAAATAACACTGACGTTTACCTGGGTAGCAGTACGGCACTGCCGCATTCAGCATTGCTGTATATTTTGTAAAAGGGCTGATGAATGGTAGAATTATACCTAAGGACATAAAGCACATTAATTACACTCTCAGGACAGGTCACTGCATAGCACAGTCGGTTAACAAAGATTCACCGAACAAGATCTCATACAGCGCAAACAACCAAGAAGAAATAACTCACCAAATGATAATTATTACCTACATCCTATAAGTTCTAGACAAATGCTGGGATTCTAAAGTGATCTTATGCACTTGCATTAGCTTTCAGACATAAAAAGATCATATGAGGTGGCAATTAGCTTGGATAAACACCTAAAAACATAAACTTCTTATAGCACTCTCCTTAATGACTGAACCTTGTCATATTTACGAAGACTAGCTGCACTTTCTGTTGTAAATATATTGTGCAAATACTCAAGCAGTGTCTCATGCTTTTGGATGAGTAAGTTTGACCAAAATTTTATGTCATGATTAGAAATGTTTAAACTTTTACTGTACAACCAAATATCAAAATGAAAACAAGCAAATACAGCACATCAAGTGCTAATACTAAGAGACTTCACTGTTTTTTTTGTAGGAAAATATGCTCATTTCCAAAAGGTATACTGTGCTACAATTTCCAGTTGCCGTTTAAAACACAACACTCGAAGAAATCTTCCTCATCTCCGAGAGAAGATGCAGCAACAGCAGAATATGTGAAAGTTGATATTTTGTTGAAGGATCCTGAATGTGTGAGGATCCAGTTCAGCCAGGCAGATGAAAAAAGGGGTAAGACAGCGGGAGCTGACTGTACTGTTTCATTTTCCTCATATCTGTACTGCTGACAGTGGTGGAGGAAGTACTGAAATGTAGTACTTAAGTAAAAGTAAAGATACCCTGCAAAATATATACTTAAGTAAAAGTAGAAGTACTGCTTCAAAAAAACCTACTTAAGTAAAAGTCATA